>NC_135973.1:4266860-4890040 GCF_053455715.1 Rhinoraja longicauda
CGGGTCCGCGCCGAACAGCGATCCCCGCACCTTAACACTATCCTATACCCACTGGGGATCATTTTTACATTTTACCAAGCCAATTAACCTACATACCTGTACGTCTTTGGAGTGTGAAAACCACGTGGTCACGGGGAGAACGTACAAACTCCGTACATCACCCGTAGTCGGGATCGAACCCGGGTCTCCGGCGCTGCAATCGCCGTAAGGCCCCAACTCTACCGCTGCGCCACCGAGCTGCCCCTAAGTGTTTTCACTTTTCAATTAAAAATAAAAGCACTGGCAAATGCCCTCAGGAACTTGATTTTTTTTTTCACCTCGTGTTTTCTTAGGTCTCAGGAAGTTATTGAACTCAACAAGACTATGCCAACTCTCAGAGTAATCCAAGTGGCCGATATATTTCCCTTCAGCTTATACCCTTTTGGTGGTTGGTGCGAGAGACCTGGGTTCAATCCTGACCACGGATTTATTTATTCGTGTCATCACACAACTGTTTGCAGAGTTGAATTGGCATAGTGAAATCAAATAGTGAAAGGCCAGGATAGAGTGAATGTGGAGAGGATTTTTCCACTAGTTGGAGAGTCTAGGACCAGAGGCCACAGCCTCAGAATAAAAGGACATACCTTTAGAAAGATGAGAAGGAATTTCTTTAGTCAGAAGGTGGTGAATCTGTGGAATTCATTGCCACAGACGGCGGTGCAAGCCAAGGCAGTGGATAATTTCAAGGCGGAGATTGATAGATTCTTGATTAGTGGGGGTATCAGGAGTTATGGGGAGAAGGCAGGAGAATGGGGTTGAGAGGGAGAGATAGATCAGCTATGATTGAATGGCAGAGTAGACGTGATGGGCCGAATGGTCTTATTCTGCTCCTAGAACTTATGAAAATGTTCAGTGTACACAATTTGTTCAGCATGTGGTCACTTTGAAAAGCAACCTGTGAACATCTACACTGTCGTCAACTCTCCGGTTAACTTGCTATAATGTTACTCTCTGGCATTGCACCTCCTGGAATCAGAAGAGCTGTAGCCAGTCAAAAAGAACGCCTCAGACAATCAGAGGATGAAAGACACCCCCTACATGACCGCCCTTTGCTACCTCAGCGTTTGAAATCACGCAGAAGTTTCCTCTCCCCTGTCGATCCCCTGGACTGCAGTGCATCGTCCAGAAGGCTCAAACTCTGGGAAGAGAGACGAGAGAAATCTCCAGAAGATGTTCACATGGCAATCGACCCCTCTGAGAAACTCCCACCAGGTTCCGACCAAGCGTGGATAACCTGGCGCAGTCTCAACAGACTGCGGACAGGCGTGGGGAGGGGCAAACCAAACGTGCTGGTGTGGGGATGTACTGAAGATGTGGCAGACTGCGAGTGTGGACGGGGCCTCCAGACTATGGAACATCTCCTGAGTAGCACGACACACGCACTGTAAAGGATCTTAGAGAGGCCAACCACGTGGCACTAAAATTTGCTCGCTATTGGCAAACAGTTGTGTGATGACACGAATAAATAAATACTCCTCGCTATCTACTTTTCAACCCACACAAACTGCATGTGATGTGGATTTAATTGTACATCGACGCTCTGCCACACAGGTATCCAGGGTCTTTACCTCCTTCAGTTTCCCGCTGGTGAACAATGGCGAAAGCACGTTTCGAATTCTCTTCCACTTCTCATCTACAACATTGCTCACAGACTCTCCCAATGGTCCACTCAGGTCAAATTTCTACAGAGAAAGACAGGATGGTTTACCATTTAGTTTAAAACAAAGCAGATGGGATTCGGTCTGAAGAAAGGTCCTAACCTGAAACGTCGCTTCTTGACGCCGATGCTGCTTGACCTGCTGAGTTACTCCAGCACTTTGTGTCTTTTTTTTTGTAAACCAGCATCTGTAGTTCCCCTGAATCTCGGTGGCATTCAATGACTTGTTACTTCATTGAACTTCTCGTTCCTAACACCATGTGCTTTGGGCTGTCAAACAGGTGACAGGACAGTGGGATTAAACGTGCCACATCTACTTTTTGGGGTTATCGAAACGTATAAGATTATTAAGGGGTTGGACACGTTAGAGGCAGGAAACATGTTCCCAATGTTGGGGGAGTCCAGAACCAGGGGGCCACAGTTTAAGAATAAGGGGTAGGCCATTTAGAACTGAGATGAGGAAAAATGTTTTCAGTCAGAGAGTTGTGAATCTGTGGAATTCTCTGCCTCAGAAGGCAGTGGAGGCCAATTCTCTGAATGCATTCAAGAGAGAGCTAGATAGAGCTCTTAAGGATAGCGGAGTCAGGGGGTATGGGGAGAAGGCAGGAACGGGGTACTGATTGAGAATGATCAGCCATGATCACATTGAATGGCGGTGCTGGCTCGAAGGGCCGAATGGCCTCCTCCTGCACCTATTGTCTATTGTTACAAAGGCAAGCACAGAAAGGTGGCAATTTCTTTGTGTTCCGCTGACTTGACAGTAGTGGCCACATAGGTTTTGGTTTGTGATTGTCACGTGTTCCGAGGTACAGTGAAAAACTTCAATCTGCATGCTATCTAATCAGATAATGATGTATGAGATTATGTTACCATCATACAATACGACGGTGAGACCATATTTGGAGTACTATGTTCAGTTTTGGTCACCTTTCTATCATGAAGCTGAAAAGCGTGCAGAGAAGATTTAGGAGAAAGTTCCTAGCACTTTATTCTTTGGAGTGCAGGAGGTTGAGGGGCGATTTAGAGGCGTACAAGATCATGAGGGTATACACAAGGTGAATGCACAGTCTTTTACCCAGGGTAGTGGAATCAAAAACCAGTGGACATAGGTTTAAGGTAAGAGGGGCGAGATTTAATAGGAACCCGAGGGGCAACTTTTTTCCCACATAGAGGATGGTGGGTAGATGGAACAAGCTGCCTGAGTAGGTAGTTGAGGCAGGGACTATCCCAATGTTTAAGTTTGCCTTCGGCATGGACTCAGTGGGCCGAAGGACCTCTTTCCATGCAGTATCTTTCATTCGTTGCCAATGCATTGGGTTGTCCGAGCTCTCGACCCGATGCCACGGCTCACTGGAGACTTTCACCACACACGTCAACATCCCCACCACCCTCACACCGATAAACCAGAACTGTGCTCTCTACACATCACAAGATCGGCACCAGGGCGCAGCGGTAGAGTTGCTGCCTCACAGCGCCAGAGATAAGGGTTCGATCCTGACTACTGGTGCTGTCTGTACGGAGTTTGTACGTTCTCCTCGTGACCTGTGTGGGTTTTCTCACGCACTTCAAAGACGAGCAGGTTTGTAAGTTAATTGGCTTGGTATAATTGTAAATTGTCACTCGTGTGTAGGATAGTGTTAATGTTCAGGGATCGCTGGTTGGCGCGGACTCGGTGGGCCGAAGGGCTTCTTTCCACGCTGTGTCTCTAAACTAAACTAATCTAAACACCATTCCTGTTTTTGTTGCAGATCCTATTAGAATTGAATGTGAAAGGACCGATGCATCCTAAAAAAAGAATAATCCTCAAGTTTGTGCCGTGAGAAGATGTTGATTCACAGGAATAAGGCAGAAGATTCCTACTTAGCCGTGAAAATATTTAGCAGCATGTATACCTCTATCTACTGAAAATAACCATTTGGCATACAGTGCATTCAGAAAGTATTGGCTTGGTTTTTGCTCTGACATGCACCGTCAACAGTGGATCCTTGAATAGACAGGTGTGTGCCTTTCCAAATTATGTCCAATCAATTTAATTTACCACTGGTGGACTCCAATCAAGTTGTAGAAACATCTCAAGGATAATCAATAGAAACAGGATGAACATAAGCTCAATTTCGAGTGTCATAGCAAAGGGTCTAAATACTTATGTAAATGTGATATTTCAGTTATTTCGTTTTAATTACTTTGCAAAAATTTCTAAACACCTGTTTTCGCTTTTTTATTATGGGGTATTGTGTGGGGATTGATGATAAAAAAAAAAGAATTTAATCCATTTTAAAATAAGGCTGTAAGGTAGCAAAATGTGGAAAAAGTGAAGGGGTCTGAATACTTTCTGAATGCACTGTAGGTGTTTAGTTAAAATATATAGAAACGTCCACTTTAAACATGTAGGATCTGCATTGAGGAAATAATCAAACTCAGCATCTATACTCGATCTTATTGCTGACAGTGAATATTGGACAAGTTGCTGATGTGCTCAGAGATACTATAACTAAATACCATTGTTCTATGAATTTTTGGTGTCTAATTATGGTGTCTAAGCATAAAGATATTTTGAATTTTTTACTTTGAAATGAATCATCTATGAATTCACTGTGACAATTTCCATTTTAAAATGGCTTCGGAATCATGGTAAATTGTCCCTGGTGTGTGTAGGATAGTGCAAGTGTGTGGGGATCGCGGGTCGGTGCCGACTCGGTGGGCCGAAGGGCCTGTTTCCGCACTGTATCAATAAAACTTTTAAAAAACTAAAGATCAGAGTGAAAACATGAAGGCATTCTGACCAAACCACCACCACTGGTCCAAACTACAAGCAAAGGAAAAGAATATCTGGGCCTGGCGGCAAGAGACAGCAATGTCAAACTGCCCGTAGTCAGTTGGAGGCCAATTCTCTGAATGCATTCAAGAGAGAGTTAGATAGAGCTCTTAAGGATAGCGGAGTCAGGGGGTATGGGGAGAAGGCAGGAACGGGGTACTGATTGAGAATGATCAGCCATGATCACATTGAATGGCAGTGCTGGCTCGAAGGGCCGAATGGCCTACTCCTGCACTTATTTATTGTCTATTGTCAGCAGTGCTCTGCCTCCTGTTTTTTTGGGTTTTTTTCACCAAAAATCATTTAAATCAACTATTTACAAAAATCATGTGTGGGAAAGAACTGCAGATGCTGGTTTAAATCTGAAGAAGGGTCTCGACCCGAAACGTCACCCATTCCTTCTCTCCAGAGATGCTGCCTGAGCCGCTGAGTTACTCCAGCATTTTGTATTTACAAAAATCATATGTTCAGTACCAAAATACAAACAAACCCACCACCATAATACAAAATATAGCAAACATTCTTAACTATTGAATGTTAAATGACTATTGCCCCATCCTTATTGAGGATACACTCCACCCCATCCCCCGCGGTGCCCAGCGGTCCCGGAGATTCCCTCAGTATGTCCGTGAACAGTGCAAAGTCCCTCTCCGAAACCACCCGGACGTGGAACATACCCTCCTGTTGGTGAACAGAGTGTAGAATTCCTTTATGAGGACGGTCTTAATCAGGTCAGGCTCTGCAATACACAGAACAGGAAGACGTCCTTCGTAGATCCTGTAAACAAAGTAATGTTTCAGATCAGGATCTTGTTAAAAATCTATGGCTAGATATTTTTCCCTTGACCCAAGGACTAAATTTTCAGTTGGTTTAAGGTTTAGTTTTGAGATACAGCACTGAAACAGGCCCTTCGGCCCACCGAGTCCGTACCGACCAGCGATCCCTGCACATTAACACTGTCCTGCACTGGGGACAATTTACACTTACACCGAGCCAATTAACCTGCAAATCTGTACGTCTATGGAACGTGGGAGGAAACAAAATTAAAATCGGAAAAAACCCACACAGGTCTCGGGGAGAATGTACAAACTCCATACAGACACCACCCGTGGTTGCGATCAAACCCGGGTCTATGGTGCTGCAAGCGTTAAGGCCGCCCAAATTGGTATTGGCTTGGGCAGCCTAAAACCCAGCAGTATGAATATTGATTTCTCTAACTTCAAGTAACCCTTGGTTCCCCTCTCTCTCCATCCCTCCCCACTCTAGATCTCCGACTTTCACTGTCCTACTCATTAATTTTAATGATTGTATGCCTCGTTGAAACCTT
The DNA here is from genome assembly GCF_053455715.1 of Rhinoraja longicauda. NCBI lineage: Eukaryota > Metazoa > Chordata > Chondrichthyes > Rajiformes > Arhynchobatidae > Rhinoraja > Rhinoraja longicauda. The sequence goes on from NC_135973.1 coordinate 4,272,699, forward strand.
CCCCTCAGCCAACAACGAATCATTCTACATCTCCTTGAGCATCGTCTGCTTTGATCCACCCTTTTCACACCTTGCATTCTCTTTGTACCCTTCTATATCTCCAGTTTCCCTCTCAGTCTGAAGAAGGGTCTCAACCCAAAACATCACCCATTCCTTCTCTCCAGAGATGCTGTAGTGAGTCCACAACGAGCGTCTTTGTTCAAAGTCTTTATTCGAAGGTATTTGCAAACAGACTGCAGCTTTTGGACACACACTACTTAACTAGGTATTATAATCTAATCTCATCTTTCCAGCTGGTCGCCGGACACAACTATATCCCGTGCTCCCGCATCTCGTGACTCGTTAGCCCAACTGAGGGTTCGAGACCCCCCCGCTAATCCGTATGTCCCTACATGACCCCCCCCAGAACCCTCGAAACCGTACCTCACGGGTGCCCGGACCTCCCTCCCGGAACGCGTACGGAGGGGGGAACCCGATACCGCCAATGTGATGGGAGGCAGGGAGGCCGCCGCCGCCGGAGGCGATGGAGAGGCCATGGAAGTGGAGGGCGTAGGTGACGGAGAGTGCTTGATCGGGAACGGGGGCCCGGGCCCAACCATAGGCGGCGGGGGGCTGAGGGGTGGCAAACAAGGCGCCGCTGGCGGCACCAGGGGGACGGCCATAGGCCGGCCCCTGCGCGGCGGCTGGGCCACCGACACAGGGAGGTCCTGGTCCAAATGGGCCGGCTTGAGCCGGGATACGGAAACGAGTTCCTGGCGATTACCCACCACGTATGTCTCTACAATGCTGCCTTTCCCGCTGAGTTACTCCAGCATTTTGCATCTATCTTTGGTATATTGTTGCCATTTCTTTAGTCAGAGGGTGGTGAATCTGTGGAATGTATTGTCACAGAAGGCCGTGGAGGCCAAATCAATAGATATTTTTAAGGCAGAGATAGATAGATTCTTGATTTGTATGGGTGTCAGGGGTTATGGGGAGAAGGCAGGAGAGTGGGATTAGGAAGGAGAGATAGATCAGCCATGATTGAATGGCATAGACTTGATGGGCCGAATGGCCTAATTCTGCTCCCATCACTTATGACCTTATGTGTACCGAGATACAGTGAAAAGTTTTTGTTCGCATGCTATGTTATGAAATCAGCTAAAACTATTCACGAATACAATGAAGCAGAAGAGAGAAAGGTACCAGAATTCAGAACATAGTATGATAGCAATGTCACGTTACAGTTCCAAAAAAAAGCCCAATGTCCGTAATAAGGTAGGTTGGAAGATCGGGCCTATACCCAAGCTTATGGAAGGACTGTTCAGAAGTGGGAAGAACAGAGGGGATGGATCTACTCCCCAATCTGGTGGCGCGTGCTTTCAAGTTTTTGTATCTTCTGCCTGATGGAAGCAGAAGAGGGAATGACCGGGTGAGAAAATGTTCTTGACTACGCTGGCTGCCTTCCCAATGCAGCACGGAGTGTAAATGGAGTCAATGGTGGCGACTCTAGTCTGTGCGTGGACTGGGGCACGTCCACAACCACAACTGTGATTTTCTTTTGCAGGCTTGGGCAGAGCAGTTTCCTTGCCAGGCCGTAATGCAGGCCGACGGTATGCCTTCCGCCACTAACTCCATGCTAGTCAGTACAAATATTTGACATCGACACAGGCCAGCATTGTGTTGACTCCAGGTCACAACACTGGGGACCCGAGCCCAGTGAAGAACGTCAACGTTTCTGAGAAAACCAATCAATAGGCTGGACCTGTAGTTGTTGAACTTACAGGAAAGGTTTCCAAAAGAGGTAAAGGGCTGTGGAATATTTATGTAAATAAATGTATCATGATGTGGAGGGATTCTTCTATTTATGGGTGTTTTATTTATGATTTTCCACCATAATGTCATTAACTTGTTGGGTACGCTCTCAACCACGAAGCTTATGAATGGCTCTGTGTGTCGGTCTCATTAGTACCGATATAGTCACCTTCAGTTCGAGTTCAAATATGGTCCAAACTCCCCATAACAGCTTTGATGAGGTATTCACCAACTCTATCACAGTTATGCCTGCACCACACAAACTTATCATCAATATTTTGCTGTCTCCCTCAAGTGTCTCAGTAATCTGTCTCAGTAATCACCACCCAACCAGGGCTAATGAACTAAAAGGCAAAAGAAAAAGTTTGAGGTTTCATAGTTTTAAAAAACTCACCTCCAAACTCAATCAACTTTGGATGAATTTTGGGACATATCCCCGAGACACCAGCAGTTCTTAACGGGGAGAGTTCTTGGAGTACCGATGGAAAATCTCCCAAACTCGCTTCCAGGAGTTTCTAGGTGCAGGAGGAGGCCATTTGGCCCTTTGTGCCAGCACCGCCATTCATTGTGATCATGGGTGATCAGTAACCTGTGCCTGGCCTTCTCCCCATATCCCTTGATTCCGCTAGCCCCATGAGCTCTATCTAACTCTCTTTAAAATTACCTTGTTGAACGAAGCATGGACTGAACATTCCAACTTCCTTCCTACTCACCGCTAGGCAATGCCAAAACACTGCTAGATTCAGGCAGAATCCCATTACCCTTGAAATAGGGAAATGAACTGTCCATCGTCATTTTGGTCTACCAGTGCATATCGAATACGCTGATGGAGATATTCCCTTTTTTTCCCCCCATTGCTTGCACAAGAACCAAAAGCTATCAAGGTTGAGCAGCCATTGCACACTTCAATGCAAATATAACAATTTGTCGAGTGACTCGCATGGCAATAATGTGCCTTCATCCAAACAAACGCAGTGTAATAATGAGAAGGAACCGTGCCTATACTTTGCACTCTTAATCTGTGCTAATAATTGGAACACTTTTATATTGAATTATAAATTAATGTGAGGAAGAAATAAAAAGATTAACCCCACTCACTCACCCCCAGATTTGTCCATACTTCCTGTAGCATTCTTCATCAAACTGAAACATACCCTGGCCAAGGAAGAAAATAACAAATTGTGAAAGGCATTAACATTGTACAAACACCCAATTACTTCATCTGCAGGTACCAAAGAGTGGGAAAAAACATCTGATTGTGTAGTGAAGGAAAGATGAAGACAAATACCAAGTCTGATTTTGTTGACTTAAATTGATTGATTTTCAGAAAGTGTGGAGTAGCAATTTTAAATTTTCCCCTCCCCATAGAAAAATGAGCCAACGTATTCACATGACCTTGAGTACCAATTACAATAGAAATGCCTTAAAACTAGGAGCAACACCAGACCGGTTGGGTAAATGGATCTCTGCTCCACACAAGAACGCCCCAACCCTTCCACCTACTCCTCCTTCATTCATTCATCCATCTACATATTAAATGCAAAGTTTTATTTCCCCCAATCATTTGGTGGTGAGCTCCATGTGCAGCTGTCTTACTCCACATCTGCTTGCCCCCTCCCACTCTGTAACACTCCCAACCCTCAGTTCCTTTCTCATCTGTGCTCTCCCACCCATCTCTTCATTAGTTACCTTATGAAACTTCCCTGCAAAGATCTTCATTGGTTCTAAAGCTCTTTGGTTTCTCAAGGTTGAAAAAAAATCCATATAAATGGTTGAGCAGATTAGGACTTTATTCCTTGGAGCGCAGGAAGATGAGAGATGTACAAAATCATGAAAGGAATAGATCGGGTAAACACACAGTCTTTTGCCCAGTGTAGGGAAAATCGAGAAATAGAGGACATAGGTTTAAGGTGAGGGGGGGGAAAGATTTAATAGGAACCTGAGGGGTAACATTTTTTTAAAGAAACACAAAGGGTGGGGTGCATGAAACGAGGTAGTTGAGGCAGGGACTATCAGGTTTAGAGGGATACGGGCCAAATGCAGGCAGTTTGGACGAGTGTACATGGGGCATGTTGGTCGGCGTGGGAAAGTTGTACCAAAGGGCCTGTTTCCACGCTGTAAGACTTCGCTGTATAAGTCCAGCTTCCTTAAGATCACTCGTTGCTCTCCGCATCAATGTAACCAGATGGAATATCACGCACTAAGTCTCTTGCTGAGAAATTCAAGAGTTATCAATATGATATGTGTAAAAGAAATCATACTTTTCTGTAATGATGGAATGTTCCAATGAAAGGCAGTGGCCTTGGCCCTGGAATTCCAAGTCTTTTAAATAATCCATATGGTGAAATACTGTACCTGCAACCAAAATTAAATGGTTAACATCTTCATAACAAAATATTGGTTTGGTGCTGGAACATCAAATCCGCTTGTGTACTTGATCCCGTACACAAAGCCTTCAAAATTCTCCCTTCAGATTCCACTGTTTTTAAAGTCTATAAACATTATTGGACTTTGTAAGTTAATGATAAATCAATAATAGTTGAAACTTTAGACTGGAAATAGAAGAAATATCCTTGTGCAGCGGGGCAAGAGACCACAAGCTTTGGTACGGCTGATCGTTCCTGATCTCTCTCAGGACTTGCAATCAAAGCACAAAATCGTCCACTGGGTTAGTCAGAACCCCGGTTAAACTCTGAGAGGCGTATCTAAGAACAGGCATCCATTCCCTTTCCTCCCAAACACACAATCGAAGCCATGGAAACTGGGGGAATTAAAGGTCCTCTCAACTGCTAACAAGTTGCTTTTGTCTGTCAATAAAGTTAGGTAGCATACTAACCCCCTCAAAGATAGACATCAATTGCTGGAGTAACTCAGCGGGAAAGACAGCATCTCTGGAGAGAAGGAATGGGTGACATTTGGGGTTGAGACCCTTCTTCAGACTGTGCCGCCCTCAACAAGAGTCTAACCATCTGTCCATTAATATTGCCACGGTCCCATCATCATCATTTCAGGAGTCATTACTGACCAGAAGCTGAACTGGCCCAGCCACACAAATACAGTGGCTACCAGAGGGCTGCAGAGGGTGGGTGTTCAAAGGCCAGAGAGGCACCTTCTGATGAACCAAACCCCTTTCACCATTGAAAAGGCAGACGTCAGGAGCTTTAGTTTAGTTTAGTTTAGAAATACAGCGTGGAAACAGGCCCTTTAGCCCACCAGGTCCACGCCTGTTCACACTATATACTTTTAGGTTATCCCACTTTGCCATTTACAGAGGCCAATTAATCTACAAATCCACCTGTCTTTGGGATGTGGGAGGAAACCGGAACAAAACCTCACGGTCACAGTGAAAAGGTACAAACTCCATTCATGCAGCATCCGAGGCACGATTGAACCAGGGTCTCTGGCGGTGTGAGGTAGCAACTCTACCACTGCGCCACCGTGCTGACCCTTCTAATGAAGGGACTCCTGATGTCGTGATGTCGACTGTTTCTCTTCCCACGGATGCTGTCTGGCCTCCCGAGTACTTCCAGCATTTTCTGCTTTAGATTCCCAGTACCTGCAGTTTAGTTTAGAGACAGCGTGGATACAAACCTTTCATACACCCGTTCACACTACGGTCCAGGTTACCCCAGTTTATCACTCACAAAGGGCCAATTAACGCACAAGCCCACACGTCTTTGGGATGAGGGAGGGAACCAGAGTACCCGGAGGAAACTCACACAGTCACAGAGAGAACATGCAAACTCCACACAGACAGCATCCGAGGTCAGGATTGAACCCTGGTCTCTGGTGCTGTGTGAGACAGCAGCTCAATAGACAATAGGTGCAGGAGGAGGCCATTCGGCCCTTCAAGCCAGCACCGCCATTCAATGTGATCATGGCTGATCATTCTCAATCAGTACCCCGTTCCTGCCTTCTCCCCATACCCCCTGACTCCGCTATCCTTAAGAGCTCTATCTAGCTCTCTCTTGAATGCATTCAGAGAATTGGCCTCCACTGCCTTCTGAGGCAGAGAGTTCCACAGATTCACAACTCTCTGACTACCCGCTGCGCCACTGTGCTGCCAGCTTTTTGTGTTATTTTCAGCTCCTGAACCCACGCACAGCCTCTGATCTCAACAAGTGTTCAAGTATCAGACTGCTCTGTGTGCATCCCAGCCGTGTTAAGCTGAAGACCGACCGGCACAAAATGCTGGAGTAACTCAGCAGGTTAGGCAGCATCTCTGGAGAAAAGGAATCGGTATGGGTTCAGGTCAGAACCTTTCTTCAGACTGCCAAAGGGCCGAAGGGCCTGTTCTTGTGCTGTAACTGTTCTGCATTCTCTCTCAGGTCAGTAACAAGGATACAAAAGGAACTGAAAGGAATATTGAACCGAACACGCGGTGCTGGAGGAACTCAGTGGGTCAGGCAGCATCTGTGGAGAGAGAAACAAAGCTACTGCTTCTGTTGAAAGCCTTGTTGGAGATGGGAAGGAGAGAAAGCGAGGTCGCTTTAAGTTGCAGATGAGGAGGGGGGGATAGTATCAAGGAGGCCTTTCCTCACTCAGACCAGACCTGGCCCGCTGAACCAGGTTGTGTTTTGCTCAAGACTCCCGCGTCTTAGGCCATTTAGAACTGAGATGAGGAAAAACATTTTCAGTCAGAGAGTTGTGAATCTGTGGAATTCTCTGCCTCAGAAGGCAGTGGAGGCCAAGTCTCTGAATGTGTTCAAGAGAGAGTTGGATAGAGCTCTTAAGGATAGCGGAGTCAGGGGGTATGGGGAGAAGGCAAGAACGGGGTACTGATTGAGAATGATCAGCCATGATCACATTGAATGGCGGTGCGTACAGGCTCGAAGGGCCGAATGGCCTCCTCCTGCACCTATTGTCTATTGTCTGCAGTCTTGGCGCCTTCAAATGTTCCTCTCGGGGTGGACATTGCCCGGACAGCCCCGTCTCTCTCACTTCCCCCCCCAACACTCACGGGTTAATGAATAACACCCTCGCTCGAGTAGCAAAGTAAAGCTTGGAGCAGCGAAGTGTGTTTGCGTCGGGGGTGATGAGGTACTTACCACGACAGCAAGAGCAGGGCGGTGAGGAGAAGGGCCCAGGTGTGCGGGGACAGAGTGGCCCAGGTACATGTCAAGGTGTGGAGGAGGAGGGCGAGCATGGTGGGGCCGGGCCGGGCAACGAAGTGAAGTGAAGTGTCCCGGAGCTCAGTGCAGAGTGGGGAGGAGGGCGGACCTGTCCGACCTGTCCAACTGTCCAACATTCCCTCCCTCCCTTCTTGGGTGGTGACGTGATCTTGATATCTGGCCTTGCCTCCCCAATTGGAGCGAACAAGGCTCATTTCACCAGTATTTATTCACAAAGTGCTGGAGTAACTCAGCAGGTCAGGCAGCATCTCGGGAGAGAAGGAATGGGTGATGTTTCGGGTCGAGACCCTTCTTCAGACTGATGTCTGAATAGACAATAGGTGCAGGAGGAGGCCATTCGGCCCTTCGAGCCAGCACCGCCATTCAATGTGATCATGGCTGATCATTCTCAATCAGTACCCCGTTCCTGCCTTCTCCCCATACCCCCTGACTCCGCTATCCTTAAGAGCTCTATCTAGCTCTCTCTTGAATGCATTCAGGGAATTGGCCTCCACTGCCTTCTGAGGCAGAGAATTCCACAGATTCACAACTCTCTGACTGAAAATGTTTTTCCTCATCTCAGTTCTAAATGGCCTACCCCTTATTTTTAAACTGTGGCCCCTTGTTCTGGACTCCCCCAACATTGGGAACATGTTTCCTGCCTCTAACGTGTCCAACCCCTTAATAATCTTATACGTTTCGATAAGATCTCTTCTCATCCTTCTAAATTCCAGTGAAGAAGGGACTCGCCCCGAAACGTCGCCCGCCCAACCATTCCTTCTCTCCTGAGATGCTGCCTGACCCGCTGAGTTACTCCAGCACTTTGTAAGAAAATAACTGCAGATGCTGGTACAAATCGAGGGTGTTTATTTATTCACAAAATGCTGGAGTAACTCAGCAGGTCAGGCAGCATCTCAGGAGAGAAGGAATGGGTAACGTTTCGGGTCGAGACCCTTCTCCAGCACTTTGTGATACTCAGCTCTTTTCAACATCTGGCGGGGGAAGCAACTGCAGGTTCTGGTTTAAACCGAAGATAGAAAGACACAAAGTGCTGGAGTAACTCAGCGGGGCGGGCAGCATCTCTCAATAGTCAATCAATAGTCAATAGTCAATTTATTTGTCACATACACATAAATGTGCAGTGAAATGAAAGATTACCCACAGTCCAATAATAAGACCAATAAAAATGGTCAGACTCTGTCTCAGACTCTGTCCTTCACCCGAAGCAGCTCGCCGTCTCTCTCCCCACAGATGCTGCCCGACCTGCTGAGTGTTCCCAGCATTGTCCGTCTTTAAATTCACTGAAATGGTCAAAGTCACACCTGTATCAAGTTTGCAAGTTCTCTCTGTGACCGTGTGAGTTTCCTCCGGGTGCTCCGGTTCCCTTCCACGTCCCAAAGACGTGCGGGTTTGCAGGTTAATTGTCCTTTGTAAATTGCCCCCAGTGTGTAGGGAGTGGACGAGAAAGTGGGATAACATGGAACTAACATGACCGTGTGATCGACGGTCGGCGAGGACACAGTGGGCTGAAGGGCCTGTTTCCATGCTGTATCTCTAAAGTCGGATGTAATATTTTCCTCAAAGTGTAACCTCATGTCTCTCCCTATATTTCAGCTGAATAATTCCTGAAAATCGTGATTAAAGATCGGCCACCTTCAGTTTTTCTAACAACTCCATGTTTAAAACTAACAAGTGTTCCTTTGCTGACCTTCATATGTACATATTCTGGAGGCTTCCTCCTGCTCTACATTTCCCATCAAACAAAGTAGTCAGATTGATAAGTCTCCCCCGTGAGGGACACAAAACTTGACATATATTTATTAATAATTTAATAGTCTATTCACATTAAGTTGTTAGAATATTGAATAGTGCGTTATAAGTCATTGCGGTCACATCTCCATTAAAACTGCTTCAAATGTCAGTTGCTTTTCGTTGATAGAATCAATGAATAGAAGTTCTTAGAGTCATTGAGAGGTACAGTATGGATCTGTGGTGCCTTTGGACCACCGAGTTCACACTAACCATCAACCACCCCTTTACTTTAATCCCACGCTAATCTAATCCAATTTTATTCGAACCCACACTGCCATCAAAGCTCCCCAGATTTTACCACTCACCTGCATTGCAGGGGCAATATAAAGTTAACCTACAAGCTAACACGTCTTCGGGGTGTGGGAGGAAACCGGAGCACCTGGAGGAAACCCACACAGTCACGGGGAGAAAGTGCAAACTCCTTACCGACAGCAGACGAGGTCAGGATCGAACCCGGGTCTCTGGCGCTGTGAGGCAGCGGCTCTACTAGCTGTGCCACCGTGGCACCCCAGTGTTCATGGCACACAAAGAGGTTATTTGGCCTATCCTGCCTAAATTGGCTAAACATTAAATTAGTGAGGTTACTGCCATTTCCAGCTCTCAGCCCACAGGCTCGCCATTCTTCCCGGCACCTTTCATACACAATGGGGTATTCTGGGTCCAGCTCTCCAGACTGGTTGCTGAAGTGACGTGCTGGAGTAGGGAGTGTGAATCTGTGCTCAGGGCCAGTAAGGGGCTTTAGAGAGTTGCCAGATTCAGCATTGTGGAACGTGAGAGGCTAAGAAGCCAGAAAACTCAAGTGAAAGTAACATTAATGAGGTTGCTCCCTATTAGTACTTTACTTTAGAATGTTCTTTCTACATTGTGTAGGAAGGAACTGCAGATGCTGGTTTAAACTGTGTTTGAAGAAGGGTCTCGACCCGAAACGTCACCTATTCCTTTTCTCCAGAGATGCTGCCTGACCCTCTTGAGTTACTCCAGCTTTTTGTGCCTGGTTTCGGTTCTATCTACATTAGCAGTTTGACCCTTTGGAGTAGCACAGCTGTGACAATATACAGTAGGACACAGTATAAATACATGGGACTTTATTAATTTAATGGTGCTTGCAAAGGGATGTATATTATTGGTAGGACTTTATCCGTCAGCAATGGCAGCCTCGCCTACAGTCTGTCTGTCTTTTCATCTTTTTTGTTGTTTTTAGTATGTTTTAAAAAGTATGTGTTAATGTTCTGTGGTTTGTTTTATGTGGGGGGCGGGGGGCAGGGGGGCGAGGGAAACTTTTTTTTCAATCCCTTACCTTTTCTGGATCGTATCCCCGGTCGCACTGCGGCCTAACATCATGGAGCTGGCGGCCTTGTTCGAGACTGACTTTGAGCCCCACCGCGGAGCCATGGACTCACCATCGGAGCCTGTGATCCCTTGCCTGGGATCGATGCTCCAACCGCGGCCTGCGGATTTCAACATCGAGGAGCTCACGGTCTCGGGTAGAGACTGATATCGGGAAGCTCCAAGCCGCAGGAGGTTGGACCAGCCCCGACCTCAGGAGTCTGATCGCCCGGCGCGGGGAGCTGAGATTCCCCCCGATGCAGGAGCTTGATCGCCCCGACGCGGAGGGCTCAACCGCCAGCTGCGGGAGTGAAGATTGCCCCGACAACGGAAGGTTCTAGTGCCCTGACCGCGGGAGAACAAAAAAGGGAAGATGCTGGAACTTTCTTTTGCCTTCCATCACAGTGAGGAATGTTGGGGAGTCGCTGTGGTGGATGTTCATGTTAAAAATTTATTTGGGTGTCTTGTTGCTTTTTATTGTTATGACTGAATTGCAATCTGAATTTCACTTTACCTTAATTGGTACACGTGACAATAAACTGACCTTGAAACCTTGATTTATCAGTGAAGGACTCACTACTATCATTCCGGCTGTAAATATTGGAACAATATTTAGTTTGGCACAGATATATTGTTGCTTTAGATGGTGCAAGAGCGAGCCTTTAATTACAGTCTGAGTTGATTCTGCTGTCATTTCTCCATATAGTGCCCAGTATTCTGGCCTTACAGATTTGAGTTCTTAGTTTTAGACATTTATTAATTCCCAGAGCAGAATTAGCAGAATCCTAAACTGCAAAGTGCTGGAGGAACTTGAAGTATAGTCAGGATCAGCTTCAGTTTGTTTAGTTGAGTTTGTCACGTGTACTGAGGAACAGTGAAAACCTTTTGTTGCGTGCTAACCAGTCAGCGAAAAAGACAATATGTGATTACAATGGAACCATTTACAGTGTACAGATACATGATAAATATCTAAACTATAAACTCTTGATTAGTACGGGTGTCATGGGTTATGGAGAGAAGGCAGGAGAATGGGGTTAGGAGGGAGAGATAGATCAGCCATGATTGATTGGCGGAGTAGACTTGATGGGCCGAATGGCCTAATTCTGCTCCTGTCACTTCTAACCTTACACCACACTACTCTCAACTCTGAACTTTTAACGACTGTCATTGTTTGCACAAAAGGTTCTTTTGCATTTATGTTGTGGTTATTAATTTATTGTTGTTTATTGTGTTATCTATGTGTATTGCATTTACTGGAAGTAATAATTTCTTTGTTCCATCGTCAATAGGCAGGAACGGGGTACTGATTGTGGATGATCAGCCATGATCACATTGAATGGCGGTACTGGCTCGAAGGGCCGAATGGCCTACTCCTGCACCTATTGTCTATTGATACATATGACAATCACTCCTTATTCTTGACGGAGACCCAACACAGAGACCGAGAACTGCAGGATATTTGTCACTCTGCCCACATTCATTGGAGCACAACAGTTGACAGAGGTTTGAAATGAAAACAGAAAATGTCCTAAATGTTCAAGCAGGTTAGGTGGCAGAGATAGCACCTTGATGATCTTTCAAAAGCTGGTTCCAATAGTCACTGCCCTAAAGCAATCACGTAGCTTCCCTCTCCACCGATGCCACTAAACCCCTGAGAATTTCCAGTTGTGTACGAAGGAACTGCAGATGCTGGTTTACACAGACACAAAAAGCTGGAGTAACTCAGCGGGTCAGGCAGCATCTCTGGAGAAAAGGAATAGGTGATGTTTCTGGTCTTGATCCGAAACATCTCCTATTCCTTTTCTCCACAGAATTTCCAGTTATTTGATTAGTAACGGTGTCAGGGGTTATGGTGAGAAGGCAGGAGAATGGGGTTGAGAGGGAAAGATAGATCAGCCATAATTTAATGGCAGAGTAAACTTGATGGGCTGAATGGCCTAATACTGCTCCAAGAACTTACAAACTTAATTATCTTCACTCAGCTTTTCATCAACTGCAGTATTTTACATTTGCTAGTGGCTGGTTGTTCATGGTGAACCACTTACCCTGGATTTATAGAGTGATACAGGTGTGGAAACAGGCACTTCAGCCCAACTTGTCCACACCGGCCGACATGTCCCAACTATACCCACCCGCCTTACGCCCATATCCCTCCAAACCTGTCCTATCCATGTACCCGTCCAACTGTTTCTCAAACGTTGGGATAGTCCCAGCCTCAACTACCTCCTCTGGCAGCTTGTTCTATACACCCACCACCCTTTGTGTGAAAAAGTTACCCCTCAGATTCTTATTAAATCTCTCCCCCTTCACCTTAAACCTGTAAACCTGAATTCTATAAACGTATTTATTGAGGAAAAAAGGCACAAATTCACTTAAAACAAAACACGATGCATATCCATTGTCAAAGTTAATTTTATTTGGACATAATCAAAACTTTAGTTTTAGAAAAATATTACCTTTCTATAGAAAAAGTTTGAAAATGGAAATTGTCACATTAAATTCTTGGATGATTCATTTCAAAGTTAAAAAACAAAATATCTTGATACTTAATTTTATTAGACACCAAAAATTCATAGAACAATGATAATTAGTTAGATTATCTCTGAGAACATTAACAACTCGTCCAATATTCATTCTTAGCAACAAGATCGAGTATAGATGCTGAGTTTGATTATTTCCTCAATGCAGATCCTACATATGTTTAAAGGTGCAGGTTTCTATACATTTCCACTAAACACCTATGCCAAATGGTTATTTTCAGTAGTTAGAGGTATACATGCTCCTAAATATTTTCACACCTAAGTAGGAATCTTCTGCCTTATTCCTGTGAATCAACATTTTCTCGCGGAACAAACTTGAGGATTATCGGTTTTTTAGGATGCATCGGTCCTTTCACATTCAATTCTAATGGGATCTGCAACAAAAACAGGAATGGTGTTTAGATTTGTTTAGTTTATAGACACAGCGAGGAAAGAGACCCGTCGGCCCACCGTGTCCGCGCCGACCAGCGATCTCCGCACACGAACACTATCCTACACACTAGGGACAATTTACAATTATACCAAGCCAATTAACTTGCAAACCTGTACGTCTTTGGAGTGTGGGAGGAAACCGGAGAAGCCGGAGAAAACCCACACAGGGCACGGGGAGAACGTACAAACTCCGTACAGACAGCACCCGTAGTCAGGATCGAACCCGGGTCCCTGGCGCTGTGAGGCAGCAACTCTACTGCTGCGCCACCGTGGTGATGACAGATTAACAGAGAAGTTTGACAGATGAATTAAATGTCATCTCATTGTCTTTCTGCCCACTCCATAACTCACTCCCTTTATGTCTGTGTGGAGTTTGCACGTTCTCCTTGTGACCACATGTGGGCTTCCTCTGGGTGCTCCGGTTTCCTCCCACATGCCAAAGACATGCAGGCTTGTGGGTTAATTGGCCCACTGTAACATTGTCCCGAGTGTGTTGGAAGATGAGAAAGTGGGATAACATAGATCTAGTGCAAACATAGAACCATTTACAAAGCTATAAATTGAAAGATACAGCATGGAAATGTTCAGCCCATCAAGTCCATGCCAACCATCGACTTAGTGGGCCGAAGGGCCTGTTTCCACGTTGTTTCTTTCCATTTACAGCAAGTGCTTTGTAAATGACGCCAATATTTACCACTTCAAGGATAGAAACAAAATGCTGGAGTAACTCAGCGGGACAGGCAGCATCTCTGAATAGAAGGAATGGGTGACGTTTCGGGTCGAGACCCTTCTATCCAGAGATGCTGCCTGTCCCGCTGAGTTACTCCAGCATTCTGTGTCTATCTTCGGTTTAAACCAGCATCTGCAGTTCCTTCCTACAACATTTACCACTTCAATCCCTTTTTCATGCAATTCCTCTGTCTGCAGAACTCACCGGTGTCTCGGCACAAGGTACGAGGGTCAGATGCTGCAGGAGTGAAACGATTGCCATCTTGATCATGAGCTGAGCAAACCTCATCCCAATGCAGTTCCGTGGACCCATCCCGAACGGCAGGTAGACGGCAGGATTCACAGACTCTCTTGCCTCTTTACTGAACCTAATGATGTGGGCATAGATCGCCGTCAAATGGGTTAGGAGAGAACACTTTGACACAACACTTTGACTCTGCAACCACTTAATCAGGGGGTGGTGAATCTGTGGAATTCATTGCACAGACGGCTGTGGAGGCCAAGTCATTGTGCAGATTGACAAATACTTGATTAGTACGAGTGTCAGGGGTTATGGGGAGAAGGCAGGAGAATGGGGTTCAGAGGGAACGATAGATCTGCCACGATTGAATGGCGGAGTAGACTTGATGGACAGAATGGCCTAATTCTGCTCCTATGACTCATCAACTTATGAACTATGTCATTCCCTAATACTCAAATCTAATTTACAAATCCATCTTGTCCTGCAGTATGGTAGTCACGGACAGACTGTAAAGAATTGGCATCATCGACTGCACAGGGCGGCACAGTGGTTTACTTGGTGCCTTACAGCGCCAGAGACCCGCGTTCGATCCTACAGATGCTGTCTGTGTGGAGTTGGCACCTTCTCCCTGTGACTGTGTGGGTTTCCTCCAGGTGCTCCGGCTTCCTTCCACATCCCAAAGATGTGTGGGTTTGTAGGCTAATTGGCCTCTGCAAATTGCACTTAGTGTATAATGGGTTGATGTGAAAATGGGACAACGTGGAACTAGTGTGAACGGGTGATCGATGGTCAGCGAGGACGGAGTGCTGAAGGCCGTTTTCCCACGCGGTCTCTCTACACTAAACTAATACGGTTGCGGAGCTACAATGGGTGAGGATCAGTGCGAATGAAACACAAGACATTGCTCACCTCTCGGGTCTGAACTCCTCTGGTTCTGGCCAATGCTTTGGATCGCGGTGCAGGACATAAGCAGGAATCACGACCACGGTGTCCTTTGGAATGGTCAACCCATTGAGTTTGACATCTTTCTTGCAGACTCTTTCCAAACGGGGCGCAGGAGGATATAATCGAAGTGTTTCACAAATCACCATTTCCAGATACTCCAAATACATCACACCATCGTAGGTAGGAGGAGCCTTCAAAGAGAAACACACTTAACAACTGCACGGATATCAGTATCGACGGGAGGTGATAATGGAAGCCGGATGGCGCCAGCAATGGCTGCCTCGCCAACAGTCTGTCCTTTCCATCTTTGTGTTTTAATTGCATGTGTTAAATGTATGTTTTTAGTGTTCTTTAGCTTGTTTTGTTGCATGAAGTAGATTTGAGGGGCTGATTCAGCTCCTGTTCTCTTACATTCAGTTTACAGAGATACAGCATGAAAACAGGCCCTTCGGCCCACCGAGTCCTCACCAGCCATTGGTCAGCTGTTCACACTGGTGCTATATTATCCCACCTTCTCATTCACTTCCTACACACGCGGTGAAAACTTTTTATAGACAATAGGTGCAGGAGTAGGCCATTCGGCCCTTCAAGCCAGCACCACCATTCAATGTGATCATGGATGATCATTCTCAATCAGTACCCCGTTCCTGCCTTCTCCCCATACCCCCTGACTCCGCTATCCTTAAGAGCTCTATCTAGCTCTCTCTTGAATACATTCAGAGAATTGGCCTCCACTGCCTTCTGAGGCAGAGAATTCCACAGATTTAAAACTCTCTGACTGAAAAAGTTTTTCCTCATCTCTGTTCTAAATGGCCTAACCCTTATTCTTAAACTGTGGCCCCTGGTTCTGGACTCCCCCAACATTGAGAACATGTTTCCTGCCTCTAACGTGTCCAACCCCTTAATAATCTTATATGTTTCGATAAGATCCCCTCTCATCCTTCTAAATTCCAGTCTATACAAGCCTAGCCACTCCAGTCTTTCAACATACGACAGTCCTGCCATTCCGGGAATTAACCTAGTAAACCTACGCTGCACGCCCTCAATAGCAAGAATATCCTTCCTCAAATTTTGAGACCAAAACTGCACACAGTACTCCAGGTGCGGTCTCACTAGGGCCCTGTACAACTGCAGAAGGACCTCTTTGCTCCTATACTCAACTCCTCTTGTTATGAAGGCCAACATTCCATTGGCTTTCTTCACTGTCTGCTGTACCTGCATGCTTCCTTTCAGTGACTGATGCACTAGGACACCCAGATCTCGTTGTACGTCCCCTTTTCCTAACTTGACACCATTCAGATAATAATCTGCCTTCTAATTCTTACCACCAAAGTGGATAACCTCATACTTATCCACATTAAACTGCATCTGCCATGCATCCGCCCACTCACACAACTTGTCCAAGTCACCCTGCAACCTCATAGCACCTTCCTCACAGCTCACACTACCACCCAGCTTTGTATCATCTGCAAATTTGCTAATGCAGCATTTCATTTTACAGAGGCCAAACAATCTACCTCTTTGGGAGGTGGGAGGAAACAGGAGCACCAAGAGGAAACCCAGGCGGTCACGGAGAGAAGGTGCAAACTCCAAGACAGCATCCTAGGGCAGGATTAGGTCTGTGGCACGGTGCGGTGGCGACTCTACCAGCTGCACCGCTGCAAAAAGTTCAAATGTTTGCTAATCTCCCCTTATAATATATTCAATAACTCCTTCTCCATCGCTTTAGTCTTTTCTTTTAGACTTTAGAGATACAGCGCGGAAACAGGCCCTTCGGCCCACCGAGTCCGCGACGATCAGCGATCCCCGCACATCAACACTATCCTACACACACCAGGGACAATTTACAATTTTCACCAAAGCCAATTAGCTGACAAACCTGCACGTCTTTGGAGTGTGGGAGGAAACCGGAGCACCCGGAGAAAACCCACGCGGTCACAGGGAGAACGTACAAACTCCGTACAGGCAGCATCCGCAGACAGGATCAAACCAGGGTCTCTGGCGCTATGGGGTAGCAACTCTACCGCTGCGCCACCGTGCCGCCTCTGTCTGGGAGATAAACGTGACTGTCTGAGCAAAGATAGTCATCCCCTCTCTCTCACCTCACCGCCTTCCCGCCACCATGGGCAAGTCCCCATTCTGAACCAACGCCACTGTCCTTATAACATTGGCCCCACCTCAGAAATACAGGCAATCTGTTCGATGACGTTGAGCTTGGCGGTAGTACGGCCTTCAACGTTGAGCTGCAGTAGCGCTAAACCTCGACAGTTGGCGGCATTTGACGGTGCCGCCTGGCCTGGGGAGGCGCGGAGTTTAGCGGTCTGCAGACGTGGCAAAGACATTAGTTTCGCTTTAAGGGCTTATGAGCCTGTCAGCTACTCGCGGGGGAGGGGCCGCCTAGAGGCTGCCTTTGTCTTGTGGAGGCAGTGGAGCACATAGTCACCAGTTGCCCCAAATACCAGCCACCGAATGGTGAACGAGGTCTGATTGACCTGGACGATGACACGTTGGCCTGGCTTGCCTCAACGGAGGAGGAGGAGGAGGAGAAGGGGAAGGAGAAGGAGAAGGAGAAGAAATACAGGAACCTCAATGGCCTTAAAACACAGCGGAACATCAAGGAAATAAAGTTGGGTGATAACTGATAAATCACGGTCTTTCGCAAGGACTCACTTTGTTGGGAAAAGCCTTGTCTATTTCCTGCTGCAGTTTCTTCTGTACATCGGGGTGAACAGCAAGACTGTAGGCAGTGTACGAGAGCGTGTTACTGGTGGTCTCATATCCGGCAAAGATAAAGGTGATTGCTTGCGCCATGATCTCCACATCGGTCAGAGCTGCAGAGAGGGAGAAGAGCCTGTGTTTATTCTGCAAACCATCTTATAAAACACTGTTGGCATTGATGGAGATAGACACAAAGTGCTGGAGTAACTCAGCGGGTCAGGCAATATCATTGGAGAAAAGGAATAGGTGTTGTTTCGGGTCGAGACCCTTCAGACAGATGGATAGACACAAAGTGCTGGAGTAACTCAGTGGGTCAGGCAGCATTTCTGGAGAACAAGGATGGGTGACGTTTCGGGTCAGGACCCTTCTTCGTGCTTTCAAATAGATGGATTTTAATTGCGAATGCTTCCTAAGATGTATTTAGGTGCTTATGTATAGTGATACGTACTGAAATGTATCCATAGAGCTCAGAGGGCCATCGGAACACAGCTACCAGACTTGGAGGGCATCTACAACACACGATGCCTCAGAAAAGCCACCAGCATCCACAAAGACTCTTCACACCCCTGCAACAGTCTGTTCGAACTCCTTCCATCGGGCAGACGATACAAGGCCTTCTATGCCCGCACCTCCAGACTCAGGAACAGCTTCATCCCCAGGGCCATAGCTGCTATGAACCGGTCCTGCTGAGCCGGATGGCCACAACGCATAGATCAACTTGCACTTTACCCTGTCCAAAACTGTTACAACTGTTCGTTTCGTTGGGTTGCTGCTGTCTAAATTACCTAAATTAGTGCATCGTATGGGAGGCGCATTCCCAATCTCGTTGTACCCCTGGGTACAATGACAATAAAGATATATTGTATTGTATTGTATTGTATTGTATACAAAAATGGATTTCACTGTACCTCGGTACATGTAATAATAATAATAATACATTTTATTTATATAGCGCTTTTCATATACTCAAAGACGCTTTAGAGATTTTGAGAACATAGGGAAATTAATAAATAGATAAATAAGTAAATAAATAAATGAACAGAGAAAGGAGACAGTAGGTGAGGTGACCTTCAGTGGTTGAAGGCAGTACTGAACAGGTGAGACTTCAGCGATGTTTTGAATGTGGTGAGTGTGGGGGAGTCTCTAACGGTTTGGGGTAGTGAGTTCCATAGGGTGGGAGCAGCGATGGAGAAAGCCCTGTCCCCCCAGGATCTGAGTTTAGTCCGGATGTGGGGGGATAGGAGATTGGCAGCGGCAGAGCGGAGGGTGCAGGTGGGAGTGTGCCTGTGGAGGAGGTCGGTCAGGTAGGATGGGGCCAGGTTATGGAGGGCTTTGTAGGTTATGAGGAGGATTTTGTACTGGATTCTCTGGGGGAATGGGGAGCCAGTGGAGTTTATAAAGGACGGGGGTGATATGGTCACGGATCGAGGTGTGTGTGAGTAGACGGGCAGCGGAGTTTTGAATGTATTGAAGTTTATTGATGATTTTTGAGGGTGCGCCATAGAGGAGGCTGTTGCAGTAGTCCAGACGGGAGGTGATGAAGGCGTGGATGAGGGTTTCTGCAGCTGTGGAGGAGAGGGATGGACGGAGACGGGCAATGTTTTTGAGGTGGAAGAAGGCTGTCTTTGTGATGTGTTTGATGTGTTTGTCGAAGGAGAGGGTTTGATCAAGGATGATTCCAAGATTCCGGATGTGAGGTGAGGTGGATACTGGGAGACCATCAATGTTGAGGATGAAGTTTTGGGTGGATTTGGTGAGCATTTTTGGACCAATGATGATGATTTCAGATTTGTTGCAATTGAGTTTGAGGAAGTTTGATTGAAGCCAAGATTTTATTTCAGTAATGCAGTTTGTCAGTGTAGAGTGTGTGGTGGAGGAGATTGACTTGGTGGAGATGAGGAGCTGGATATCATGTGACAAATAAAGTACCATATCAAACCACACCAAGCCATACCAAACCACACACCACACCACGCACACCCTACACCACACACACCACACCCCACACACCAAACCACACACCAACCCACACCAGGCACACCCTACACCACCCACCAAACCACACCACACTCCACACCACACCAAGCCACACACCAAACCACACCACACCCCACACACCAAACCACTACACACACCAAACCACACACCCTACACCACACTAAACCATACTGGTAATACCTTTGTATGTTGTACCATCAGCATTGTTCTCTTGCTCAGTGATGGAGCCAGTCACTTGAGAATCAACCATCATCTGCAGAAAATCCACCCGATCCTAGCAGGTAAATATAAAAGAAACAGAGGCTCAACCGTGAGGTCACAGAAACAAGTTCTAGAATTAACCATGGCCCTGAAATTGGGCAGAATTGCCTCCTGCACGGTCAGAGCGAGAATGCACCCTGTGGCGCAGCGGTAGAGTTGCTAGAGCGCCAGAGACCCGGGTTCCATCCTGACTAACGGGTGCTGTCTGTGTGGAGTTTGTACGTACTCACCGTGACTTGCATGGCTTTTCTCCAGGAGATCCAGTTTCCTCCCACACTTCAAAAATGTACAGGTTTGTAGATTAATTGGCTTGGTATAATTGTAGTTGCACAATTGTCCCTAGTGTGTGCAGGATAGTGTAAATGTGCGGGGATCACTGGTCGGCAGCGACTCGATGGGCCAAAGGGTCTGCTTCTGTGCTGTATCTCTAAACTAAACTAAACTGAACCTAGATTCTAATTACGGAAGAAAAGCCAGTTCTGACCTCCACCCTCCGTACCATAGAATGGTTACGGCACAGAAAGAGGTCATTTGGCACATCGGCCCTGTGCCAGCTCACTATACGAGCAAATCTCTTGTTCCTCCCATCAACCCATCTTCTTTGCAGTTCTCAATATTGATATTTACAATTAAACGGTGGCTTGTGTCCCCAAGACTAATTCATTAAAGTAGACCAAATAGCAATCGTGGCAATATAGGTCCCTGGGAGACACGGTTATTTATCCCTATCCTGTTTAAGAAATATCCGTTCATCGCCAACCTCTGATTTCTGTTAGAGTCATAGAAGCAGAGGCATTCAGTATGGAAACAAGCCTAACTTGCCCATGCCGACCAAGAGACCCCATCTACACTAATCACACCTGCCTGTGTTTGGCCCATATCCTTGTAAACATTTCCTATCCATATGCCTGTCCAAATGTCTTTTAAATGTTGTGATAGTACCTGCCTCAACTACCTCCTCTGGCAGCTCGTTCCTCATAGCTACCACCATCTGAGTGAAAAAGTTGCCCCTCAGATTTTGATTGAATCTGGCCCCTCTAACCTTAAACCCATGTCTGATTCTTGATTGCCCTACTCTGACTAATAGTGCATTTACCCTATCCATTCCCCTCATGATCTTATACACCTCTATTAGATCACCCCTAATCCACCTGGGCTCCTAGGAAAAAGGTCCTAGCCCGTTCAACCTCCCCCTGTAGCTCTCACATTCTGGCAACTGTGCCAAGAGCTTCATCTACGTTGCTAAGCCTCGTAAGTGGTCCCTTATCAAATGACTTCTGGAGGTTCATGTTTACCATTACCTAAGATGGGTCTCGACCCGAAACATCACCCATTCCTTCTCTCCAGAGATGCTGCCTGGCCCGCTGAGTTACTCCAGCATTTTGTCTCTATCTCTGACCCCATTACCTACCTACATCAATCTATTAGGCGACTGGAGGGATATGGGCCAAATGCAGGGAAACGGGACTAGTTTAGATGGGGCAACATGTTCAGCATGAACGAGTTGAGCCAAAGGGCTTGTTTAGTTTAGTTTAGTTTAGAGATACAGAGCGGAAGCAGGTCCTTCGGCCCACCGAATCCCCGCCGACCAGCGATCGATCCGCGGACGTTAACACTACCCTGCACACACCAGGGACATTTTTTTACATTTACGCCAAGCCAATTAACCTACAAATCTGTACGTCTTTGGAGTGTGGGAGGAAACTGAGCATCTCGGAAAAACCCCGGCAGGTCACGGGGAGAACATGAAACTCCTATGCCTAGCACCCATAGTCAGTATCGAACCCGGGACAATGGCGCTGCAAGGCAGTAGCTCTATTATGATGCCACCGTATTGCTCCATGACTCCATGGTGAGATTAATACTCACAGTGTGTATGCTTTTCTGCCTCTTTGCCTTTATTTTTGACACGACTGCCATGAAAAACGCACCCACATCTCTTGGGAAGAAGCTGCAATTAAATTTTGCCAGGATTGGAATAAAGATAGGAAATAATACTGGAAAAAAAGGAAAAAAACACACAAATTACTGCTTTTGGACATTGTGGAGTGGAAAAGTAGTAAAGAGTGATGGAGTGGAAGGTATAATTAAGCCGGGATGGCAAACTGGCACAGCTGGTAGGCTTGCCACCTCACAGTGTCAAAGACCCGGAATGATCCTGACCTTGGGTACTGTGTGTGTGTGTGGACTTTGAACGATCTCCCTGTGACCAAGTAGGTTTCCTCCGGGTGCTCCGGTTTCCTCCCACATCCCAAATCCGTGCGGGTTGTAGGTTAATTGGACTGTGTAAAATTGCCCTTAGTGTGTAGGGAGTGGATGTGAAAGTGGGATAGCATGGGACAAGTGTAAACTAGATGGTTGTCGAGAACTGTGTGGGATGAAGGGCCTGTTTCCATGCTGTATCTTTCAATCAATCAATTCAAAAAGGAGGAAAGTAACAGTGGATAAAGACTGAAGTGGAATGGTGCAGAGTTGGGGACAAAGCAGGAAAGACCTGAATTTTATTGCGCCTCTCACAGACTCCAGGAATTCAAGATGCTGCACTACCAATTAAACATTATTGAAAAGTAGTTCCTCACATAATGTAGGAATACAGTGGACAGCAATTTCCACAGACAGCACTGAGAAGAAGACCTCCAGATCAAGAGACTGCTGATGCGGGAATATTGAGCACAAAAGCAAAGCGCTGGAGGAACTGAGGAGCCAGATGGGGTCGGGACGAGGAGGGATTTCTTTAGCTAGAGGGTGGTGAATCTGTGGAATTCATTGACACAGATGACGGTGGTGGCCAAGTCATTGGGTATTTTAAAAGCGGAGATTGACAGATTCTTGATTAGCAAGGGTGCCAAAGGTCATGGGGAGAAGGCAGGAGAATGGGGTTGAAAGGGAATGATAGATCAGCCATGATTGAATGGCAGAGGAGACTCGATGGGCTGAATGGCCTAATTCTGCTCCTATGACTTATGAACTTATGCAACTGAATGGAGATTTCCTTAACCACAGATCTTAGAAGGAACACTTCAGATTTCCCTAAATTAATAGTTTGAATCACTTACCAACCAAAAGTAGTGCAGGGTCAAAGAAGGAAAAATCTACAAGTTTCTTGACATTGGTGACAAATGGGTCTTTGGGATTGTTGATGGAGTCAATGTCCACACTGAAAGAAGTGCTGGTGACCGCATCCATACTGTAGGAGCCAAACACACTGAGAAGGAAGAGCACTCATCAACAACTGTTGACTATTTAACCACATGAGACAATTTAGTCGCTACATAGAATTTACGTCACAGATCCAGGCTAGCTTTCTTACAAATATATCTATATATTTGAAACTGCAGAAGCTGGAATTGTGAGCAAAAGGCACTGTGCTGGAGTAACTCAGCGGGCCAGGCAGCATCTCTAGACCTCCCCCTTTCAGACACTGAACGGTCGGTCCTCAGCAGAGGCCTTACCTTTGTTCCCCTCCGCCCCCACATCAACGAGTTCTGCGTCCGCCATGACGTGGAGCTCTTCTTCCGCCGCCTCCGCCTCCGAGCCTTTTACCATGGTAAGGAGTCCCGACCCACCACTGATGACCCCTTCTCCCGTCTCCAACGGACCCCCTCCACTTTTACCCCCCAGTATGGCCTACTACCCTCACTAGAACTTTTTATTTCAAACTGCCGGCGTGACATCAGCCGCCTCAAATTCTCCACTCCCCTGACTAACTCCAACCTCTCCCCTCCTGAACGTGCAGCCCTCCACTCACTCCGCAACAACCCGGACTTAATAATTAAACCCGCTGACAAGGGAGGGGCTGTGGTAGTCTGGCGTGCTGACCTCTACCGCACCGAGGCCAGACGACAACTATCAGACACCTCTTCCTACCTATCCCTGGACCATGACCCCACCGATAAACACCAGACCTTCATCAGCAGCACCATCACCGACCTCACCAACTCCGGCGATCTACCCCTCAGTGCCTCCAATCTCATAGTTCCCCAGCCCCGCACGGCCCGATTCTACCTCCTACCCAAAATCCACAAACACAACTGTCCCGGCAGACCCATTGTCTCTGCCTGCTCATGCCCCACCGAACTTATCTCTACCTACCTCGACTCCATCCTATCCCCCCTGGTTAAATCCCTCCCCACCTACGTCCAAGACACCTCACACGCTCTCCATCTCCTGGATAACTTCCGGTTCCCAGGCCCCCACTCCCTCATTTTCACCATGGATGTCCAGTCACTCTACACTTCCATCCCCCACAAGGATGGTCTCGAAGCCCTCCGTTTCTTCCTCGACCGTAGAACCAGCCAATCCCCATCGACCAACACTCTCCTCCGCCCAGCAGAGCTGGTTCTTACCCTCAACAACTTCTCCTTTGACTCCTCCCACTTTCTCCAAACCAGAGGCGTAGCTATGGGCACTCGCATGGGCCCTAGCTACGCCTGCCTCTTTGTCGGGTACGTCGAACAATCCCTGTTCCAGACGTACACTGGCCCCATCCCCGAACTCTACCTCCGCTACATCGACGACTGCATTGGTGCTACCTCTTGCACCCATGCAGAACTCACTGACTTCATACACTTCACCTCCAATTTCCATCCTGCCCTTAAATATACCTGGACTATCTCTGACATCTCCCTCCCGTTTCTGGACCTCACCATCTCCATCACAGGAGAAAAACTAGTGACGGACATTTACTACAAGCCCACCGACTCGCACAGCTATCTGGACTACACTTCTTCCCACCCGGTCCCCTGCAAAAAGTCTATCCCCTACTCCCAATTCCTCCGTCTACGCCGCATCTGCGCCCGGGATGAGGTGTTTCAGACTAGGGCTTCCGAGATGTCCTCGTTTTTCAGAAAACGGGGCTTCCCCTCCTCCATTATAGATGAGGCTCTCACTAGGGTCTCTTCTACATCCCGCAGCTCCGCTCTTGCTCCCCCTCCCCCCACTCGCAACAAGGACAGGATCCCCCTCGTTCTCACCTTCCACCCCACCAGCCAGCGGATCCAACATATCATCCACCAACATTTCCGTCACCTACAACAGGACCCCACCACTGGCCATATCTTCCCATCCCCTCCCCTCTCTGCGTTCCGCAGAGACCGTTCCCTCCGCAACTCCCTGGTCCACTCGTCCCTTCCTACCCAAACCACCCTAACCCCGGGCACTTTCCCTTGCAACCGCACGAGATGCAACACCTGTCCCTTTACCTCCCCCCTCAACTCCATCAAAGGACCCAAACAGTCTTTCCAGGTGAGACAGAGGTTCACCTGCACCTCCTCCAACCTCATCTATTGCATCCGCTGCTCTAGATGTCAACTTATTTATATCAGCGAAACCAAGCACAGGCTCGGCGATCGCTTCGCTGAACACCTGCGCTCGGTCCGCATTAACGCAACTGATCTCCCGGTGGCCCAGCACTTTAACTCCCCCTCCCATTCCCAGTCTGACCTCTCTGTCATGGGCCTCCTCCAGTGCCATAGTGATGCCCGCCGGAAATTGGAGGAGCAGCACCTCATATTTCGCCTGGGCAGTTTGCGGCCCGGTGGTATGAACGTTGACTTCTCCAACTTCAGATAGCTCCTCTGTCCCTCCCTTCCCCTCCTCCTTCCCAGATCTCCCTCTATCTTCCTGTCTCCACCTATATCCTTCCTTTGTCCCACCCCCGACATCAGTCTGAAGAAGGGTCTCGACCCGAAACGTCACCCATTCCTTCTCTCCCGAGATGCTGCCTGACCTGCTGAGTTACTCCAGCATTTTGTGAATAAATCGATTTGTACCAGCATCTGCAGTTATGTTCTTATAGCATCTCTAGAGAATATGTACAGGCGATAATAAAGTTATGATGAGTCCAAGATCATTTTCTTCCTCTGTAAGAACGCTAACAGATTAAAAGTGCACGGGGAAAAGTTTAAATAATAAAGTTTAAATTGGTGACACTTGGACTGTCTTTGATCAGTCTTTATTGGCTTTATCTTGCACTAAACGTTATTCCCTTATCATGTATCTGTACACTCTAAATGGCTCAATTGTAATCATGCATTGTCTTTCCGCTGACAGGTTAACACGCAACAAAGGCATTTCAGTGTACCTCGGTACACATGACAATAAACGAAACTAACTAAAATCAGACAGATTACTCACTCCTTCATATCAACCCCGTTCAGCTTTGATTTCTTTTGAGCGAATTTCACTAGGTTTTGAGCATAGTGATTAATTATCGGGAACATCTGAGGGGGGGAAAGGGTAAAATAAAGACAAGCAAGGTAAAACAACCAACATCATCAAAGATCCACATCTCCCTGGCCACGTTCCTGCCTCTCGCTCCTACCATCGGGAAGGTGGTCAGTTTGAGCATAGTTGGCTAAAATTGGAGAAATCAATGTTCATGGTGAAGATACACAAAAAGCTAGAGTAACAGTGGGACAGGCAACATTTCTGGAGAGAAGGAATGGGTGACGTTTTGGGGTGAGACCCTTCTACAGCAATGTTCATAGCTTTGGGTTGAAAGCTGCCCAAGGCGGAACATGAAGAGCTGTACCTCCAGGTGCGAGTGTGGCCTCACACAGGGCGAGGAGGCCCAGGACAGAAAGGATAGTGCAGGATTAGGAAGGGGAGTTAAAGTGATTAGATTTAGATTTTAGATTTTTTTAGATTTAGAGATACAGCGCAGAAACAGGCCCTTCGGCCCACCGGGTCCGCGCCGCCCAGCGATCCCCGCACACTAACACTATCCTACACATTTACATTTGCCCAGCCAATTAACCTACATACCTGTACGTCTTTGGAGTGTGGGAGGAAACCGAAGATCTTGGAGAAAACCCACGCAGGTCACGGGGAGAATGTACAAACTCCGTACAGACGGCACCCGTAGTCAGGATCGAACCTGAGTCTCCGGCGCTGCATTCGCTGTAAGATAGCAACTCTACCGCTGCGCCACCGTGCCGCCGTAATCCGGGATTAGTATCTGGGAGGTCCAGTAGACCATGGTGGACCGTGCACAAGTGTTCGGCAAAACGGTCGCGGAGTCAACACTTGATCCCGCCGATCTACAGGAGGCCACATCAGGATCGCCAAATGCAATTAATATGTAGTAGAAAAACGGCAGATGCTGGTTTAAATCGAAGGTAGACACAATATGCTGGAGTACCTCGACTTTCAGAAAGCTTTCGACAAGGTCCCACATAGGAGATTGGTGGGCAAAATTAGAGCACATGGTATTGGAGGTAGGGTACTGACATGGATAGAAAGTTGGTTGACAGACAGAAAGCAAAGAGTGGGGATAAATGGGTCTCTTTCAGAATGGCAGGCAGTGACTAGTGGGGTACCGCAAGGCTCGGTGCTGGGACCCCAGCTATAAACAATATACATCAATGACTTGGATGAAGGGATTAAAAGTACCATTAGCAAATTTGCCGATGATACAAAGCTAGGTGGCAGTGTGAACTATGAGGATGATGCTATGAGGTTGCAGGGTGACTTGGACAGGTTGTGTGAGTGGGCGGATGCATGGCAGATGCAGTTTAATGTGGATAAGTGTGAGGTTATCCACTTTGGTGGTAAGAATAGGAAGGCAGATTATTATTTGAATGGTGTCAAGTTAGGAAAAGGGGACGTACAACGTGATCTGGGTGTCCTAGTGCATCAGTCACTGAAAGGAAGCATGCAGGTACAGCAGGCAGTGAAGAAAGCCAATGGAATGTTGGCATTCATAACAAGAGGAGTTGAGTATAGGAGCAAAGAGGTCCTTCTGCAGTTGTACAGAGCCCTAGTGAGACCACACCTGGAGTACTGTGTGCAGTTTTGGTCTCCAAATTTGAGGAAGGATATTCTTGCTATTGAGGGCATGCAGCGTGGGTTTACTAGGTTAATTCCCGGAATGGCGGGACTGTCATATGTTGAAAGACTGGAGCGACTAGGTTTGTATACACTAGAATTTAGAAGGATGAGAGGGGATCTTATCGAAACGTATAAGATTATTAAGGGGTTGGACATGTTAGAGGCAGGAAACATGTTCCCAATGTTGGGGGAGTCCAGAACCAGGGGCCACAGTTTAAGAATAAGGGGTAGGCCATTTAGAACAGAGATGAGGAAAAACTTTTTTAGTCAGACTTGTGAATCTGTGGAATTCTCTGCCTCAGAGGGCAGTGGAGGCCAATTCTCTGAATACATTCAAGAGAGAGCTAGATAGAGCTCTTAAGGATAGCGGAGTCAGGGGGTATGGGGAGAAAGCAGGAACGGGGTACTGATTGAGAATGATCAGCCATGATCACATTGAATGGCGGTGCTGGCTCGAATGGCCGAATGGCCTACTTCTGCGTCTATTGTCTATTGTAACTCAGCGGGTCAGGCAGCATCTCGGGAGAGAAGGAACGTTTCGGGACGAGACCCTTCTTCAGACTGATATTAAACTCTGTATTAAAGCTTTCTATGTATTATAATCTCTCTCACAAGGGCGGCACGTTGGCACAGCAGTAGAGTTGCTGTCTTACAGCGCCAGAGGCCCAAGTTCGATCCTGTCTGTACGGAGTTTGTACGTTTTCTCCGTGACCTGCATGGGTTTGCTCCGGGATCTCCGGTTTCCTCTCACAATCCAAAGACGTACAGGTTTGTAGGTTAATTGGCTTGGTATAAATGTAAATTGTCCCTAGTGTGCGTTAGTGTACAGGGATCGCTGGTTGGCGCAGACCCGGTGGGCCTGTTTCTCTAAACTACACTACACTAAATGCAATGAACCTGTTGTTAGGCCAAACGTAGAAGGTAAATGTACAAGAACAGGTTCAAAGATCAGATTTGATTTATAGGAGTTTCACATCTTCACCTCTTTCAGTCTCCCAGTGGTAAAGGTTGGCGAAAGCACACTTCGGATTCTCTTCCATCGTTCATCTGGAACAATCATCACGGAGTCCTCGAATGGCCCATTCAGACCAAAATCCTGAAAGGAATGAAGATTAAACATCTCATGTTTGTACCGGCTTCACGTGCAAGATTCTCTATAACACGCGTTTCCACAACATGAATTGGATATAACATAAGTGATGAATTGGGGAATACTGTTTGCATTATGTGGGCCAAATATTTTATAATGCAAATTTAACGGGATTTCAAGAAATTCAAGAGAACCACTTTGTTACTTTGGAACTTGTTAAGCAAAAAAAAAAAAAAGCTGTCTTGGATTTCAATAGTTTAGGTGGAAAAACTGTTTCTATGTTACCTTCTTGTAATAATCAGGCACCATTGTCTCTTAAGAACACAGCTGTTATTGAAGAAGGACCCTGACCCAAAACATTGTCTATCCATTTCCTTCCATAGATGCTGCCAGACCTGCTGAGTTCCTCCAGCACTTATTGTTTTGCTCAAGATTCCAGCATCTGCAGTTCCTTGTGACTCCTAAAATCCCTTACTAGCTTAGGTAATGTTACCGCAACTCCATTAAATGCATGGCATTGGAAAAGTGGGGCTGCATCCTGCACCAAGAAACTCATGCAATCCCTCCCCTCTCCCCCTCCATACCCACCCAAGTCACCCTCCCAGTTCCACTGTTCACATCCTTGTATCCCTCTCGTTACCATATCTTCCCCGGCCAACAATGGGCCATTATGGACTCCACCTTTCTGTCATCTGTTGCTGGCCCTGATTTGTTCTGGTCTTTTCTCGCCTCCAGTTTCCCTTCTCCCCCACCTCTATCTTTCAGTCTGAAGAAGTGTTCCGACCTGAAACGTCTCCTCTCCTTTCCTCCAGAGATGCTGCCGAGCCCACTGAGTTACTCCAGCATTTTGTGTCTAACCAAGAAAGCTAATCTAATTACAGAAGTGAAGAGAATGAAACAGGAACAGGGCTACAAGTGAAACTGCTGGGTCAATGCACAGAAATGCTTTAGATAAGACACAAAATGCTGGAGTAACTCAGCGGGTCAGGCAGCATCTGTGGAGAAAAGGAATAGGTGATGTTTCGGCTTGAGACCCTTTCGCAATCTGAGGAACTCCATACAGACTCCATCCACATTAGGCAGGAAATGGTTTTGGGTAGACTGATGGGACTGAAGGCTGATAAATCCCCAGGGCCTGATGGTCTGCATCCCAGAGTACTTAAGGAGGTGGCTCTAGAAATAGTGGAAGCATTGGAGATCATTTTTCAATGTTCTATAGATTCAGGATCAGTTCCTGTGGATTGGAGGATAGCAAATGTTATCCCACTTTTTAAGAAAGGAGGGAGAGAGAAAACGGGTAATTATAGACCAGTTAGTCTGACATCAGTGGTGGGGAAGATGCTGGAGTCAATTATAAAAGACGAAATTGCTGAGCATTTGGATAGCAGTAACGGGATCATTCCGAGTCAGCATGGATTTACGAAGGGGAAATCATGCTTGACAAATCTACTGGAATTTTTTGAGGATGTAACTAGGAAAATTGACAAGGGAGAGTCAGTGGATGTGGTGTACCTCGACTTTCAGAAAGCCTTCGACAAGGTCCCACATAGGAGATTAGTGGGCAAAATTAGGGCACATGGTATTGGGGGTAGGGTACTGACATGGATAGAAAATTGGTTGACAGACAGAAAGCAAAGAGTGGGGATAAATGGGTCCCTTTCGGAATGGCAGGCAGTGACCAGTGGGGTACCGCAAGGTTCGGTGCTGGGACCCCAGCTATTTACGATATACATTAATGACTTAGACGAAGGGATTAAAAGTACCATTAGCAAATTTGCAGATGATACTAAGTTGGGGGGTAGTGTGAATTGTGAGGAAGATGCAATAAGGCTGCAGGGTGACTTGGACAGGTTGTGTGAGTGGGCGGATACATGGCAGATGCAGTTTAATGTACATAAGTGTGAGGTTATTCACTTTGGAAGTAAGAATAGAAAGGCAGATTATTATCTGAATGGTGTCAAGTTAGGAGGAGGGGGAGTTCATCGAGATCTGGGTGTCCTAGTGCATCAGTCAATGAAAGGAAGCATGCAGGTTCAGCAGGCAGTGAAGAAAGCCAATGGAATGTTGGCCTTCGTAACAAGAGGAGTTGAGTATAGGAGCAAAGAGGTCCTTCTACAGTTGTACCGGGCCCTGGTGAGACCGCACCTGGAGTACTGTGTGCAGTTTTGGTCTCCAAATTTGAGGAAGGATGTTCTTGCTATGGAGGGCGTGCAGCGTAGGTTCACTAGGTTAATTCCCGGAATGGCGGGACTGTCGTATGTTGAAAGGCTGGAGCGATTGGGCTTGTATACACTAGAATTTAGAAGGATGAGGGGGGATCTTATTGAAACATATAAGATAATTAGGGGATTGGACACATTAGAGGCAGATAACATGTTCCCAATGTTGGGGGAGTCCAGAACAAGGGGCCACAGTTTGAGAATAAGGGGTAGGCCATTTAGAACGGAGATGAGGAAGAACTTTTTCAGTCAGAGGGTGGTGAAGGTGTGGAATTCTCTGCCTCAGAAGGCAGTGGAGGCCAGTTCGTTGGATGCTTTCAAGAGAGAGCTGGATAGAGCTCTTAAGGATAGCGGAGTAAGGGGGTATGGGGAGAAGGCAGGAACGGGGTACTGATTGAGAGTGATCAGCCATGATCGCATTGAATGGCGGTGCTGGCTCGAAGGGCTGAATGGCCTACTCCTGCACCTATTGTCTATTGTCTACAGACCATCGATTACTTGTTCACACTAGTTCAGGGGCTCTCAGTCTGAAGAAGGGTCTCGACCCGAAATGTCACCTATTCCGTTTTCTCCAGAGATGCTGTCTGACCTGCTGAGTTACTCCAGCATTTTGTGTCTATCTTCGGAGTAAACCAGCATCCACTGTTCCTTTCTACACAGAAATGCTCACCCGCCTGTTGGTGAATACGGTGTAGAATTCTTTTATTAAAATAGTTTTAATCAGGTCGGGTTCCATAATGCAGAGAACTGGTTTTCTTCCATCATAAATCCTGAATGAAAACAAACATAAATATTTCGCCAGTTTGATTCTTCATAATAAGCAAAAAAGAAGTAGAAATATCAAGGCTCATTAAAACTCGAGACACCTCAGTGTCAATACTTGAATGAAAGAGTGACCATATGTCCAACTTTTGTTTGGAAAACATTCTGTAATGTGGCTTGGAAATGTATTTTGAAACGGAAAAATATACTTACCCCCAAATATTTCCATACTTCCTGTAGCATTCCACATCAAAGTTAAACATGCCCTGGCCGAGAGGAAAACAAATCGTCAGTGATAGTGATCGCAGACAGTTCCACCACTAATTTTCCAGCAGCGTAAGAAAAAACTGCAGATGCTGGTTTAAACTGAAGATAAACACAAAAAGTTGGAATAACAGGCAGCATCTCTGGAGAGGAGTGGGTGACATTTTGGGTCAAGACCCTTCTCCAGTCTGAAGAAGGGTTTCGACCCAAAACGTCACCCATTCCTTCTCTCCAGAGATGCTGCCTGTCCCGCTGAGTTACTCCAGCTTTTTCTGACTAACTTCCCAGCAGCCTTGGTTCCACAGCCTTTCTGGATTATCCGTTTTACCGGACCAACAGTGGTCGCGAGAGAAGTCCGACGTTACCCGACCGGTCCGCCCAGACCGCTGGGGGGGCCGAGATACCGGCCCACAAAGTCGCCCTCGGAGGTGGATGGGACCGTAACTACTGGCTCCGGCCGGGCCGGAGTTCCAGAGCCCCGGCCGCAGGGGGCAAATTCGACCCACCGATTGGCCGCGGAAGTCCCGATGAGGTCGAGGTCGGCCGCCTCACCCGACCGAGGCGCCACATTTTCAGGGGGACTTCCGGTAAGGGATTTCAAGAGCGCTCATGAACTTTTGTCCAGATTAAAGGAGGTGCCGGACCACTAGTGGGAGATCTGTAATACTATTGAATCCAGGTGTAGGGGCACAAGCAGCAGAAAGGTACAGGTGGTCGCATCTTGTCCTGAGTGTGCTTGAGGTGAATATGTTACACTTGCTCGAGCTATAAGACAGGCAATGTTGGATGAGAAGCATCTAAGGGAATCATAAGCGTGTTTAGTTTAAAGATATAGCGTGAAAACATGCCCTTCGACCCACCGAGTCCACGCCGACTACTGATCACAAGTTCTACGTTACCCCACTTTCGCATCCAATCCCTACACTCTGGGGGCAATTTTACAGAGGCCAATTAACCTGCAAACCCGCATGTCTTTGGGATGTGGGAGGAAACTGGAGCATCTTGAGGAAACGCCCACGGTCACAGGGAGAACGTAGAAACTCCACACATACATTGCACCCGAGGTCAGGATTGAACCCGGGTCTCTGGCGCTGTGAGGCAGTGGCTCTACCAGCTGCGCCACTGTGCCGCCCTTAGTGTTTAGTGACCTCCTGATGTATAAATGATTTGGATGAAAATGTCGGCGGCCTGGTTAGTAAATTTGCAGATGAAATGAAAATTGTGCATAGCAAGGAAGGTTGTCCAAGAATGCAGATGATTTGGGAATTTTGATGGAGAGTTTAACCTGGGCAAGTTGCGAGGTGTTGTATTTTGGGAAGTCAAATGTAAGATCAAAGTATACAGTAAAGTGCAGAACCCTTGCATTGAGCATTGTGGTATCGAGAGTTCATAAGTTCTTAAGTCATTAGGCTGATCTATCTTTCCCTCTCAACCCCATTCTCCTGCCTTCTCCCCATAACATCTGACACCCGCAATAATCAAGAATCTATTAATCTCTGCCGTAAAAATATCCATTGACTTGGCCTCCACAGCCCTCTGTGGCAATGGATTCCTTATGAAGTCTTAGGGTCCATCTATATATTAAAACTCTCATTTGTTTGTTTGTTTGTTCCTGAACTACAGCCAAAATGGTGCACGATAGTGCGACTATTTTAGGCCCACCTTGCTCACCGTCGTCCCTTTGGTGCTAATGGAAGAAGTTTAATTGAAATCGGTGTTATATTTTAAAAGTTATTCACATTTTAAAGTTTAAATCTTTGAGGAGGGGAGGGGGAAGAGGGGAGGGGGGGATGGGAGGGGGGATGGGAGGGAGGGGGAGGAGAGGGTGCTGCACCAATGCAGGAGAGGTTTGGGCCCAACGGGTCGATTTGGTCTAGTAGCTCACTAAAAGTGGCAACACAAGTGGTGAAGTGGGCATAGGGCATATTTGGCTTCACCGGGCAAGGCATGGAGTACAAAATCGTTGGGTTGTGAGGTTGTAGATGTATAAACTTTTAAGAAGGGAACTTTAGGTTGGGGAAACTGATGACACCTCTGGTGGCAAACAGCAGGAAACCTTCTTTTAACCAATGCATTCAAGAGAGAGCTAGATAGAGCTCTTAAGGATAGCGGAGTCAGGGGGTATGGGGAGAAGGCAGGAACGGGGTACTGATTGAGAATGATCAGCCATGATCACATTGAATGGCGGTGCTGGCTCGAAGGGCCGAATGGCCTTCTCCTGCACCTATTGTCTATTTGATACCAGCTGGAGTGTTAGCAGGAATTATCGACCCAGTAAAAATAGAATTAAAATAAAAACAGAATCATACTTTTCTGTAATGAAAGAATGTTCCTATGAATGGCATTGGCATCGGCCCCGGAATCCCAAGTCGTTTAAAAAACCTAAATGGCAAAACGCTGTACCTGTGGATTTAATTAAAATGGTTACAATCTTGAAATAAAAAAACAAAATATTGGTTAATTTAAACAAATCTCTAATCCACTTATGCTCTGTGGTCCTTCACAGAAAGTGCATTGTCAGCGGTTTCTTTGGGCAAATTAAAGGGAGATTGGCTGCCTACTTTGCGGATCGCCCCGGTTCATTCTGCCGGGGAGATTTGTGGCCTCACTTCTCCCTGCCACCTCCTCTCTGTTTTTGTCCTCATCATTCGGAGAGCAACTTCCCTCCCTTCTGGGCATGTTTCAAATCTTGGGAATTCATACACAAATTAACAATTTGAAGTAACTACCCTCTTGGTCCCCATTCTCCAAAGGTCCAACTTTCCATGTTCTCCAGAGATGCTGCCCGACCCACTGAGTTACTCCAGCACTTAAGAGCGTGGAAACAGGCCTTCGGTCCAAATTGCCCACACCAGCCAACGTTCTCCCCGTGACCTGCGTGGGTTTTCTCTGAGGTTTTCGGTTTCCTCCCACACCCCAAATTCGCACAGGTTGGTAAATGTAAAAATTGTCCCGAGTGGGTGCAGGATGGTGTTAATGTGTGGCGATCGCTGGTCGGCGCGGACCCGGTGGACCAAAGGGCCTGTTTCCTCGCTGTTTCTCTAAACTATACTAAACTAAACTTGGTGCCCAGAACTGAACACAATATTCTAAATGCAGTCTCACCAACGTCTTATATAACTGTACCATGACTTCCCAACTTCAATACTCAATACTCTGACTGATGAAGGTCAATGTGCCAAAAGCCTTTTTGACCACCTTATCTACCTGTGACTCTGACTTCAAGGAACCATGCATCTGTACTCCTAGATCCCTCTGCTTTACAACACTCCCCAGTGACTCCCACATTTACTGTGTAGGGCCTGCCCTTGTTAGACGTCCCAAAATACAACAACTCACTTTTGTAGTGTAACAAAATAACTGCAGATGCTGGTACAAATCGAAGGTATTTATTTCACAAAATGCTGGAGTAACTCAGCAGGTCAGGCAGCATCTCAGGAGAGAAGGAATGGGTGACATTTCGGGTCGTCTGAAGAAGGGTCTCGACCCGAAAACGTCGCCCATTCCTTCTTTCCTGAGATGCTGCCTGACCTGCTGAGTTACTCCAGCATTTTGTGAATAAATACCTTCGATTTGTACCAGCATCTGCAGTTATTTTCTTATACTTCCTCAGACTGGTGTCGGGGGGGGGGGGGGGGGGGGGGGGGGGGACGGACGGACAAAGGAAGGGGACATCTTACCTTTGTGTCCTTTTGTGTAAACCAGCATCTGAAATTCCTTGCTTTTTTACATCTTTTGATTGTTTTTAAATGATCTCCCCCTGTCTCTAACTTCGAGTTGTTTTTAAAGTAGTGGCGATCTTTACAACTTTGTCCTGCATTATTTCTCTCCACCCCTCCCTGCCACTTCTCGATTTTCCAGTTCTACTGGGAAAGGGGGGTCTTGGTCTGAAAGGTCAATGTGATTCTGCTCTCCTCTCAGACACCGCCTGCGCGGTTTGTTGTTAACTCAACGTTTACAGAAACGTGCAGGAAGGAGCTGCAGGTGCTGGTTTTACACCGAAGATAGACACAACAACGTTGGACCTTCTTCACACTGTGCTCATCACATTTTAAAGTTTAAATCTTGGAGGAGGAGGAGGGGGGGGAGGAGGAGGAGGGGGGGAGGGAGGAGGAGGGGGGGGAGGAGGAGGAGGGGGGGGAGGAGGAGGAGGGGGGGGAGGAGGAGGAGGGGGGGGAGGAGGAGGAGGAGGAGGAGGAGGGGGGGGAGGAGGAGGAGGGGGGGAGGGGGAGGAGGAGGAGGGGGGAGGGGGGGGAGGAGGAGGGGGGGAGGGGGGGAGGAGGAGGAGGGGGGGAGGGGGGAGGAGGGAGGAGGGGGGAGGGGGGGGAGGAGGAGGGGGGGAGGAGGAGGGGGGGAGGGGGGGAGGAGGAGGGGGGGAGGGGGGGAGGAGGAGGAGGGGGAGGGGGAGAGGGGGAGGGGGAGAGGAGGTGGGGGAGGGGGAGGGGGAGAGGAGGTGGGGGGGAGGGGGGGGAAGGGGGGGGGAAGGGGGGAGCAGGGGGGGGGAGGGGGGAGCAGGGGGGGGAGGTGGAAGTGCCAAGGTCCCGACCCCATTCCTTCTCTCCAGAGATGTTGCCTTTCCCGCTGAGTTACCCCAGCTTTTTGTACGATCTTCGGTTGAAACCAGCATCTATCTGCGGTTATTTTCTTACAGCATCTATCTGCAGTTCCTTCCCACACGTTTTAGCTGCAGTTAAACTTTCTTCTCAGACCCAGGAGCAACTTGTGCGTTGTCCTGACTGGGGTCGCCGGTGAATCAGGCAGCCGGGTCACTTACCAGCCCAGCAAAGCGAGGAG
Organism: Rhinoraja longicauda; assembly: GCF_053455715.1. Taxonomy (NCBI): domain Eukaryota; kingdom Metazoa; phylum Chordata; class Chondrichthyes; order Rajiformes; family Arhynchobatidae; genus Rhinoraja; species Rhinoraja longicauda. Next base: position 4,309,565 of record NC_135973.1, read on the forward strand.
AGTCAGCAGGAAGGATCCAGGTTTGCCCCGACAGGGCGGGCCCGCATCGCCCCCAAACTCTCCCATAACAAGGTGGACATCCTGCAGCCTGCGAACTCTGGGCACGTCTGGTGAACAAGCGAGGAGGTGGCACCTCCCACTTAGGGGTGGAGACGGTGACTGGATTATGGACTGGACAACAGACAATAGACAATAGACAACAAGTCAAGTCAAGGTCAAGTCAATTATATTTGTATAGCACATTTAAAAACAACCCACGTTGACCAAAGTGCTGCACATCTGATCAGACAATAGACACAGGAGGAGGCCATTCGGCCCTTCGAGCCAGCACCACCATTCAATGTGATCATGGCTGATCATTCTCAATCAGTAAGTTTTTTTTCACACAGAGAGTGGTGAATCTGTGGAATTTGTGGCCCTTGTGGCTAACGGGATCAGGGGGTATGGAGAGAAGGCAGGTACAGGATACTGAGTTGGATGATCAGCCATGATCATATTGAATGGCGGTGCAGGCTCGAAGGGCCGAATGGCCTACTCCTGCACCTATTTTCTATGTTTCTATACCCCCTGACTCCGCTATCCTTAAGAGCTCTATCTAGCTCTCTCTTGAATGCATTCAGAGAATTGGCCTCCACTGCCTTCTGAGGCAGTGAATTCCACAGATTTACAACTCTCTGACTGAAAAAGTTTTTCCTCATCTCCGTTCTAAATGGCCTACCCCTTATTCTTAAACTGTGGCCCCTGGTTCTGGACTCCCCCAACATTGGGAACATGTTTCCTGCCTCTAACGTGTCCAACCCCTTAATAATCTTATATGTTTCGAATATGGACTGGAGCCAGCATCTTGTGCAGAGGAACCGACGGAGGAGATCCTCGTCACTTAGGTCATGTCTGAACAAGGGTCTCGACCCGTGATGTCACCCATTCATAGTCATAGAGTGATACAGTGTGGAAACAGGCCCTTCAGCCCAACTTGCCCACACCGGCCAACATGTCCCAGCTACTCCACCTGCCTGCGCTTCGTCCATATCCCTCCAAACCTGCCCTATCCATGTACCTGTACCTGCTTGTTTCATACACCCACCATCCTTTGTGTGAAAAAGTTACCCCTCAGATTCCTATTAAATCTTTTCCCCTTCACCTTGAACCCATGTCCTCTGGTCTTCGATTCCCCTACTCTGGGCAAGAGATTCTGTGCATCTACCCCATCTATTCCTCTCGTGATTTTGTACACCTCTATAAGATCACCCCTCATCCTCCTGTACCCCAAGGAGTAGAGACCCATCCTTCTCTCCCGAGAGCGACACAAAACATCACCCTTTCCTTCTCTCCAGAGATGCTGCCTGTCCCGCTGAGTTACTCCAGCATTTTTGTGTCTACCCTCGTTACTTAGGTCATGTCAACACAACCCACTGAGTTTTGCAGAGTACGGATAATCTCGTTATTTTAAACTTTATTTCATCAAACTATAAAGAGGAAATGCAATAGGAACAGTTCGTCTTATTTATTGTTAATATAGACCCCAAATGCTGGAGTAACTCAGCGGGTCAGGCAGCATTTGTGGAGAAAAGGAACAGGTGTCGTTTTGGGTTGGAACCTTTCTTCAGACCCTTCTGTTCTTTATTGCTGCCGAGATGAAATTGTAATACCTATGAGTGAGCATAATAATTATAGTGTTAAACAGTGTGGAAACAGGCCCTTTGGCCCAACTTGCCCACAGTGGCCAACATGTCCCAGCTACACTGGTCCCACCTGGGGATGTATGGCCCATATCCCTCCGAACCTGTCGTATCCATGTACCTGTGTAAATGTTTCTTAAACGTTGGGATAGTCCCTGCCTTAACTACCTCCTCGGGCAGCGTTCCATGCCCCCACTATCATTAATGTATAGTAGGATTGGTACTGAACTGAATACAAAAAAAAGAATTTCACTGTACTTAGGAACACTTGACAATAAAATAATATTGGACTGTTGAACTGTTGTCATGGAATATGTGAGGTTGGATGAGATTACAGAGGGAGGGAGGGATTAGCAAACAAGATAAGCATTGCGGCCTTTGCTTTCATTTTATCTGCACTCTCCCTCTCACTGCCACGCTATATTCTGAACTTGGTTTCCTTTCTCTTGCCGCAATCACCTACTGTATCGTGTAATTTATCTGGGTGGAACTAAAGCACATTTTCTGCTGCACCTGACAATAATCAGCCGATATTATTAACAATACCAGTTCAAAACAAAAGCTGTAAACAAATGGTATGACGGGTGTTGTGAATTGGAAATAGACACAAAAAAACTGGAGTAACTCAGCAGGTCAGACAGCATCTCTGGAGAAAAGGAATGGGTGACGTTTCGGGTATGAACATTGAAATCTCCAATTTTAGATAACCCCTTTCCCCCCCCCCCCCCCCATCTCTTGCCTGTGCCCCTCCCCACATCCTGATGCAATCCATTTTTCACCACAAGCCCCCAACCCCCCTTCCCCCCTTCCACCTTTATCCCTCCTTCTGGCTTTTCATTTCACTTCCTTTTCTCCTCACCGGACACCCTTTTGTCTCCTTTTTGTCACCTTTTCATCTCTTGCCTTTATCCACCCATCTGCCAATGAATCCCCAACTCACCTGTATCCACCTATCACTTGCCAGGCTTTGTCCCGCCCCCACCTCCCTCCCAGCTTTCTTCGCCACCGAGTCCATCAGTCTGAAGAAGAGTCCCGACCCAAAATATCACCCACCCATGTTCTTCAAGGATGCTGCCTGACCTGTTGAGTTACTCCAGCACTTTGTGTTCTATGCAGAATTCAAAGCATTCGGTACCTAATCACTGAGGTAAATTAGGGTGCACAACTTTGAGGCTCCGGTCTTTCCTATTCAATTGTCTTCAAATGATTAAGAACTGAAGGGCTGAAAATTTGCTACTCATTGGCTGAGTTTCTATTCCATGGAATGAAAGGGGAGATTTTATAGAGGTAGACAAAATCATGAGAGGAATAGATCGGGTAGATACACAGAGTCTTTTGCCCAGAGTAGGGGAATCAAGGACCAGAGGACATAGGTTCAAGGTGAAGGGGAAAAGATTTTATAGGAATCCGAGGAGTAACTTTTTCACACAAAGAGTATCACTCTATGACTCTATGCTATTGTGTTCAGTTCTGGGCACTGCACTTCACTCAGTATCTTGGAAAGGGCACAGAATTTGTTTGGTGGAATATTCTCGATCCTGAGGACATCACATTGAAAAGCTGCAGTTATGATTATAAATGAAGACATAAATACGTCTCAGTGGCTCTCAGAATTTTCATCGGTTTTGTTAAAGCAAATAGGCAGGAATTATTACCAGTGGTAGAAAGGTCAATAACCATAGGAAACAAACTTAAAGTGTTTGGCAAAAGATGCAGAAACAAAACTTCTTTGCAAATGGAAGACAGATTTGTATCGTGCCTCTCTTAACTTTTTGCATGTCCCAGGGCACATGGTAACCAAATAAATAATTTGGGTGTGTAGTCAATTTGATTATGTTGTAAATACAGTCAAGTCCCACTGGCACATGTAATCACTGGAAAATCCCTGTTGATAAAAGGAACTCCAGATGCAGGTTTACATAAAAAGACACAAAGTGCTGGAGTAACTCAACAAGTCAGGCAGCATGTCTGCAGAATGTGGGTAGGTGACATTTTGGGTTGGGACTGAAGTCTGTAGAATGGTCCTGATCTGAATCGTCACCTATCCATGTTCTGCAGAGATGCTGCCTGACCCGCTGAGTTACTCCTGCACTTTGTGTCCTTAACAGAAAATCTCGGGTTTTTTGGTAAAATGTAATAGTTTAAAGTACTCAGCAGATCACGCTTAACTAACAGTGTACTTCTGCTGTAAGATGTTTTGTTCAAGATAGTGCAGCACAGTAGCACACCTAATAGAGCCACTGCCTCTCAGCACGAGAGACCCGGGTTCGATGCTGACCTCGGGTGCTGTCTGCACGGAGTTTGCACGTTTTTCCTGTGACTGTGTGGGTTTCCTCCGGGTGCTCCGGTTGCCTCCCACATCTCAAAGAGGTACAGACCTGTAGATTAATTGCCCCCTGCAAATTGCCCCTAGTGTGTAGGGAGTGGATTAAAAAGTGGGATAACATAGAACAAGACATAACCCCACTAGAGAGCGGTCCTGACCTACCATCTATCTCATTCGAGACCCTCAGACTATCTTTAATCAGACTTTACTGGACTTCCCTTTATCCTGTATCTATACACTGTGATGACTTAGGGGCATGGCTGTGTTCTGCAGCTGCGGCTCACCGGCAGTCTCTCCGTTTTTTTTTGTGTTTTTTGTCATTGTCGATGTTAAATGTACGTTTTGTTTTATTTTTAATTCTGTGTATGTAGGGGGGTGGTGGGGGGGTTGGGGGAAACCTTTTTTAAATCTCCTCCTCAACGGAGATGCGACCTTTACCGTGTCGTATCTCCGTTCGCGCAACGGCCTAACATCGTGGAGTCGGCGGCCTCCAGCTGGGATCGACCTCAAAGACTCCGGTCGCAGGGCCTGGACTTACCATCTCGGAGGCTTCGGCCGTGGGCCCTGCAGACCGCAACATCGGGAGCTCGCAGGTCCCTGGCTGGCGACCGGCTTTTGGGAGCTCCAGCCGTAGCAGCTTCGACCGCCCCGAAGCACGAGGCACGATCAACCCGCCCGCAGGCCCTTCATCACCCTGCGTGGCCTGGCCGCGGCACTTTACATCGCCCGGTGGGGGCTCAGGACTCTCATCGCCCTGCGTGGCTCGGCCGCGGCATTTTCCATCGCCCGGTGGGGGCTCAGAACTTTCATCGGCCTGCTCGGCTCGACCCTGGGACTTTCCATCGCCCGGTGGGGGCTTCAAGGGGTTGGGAGCCTCGATCGCCTCGTGGCGCCACGGGAGAAGAACGAGGAGGAGATAAGACTTTGCCTTCCATCACAGTGAGGGTATGCCTAGAGCAATCACTGTGATGGCTGTTTTGTGTAAAAAATTGTATCTGTGTGTCTTGTGTTCTTTAATGTCTACTGCCGGACCCTGACGTGAGAGGACGCTGGCGTTGAGTATTCGCCGCTTTTCCGTCAGGATAGTTTGTCTGTTTGTTTCTATGTTAATTGTATTTGTAAAGCGCTTTGAGCATGTGTTAAGGCGCTATATAAAATAAATATATTATTATTATTATTATTATGACTTGATTGCAATCATGTATCAGTCATCTTTCCGCTGACTGGTTAGCACGCAACTAAGAAAGCTTTTCACTGTACCTCGGTACACATTTAGGAAATTAAACTAAGCTACACCAAAACTAGTGTGAATGGGTGATCGATGGTCGACATAGACCCGGTGGGCCGAAGGGCCAGTTTCCACGCTGTATCTTTAAAATAAACAAAACATTCCCGGCATCTACAGTGTTTTGGATTTTTTATAATGATTGTGGAATATTAGTCAGGACGCCAACTCCTCATCTACAAATCTGTGTTTTGGAAGAGCAGACAGGTGCTTAGTTTCATGCCTCATCCAAGATTCAGCAGCTTGAGAGAGCTGCACTCCCTCGCCAATGCGGTAGAGCGCCAGACTAGAGTTTTGACCTCAAGTCTCTGGTGGGGGAATTTAAACCATTACCTTCTGTGCCAGAAGCAAGAATGTTCCCAGGCGAGTCATGACTAAAATAACTGATTGTGATCTGAAACAGCGCTGGCTGAAATATTAAGGACTCAGATTATGTAGTAAGATTTGAAAGGAATGTGGATGAATACTCAACAGTTTCTGCAGCCACTGGAAAAGAGTGTGAGCCAATGGTTGAAAGGATCGCTCTTCTGAAGAGTCAGAAGGACAAGCCAAATTGCCTCCTTCCAGACTTATTATTCTATGATTCTGTTTTATTTTTAGAGATACAGCTGCCAACTGAGTCCGAGCCGACCATCGATCACCCATTTGCACCAGCTCTACGTTATTCCACTTTCTCACCCACTCCCTGCTCGTTTAGGGGCAATATTTTTTTAAACAGAGGCGAATTAATCTACAAACTTGCACGGCTTTGGCATGTGGGAGGAAACCCGAGCACCTGGAAGAAACCCAGGCGGTCACAGAGAGAACGTGTAAACTCCACACAGGCAGCACCTGAGGTCAATAGACAATAGGTGCAGGAGGAGGCCATTCGGCCCTTCGAGCCAGCACCGCCATTCAATGTGATCATGGCTGATAACATAACATAACATAACAAAACTTTATTGTCACTCGGCACAACACCGAACAAAATTTCAGCAGTCACAGCAAAAAAAGAAAAGAACACAGGACACACGACCCCAACACAAACATCCATCACAGTGACTCCAAACACCCCCTCACTGTGATGGAGGCAACAAAACTTCCCCTCTCCTCCTCCCGCACCCACGGACAGACAACTCGACCCCTACCGAGGCAACCGACACGCACAGCCCCCGCAAGGGGATGGAAGGCCCCCCGGCCGAGCCGCCCCGGGCACCGAAACGTCCCGCGGCCGCACCGGGCGATGTTAAGTCCAGCGGCCGAGCCGCACCGGGCACTGAAACGTCCCGCGGCCGAGCCGCACCGGGCACTGAAACGTCCCGCGGCCGAGCCGCACCGGGCACTGAAACGTCCCGCGGCCGAGCCGCACCGGGCACTGAAATGTCCCGCGGCCGAGCCGCAGCCTGATCATTCTCAATCAGTACCCCGTTCCTGCCTTCTCCCCATACCCCCTGACTCCGCTATCCTTAAGAGCTCTATCTAGCTCTCTCTTGAATGCATTCAGAGAATTGGCCTCCACTGCCTTCTGAGGCAGAGAATTCCACAGATTCACAACTCTCTGACTACCCGCTGCGCCACTGTGCTGCCAGCTTTTTGTGTTATTTTCAGCTCCTGAACCCACGCACAGCCTCTGATCTCAACAAGTGTTCAAGTATCAGACTGCTCTGTGTGAACCCCAGCCGTGTTAAGCTGAAGACCGACCGGCACAAAATGCTGGAGTAACTCAGCAGGTTAGGCAGCATCTCTGGAAAAAAGGAATCGGTATGGGTTCAGGTCAGAACCTTTCTTCAGACTGCCAAAGGGCCGAAGGGCCTGTTCTTGTGCTGTAACTGTTCTGCATTCTCTCTCAGGTCAGTAACAAGGATACAAAAGGAATTGAAAGGAATATTGATCAGAACACGCGGTGCTGGAGGAACTCAGAGGGTCAGGCAGCATCTGTGGAGAGAGAAACAAAGCTACTGCTTCTGTTGAAAGCCTTGTTGGAGATGGGAAGGAGAGAAAGCGAGGTCGCTTTAAGTTGCAGATGAGGAGGGGGGGGGGGTAGTATCAAGGAGGCCTTTCCTCACTTAGACCAGACCTGGCCCGCTGAACCAGGTCGTGTTTTGCTCAAGACTCCCGCGTCTTAGGCCATTTAGAACTGAGATGAGGAAAAACATTTTCAGTCAGAGAGTTGTGAATCTGTGGAATTCTCTGCCTCAGAAGGCAGTGGAGGCCAAGTCTCTGAATGTGTTCAAGAGAGAGTTGGATAGAGCTCTTAAGGATAGCGGAGTCAGGGGGTATGGGGAGAAGGCAGGAACGGGGTACTGATTGAGAATGATCAGCCATGATCACATTGAATGGCGGTGCGAACAGGCTCGAAGGGCCGAATGGCCTCCTCCTTCACCTATTGTCTATTGTCTGCAGTCTTGGCGCCTTCAAGCCTTCAAATGTTCCTCTCGGGGTGGACATTGCCCGGACAGCCCCGTCTCTCTCACTCTCTCTCTCACTTCCCCCCAACACTCACGGGTTAATGAATAACACCCTCGCTCGAGTAGCAAAGTAAAGCTTGGAGCAGCGAAGTGTGTTTGCGTCGGGGTGATGAGGTACTTACCACGACAGCAAGAGCAGGGCGGTGAGGAGAAGGGCCCAGGTGTGCGGGGACAGAGTGGCCCAGGTACATGTCAAGGTGTGGAGGAGGAGGGCGAGCATGGCCGGGCTGGGCCCGGGCCGGGCAACGCAGTGAAGTGAAGTGTCCCAGAGCTCAGTGCAGAGTGGGGAGGAGGGCGGACCTGTCCGACTGTCCAACACTCCCTCCCTCATGGGACTTTATTAATTTAATGGTGCTTGCAAAGGGATGTATATTATTGGTAGGACTTTATCCGTCAGCAATGGCAGCCTCGCCTACAGTCTGTCTGTCTTTTCATCTTTTTTGTTATTTTTAGTATGTTTTTAAAAGTATGTGTTAATGTTCTGTGGTTTGTTTTATGTGGGGGGCGGGGGGCAGGGGGGCGAGGGAAACTTTTTTTTCAATCTCTTACCTTTTCTGGATCGTATCCCTGGTCGCACTGCGGCCTAACATCATGGAGCTGGCGGCCTTGTTCGAGACTGACTTTGAGCCCCACCGCGGAGCCATGGACTCACCATCGGAGCCTGTGATCCCTTGCCTGGGATCGATGCTCCAACCGCGGCCTGCGGATTTCAACATCGAGGAGCTCACGGTCTCGGGTAGAGACTGATATCGGGAAGCTCCAAGCCGCAGGAGGTTGGACCAGCCCCGACTCAGGAGTCCGATCGCCCGGCGCGGGGAGCTGAGATTCCCCCCGATGCAGGAGCTTGATCGCCCCGACGCGGAGGGCTCAACCGCCAGCTGCGGGAGCGAAGATTGCCCCGACAACAGAAGGTTCTAGTGCCCTGACCGCGGGAGAACAAAAAAGGGAAGGAGATTGAACTTTCTTTTGCCTTCCATCACAGTGAGGAATGTTGGGGAGTCGCTGTGGTGGATGTTCATGTTAAAAATTTATTTGGGTGTCTTGTTGCTCTTTATTGGTATGACTGAATTGCAATCTGAATTTCACTCTACCTTAATCTAAACTATAAACTCTTGATTACTACGGGTGTCATGGGTTATGGAGAGAAGGCAGGAGAATGGGGTTAGGAGGGAGATAGATCAGCCATGATTGATTGGCGGAGTAGATTTGATGGGCCGAATGGCCTAATTCTGCTCCTGTCACTTCTAACCTTACACCACACTACTCTCAACTCTGAACTTTTAACGACTGTCATTGTTTGCACAAAGGGTTCTTTTGCATTTATGTTGTGGTTATTAATTTATTGTTGTTTATTGTGTTATCTATGTGTATTGCATTTACTGGAAGTAATAATTTCTTTGTTCCATCGTCAATAGGCAGGCACGGGTTACTGATTGTGGATGATCAGCCATGATCACATTGAATGGCGGTACTGGCTCGAAGGGCCGAATGGCCTACTCCTGCACCTATTGTCTATTGATACATTTGACAATCACTCCTTATTCTTGACGGGGACCCAACACAGAGACCGAGAACTGCAGGATATTTGTCACTCTGCCCACATTCATTGGAGCACAACAGTTGACAGAGGTTTGAAATGAAAACAGAAAATGTCCTAAATGTTCAAGCAGGTTAGGTGGCAGAGATAGCACCTTGATGATCTTTCAAAAGCTGGTTCCAATAGTCACTGCCCTAAAGCAATCACGTAGCTTCCCTCTCCACCGATGCCACTAAACCTCTGAGAATTTCCAGTTGTGTAGGAAGGAACTGCAGATGCTGGTTTACACAGACACAAAAAGCTGGAGTAACTCAGCGGGTCAGGCAGCATCTCTGGAGAAAAGGAATAGGTGATGTTTCTGGTCTTGATCCGAAACATCTCCTATTCCTTTTCTCCACAGAATTTCCAGTTATTTGATTAGTAACGGTGTCAGGGGTTATGGTGAGAAGGCAGGAGAATGGGGTTGAGAGGGAAAGATAGATCAGCCATAATTTAATGGCAGAGTAAACTTGATGGGCTGAATGGCCTAATACTGCTCCAAGAACTTACAAACTTAATTATCTTCACTCAGCTTTTCATCAACTGCAGTATTTTACATTTGCTAGTGGCTGGTTGTTCATGGTGAACCACTTACCCTGGATTTATAGAGTGATACAGGTGTGGAAACAGGCACTTCAGCCCAACTTGTCCACACCGGCCGACATGTCCCAACTATACCCACCCGCCTTACGCCCATATCCCTCCAAACCTGTCCTATCCATGTACCCGTCCAACTGTTTCTCAAACGTTGGGATAGTCCCAGCCTCAACTACCTCCTCTGGCAGCTTGTTCTATACACCCACCACCCTTTGTGTGAAAAAGTTACCCCTCAGATTCTTATTAAATCTCTCCCCCTTCACCTTAAACCTGTAAACCTGAATTCTATAAACGTATTTATTGAGGAAAAAAGGCACAAATTCACTTAAAACAAAACACGATGCATATCCATTGTCAAAGTTAATTTTATTTGGACATAATCAAAACTTTAGTTTTAGAAAAATATTACCTTTCTATAGAAAAAGTTTGAAAATGGAAATTGTCACATTAAATTCTTGGATGATTCATTTCAAAGTTAAAATTCAAAATATCTTGATACTTAATTTTATTAGACACCAAAAATTCATAGAACAATGATAATTAGTTAGATTATCTCTGAGAACATTAACAACTCGTCCAATATTCATTCTTAGCAACAAGATCGAGTATAGATGCTGAGTTTGATTATTTCCTCAATGCAGATCCTACATATGTTTAAAGGTGCAGGTTTCTATACATTTCCACTAAACACCTATGCCAAATGGTTATTTTCAGTAGTTAGAGGTATACATGCTCCTAAATATTTTCACACCTAAGTAGGAATCTTCTGCCTTATTCCTGTTAATCAACATTTTCTCGCGGAACAAACTTGAGGATTATCGGTTTTTTAGGATGCATCGGTCCTTTCACATTCAATTCTAATGGGATCTGCAACAAAAACAGGAATGGTGTTTAGATTTGTTTAGTTTATAGACACAGCGAGGAAAGAGACCCGATGGCCCACCGTGTCCGCGCCGACCAGCGATCTCCGCACACGAACACTATCCTACACACTAGGGACAATTTACAATTATACCAAGCCAATTAACTTGCAAACCTGTACGTCTTTGGAGTGTGGGAGGAAACCGGAGAAGCCGGAGAAAACCCACACAGGGCACAGGGAGAACGTACAAACTCCGTACAGACAGCACCCGTAGTCAGGATCGAACCCGGGTCCCTGGCGCTGTGAGGCAGCAACTCTACCGCTGCGCCACCGTGGTGATGACAGATGAACAGAGAAGTTTGACAGATGAATTAAATGTCATCTCATTGTCTTTCTGCCCACTCCATAACTCACTCCCTTTATGTCTGTGTGGAGTTTGCACGTTCTCCCTGTGACCACATGTGGGCTTCCTCTGGGTGCTCCGGTTTCCTCCCACATGCCAAAGACATGCAGGCTTGTGGGTTAATTGGCCCACTGTAACATTGTCCCGAGTGTGTTGGAAGATGAGAAAGTGGGATAACATAGATCTAGTGCAAACATAGAACCATTTACAAAGCTATAAATTGAAAGATACAGCATGGACATGTTCAGCCCATCAAGTCCATGCCAACCATCGACTTAGTGGGCCGAAGGGCCTGTTTCCACGTTGTTTCTTTCCATTTACAGCAAGTGCTTTGTAAATGGTGCCAATATTTACCACTTCAAGGATAGACACAAAATGCTGGAGTAACTCAGCAGGACAGGCAGCATCTCTGGATAGAATGGGCGACGTTTCGGGTCGAGACCCTTCTATCCAGAGATGCTGCCTGTCCCGCTGAGTTACTCCAGCATTCTGTGTCTATCTTCGGTTTAAACCAGCATCTGCAGTTCCTTCCTACAACATTTACCACTTCAATCCCTTTTTCATGCAATTCCTCTGTCTGCGGAACTCACCGGTGTCTCGGCACAAGGTACGAGGGTCAGATGCTGCAGGAGTGAAACGATTGCCATCTTGATCATGAGCTGAGCAAACCTCATCCCAATGCAGTTCCGTGGACCTATCCCGAACGGCAGGTAGACGGCAGGATTCACAGACTCTCTTGCCTCTTTACTGAACCTAATGATGTGGGCATAGATCGCCGTCAAATGGGTTAGGAGAGAACACTTTGACACAACACTTTGACTCTGCAACCACTTAATCAGGGGGTGGTGAATCTGTGGAATTCATTGCACAGACGGCTGTGGAGGCCAAGTCATTGTGCAGATTGACAAATACTTGATTAGTACGAGTGTCAGGGGTTATGGGGAGAAGGCAGGAGAATGGGGTTCAGAGGGAACGATAGATCTGCCACGATTGAATGGCGGAGTAGACTTGATGGACAGAATGGCCTAATTCTGCTCCTATGACTCATCAACAGTGCGAATGAAACACAAGACATTGCTCACCTCTCGGGTCTGAACTCCTCTGGTTCTGGCCAATGCTTTGGATCGCGGTGCAGGACATAAGCAGGAATCACGACCACGGTGTCCTTTGGAATGGTCATCCCATTGAGTTTGACATCTTTCTTGCAGACTCTTTCCAAACGGGGCGCAGGAGGATATAATCGAAGTGTTTCACAAATCACCATTTCCAGATACTCCAAATACATCACACCATCGTAGGTAGGAGGAGCCTTCAAAGAGAAACACACTTAACAACTGCACGGATATCAGTATCGACGGGAGGTGATAATGGAAGCCGGATGGCGCCAGCAATGGCTGCCTCGCCAACAGTCTGTCCTTTCCATCTTTGTGTTTTAATTGCATGTGTTAAATGTATGTTTTTAGTGTTCTTTAGCTTGTTTTGTTGCATGAAGTAGATTTGAGGGGCTGATTCAGCTCCTGTTCTCTTACATTCAGTTTACAGAGATACAGCATGAAAACAGGCCCTTCGGCCCACCGAGTCCTCACCAGCCATTGGTCAGCTGTTCACACTGGTGCTATATTATCCCACCTTCTCATTCACTTCCTACACACGCGGTGAAAACTTTTTATAGACAATAGGTGCAGGAGTAGGCCATTCGGCCCTTCAAGCCAGCACCACCATTCAATGTGATCATGGATGATCATTCTCAATCAGTACGCCGTTCCTGCCTTCTCCCCATACCCCCTGACTCCGCTATCCTTAAGAGCTCTATCTAGCTCTCTCTTGAATACATTCAGAGAATTGGCCTCCACTGCCTTCTGAGGCAGAGAATTCCACAGATTTAAAACTCTCTGACTGAAAAAGTTTTTCCTCATCTCTGTTCTAAATGGCCTAACCCTTATTCTTAAACTGTGGCCCCTGGTTCTGGACTCCCCCAACATTGAGAACATGTTTCCTGCCTCTAACGTGTCCAACCCCTTAATAATCTTATATGTTTCGATAAGATCCCCTCTCATCCTTCTAAATTCCAGTGTATACAAGCCTAGCCACTCCAGTCTTTCAACATACGACAGTCCTGCCATTCCGGGAATTAACCTAGTAAACCTACGCTGCACGCCCTCAATAGCAAGAATATCCTTCCTCAAATTTTGAGACCAAAACTGCACACAGTACTCCAGGTGCGGTCTCACTAGGGCCCTGTACAACTGCAGAAGGACCTCTTTGCTCCTATACTCAACTCCTCTTGTTAAGAAGGCCAACATTCCATTGGCTTTCTTCACTGTCTGCTGTACCTGCATGCTTCCTTTCAGTGACTGATGCACTAGGACACCCAGATCTCGTTGTACGTCCCCTTTTCCTAACTTGACACCATTCAGATAATAATCTGCCTTCTAATTCTTACCACCAAAGTGGATAACCTCATACTTATCCACATTAAACTGCATCTGCCATGCATCCGCCCACTCACACAACTTGTCCAAGTCACCCTGCAACCTCATAGCACCTTCCTCACAGCTCACACTACCACCCAGCTTTGTATCATCTGCAAATTTGCTAATGCAGCATTTCATTTTACAGAGGCCAAACAATCTACTTCTTTGGGAGGTGGGAGGAAACATGAGCACCAAGAGGAAACCCAGGCGGTCACGGAGAGAACGTGCAAACTCCAAGACAGCATCCTAGGGCAGGATTAGGTCTGTGGCACGGTGCGGTGGCGACTCTACCAGCTGCACCGCTGCAAAAAGTTCAAATGTTTGCTAATCTCCCCTTATAATATATTCAATAACTCCTTCTCCATCGCTTTAGTCTTTTCTTTTAGACTTTAGAGATACAGCGCGGAAACAGGCCCTTCGGCCCACTGAGTCCGCGCCGCCCAGCGATCCCCGCACATCAACACTATCCTACACAAACCAGGGACAATTTACAATTTTCACCAAAGCCAATTAGCCAACAAACCTGCACGTCTTTGGAGTGTGGGAGGAAACCGGAGCACCCGGAGAAAACCCACGCGGTCACAGGGAGAACGTACAAACTCCGTACAGGCAGCACCCGCAGACAGGATCAAACCAGGGTCTCTGGCGCTATGGGGTAGCAACTCTACCGCTGCGCCACCGTGCCGCCTCTGTCTGGGAGATAAACGTGACTGTCTGAGCAAAGATAGTCATCCCCTCTCTCTCACCTCACCGCCTTCCCGCCACCATGGGCAAGTCCCCATTCTGAACCAACGCCACTGTCCTTATAACATTGGCCCCACCTCAGAAATACAGGCAATCTGTTCGATGACGTTGAGCTTGGCGGTAGTACGGCCTTCAACGTTGAGCTGCAGTAGCGCTAAACCTCGACAGTTGGCGGCATTTGACGGTGCCGCCTGGCCTGGGGAGGCGCGGAGTTTAGCGGTCTGCAGACGTGGCAAAGACATTAGTTTCGCTTTAAGGGCTTATGAGCCTGTCAGCTACTCGCGGGGGAGGGGCCGCCTAGAGGCTGCCTTTGTCTTGTGGAGGCAGTGGAGCACATAGTCACCAGTTGCCCCAAATACCAGCCACCGAATGGTGAACGAGGTCTGATTGACCTGGACGATGACACATTGGCCTGGCTTGCCTCAACGGAGGAGGAGGAGAAGGGGAAGGAGAAGGAGAAGAAGAAGAAATACAGGAACCTCAATGGCCTTAAAACACAGCGGAACATCAAGGAAATAAAGTTGGGTGATAACTGATAAATCACCGTCTTTCGCAAGGACTCACTTTGTTGGGAAAAGCCTTGTCTATTTCCTGCTGCAGTTTCTTCTGTACATCGGGGTGAACAGCAAGACTGTAGGCAGTGTACGAGAGCGTGTTACTGGTGGTCTCATATCCGGCAAAGATAAAGGTGATTGCTTGCGCCATGATCTCCACATCGGTCAGAGCTGTAGAGAGGGAGAAGAGCCCGTGTTTATTCTGCAAACCATCTTATAAAACACTGTTGGCATTGATGGAGATAGACACAAGGTGCTGGAGTAACTCAGCGGGTCAGGCAGAATTTCTGGAGAACAAGGATGGGTGACGTTTCGGGTCAGGACCCTTCTTCGTGCTTTCAAATAGATGGATTTTAATTGCGAATGCTTCCTAAGATGTATTTAGGTGCTTATGTATAGTGATACGTACTGAAATGTATACAAAAATGGATTTCACTGTACCTCGGTACATGTGACAAATAAAGTACCATATCAAACCACACCAAGCCATACCAAACCACACACCACGCACACCCTACACCACACACACCACACCCCAAACCACACACCAGGCACACCCTACACCACCCACCAAACCACACCACACCAAGCCACACACCAAACCACACCACACCCCACACACCAAACCACTACACACACCAAACCACACACCCTACACCACACTAAACCATACTGGCAATACCTTTGTATGTTGTACCATCAGCATTGTTCTCTTGCTCAGTGATGGAGCCAGTCACTTGAGAATCAACCATCATCTGCAGAAAATCCACCCGATCCTAGCAGGTAAATATAAAAGAAACAGAGGCTCAACCGTGAGGTCACAGAAACAAGTTCTAGAATTAACCATGGCCCTGAAATTGGGCAGAATTGCCTCCTGCACGGTCAGAGCGAGAATGCACCCTGTGGCGCAGCGGTAGAGTTGCTAGAGCGCCAGAGACCCGGGTTCCATCCTGACTAACGGGTGCTGTCTGTGTGGAGTTTGTACGTACTCACCGTGACTTGCATGGCTTTTCTCCAGGAGATCCAGTTTCCTCCCACACTTCAAAAATGTACAGGTTTGTAGATTAATTGGCTTGGTATAATTGTAGTTGCACAATTGTCCCTAGTGTGTGCAGGATAGTGTAAATGTGCGGGGATCACTGGTCGGCAGCGACTCGATGGGCCAAAGGGTCTGCTTCTGTGCTGTATCTCTAAACTAAACTAAACTGAACCTAGATTCTAATTACGGAAGAAAAGCCAGTTCTGACCTCCACCCTCCGTACCATAGAATGGTTACGGCACAGAAAGAGGTCATTTGGCACATCGGCCCTGTGCCAGCTCACTATACGAGCAAATCTCTTGTTCCTCCCATCAACCCATCTTCTTTGCAGTTCTCAATATTGATATTTACAATTACAAACGGTGGCTTGTGTCCCCAAGACTAATTCATTAAAGTAGACCAAATAGCAATAGTGGCAATATAGGTCCCTGGGAGACACGGTTATTTATCCCTATCCTGTTTAAGAAATATCCGTTCATCGCCAACCTCTGATTTCTGTTAGAGTCATAGAAGCAGAGGCATTCAGTATGGAAACAAGCCTAACTTGCCCATGCCGACCAAGAGACCCCATCTACACTAATCACACCTGCCTGTGTTTGGCCCATATCCTTGTAAACATTTCCTATCCATATGCCTGTCCAAATTTCTTTTAAATGTTGTGATAGTACCTGCCTCAACTACCTCCTCTGGCAGCTCGTTCCTCATAGCTACCACCATCTGAGTGAAAAAGTTGCCCCTCAGATTTTGATTGAATCTGGCCCCTCTAACCTTAAATCCATGTCTGATTCTTGATTGCCCTACTCTGACTAAAAGACTCTGTGCATTTACCCTATCCATTCCCCTCATGATCTTATACACCTCTATTAGATCACCCCTAATCCACCTGGGCTCCTAGGAAAAAGGTCCTAGCCCGTTCAACCTCCCCCTGTAGCTCTCACATTCTGGCAACTGTGCCAAGAACCACAGGAGGAGCCAGCGCTGCCGTCGCAGCTGCGGCTTGCTTGCAGTCCGTCTGTCTTTTGTGTTTTTTGTTGTTTTTGTATGAATTGTAGTTTTAATATGGTGTAGGGTTTTGTATGTTATGTGTGTGGGGGGGGGGGGGGGAACGGGAACTGTAAAATTCTCTCTCCCGAACGGAGACGCGACCTTTGTTTCTGTGTCGTGTCCCCGTTCCCGTTGCGGCCTACCATCGGCCATGCACCTGGAACCACCTGGGGCTCTGGTTCGCAGAGCCCGCGGCCCGGACTCACCACCTGCGGCGCTGGCTGCCTGCGGATGCTGCGGGAGCTGCTGCGACTCGTCTACGGAGGCTCCGACGCGGGCCGCGTGGACGTCGGAAGCCCGCAGGCCCCTGGATGGGGGCCGACATCGAGAGCTCCGGCAGCGGCAGCGTCTTCGCCCGCCCCGAATCGCGGGGCTTGGGTCGGCCCGCCGCGGACCTTTCACCGTCCGGCGCGGCCTGGAATAGGCCGCGGGATTTTCACAGCCCAGCGGGGGCTTCAATGTCGGGAGCCCCGACCGCCCCGACGTGGCAACTCCAACAGCCTGACCGCAGGAGAACACGGCAGGGGAAGAGAAAAGACATTGTGGCCTTCCATCACAGTGAAGAGGGACTGGAGGAGACTCACTGTGATGGATGTGTCTTTTTTGTTTGGTGTCAGTTGGTGATTGTATGTGTTATTGCATTTTTATTGATTCTTCTTATTGGTCTTATTGTTCAACTGCGGGTAATGTTTCATTTCACTACACATTTATGTGTATGTGACAAATAAACGACTATTGACTATTGAAAAAGAGCTTCATCTACGTTGCTAAGCCTCTTAAGTGGTCCCTTATCAAATGACTTCTGGAGGTTCATGTTTACCATTACCTAAGATGGGTCTCGACCCGAAACATCACCCATTCCTTCTCTCCAGAGATGCTGCCTGACCCGCTGAGTTACTCCAGCATTTTGTCTCTATCTCTGACCCCATTACCTACCTACATCAATCTATTAGGCGACTGGAGGGATATGGGCCAAATGCAGGGAAACGGGACTAGTTTAGATGGGGCAACATGTTCAGCATGAACGAGTTGAGCCAAAGGGCTTGTTTAGTTTAGTTTAGTTTAGAGATACAGAGCGGAAGCAGGTCCTTCGGCCCACCGAATCCCCGCCGACCAGCGATCGATCCGCGGACGTTAACACTACCCTGCACACACCAGGGACATTTTTTTACATTTACGCCAAGCCAATTAACCTACAAATCTGTACGTCTTTGGAGTGTGGGAGGAAACTGAGCATCTCGGAAAAACCCCGGCAGGTCACGGGGAGAACATGAAACTCCTATGCCTAGCACCCATAGTCAGTATCGAACCCGGGACAATGGCGCTGCAAGGCAGTAGCTCTATTATGATGCCACCGTATTGCTCCATGACTCCATGGTGAGATTAATACTCACAGTGTGTATGCTTTTCTGCCTCTTTGCCTTTATTTTTGACACGACTGCCATGAAAAACGCACCCACATCTCTTGGGAAGAAGCTGCAATTAAATTTTGCCAGGATTGGAATAAAGATAGGAAATAATACTGGAAAAAAAGGAAAAAAACACAAATTACTGCTTTTGGACATTGTGGAGTGGAAAAGTAGTAAAGAGTGATGGAGTGGAAGGTAGAATTAAGCCGGGATGGCAAACTGGCACAGCTGGTAGGCTTGCCACCTCACAGTGTCAAAGACCCGGAATGATCCTGACCTTGGGTACTGTGTGTGTGTGGACTTTGAACGATCTCCCTGTGACCAAGTAGGTTTCCTCCGGGTGCTCCGGTTTCCTCCCACATCCCAAATCCGTGCGGGTTGTAGGTTAATTGGACTGTGTAAAATTGCCCTTAGTGTGTAGGGAGTGGATGTGAAAGTGGGATAGCATGGGACAAGTGTAAACTAGATGGTTGTCGAGAACTGTGTGGGATGAAGGGCCTGTTTCCATGCTGTATCTTTCAATCAATCAATTCAAAAAGGAGGAAAGTAACAGTGGATAAAGACTGAAGTGGAATGGTGCAGAGTTGGGGACAAAGCAGGAAAGACCTGAATTTTATTGCGCCTCTCACAGACTCCAGGAATTCAAGATGCTGCACTACCAATTAAACATTATTGAAAAGTAGTTCTCACGTAATGTAGGAATACAGTGGACAGCAATTTCCACAGACAGCACTGAGAAGAAGACCTCCAGACCAAGAGACTGCTGATGCGGGAATATTGAGCACAAAAGCAAAGCGCTGGAGGAACTGAGGAGCCAGATGGGGTCGGGACGAGGAGGGATTTCTTTAGCTAGAGGGTGGTGAATCTGTGGAATTCATTGACACAGATGACGGTGGTGGCCAAGTCATTGGGTATTTTAAAAGCGGAGATTGACAGATTCTTGATTAGCAAGGGTGCCAAAGGTCATGGGGAGAAGGCAGGAGAATGGGGTTGAAAGGGAATGATAGATCAGCCATGATTGAATGGCAGAGGAGACTCGATGGGCTGAATGGCCTAATTCTGCTCCTATGACTTATGAACTTATGCAACTGAATGGAGATTTCCTTAACCACAGATCTTAGAAGGAACACTTCAGATTTCCCTAAATTAATAGTTTGAATCACTTACCAACCAAAAGTATTGCGGGGTCAAAGAAGGAAAAATCTACAAGTTTCTTGACATTGGTGACAAATGGGTCTTTGGGATTGTTGATGGAGTCAATGTCCACACTGAAAGAAGTGCTGGTGACCGCATCCATACTGTAGGAGCCAAACACACTGAGAAGGAAGAGCATTCATCAACAACTGTTGACTATTTAACCACATGAGACAATTTAGTCGCTACATAGAATTTACGTCACAGATCCAGGCTAGCTTTCTTACAAATATATCTATATATTTACACCAAACTCAAGAAACTACAGAAGCTGGAATTGTGAGCAAAAGGCACTGTGCTGGAGTAACTCAGCGGGCCAGGCAGCATCTCTAGAGAATATGTACAGGCGATAATAAAGTTATGATGAGTCCAAGATCATTTTCTTCCTCTGTAAGAACGCTAACAGATTAAAAGTGCATGGAGAAAAGTTTAAATAATAAAGTTAAAATTGGTGACACTTGGACTGTCTTTGATCAGTCTTTATTGGCTTTATCTTGCACTAAACGTTATTCCCTTATCATGTATCTGTACACTCTAAATGGCTCAATTGTAATCATGCATTGTCTTTCCGCTGACAGTTTAACACGCAACAAAGGCATTTCAGTGTACCTCGGTACACATGACAATAAACAAAACTAACTAAAATCAGACAGATTACTCACTCCTTCATATCAACCCCGTTCAGCTTTGATTTCTTTTGTGCGAATTTCACTAGGTTTTGAGCATAGTGATTAATTATCGGGAACATCTGAGGGGGGAAAGGGTAAAATAAAGACAAGCAAGGTAAAACAACCAACATCATCAAAGATCCACATCTCCCTGGCCACGTTCCTGCCTCTCGCTCCTACCATCGGGAAGGTGCTCAGTTTGCAGCATAGTTGGCTAAAATTGGAGAAATCAATGTTCATGGTGAAGATACACAAAAAGCTGGAGTAACAGTGGGACAGGCAACATTTCTGGAGAGAAGGAATGGGTGACGTTTTGGGGTGAGACCCTTCTACAGCAATGTTCATAGCTTTGGGTTGAAAGCTGCCCAAGGCGGAACATGAAGAGCTGTACCTCCAGGTGCGAGTGTGGCCTCACACAGGGCGAGGAGGCCCAGGACAGAAAGGATAGTGCAGGATTAGGAAGGGGAGTTAAAGTGATTAGATTTAGATTTTAGATTTTTTTAGATTTTAGAGATACAGCGCAGAAACAGGCCCTTCGGCCCACCGGGTCCGCGCCGCCCAGCGATCCCCGCACACTAACACTAACCTACACCCACTAGGGACAATTTTTACATTTGCCCAGCCAATTAACCTACATACCTGTACGTCTTTGGAGTGTGGGAGGAAACCGAAGATCTTGGAGAAAACCCACGCAGGTCACGGGGAGAACGTACAAACTCCGTACAGACGGCGCCCGTAGTCAGGATCGAACCTGAGTCTCCGGTGCTGCATTCGCTGTAAGACAGCAACTGTACCGCTGCGCCACCGTGCCGCCGTAATCCGGGATTAGTATCTGGGAGGTCCAGTAGACCATGGTGGACCGTGCACAAGTGTTCGGCAAAACAGTCGCGGAGTCAACACTTGATCCCGCCGATCTACAGGAGGCCGCATCAGGATCGCCAAATGCAATTAATATGTAGTAGAAAAACGGCAGATGCTGGTTTAAATCGAAGGTAGACACAAAATGCTGGAGTACCTCGACTTTCAGAAAGCCTTCGACAAGGTCCCACATAGGAGATTGGTGGGCAAAATTAGAGCACATGGTATTGGAGGTAGGGTACTGACATGGATAGAAAGTTGGTTGACAGACAGAAAGCAAAGAGTGGGGATAAATGGGTCCCTTTCAGAATTGCAGGCAGTGACTAGTGGGGTACCGCAAGGCTCGGTGCTGGGACCCCAGCTATTTACAATATACAATATGGATGAAGGGATTAAAAGTACCATTAGCAAATTTGCCGATGATACAAAGCTAGGTGGCAGTGTGAACTGTGAGGAAGATGCTATGAGGTTGCAGGGTGACTTGGGCAGGTTGTGTGAGTGGGCGGATGCATGGCAGATGCAGTTTAATATGGATAAGTGTGAGGTTATCCACTTTGGTGGTAAGAATAGGAAGGCAGATTATTATTTGAATGGTGTCAAGTTAGGAAAAGGGGACGTACAACGTGATCTGGGTGTCTTAGTGCATCAGTCACTGAAAGGAAGCATGCAGGTACAGCAGGCAGTGAAGAAAGCCAATGGAATGTTGGCATTCATAACAAGAGGAGTTGAGTATAGGAGCAATGAGGTCCTTCTGCAGTTGTACAGGGCCCTAGTGAGACCGCACCTGGAGTGTGCAGTTTTGGTCATTCTTGCTATTGAGGGCATGCAGCGTGGGTTTACTAAGTTAATTCCCGGAATGGCGGGACTGTCATATGTTGAAAGACTGGAGCGACTAGGTTTGTATACACTGGAATTTAGAAGGATGAGAGGGGATCTTATCGAAACGTATAAGATTATTAAGGGGTTGGACATGTTAGAGGCAGGAAACATGTTCCCAATGTTGGGGGAGTCCAGAACCAGGGGCCACAGTTTAAGAATAAGGGGTAGGCCATTTAGAACAGAGATGAGGAAAGACTTTTTTAGTCAGAGAGTTGTGAATCTGTGGAATTCTCTGCCTCAGAGGGCAGTGGAGGCCAATTCTCTGAATACATTCAAGAGAGAGCTAGATAGAGCTCTTAAGGATAGCGGAGTCAGGGGGTATGGGGAGAAAGCAGGAACGGGGTACTGATTGAGAATGATCAGCCATGATCACATTGAATGGCGGTGCTGGCTCGAAGGGCCGAATGGCCTACTTCTGCGTCTATTGTCTATTGTAACTCAGCGGGTCAGGCAGCATCTCGGGAGAGAAGGAACGTTTCGGGACGAGACCCTTCTTCAGACTGATATTAAACTCTGTATTAAAGCTTTCTATGTATTATAATCTCTCTCACAAGGGCGGCACGTTGGCACAGCAGTAGAGTTGCTGTCTTACAGCGCCAGAGGCCCAAGTTCGATCCTGTCTGTACGGAGTTTGTACGTTCTCTCCATGACCTGCATGGGTTTGCTCCGGGATCTCCGGTTTCCTCTCACAATCCAAAGACGTACAGGTTTGTAGGTTAATTGGCTTGGTATAAATGTAAATTGTCCCTAGTGTGCGTTAGTGTACAGGGATCGCTGGTTGGCGCAGACCCGGTGGGCCTGTTTCTCTAAACTACACTACACTAAATGCAATGAACCTGTTGTTAGGCCAAACGTAGAAGGTAAATGTACAAGAACAGGTTCAAAGATCAGATTTGATTTATAGGAGTTTCACATCTTCACCTCTTTCAGTCTCCCAGTGGTAAAGGTTGGCGAAAGCACACTTCGGATTCTCTTCCATCGTTCATCTGGAACAATCAACACGGAGTCCTCGAGTGGCCCATTCAGACCAAAATCCTGAAAGGAATGAAGATTAAACATCTCATGTTTGTACCGGCTTCACGTGCAAGATTCTCTATAACACGCGTTTCCACAACATGAATTGGATATAACATAAGTGATGAATTGGGGAATACTATTTGCATTATGTGGGCCAAATATTTTATAATGCAAATTTAACGGGATTTCAAGAAATTCAAGAGAACCACTTTGTTACTTTGGAACTTGTTAAGCAAAAAAAAAAAAAAGCTGTCTTGGATTTCAATAGTTTAGGTGGAAAAACTGTTTCTATGTTACCTTCTTGTAATAATCAGGCACCATTGTCTCTTAAGAACACAGCTGTTATTGAAGAAGGACCCTGACCCAAAACATTGTCTATCCATTTCCTTCCATAGATGCTGCCAGACCTGCTGAGTTCCTCCAGCACTTATTGTTTTGCTCAAGATTCCAGCATCTGCAGTTCCTTGTGACTCCTAAAATCCCTTACTAGCTTAGGTAATGTTACCGCAACTCCATTAAATGCATGGCATTGGAAAAGTGGGGCTGCATCCTGCACCAAGAAACTCATGCAATCCCTCCCCTCTCCCCCTCCATACCCACCCAAGTCACCCTCCCAGTTCCACTGTTCACATCCTTGTATCCCTCTCGTTACCATATCTTCCCCGGCCAACAATGGGCCATTATGGACTCCACCTTTCTGTCATCTGTTGCTGGCCCTGATTTGTTCTGGTCTTTTCTCGCCTCCAGTTTCCCTTCTCCCCCACCTCTATCTTTCAGTCTGAAGAAGTGTCCCGACCTGAAACGTCTCCTCTCCTTTCCTCCAGAGATGCTGCCTAGCCCACTGAGTTACTCCAGCATTTTGTGTCTAACCAAGAAAGCTAATCTAATTACAGAAGTGAAGAGAATGAAACAGGAACAGGGCTACAAGTGAAACTGCTGGGTCAATGCACAGAAATGCTTTAGATAAGACACAAAATGCTGGAGTAACTCAGCGGGTCAGGCAGCATCTGTGGAGAAAAGGAATAGGTGATGTTTCGGCTTGAGACCCTTTCGCAATCTGAGGAACTCCATACAGACTCCATCCACATTAGGCAGGAAATGGTTTTGGGTAGACTGATGGGACTGAAGGCTGATAAATCCCCAGGGCCTGATGGTCTGCATCCCAGAGTACTTAAGGAGGTGGCTCTAGAAATAGTGGAAGCATTGGAGATCATTTTTCAATGTTCTATAGATTCAGGATCAGTTCCTGTGGATTGGAGGATAGCAAATGTTATCCCACTTTTTAAGAAAGGAGGGAGAGAGAAAACGGGTAATTATAGACCAGTTAGTCTGACATCAGTGGTGGGGAAGATGCTGGAGTCAATTATAAAAGACGAAATTGCTGAGCATTTGGATAGCAGTAACGGGATCATTCAGAGTCAGCATGGATTTACGAAGGGGAAATCATGCTTGACAAATCTACTGGAATTTTTTGAGGATGTAACTAGGAAAATTGACAAGGGAGAGTCAGTGGATGTGGTGTACCTCGACTTTCAGAAAGCCTTCGACAAGGTCCCACATAGGAGATTAGTGGGCAAAATTAGGGCACATGGTATTGGGGGTAGGGTACTGACATGGATAGAAAATTGGTTGACAGACAGAAAGCAAAGAGTGGGGATAAATGGGTCCCTTTCGGAATGGCAGGCAGTGACCAGTGGGGTACCGCAAGGTTCGGTGCTGGGACCCCAGCTATTTACGATATACATTAATGACTTAGACGAAGGGATTAAAAGTACCATTAGCAAATTTGCAGATGATACTAAGTTGGGGGGTAGTGTGAATTGTGAGGAAGATGCAATAAGGCTGCAGGGTGACTTGGACAGGTTGTGTGAGTGGGCGGATACATGGCAGATGCAGTTTAATGTACATAAGTGTGAGGTTATTCACTTTGGAAGTAAGAATAGAAAGGCAGATTATTATCTGAATGGTGTCAAGTTAGGAGGAGGGGGAGTTCATCGAGATCTGGGTGTCCTAGTGCATCAGTCAATGAAAGGAAGCATGCAGGTTCAGCAGGCAGTGAAGAAAGCCAATGGAATGTTGGCCTTCGTAACAAGAGGAGTTGAGTATAGGAGCAAAGAGGTCCTTCTACAGTTGTACCGGGCCCTGGTGAGACCGCACCTGGAGTACTGTGTGCAGTTTTGGTCTCCAAATTTGAGGAAGGATGTTCTTGCTATGGAGGGCGTGCAGCGTAGGTTCACTAGGTTAATTCCCGGAATGGCGGGACTGTCGTATGTTGAAAGGCTGGAGCGATTGGGCTTGTATACACTAGAATTTAGAAGGATGAGGGGGGATCTTATTGAAACATATAAGATAATTAGGGGATTGGACACATTAGAGGCAGATAACATGTTCCCAATGTTGGGGGAGTCCAGAACAAGGGGCCACAGTTTGAGAATAAGGGGTAGGCCATTTAGAACGGAGATGAGGAAGAACTTTTTCAGTCAGAGGGTGGTGAAGGTGTGGAATTCTCTGCCTCAGAAGGCAGTGGAGGCCAGTTCGTTGGATGCTTTCAAGAGAGAGCTGGATAGAGCTCTTAAGGATAGCGGAGTAAGGGGGTATGGGGAGAAGGCAGGAACGGGGTACTGATTGAGAGTGATCAGCCATGATCGCATTGAATGGCGGTGCTGGCTCGAAGGGCTGAATGGCCTACTCCTGCACCTATTGTCTATTGTCTATTGTCTACAGACCATCGATTACTTGTTCACACTAGTTCAGGGGCTCTCAGTCTGAAGAAGGGTCTCGACCCGAAATGTCACCTATTCCGTTTTCTCCAGAGATGCTGTCTGACCTGCTGAGTTACTCCAGCATTTTGTGTCTATCTTCGGAGTAAACCAGCATCCACTGTTCCTTTCTACACAGAAATGCTCACCCGCCTGTTGGTGAATACGGTGTAGAATTCTTTTATTAAAATAGTTTTAATCAGGTCGGGTTCCATAATGCAGAGAACTGGTTTTCTTCCATCATAAATCCTGAATGAAAACAAACATAAATATTTCGCCAGTTTGATTCTTCATAATAAGCAAAAAAGAAGTAGAAATATCAAGGCTCATTAAAACTCGAGACACCTCAGTGTCAATACTTGAATGAAAGAGTGACCATATGTCCAACTTTTGTTTGGAAAACATTCTGTAATGTGGCTTGGAAATGTATTTTGAAACGGAAAAATATACTTACCCCCAAATATTTCCATACTTCCTGTAGCATTCCACATCAAAGTTAAACATGCCCTGGCCGAGAGGAAAACAAATCGTCAGTGATAGTGATCGCAGACAGTTCCACCACTAATTTTCCAGCAGCGTAAGAAAAAACTGCAGATGCTGGTTTAAACTGAAGATAAACACAAAAAGTTGGAATAACAGGCAGCATCTCTGGAGAGGAGTGGGTGACATTTTGGGTCAAGACCCTTCTCCAGTCTGAAGAAGGGTTTCGACCCAAAACGTCACCCATTCCTTCTCTCCAGAGATGCTGCCTGTCCCGCTGAGTTACTCCAGCTTTTTCTGACTAACTTCCCAGCAGCCTTGGTTCCACAGCCTTTCTGGATTATCCGTTTTACCGGACCAACAGTGGTCGCGACCTCCCAGAGAAGTCCGACGTTACCCGACCGGTCCGCCCAGACCCTGCTGGGGGGGCCGAGATACCGGCCCACAAAGTCGCCCTCGGAGGTGGATGGGACCGTAACTACTGGCTCCGGCCGGGCCGGAGTTCCAGAGCCCCGGCCGCAGGGGGCAAATTCGACCCACCGATTGGCCGCGGAAGTCCCGATGAGGTCGAGGTCGGCCGCCTCACCCGACCGAGGCGCCACATTTTCAGGGGGACTTCCGGTAAGGGATTTCAAGAGCGCTCATGAACTTTTGTCCAGATTAAAGGAGGTGCCGGACCACTAGTGGGAGATCTGTAATACCATTGAATCCAGGTGTAGGGGCACAAGCAGCAGAAAGGTACAGGTGGTCGCATCTTGTCCTGAGTGTGCTTGAGGTGAATATGTTACACTTGCTCGAGCTATAAGACAGGCAATGTTGGATGAGAAGCATCTAAGGGAATCATAAGCGTGTTTAGTTTAAAGATATAGCGTGAAAACATGCCCTTCGACCCACCGAGTCCACGCCGACTACTGATCACAAGTTCTACGTTACCCCACTTTCGCATCCAATCCCTACACTCTGGGGGCAATTTTACAGAGGCCAATTAACCTGCAAACCCGCATGTCTTTGGGATGTGGGAGGAAACTGGAGCATCTTGAGGAAACGCCCACGGTCACAGGGAGAACGTAGAAACTCCACACATACGCTGCACCCGAGGTCAGGATTGAACCCGGGTCTCTGGCGCTGTGAGGCAGTGGCTCTACCAGCTGCGCCACTGTGCCGCCCTTAGTGTTTAGTGACCTCCTGATGTATAAATGATTTGGATGAAAATGTCGGCGGCCTGGTTAGTAAATTTGCAGATGAAATGAAAATTGTGCATAGCAAGGAAGGTTGTCCAAGAATGCAGATGATTTGGGAATTTTGATGGAGAGTTTAACCTGGGCAAGTTGCGAGGTGTTGTATTTTGGGAAGTCAAATGTAAGATCAAAGTATACAGTAAAGTGCAGAACCCTTGCATTGAGCATTGTGGTATCGAGAGTTCATAAGTTCTTAAGTCATTAGGCTGATCTATCTTTCCCTCTCAACCCCATTCTCCTGCCTTCTCCCCATAACATCTGACACCCGCAATAATCAAGAATCTATTAATCTCTGCCGTAAAAATATCCATTGACTTGGCCTCCACAGCCCTCTGTGGCAATGGATTCCTTATGAAGTCTTAGGGTCCATCTAAATATTAAAACTCTCATTTGTTTGTTTGTTTGTTCCTGAACTACAGCCAAAACGGTGCACGATAGTGCGACTATTTTAGGCCCACCTTGCTCACCGTCGTCCCTTTGGTGCTAATGGAAGAAGTTTAATTGAAATCGGTGTTATATTTTAAAAGTTATTCACATTTTAAAGTTTAAATCTTTGAGGAGGGGAGGGGGAAGAGGGGTGGAGGGATGGGAGGGGGGATGGGAGGGAGGGGGAGGAGAGGGTGCTGCACCAATGCAGGAGAGGTTTGGGCCCAACGGGTCGATTTGGTCTAGTAGCTCACTAAAAGTGGCAACACAAGTGGTGAAGTGGGCATAGGGCATATTTGGCTTCACCGGGCAAGGCATGGAGTACAAAATCGTTGGGTTGTGAGGTTGTAGATGTATAAACTTTTAAGAAGGGAACTTTAGGTTGGGGAAACTGATGACACCTCTGGTGGCAAACAGCAGGAAACCTTCTTTTAACCAATGCATTCAAGAGAGAGCTAGATAGAGCTCTTAAGGATAGCGGAGTCAGGGGGTATGGGGAGAAGGCAGGAACGGGGTACTGATTGAGAATGATCAGCCATGATCACATTGAATGGCGGTGCTGGCTCGAAGGGCCGAATGGCCTTCTCCTGCACCTATTGTCTATTTGATACCAGCTGAAGTGTTAGCAGGAATTATCGACCCAGTAAAAATAGAATTAAAATAAAAACAGAATCATACTTTTCTGTAATGAAAGAATGTTCCTATGAATGGCATTGGCATCGGCCCCGGAATCCCAAGTCGTTTAAAAAACCTAAATGGCAAAACGCTGTACCTGTGGATTTAATTAAAATGGTTACAATCTTGAAATAAAAAAACAAAATATTGGTTAATTTAAACAAATCTCTAATCCACTTATGCTCTGTGGTCCTTCACAGAAAGTGCATTGTCAGCGGTTTCTTTGGGCAAATTAAAGGGAGATTGGCTGCCTACTTTGCGGATCGCCCCGGTTCATTCTGCCGGGGAGATTTGTGGCCTCACTTCTCCCTGCCACCTCCTCTCTGTTTTTGTCCTCATCATTCGGAGAGCAACTTCCCTCCCTTCTGGGCATGTTTCAGATCTTGGGAATTCATACACAAATTAACAATTTGAAGTAACTACCCTCTTGGTCCCCATTCTCCAAAGGTCCAACTTTCCATGTTCTCCAGAGATGCTGCCCGACCCACTGAGTTACTCCAGCACTTAAGAGCGTGGAAACAGGCCTTCGGTCCAAATTGCCCACACCAGCCAACGTTCTCCCCGTGACCTGCGTGGGTTTTCTCTGAGGTTTTCGGTTTCCTCCCACACCCCAAATTCGCACAGGTTGGTAAATGTAAAAATTGTCCCGAGTGGGTGCAGGATGGTGTTAATGTGTGGCGATCGCTGGTCGGCGCGGACCCGGTGGACCAAAGGGCCTGTTTCCTCGCTGTATCTCTAAACTATACTAAACTAAACTTGGTGCCCAGAACTGAACACAATATTCTAAATGCAGTCTCACCAACGTCTTATATAACTGTACCATGACTTCCCAACTTCAATACTCAATACTCTGACTGATGAAGGTCAATGTGCCAAAAGCCTTTTCGACCACCTTATCTACCTGTGACTCTGACTTCAAGGAACCATGCATCTGTACTCCTAGATCCCTCTGCTTTACAACACTCCCCAGTGACTCCCACATTTACTGTGTAGGTCCTGCCCTTGTTAGACGTCCCAAAATACAACAACTCACCTTTGTAGTGTAACAAAATAACTGCAGATGCTGGTACAAATCGAAGGTATTTATTTCACAAAATGCTGGAGTAACTCAGCAGGTCAGGCAGCATCTTAGGAGAGAAGGATGGGTGACGTTTCGGGTCGTCTGAAGAAGGGTCTCGACCCGAAACGTCGCCCATTCCTTCTTTCCTGAGATGCTGCCTGACCTGCTGAGTTACTCCAGCATTTTGTGAATAAATACCTTCGATTTGTACCAGCATCTGCAGTTATTTTCTTATACTTCCTCAGACTGGTGTCGGGGGGGGGGGGGGGGGGGGGGGGGGGGACGGACGGACAAAGGAAGGGGACATCTTACCTTTGTGTCCTTTTGTGTAAACCAGCATCTGAAATTCCTTGCTTTTTTACATCTTTTGATTGTTTTTAAATGATCTCCCCCTGTCTCTAACTTCGAGTTGTTTTTAAAGTAGTGGCGATCTTTACAACTTTGTCCTGCATTATTTCTCTCCACCCCTCCGATTTTCCAGTTCTACTGGGAAAGGGGGTCTTGGTCTGAAAAGGTCAATGTGATTCTGCTCTCCTCTCAGACACCGCCTGCGCGGTTTGTTGTTAACTCAACGTTTACAGAAACGTGCAGGAAGGAGCTGCAGGTGCTGGTTTTACACCGAAGATAGACATAACAACGTTGGACCTTCTTCACACTGTGCTCATCACATTTTAAAGTTTTAAATCTTGGAGGGGGGGGAGGGGGGAGGAGGAGGAGGGGGGGAGGAGGAGGAGGGGGGGGAGGAGGAGGAGGGGGGGGAGGAGGAGGGGGGGGAGGAGGAGGAGGGGGGGGAGGAGGAGGAGGGGGGGAGGAGGGGGGAGGGGGGGAGGGGGAGAGAGGAGGGGGGGGGGAGGAGGAGGAGGGGGGGAGGAGGAGGAGGGGGGGGAGGAGGAGGAGGGGGGGAGGAGGAGGAGGAGGGGGGAGGGGGGAGGAGGAGGAGGGGAGGGAGGAGGAGGAGGGGGGAGGGGGAGGAGGGGGGGAGGGGGAGGAGGGGGGGGAGGGGGAGGAGGGGGGGGGAGGGGGGAGGAGGGGGGGAGGGGGAGGAGGGGGGGGGGAGGGGGGGAGGGAGAGGAGGTGGGGGAGGGGGAGAGGAGGTGGGGGGGAGGGGGGGAAGGGGGGAGGGGGGGGAGCAGGGGGGAGCAGGGGGGGAGGGGGGAGCAGGGGGGGGAGGGGGAAGTGCCAAGGTCCCGACCCCATTCCTTTTCTCCAGAGATGTTGCCTTTCCCGCTGAGTTACCCCAGCTTTTTGTACCGATTTTCGGTCGAAACCACCATCTATCTGCGGTTATTTTCTTACAGCATCTATCTGCAGTTCCTTCCCACACGTTTTAGCTGCAGTTAAACTTTCTTCTCAGACCCAGGAGCAACACGTTGTGCGTTGTCCTGACTGGGGTCGCCGGTGAATCAGGCAGCCGGTCACTTACCAGCCCAGCAAAGCGAGGAGAGTCAGCAGAAGGATCCAGGTTTGCCCCGACAGGGCGGCCCGCATCGCCCCCAAACTCTCCCATAACAAGGTGGACATCCTGCAGCCTGCGAACTCTGGGCACGTCTGGTGAACAAGCGGGGAGGTGGCACCTCCCACTTAGGGGTGGAGACGGTGACTGGATTATGGACTGGACAACAGACAATAGACAACAAGTCAAGTCAAGTCAAGTCAATTATATTTGTATAGCACATTTAAAAACAACCCACGTTGACCAAAGTGCTGCACATCTGATCAGACAATAGACAACAGACAATAGACAATAGACACAGGAGGAGGCCATTCGGCCCTTCGAGCCAGCACCACCATTCAATGTGATCATGGCTGATCATTCTCAATCAGTAAGTTTTTCTTCACACAGAGAGTGGTGAATCTGTGGAATTCTCTGCCACAGAAGGTAGTTGAGGCCAGTTCATTGGCTATATTTAAGAGGGAGTTAGATGTGGCCCTTGTGGCTAAAGGGATCAGGGGGTATGGAGAGAAGGCAGGTACAGGATACTGAGTTGGATGATCAGCCATGATCATATTGAATGGCGGTGCAGGCTCGAAGGGCCGAATGGCCTACTCCTGCACCTATTTTCTATGTTTCTATACCCCCTGACTCCGCTATCCTTAAGAGCTCTATCTAGCTCTCTCTTGAATGCATTCAGAGAATTGGCCTCCACTGCCTTCTGAGGCAGTGAATTCCACAGATTTACAACTCTCTGACTGAAAAAGTTTTTCCTCATCTCCGTTCTAAATGGCCTACCCCTTATTCTTAAACTGTGGCCCCTGGTTCTGGACTCCCCCAACATTGGGAACATGTTTCCTGCCTCTAACGTGTCCAACCCCTTAATAATCTTATATGTTTCGAATATGGACTGGAGCCAGCATCTTGTGCAGAGGAACCGTCGGAGGAGATCCTCATCACTTAGGTCATGTCTGAACAAGGGTCTCGACCCGTGATGTCACCCATTCATAGTCATAGAGTGATACAGTGTGGAAACAGGCCCTTCAGCCCAACTTGCCCACACCGGCCAACATGTCCCAGCTACCCCACCTGCCTGCGCTTCGTCCATATCCCTCCAAACCTGCCCTATCCATGTACCTGTACCTGCTTGTTTCATACACCCACCACCCTTTGTGTGAAAAAGTTACCCCTCAGATTCCTATTAAATCTTTTCCCCTTCACCTTGAACCCATGTCCTCTGGTCTTCGATTCCCCTACTCTGGGCAAGAGATTCTGTGCATCTACCCCATCTATTCCTCTCGTGATTTTGTACACCTCTATAAGATCACCCCTCATCCTCCTGTACCCCAAGGAGTAGAGACCAATCCTTCTCTCCAGAGAGCGACCCAAAACATCACCCTTTCCTTCTCTCCAGAGATCCCGCTGAGTTACTCCAGCATTTTTGTGTCTACCCTCGTTACTTAGGTCATGTCAACACAACCCACTGAGTTTTGCAGAGTACGGATAATCTCGTTATTTTAAACTTTATTTCATCAAACTATAAAGAGGAAATGCAATAGGAACAGTTCGTGTTATTTATTGTTAATATAGACCCCAAATGCTGGAGTAACTCAGCGGGTCAGGCAGCATTTGTGGAGAAAAGAAACAGGTGTCGTTTTGGGTTGGAACCTTTCTTCAGACCCTTCTGTTTTTTATTGCTGCTGAGATTAAATTGTATTACCTATAAAGAGTAAGCATAGAGTCATAATTATAGTGTTAAACAGTGTGGAAACAGGCCCTTTGGCCCAACTTGCCCACAGTGGCCAATATGTCCCAGCTACACTGGTCCCACCTGGGGATGTATGGCCCATATCCCTCCATACCTGTCTAAATGTTTCTTAAACGTTGGGATAGTCCCTGCCTTAACTACCTCCTCGGGCAGCGTTCCATGCCCCCACTATCATTAGTGTGAAAATGCTACCCCTCAGATTCCTATTAAAACTTTTCCCCTTCACCTTAAACCTGTTTCCTTTTGTCCTGGATTCACCAACACTGAGCAAGAGACTATGTGCATCTGCTCGAACTATTCCTCTCATGATTTTATGCACAATAAACATAGAACATGGAAGGACAACTCTTACCTCTGTGCACCTGGTCTATATCCCTCCATTTCCTCCCCGTGCAGATGCAGAAGTCTCTTAAACGCCACTATAATGCACCTGTACCAATACCACTGTTATCATCTTGATAACAGAACATAGAACAGTACAACACTGGAACAGGCCATTCGGTCCACAATGTCTGTGCTGAGCACAATGCTAAATTAAACTAACCTCCTCTGCCTGCACATATTCCATTTCCCTCCACTCCCTGCATGTCCATGTGCCTATTTAACAGTTTCTTAAATGCCACCATTGTAGCTGCCTCCACCACCTCTTTTTCCCAGAGTGGAAATGAGATTTTAGATTTTTTTTTAGATTTTAGATTTTAGATTTTAGAGATACAGCACGGAAACAGGCCCTTCGGCCCACGCCGCCCAGCAATCCCCGCACATTAACACTATCCTACACACACTAGGGACAATTTTTACATTTGCCCAGCCAATTAACCTACATACCTGTACGTCTTTGGAGTGTGGGAGGAAACCGAAGATCTCGGAGAAAACCCACGCAGGTCACGGGGAGAACGTACAAACTCCGTACAGACGGAGTCAGGATCGAACCTGAGTCTCCGGCGCTGCATTCGCTGTAAGGCAGCAACTCTACCGCTGCGCCACCATGCCGCCACGATTAAAGCGCATACCTTTAAGGTGAGAGGAACAAAGTTTAAAGGACATGTGCGGGGCACATTATCTTACACAGAGGGTGGTGAGTGCCTGGAACTTGCTGCCAGTGGTTGGTGGTGGAGACAGATACGATAGTGGCGTTTAAGAAGCTTTTAGGTAGGCACATGAATATGCAGAGAATGGAGGGATATGGATCACATGCTGGCAGAGGAGATTAGTTTATTTTGGGTAAGAAGGAACTACAGATGCTAGTTTAAACCAAAGATAGACACAAAAAGCTGGAATAACTCAGTGGGACAGGCAGCATCTCTGGAGAGGAATGGGTGACGTTTCTGGTCGAGACCCTTCTTATTTTAGGATTATGTCCGGCACTGGCAATGTGGGCTGAAAGGTCTGTTCCTGTACTGTTCTATGTTCTATTAGAGTCATAGAGGGATACAGCGTGGAAACAGGCCCTTCGGCCCAACTTTCCCACGCTGGCCAACATGTCCCAGCTACACTAGTCCCACCTGCCTGCGCTTGGTCCATATCCCTCCAAACTTGTCCTATCCATGTGCCTAACTGTTTCTCAAACATCGCGGTAGTCCCTATCTCAACTACCTCCTCTAGCAGCTCGTTCCATACACCCACCACTCTTTGTGTGAAAAAGCTACCCCTCGGATTCCTATTAAATTTTTTCCCCTTCACCTTGAACCTATCTCCTCTGGTCCTCGATTCCCCTACTCTGGGCAAGAGACTCTGTGAATCTACTGGATCTATTCCTCTCATGATTTTGTACACCTCTGTAAGATCACCCCTCATCCTCCTGCGCCCCAGGGAATAGAGACCCATCCTATTTCTGGATCTATTCCTCTTGTTTATCAAGGTGAAAACAATGGTATTGGTATAGGCATATTATGCCTTGTACATTTCTATGTTCGATGTTCTGACCTGCCTTTCCCCCTCCCCACTCACTTCCAACATTCGCTTGGAGACTGAAATTGAGTTGGAAACTGTGGAGACGAGTCCTCAAATGGCAAACAACTTGCGATGACCTAATTCACCTGTACGCAAGCTTTCGACTCAAAGAATTTACACCCGGCCCCGAGGCAGGGAATTAACTGAAGCTGCGGATTTCATCACCACCCCCTCCACACTGCTACACGTGAGTAATGTGCAGTGATTGCATCATGATTGCGTCACTACAAACAAGAAAGGGAAAGATACCATTCACCTTCGCTCTGCCCGCCTGAACCTACCTGATCTCCCTGCCAATTCCCATTCCCATTCCCACACTGACCTTTTTGTCCTAGGTCTCCTCCATTGTCAGAGTGAGGCTCAATGCAAATTGGTGGAACAGCATCTCATATTTTTCCTCATCTCAGTCCTAAATGGCCTACCCCTTATTCCTAAATTGTGACCCCTGGTTCTGAACTCCCCCAACATCGGGAACATATTTCCTGCAACTAGCCTGTCCAATGCTTTAAGAATTCTCATCCTTCTAAATTCCAGTGAATACAAGCCCAGTTGACCCATTCTTTCTTCATATGTCAGTCCCGCCATCCTGGGAATTTAACCTGGTGAACCTACGTTGCACTCCCTCAATAGCAATAATGTCCTTCCTCAAATTTGGAGACCAAAATTGCAAACAATACTCCAGGTGCGGTCTCACCAGGGCCCTGTACAACTGCAGTAGGACCTCTTTGCTCCTAAACTTACGTCCTCTCGCAAAGAAGGCCAACATGCCATTAGCTTTCTTCACTGCCTGCTGCACCTGCAAGCTTAGTATGATTGTGCTTAATGTATAGTAGGATTGGTACTGAACTGAATACAAAGAAAAGAATTTCACTGTACTTAGGAACACTTGACAATAAAATAATATTGGACTGTTGAACTGTTGAACTGTTGTCATGGAATATGTGAGGTTGGATGAGATTATAGAGGGAGGGAGGGATTAGCAAACAAGATAAGCATTGCGGCCTTTGCTTTCATTTTATCTGCACTCTCCCTCTCACTGCCACGCTATATTCTGAACTTGGTTTCCTTTCTCTTGCCGCAATCACCTACTGTATCGTGTAATTTATCTGGGTGGAACTCTAAAGCACATTTTCTGCTGCACCTGACAATAATCAGCCGATATTATTAACAATACCAGTTCAAAACAAAAGCTGTAAACAAATGGTATGACGGGTGTTGTGAATTGGAAATAGACACAAAAAAACTGGAGTAACTCAGCAGGTCAGACAGCATCTCTGGAGAAAAGGAATGGGTGACGTTTCGGGTATGAACATTGAAATCTCCAATTTTAGATAACCCCTTTCCCCCCCCCCCCCATCTCTTGCCTGTGCCCCTCCCCACATCCTGATGCAATCCATTTTTCATCACAAGCCCCCAACCCCCCTTCCCCCCTTCCACCTTTATCTCTCCTTCTGGCTTTTCATTTCACTTCCTTTTCTCCTCACCGGACACCCTTTTGTCTCCTTTTTGTCACCTTTTCATCTCTTGCCTTTATCCACCCATCTGCCAATGAATCCCCAACTCACCTGTATCCACCTATCACTTGCCAGGCTTTGTCCCGCCCCCACCTCCCTCCCAGCTTTCTTCGCCACCGAGTCCATCAGTCTGAAGAAGAGTCCCGACCCAAAATATCACCCACCCATGTTCTTCAAGGATGCTGCCTGACCTGTTGAGTTACTCCAGCACTTTGTGTTCTATGCAGAATTCAAAGCATTCGGTACCTAATCACTGAGGTAAATTAGGGTGCACAACTTTGAGGCTCCGGTCTTTCCTATTCAATTGTCTTCAAATGATTAAGAACTGAAGGGCTGAAAATTTGCTACTCATTGGCTGAGTTTCTATTCCATGGAATGAAAGGGGAGATTTTATAGAGGTAGACAAAATCATGAGAGGAATAGATCGGGTAGATACACAGAGTCTTTTGCCCAGAGTAGGGGAATCAAGGACCAGAGGACATAGGTTCAAGGTGAAGGGGAAAAGATTTTATAGGAATACGAGGAGTAACTTTTTCACACAAAGAGTATCACTCTATGACTCTATGCTATTGTGTTCAGTTCTGGGCACTGCACTCCACTCAGTATCTTGGAAAGGGCACAGAATTTTTTTGGTGGAATATTCTCGATCCTGAGGACATCACATTGAAAAGCTGCAGTTATGATTATAAATGAAGACATAAATACGTCTCAGTGGCTCTCAGAATCTTCATCGGTTTTGATAAAGCAAATAGGAAGGAATTATTACCAGTGGTAGAAAGGTCAATAACCATAGGAAACAAACTTAAAGTGTTTGGCAAAAGATGCAGAAACAAAACTTCTTTGCAAATGGAAGACAGATTTGTATCGTGCCTCTCTTAACTTTTTGCATGTCCCAGGGCACATGGTAACCAAATAAATAATTTGGGTGTGTAGTCAATTTGATTATGTTGTAAATACAGTCAAGTCCCACTGGCACATGTAATCACTGGAAAATCCCTGTTGATAAAAGGAACTCCAGATGCAGGTTTACATAAAAAGACACAAAGTGCTGGAGTAACTCAACAAGTCAGGCAGCATGTCTGCAGAATGTGGGTAGGTGACATTTTGGGTTGGGACTGAAGTCTGTAGAATGGTCCTGATCTGAATCGTCACCTATCCATGTTCTGCAGAGATGCTGCCTGACCCGCTGAGTTACTCCTGCACTTTGTGTCCTTAACAGAAAATCTCGGGTTTTTTGGTAAAATGTAATAGTTTAAAGTACTCAGCAGATCACGCTTAACTAACAGTGTACTTCTGCTGTAAGATGTTTTGTTCAAGATAGTGCAGCACAGTAGCACACCTAATAGAGCCACTGCCTCTCAGCACGAGAGACCCGGGTTCGATGCTGACCTCGGGTGCTGTCTGCACGGAGTTTGCACGTTTTTCCTGTGACTGTGTGGGTTTCCTCCGGGTGCTCCGGTTGCCTCCCACATCTCAAAGAGGTACAGACCTGTAGATTAATTGCCCCCTGCAAATTGCCCCTAGTGTGTAGGGAGTGGATTAAAAAGTGGGATAACATAGAACAAGACATAACCCCACTAGAGAGCGGTCCTGACCTACCATCTATCTCATTCGAGACCCTCAGACTATCTTTAATCAGACTTTACTGGACTTCCCTTTATCCTGTATCTATACACTGTGATGACTTGATTGCAATCATGTATCAGTCATCTTTCCGCTGACTGGTTAGCACGCAACTAAGAAAGCTTTTCACTGTACCTCGGTACACATTTAGGAAATTAAACTAAGCTACACCAAAACTAGTGTGAATGGGTGATCGATGGTCGACATAGACCCGGTGGGCCGAAGGGCCAGTTTCCACGCTGTATCTTTAAAATAAACAAAACATTCCCGGCATCTACAGTGTTTTGGATTTTTTATAATGATTGTGGAATATTAGTCAGGACGCCAACTCCTCATCTACAAATCTGTGTTTTGGAAGAGCAGACAGGTGCTTAGTTTCATGCCTCATCCAAGATTCAGCAGCTTGAGAGAGCTGCACTCCCTGTCCAATGCGGTAGAGCGCCAGACTAGAGTTTTGACCTCAAGTCTCTGGTGGGGGAATTTAAACCATTACCTTCTGTGCCAGAAGCAAGAATGTTCCCAGGCGAGTCATGACTAAAATAACTGATTGTGATCTGAAACAGCGCTGGCTGAAATATTAAGGACTCAGATTATGTAGTAAGATTTGAAAGGAATGTGGATGAATACTCAACAGTTTCTGCAGCCACTGGAAAAGAGTGTGAGCCAATGGTTGAAAGGATCGCTCTTCTGAAGAGTCAGAAGGACAAGCCAAATTGCCTCCTTCCAGACTTATTATTCTATGATTCTGTTTTACTTTTAGGGATACAGCCTCCAACTGAGTCCGAGCCGACCATCGATCACCCATTTGCACCAGCTCTACGTTATTCCACTTTCTCACCCACTCCCTGCTCGTTTAGGGGCAATATATTTTTAAACAGAGGCGAATTAATCTACAAACTTGCACGGCTTTGGCATGTGGGAGGAAACCCGAGCACCTGGAAGAAACCCAGGCGGTCACAGAGAGAACGTGTAAACTCCACACAGGCAGCACCTGAGGTCAATAGACAATAGGTGCAGGAGGAGGCCATTCGGCCCTTCGAGCCAGCACCGCCATTCAATGTGATCATGGCTGATCATTCTCAATCAGTACCCCATTCCTGCCTTCTCCCCATACCCCCTGACTCCGCTGTCCTTAATAGCTCTATCCAGCTCTCTCTTGAATGCATTCAGAGAATTGGCCTCCACTGCTTTCTGAGGCAGAGAATTCCACAGATTCACAACTCTCTGACTGAAAAAGTTTTTCCTCATCTCAGTTCTAAATGGTCTACCCCTTATTCTTAAACTGTGGCCCCTTGTTCTGGACTCCCCCAACATTGGGAACATGTTTCCTGCCTCTGACGTGTCCAACCCCCTAATAATCTTATACGTTTCGATAAGATCTCCTCTCATCCTTCTAAATTCCAGTGTATACAAGCCTAGTCTTTCAACATATGTCGGGATCGAACCATCGAAGGTCATGCATCAGCTCTGCCGGTTACAAATATTTTTCATTTAAAAGTGGATTAAAAACAATTGGAATGTTTAAATTTACAAAGTGAGGGTGTCGGGCGTTATGGGGAGAAGGCAGAAGAAACTGCAGATGCTGGTTCACATCAAAAATATACACTAAATGCTGGTGGCGGCACGGTGGCGCAGCGGTAGAGTTGCTGCCTTACAGCGAATGCAGCGCTGGAGACCCGGGTACGATCCTGACTAAGGGGGCTGTCTGTACGGAGTTTGTACGTTCTCCCCGTGACCTGCGTGGGTTTTCTCCGAGATCTTTAGTTTCCTCCCACACTCCAAAGGCGTACAGGTTTGTAGGTTAATTGGCTTGGTAAATGTAAAGATTGTCCCTAGTGTGTGTAGGATAGTGTTAATGTGCGGGGATCACTGGTCGGTGCAGACCCGGTGGGCGAGAAGGGCCTGTTTCCACACTATCTCTGAACTAAACTCAGCGGGGCAGGGAGCATCTGTGGATAGAAGGAATGGGTGACGTTTCGGGTCGAGACCCTTCTTCAGACAGGAGAATAGGGTTGAGAGGGAAAGATAGATTAGCCATGATTGAACGGCAGAGTAGACTTGATGGGCTGAAATGGCCTAATTCTGCTCTTAGAACTTATAAAGATTTATGAAGTTCTTTGATGAAAACCACATACTGTACTATGATAAATTTGTTTAACCCTAACTTTTTGTGCTGAGGAAAAATCGTTGGCAATTAGCAGTTTAGTTGTCCGAATAAAGCTTTAGACCACTGACCTGGATGCCTTAAACCTTTCCTCAGATGAAGTTATTAAATTGAGGGCGATGGAAGTCGAGACTCGGGGCTTATAGACGTTTCAGTCCAAAAGAATAGTTTGTTGCTTCTGCTCACAGAGATCAAAAGGCATTGATCTTAAATATGATGGTTGAAGCTTTTCAATTCTCTTTTGAAAGTTACACTTGAATTTGCATTTTTTTGAAGCAAATTAGCAAAAGAGAATAGTAGTGGCTTGAAGATAATCTCTTTTAATTAGAGAATGATAATGTTCTACAATGCATTGCCTGGAAGGATGGTAGAGTATTGAATCGTGACTTTCAAAGCAAATTGGTTATGATCTGGGAGAGGAAAAAAAATGCCGAGCTCTTGGGCAGCACGGTGGCGCAGCTGTCGAGTTACTACTTTAAAGTGCCAGAGACCCAGGTTCGATCCTGACTACGGCTGCTTGTCTGTACGGAGTTTGTACGTTCTCCCCGTGACCTGCGTGGGTTTTCTCCGAGATCTTTGGTTTCCTCCCACACTCCAAAGACGTACAGGTTTGTAGGTTACTTGGCTTGGAAGAAAAATGTAAATTGCGCCCGATGTGTGTAGGATAGTGTTAATATAACAGGATCGCTGGTCAGTGTGGACTCGGTGGGCCAAAAGGCCTGTTTCCACGCTGCATCTCTAAACCAAACTAAACTAAACTAAACAAAACTAAGACCGGTCCTTTGCTGGACTTTGAGCTTTTTCTAACTCGGCTACTGATAATTCTGCCATCGATACCTTAACTCGTGATGTGACATAAGCTGTTTAAACTTTAGCTGTACTCCTCTCACTGATTTGCACATCCTGAATAGTTGTGCAATCTCAATCATGTTCCATTGTGTAAAAGGTGATGTAAGGGCTGTGGTGGAGTGGAATAAATAAGCCTGGACTTGTTTTAACAGCTCTCTACCACTAATGCTTCATTATAAGTCTGATACAACTTACAGTCAGCATAAAAATACATGTATAGTCATTCCAATTATGTTGCAATATTTCACGTGAGCAGGAAGTCTTTACTCAACAAAAAATATTTCATCATCTTACATTAATGAATGCATAGAGCATTTTTTTCCCAGTGTAAGGAGAATTACGAGGATGTTGACAGGACTATGGGGCT
Organism: Rhinoraja longicauda; assembly: GCF_053455715.1. NCBI lineage: Eukaryota > Metazoa > Chordata > Chondrichthyes > Rajiformes > Arhynchobatidae > Rhinoraja > Rhinoraja longicauda. The sequence continues at coordinate 4,350,928 of NC_135973.1, forward strand.
TGAGCTTTAGGGGGAGGTTGGGCAGGCTAGGACTTTATTCCTTGGGGTGAGGGAGGCTGAGGGGTGATCTCATAGAGGTATATAAAATCCAGTAGAGGACTAGATAGGGCAAATGCACAAGAGTCTTTTTTCTAGGGTAGGGGGAATCAAGAACTAGAAGGCAGATGTTTGGTCTAAAAGATTTCTAATAGGAACCAAAGGGACAAACTTTTAACTCAGCGTGTGGTGAGAATGAGCTGCCAGAGGAGGTAGTTTAGGCCTGTACTATCACAACATTTAAAAGACATTTGGACAGGTACATGGGTTGGAAAGGTTTAGAGGGTTACGGGCCAAACACGGGCAAATGGGACTAGTGTAGATGGGACATCTTGGTCAGCAAGGACAAGTTGGACTGAAGGGGTTGTTTCTGTGCTGGTCGAGCTGCTGCCTCACATCGCCAGAGACCTGGGTTCAATAGACAATAGACAATAGGTGCAGGAGGAGGCCATTCGGCCGTTCGAGCCTAGTCGCTCCAGTCTTTCAACATATGATAGTCCCGCCATTCCGGGAATTAACCTAGTAAACCTACGCTGCACGCCCTCAATAGCAAGAATATCCATCCTCAAATTTGGAGACCACAACTGCACACAGCACTCCAGGTGCGGTCTCACCAGGGCCCGGTACAACTGCAGAAGGACCTCTTTGCTCCTATACTCAACTCCTCTTGTTATGAAGGCCAACATTCCATTGGCTTTCTTCACTGCCTGCTGTACCTGCATGCTTCCTTTCAGTGACTGATGCACTGACCTCGGGTGCTGTCTGTGTGTGAAGTTTGCACGTTCTCCCTGTGACCAGGTGGGTTTCCTCCAGTTTCCACCCACGTCCCAAAGACATGCGAGACTGCAGGTTAATTGGCCCTCTGTAAATTGCCCCCGGTGTGTGTCGGGAGTGGATGAGAAAGTGGGATGACAGAGAAGTGGTGTGTGAACAGTATGGACTCGGTGGGCTGAAGGGCATGTTTCCATGCTGCATCTTTCTGTCCATTCAACCACTCACCTTTTAAACAATTCCTGGAAACTCTCTCTTTTCCACCCCTCCTATTGCTATGCACTGATTCGCTAGATCTTACTTTGTTGACCTTCAAATATATATTCAGGAGACTTCCTCCGGTTGTATGCGCTCTATCACATAAAATAGTTTGATTGATAGCTTTGCCCCCCCCAGTGACACTAAATTTGATGGATATTTATTAATAATTTAATAGTCTGTTCATATTAAGATATTAAAATATTGAATAGTGTATAATAAATCAGGGGTGGTCACATTTCCATTGAAACTGCTGATTGTGCCAAAGTTAGTCTTTAATTCTCGATCCATAGTACCCTTGATAACCATCAAGAACACTCACCTCATTGCACTCAACCTGGCTGCACATGAAGATGGTAGATTATGCAGAAAAATATCAATCATTTTTTATACAAATATTAAGGTGCCACAGATTAAATACTTCTGCTGCAAAAACATTAGCCTTTGTTAAACCTGGAAACCAAGATTTGTTTAACCTCTCGTAAACCTTTAGTTAAATACTGCATTACGAATGATAGATGCAAAATGCTGGAGTAACTCAGCGGGACAGGCAGCATCTCTGGAGGGAAGGAATGGGTGATGTTTCGTGTCGAGACCCTGTATTACTAATGCTGGAAACCCGAAATAAAAATCCAAAATGCTAAAATAACTCAGCGAGTTAAATAGCATCTGAAACATTAATTCGGCAACTCTATCCTCAATTGCTGCCTGACCATCTAAATATTTCCAACGTTTTTGGTGTTAGTTTTGTTTAACTGCTGCCTGCTATTACTGTTTGTTAAGAGAGCAGTATTTCTATTCTGAAGACACAAGGAACTGCAGATGCCGGTTTACAAAACAAAGACCCAAAGTACCGTAGCACGGTGGTGCAGCTGATAGAGTTGCTGCATTACATCGCCAGAGACCCCGACTCGATCCTGTCTATGGGCGCTGTCTGTACGGTATTTGTACGTTCTCCCCGTGACCCTCGTGGGTTTTCTCCGAGATCTTCGGTTTCCTCCCACGCTTCAAAGACGTACAGGTTTGTAGGTTAATTGGCCTGGTATAAATGTTCCAGTGTCACTAGTGTGTGTGGGATAGTGTTAGTGTGTGGGGATCGCTGGTCGACACAGACTAGGTGGGCAGAAGGGCCCGTTTCCGTGCTATATCTCTAAACTAAACTAAACTAAAATGACTGGAGTAACTTAGCAGGTCGGGCAGCATCTCCGGCCCGCCAAGACCTGGATCTTCAGAGAACTATGTCTATGTCTAACTGCAGAAACAGCACGTCATATTCAACTTGGGTAGCTTACAATCCAACAAAATGAACATTAAATCCTCAATTTGTCTCCTTAATTCACATTTTGTCTTTTCATCTCTATCTAACCCACCCCATCCCCCTCACCTCTATCCACCTATCACTTGACAGACTTTGTCCCACCCCCACCTCTCTTCCAGCTTTGTTCTCCCACCGCCCACTCCAACCAGTCTGAAGAAGTCCTGACCCGAAATGTCCGTCTCAGTTACGTTGCGTAGATTCAGTTCACACTCACAATTAAGGGCTCGAAATTTTAGTCCCTGTGGTGATTCATATAATAACATATATATATATATTCATAGAAATCATATAATAAAATATAGAATGTAGAACAGTACATTACGGAAACAGGCCCTTCGGTCCACCTTGGGCATGCTGACCAAGTTTGCATATTGGACCGGTCCCATTTTCCTGCATTTAGCCCACTCCATATATCTGTCCAAATGTATTTTAAAAGTCGTACTTGTATCCACCGGTAGCTTACTTTGACATGGATTTTTCAGCAATTCAGATGTAACGTAAAGTACAGTAAAATCATTCATTCTCCCACTCAGAGAACATCTCTTATGTCATCTCTTATATGCATTTCTAGAAGCACTTAATCCCTCTAATTTAATCTTCAATGTCATTTTTCCTACCCAAACGTATCCTCTTTTGGAAATATTCTGTTCCTGAACTGCAGGGCCTTCTGAACGATGCCAGCCCTGGTTGCAGCTGTCATTCTTTAGGATACTGATGATGATTGAAGAGTCTTGGATAGATGAATGCGTCTGTTTTGTCACTGGTCACCATGACTCCAGCACCAGACTCCAGTTCATTCAGTTTATTGTCACGTGTACCGAGGTACAGTGAAAAGCTTTTTGTTGCTTGCTAACCAGTCAGCGGAAAGACAATATATGATTACAATCAATCCATTTAGTTTAGAGATACAGCGCGGAAACAGGCCCTTTCGGCCCACCGGGTCCTCACCGACCAGAGATCCCCGCACATTAACACTATCCTATTCCCACTCGGGACAATTTTTACATTTACCAAGCCAATTAACCTTTAAACCTGTACGTCTTTGGAGTGTGGGAGGAAACCGAAGATCGCGGAGAAAACCCACGCAGGTCACGGGGAGAACGTACAAACTCCGTACAGACGGCGCCCAGAGTCGGAATCGAACCCGGGTCTCCGGCGCTGCACTCCCTGAAAGTATAGATACTTTACAAAGTATAGATACATGATAAGGGAATAACGTTCAATGCAAGGTAAAGCCAGTAGAGTCCGGTCAAGGATAGTCCGAGAGACATCAAAGAGGTAGATAGTAATCCTGCCGACCTTCCTCAATATATTGTTGGAAAGTTACCTCATGCATCTTGAGCCCAATGAAAGTACAGGATCTGAAGCCCTATAGATTCCACCAAATCTGACTCTTCCTCTTTTTTCTTTTGGGTTAGGTTGTCTCTGAGATTTGTAATTTAGTTTAGTTTAGCTTTAGAGATGTAGCGCGGAAACTGGCCCTTCGGCCCACTGAGTCCGCACTGACCAGCGATCCCCACACACGAACACTATCCTACACACACTAGGGATAATTTTACATTAATACCAAGCTAATTAACCTACAAACCTGTACGTCTTTGGAGTGGGGGAGGAAACCGAAGATATCGGAGAAAACCCACACAGGTCATGGGGAGAACGTCCAAACTTCATACAGACAAACACCCATAGTCAGGATTGAACCAGTGTCTCTAGCGCTGTAAGGCAGTAGCTCTACCACTGTGCCACCATGCCACCCGAGCCACAGAGGCGTAGTAATGTAGCCACAGAAATAAGGGACCCATTCAAATCCAGGTGATACATTGGATAATCTAGCGGACACTGCCCAGTCCATCACAGGTACTGATCTCCCCACCATCGGAAGGATTTACAGGAGGTGCTTCCTCAAAAAGGCAGCTAGCATCATCAAGCACCCACACCTCCCTGACCATGCTCTCATTTTACTCTTATCATCATGAAGAAAATGGTTTAGGAGTCTGAAAACTGTGACCACCTGGTTTAAGAATAGCTTCTTTTCAACAACTATCAGGCTTTTGAACACTACACAACACTAACCCAAACTATGAACTTCGATGGGCTGTCTTTGTTTGCACTAAAGACTCTGGGGTTATTTTACACTCGTATTGTGGTTATTAATTCATTGAATTTTTATTTATTGTACGTTTTGCAGACCTGTTAATCTGCTGCAAGCAAGAATTTAATTGTTCCATTGTCTGTACATATTAAACGCTCTTGGCAAGGGATTTTCTCTTGTTTGCAGAAGGGACTTTAAGCTTTTGTCTTGTTGTGCACTAATATCGTTTTTTATAAATTTATTGAACTTGTTTTGTTTGTTTTATTATGTTATCTATTGAGTACTGTGTTTACAGGCCTGTTAAGAAATTCCTTGTTCCATTATCAGTACACATGACAATTGTCCCGATTGTCAATGACTCTTGACTGTGTTGGTAGGATCTGCAGAAGCTGGTTTATACTGAAGATAGACACAAAATGCTGGAGTAACTCAGCGGGTCAGGCAGCATCTCTGAAGAAAAGGAATAGGTGACGTTTGGAGTCAGAAACCTTCTTCAGACTGAACTCCTGACTCTTGCATGCTTTAAACTTTATACTGGGACGCAAAACTTTCTGACTCCGACGGGATTGCGACAAATTAATCCGCTGCCGTTTGGCCAATGACTTGTCCACGTCTTGCAATGTAAAATACAAAAATCACGTGCTATCCATTTTCAACTTAGCCGAAAGGAAGGCAGCACAGCTGTAGTTGACATGAATTAGCAGCTTGGAACATTAACCTGACAGAGTCCAAAAGGCCAGGAACAGATGGACTGAGGGCATTCATATCTCACCTCATAAAAATTAAAATAAAATCAAGTAAAAGGCAAGAGTTGAAAGTATGCCCTCGGGAGGGAAGATGATGCAATTTATGTCCAGCCTATAAAGTGCTTTAGAATTTTTGTTAAAGTCAGTTGCAGCTTCAATTTTTACATCCTTTGTTGAACGTGGTACTGCACTGACCCCTGGTGTGCATCGCAGGTGTTGCAGTCTGCAGCTCACACCAAACGTTCAACACAGTGAAATGAAACACTAAAAATGTACAATCGTCATTTTACGTACTGCAACTCAGAGCGACATTGAGAGAAGCTAAAAATTTGCAATGTTGCACTTTCAAATCACAGAGAATAAGTGGTGGGGATGTGGCATGAGCTGCAAGCGGAGGTATTTGAAGCAGGTACTATAACAACATTTAAAAGACATTTGGACAGGTACACGGATAGAAAGGTTAAGAGGGATATGGGCCAAATGCGGGCAGGTAGGACTAGGGTAGGGGCAAGTGAAGGGCAAATGTTGAAAATATGGTTTGGTCAACATAGGAAGGTTGGGCCGAAGGGCCTGTTTCCATGCTGTACGACTCTTTGACTCTGTGACCAAGTGTGAGGTTACCAAATCTAGGTGGACATATTCTTGGAAGTTCATCATGTGACAGGCAACTGAAAAATTGGTTGAAAGATACAGCATGGAAACAGGCCCTTCGACCCACTGAGTCCATGCCAACCATCGTTGACATTAGTTCTATGTCATACCACTTTCGCATCCACTCCCTTTACACTAGGGGCAATTTACAGAGGCCAATTAACCTACAAACCCGCACGATTTTGGGTTGTGGGAGCACACGGAGGAAAACCATACCGTCAGAAGGAGAATGGGCAAAGTCAAAGTAAACAGTACCCAAGGTCAAGATCAAACCTGGGTCTCTGGCACTCTGAGATAGCAGCTCGACCAGCTGCGCCACTGTGTCGCTCGATGCCAGTCAACTTTACAACTTCCTTTCATCTTGTAACTAATTCATGGAAATATTTAAACTAAACGAAACCCGTAGTTATCCTTAATGCCTCCAAGGTATTTTCCTGGACAGTATTTATCTCTCAAAGAACTTCACTTAAAAAGGCCCTGTAAAAATTGATAGGACTTGAATTCAGTTTTGACATACAAGTCAAGTCAAGTCAAATTTATTTGTCACATACACATACACGATGTGTAGTGAAATGAAAGTGGCAATGCCTGTGGGTTGTGCACAAAAAAGAATTACAGTTACAGCATATAAATAAAGTTAATAAGTTACTATTAGTGTCAACAAAAATTTAGTCTCTGGGGTTATAAAAGTTGACAGTCCTGATGGCCTGTGGGAAGAAGCTCCATCTCATTCTCTCCGTTTTCGCAGCGTGACAGCGGAGGCGTTTGCCTGATCGTAGCATGGAATAGGCCCTTTAGCCCACCAGTTCACACAAGACTACGTTTTCCCACTTTCTCATCCACTCCGTACACACTAGGAATTATTTAGAGAGGCCAGTTAACCTACTAACCCACACGTCTTTGTGATGTGGGAGGAAACCGGAGCAGCTGGAGGAAACCCACACGTTCGCAGGGAGAAGGTGCAAACTCCACACAGACAGCACCCGAGATCAGAATCACACTCAGATCTCAGGCGGTGTGAGGCAGCAGCTCTACGACCCACAAATAAATGTACTAAATATAAGGGCCAATGACAGAATGGCCATAAAATTCGGTTGAGAACAGGAAACAGCACCTTGCTGAACAATTGAGTAAAGTACAAAGTGGTGGAGGAACTCACCGGGCCAGGCATCATCTGTGGAGGGAATGGACAAGCAATGTTGAGGGGTCGAGAACCTTTGACTGCTTTGATATCTGTCCTCTGTGATGGAAAGAAAGAGAATGAGAAAAAGGTGAGAATTGTCAGAGATTGTCTCAGTGAACGTGAGGGCAGGGCGGCAATTAATAGTAAAGTTGATTAAATCAACGAGATCTACGCGGGCTCAAGAGGCAGCCCCAATGCAGTTGTCGAGGTAGCTGAGGAGTTGGGGCATGGTCCCAGGAGAGGAACTTTCTGCTTTTCACTGCACAACGGCCAACAGCTGGGCGATCTCGTGCAGGTTTCGCTCGCGTGGGTACTGGTTGCAAAAGGCTTATTTAGATTTTTATGAGGGCAAGTTTGGTGAGATGATCCGTGTCCAAGTTGTTGAGCTGTGACTTGAAGAGTGACAAGGTTGGTGCACATCTGGTGGTGTCGGGAAGGATGTTCCACTCTGGGATAGTCCATGGATATAGTGTCTATTTTTGTATTTTTGTGTAGTATTGTATGGTAGCTATTTTTGTTTGTTCTAATTCTAGTATAAATGAAGTGACCCGAGGACTGTCTTGATTTCTGGGTATTGGATTGAATGAAGTGAGATATGTTACTGGGGATGATGCCATAAGTCTCTTTGTAGGCAGTACATAAGCGGGCTTTGATGCATCTTGACTCCAGTGACTCCCAGCCAAGGCAATTTAACATATGGGAGATGCTTGACTGTCTTGAGTAGTCGTCACAAACAAACCGTGCTGCACGCCTCTGAACCTTGTCAAGGGTGTCAGTGTTATTTTTCTGGTGAGGGTCCCACATTGTCTGGCAATATTCCAACAGTGGGCAGACAAGTGTTTTGTACGCTACCTCCTTTGTTGGTTTGTCACAACAAGATAAATTTCTCCGGAGAAGGCCCAAAGTTCTGTTTACTTTTGTGGCAATCTGGTTTATGTGTCTGTTCCAGGCTAGGCCAGATGTGAGTTCAACTCCAGGCTGTGGGTGGTGATCATCTTGTATCCCATCTTGTACCAGTTTATGATCAGCTTGACTTTATGAGTAACTCTCGTGGAAAGGATAGGTTTGGAACAAGGACTGTTCAACAGGACCAACATTTGTTTTCCAGGCTGAAGGTTAACATTAGATTTCCCAAAGGTCAGGACTGGGACCTGCATCTGTGGTAATACAAAGAGAAATTGGTGGAGTAACTCAGAAGGTCAGGTAACATCCCTGGAGGACATCATAGGCAACACATCGGGGTGCGACCCTTCTTTAAACTGATTGTAGTGGGGCGGGGAGAAGATGGAGGCAGACCAAAGCCTGGCAAATGATGGGTGGATACATGTGAGGGAAAGGGATTGATTGGCAGATGGGTGGACAAAGGCTAGAGATGAAAAGAAGAGGAAAGACTGTGAGATAAGGAAACAAGGAGATATGTGGCATGAAATGTGAAGCCAGAGGAAGGGATGTAGATGGAAGGGGATGGGGGGGGGTAGTTTAGTTTAGTTTAGAGGTACAGCACGGAAACAGGCCCTTCGACCCACCAAGTCCGCACTGACCAGCAATCCCCGCACATTAACACTATCCTGCACACACTAGGGACAATTTTACATTTATACAAAGCCAATTAACCTACAAACCTGTACGTCTTTGGAGTGTGGGTGGAAACCGAAGATCTCGGAGAAAACCCACGCAGGTCACGGGGAGAACATACAAACTCCGTACAGACAGCACCCCTAGTCAGGATCGAACCCGGGTTTCTGGCGCTGTAAGGCAGCAAATCTACTGCTGCGCCACCGTGCTGCCCCTAAACGGTGTAAAAGGGGGTTGGGATAGTGGAAGAACTGGGTGCACATCCAGGTGGAGCAGATGGAAGGGAGGGAGGATAAAAGGTAGACACAAAATGCTGGAGTAACTCAGCGGGTCAGGCAGCATTTCTGGAGAGAAGGAATGGGTGACGTTTCGGGTCAAGACCTTTCTTCAGATAGATAAAAGGTGTTTGTTGGTAGCTTACCTAAAATTGGAGAATTCAGTGTTAACAGATTGGTTTGTAAGCTACCTAAGTGGAATACGAGGCGCTTTTCCTGGATCAAAATACGGATCTTGTGCATTTTTGGCACAATTTCAAAACTTGCGGAAAGCACAAGCTCGTGATCAGTGAGCATGAAAGTCGTGAATCTGGGGTAAAATGGGAGGACAGGTGGAGGGCAGATGGAAGAGGACATTTAATACAGAGAGTCATTTTGAAAGGAAGAATGGTGAAAAGCAGTGAAGGGTGCATTAAGGTGTCGATGTGGCCGAAACTTTGAAGATAAGAGAGTAAATTAAGAAAACAATTAAAGAAACATGAAGAATCCCAGGCATTATAAGTACACAAAAAGGGCTAAAAGCATAGAGATTGTGTTAAACCATAAAAAATGTTTTTTAACTGGCTATTCACTCCAACTCCACGCCATGACTTGAAGACTGACAAGGCTTGGTGCACACCTGGTGGTGTCGGGAGGATGTTCCACTCTGGGATAGTCCATGGATATAGTCTGAAGAAGGGCCTCGACCCAAAACGTCACCCATTCCTTCTCTCCTGAGATGCTGCCTGACCGGCTGAGTTACTCCAGCATTTTGTGAATAAATACCTTCGATTTGTACCAGCATCTGCAGTTATTTTCTTACATAGTGACTGTAGGTAGCTATTTTTGCTTGCTCCACGCTGTATCTCTAAACTAAACAGTTTGAAATCAGCTTCTACATCTAATTCTTCTCAGATTTAATTCCCACAACCCTTCTCACCCTGCCCTTCATGCCATCTACAGTTCATACCCATGATTACATGCTCAGTGTGTCCATGGGCGTAGCAGTTCGGCTCTTGCACGGATGCTCCAATCCACATTTTACGTCTCTCTTATTCTAAGAATGTTTATAAACATAGAAGCCTGGGAGTTCTGCTGCTCTTGAGTCAGGTTACACACCCTTAAAGGACATTTTACTCTTCAGAAACACTTTCACTCTCTCATTACTCGCCATTTGATTAGGAGTTCCCAAAGGCTCTCTAATTATATTCATTATTAAAATCACAACCACATGTTAGATCACGTGGTAGATTCTTGCTTGGCACTCTTCTCCCAGAAACAGATCTTGTCATTTGTAACAGGGAGTGTGAAAAGTACTGGTACCAGGCTTTTATCCTCTGGCCAGTCCAGTTTCAAGCACACACCAGGGGTGTGCTGGTGCTGCATTTTTGGAGGTCAAAACAGCACAGGATCTTCACAGTGAACAGTGGGGGGCTGGGGAGTGTTGTAGAGCAGAGGGATCTAGGTGCATAGTTTTCCACCACGGGTAGATAGAGTGGCGGAAAAGGCTTTTGGCACATTGGCCTTCATCAGTCAGGGAATGGAGTATAGAAATCAACCCAAAATGTCACCCATTCCTTCTCTCCAGAGATGCTGCCTGTCCCGCTGAGTTACCCAGCATTTTGTGTCTATCTTCGATTTAGATTTAGATTTAGAGATACAGCGCAGAAACAGGCCCTTCGGCCCACCGGGTCCGCGCCGCCCAGCGATCCCCGCATATCCTACACCCACTAGGGACAATTTTTACATTTGCCCAGCCAATTAACCTACAAACCTGTACGTCTTTGGAGTGTGGGAGGAAACCGAAGATCTCGGAGAAAACCCACGCAGGTCACGGGGAGAACGTACAAACTCCGTACAGACAGCACCCGTAGTCAGGATCGAACCCAAGTCTCCGGCGCTGCATTCGCTGTAAGGCAGCAACTCTACCGCTGCGCCACCGTGCCGCCCTATTTTTAAACCAGCATCTGCAATTCCTTCCTGCACATAAAAATGGAGATGTTATGTTACAGTTGTGCAAGACGTTGGTGAGGCTGCATTTGGAGTATTGTGTTCAGCATGGTCACCCTGCAGTAGGAAAGGCTTAGGTTTTATTCCTTGCAGGACAGGAGGCTGAAGCATGGTCTGATAGAGGTGTACAAAAATGTGAGGGGACTAGATAGGTTGAGTGCTCAGTCTTTATTCCCAGGGTAGGGAAATCAAGAACCCTTGGAGCCAGGAATTACCGAAAAGACCCTTCAAATTATAGAAGCTTTTGATACAGGGAGAACATTTCACCTTGTTAAGAACAGCATACAAGAGGCCTTCTACATGTTAGTCACCTAGTAATCCATAGGCCATTCAGAACCAACTTCCTTGCAAGGAGAACAATGAGAATATCGAACTCAATAGAGCATAGAATGCGAAAACTATAGTTCAGCTACTAATCAAAGAGACTATTCAAACATATGAGGTGGAAGGGAGCTGATAGATTTAGATTAGTAAAGCTGAGAACTACATTCTGCACTCTTCCCCTTTGATCTATTGTACTTGAGTATGAACTGTATTTATCCATGGTTTATCCGATCGGTTTGGACAGCATACAAAACAAAGCTTTTCACTGCACCTCAGTACAGTGTGACAATAATAAACCTAACCCTAAACCTAAAGATGGGTGGAAGATTGATTGGAATCTATGCATGTCTGCGTGGAGTTTGCACGTTCCCCTGTGATCACGTGGGTTTCCTCCAGGTGCTTTGGTTTCCTTTCACATTCCAAAGACATGCGGGTTTGTAGGTTAATTGGCTTCTGTAAAATTGGCCCCTAGTGTGTAGGGAGTGGGTGTGAAAGTGGGATAACATACAACTAGTGTGAACAGGTGATCGATAGCCAGCATGGACTCGCTGGGCTGTTCCTCCAATTTGCATTTGGCCTCACTCTGACAATGGAGGAGACCTAGGACAGAAAGGTCAGTGTGGGAATGGGAAAGGGAATAGACAATAGGCGCAGGAGTAGGCCATTCGGCCCTTCAAGCCAGCACCATCATTCAATGTGATCATGGCTTCATTAAATAATTAAAGTGTTTAGCAGCCGGGAGATCAGGTAGGTCCAGGTAGTCTGGGCGAAGGTGTTCAGCAAAATGATCGCCCAGTCTACGTTTGGTCTCGCTGATGTTCAGTGAAATGATCGCCCAGTTCCCTTTCCATTTCCCCAGATTTTCAGTCTGAAGACGGGTCTTGAGCCAAAATGTCACACATTCCTTCTCTCCAGAGATGCTGCCTGTCCCGGTGAGTTATTCCAGCATTTTGGGTATGTCTTCGGTTTAAACCAGCATCTGCAGTTCCTTCCTACATATGGCTCGCACTATGATACTTATATTACTGTGACTACATCCTTTAAGCTAGCACTCTTTGGCGTAAAGAACTCTCTCCTCATTGCTTCTCTTGTTCTTTCATGAATTACATTAAATCTCCGACTCCTGGTTATTGAACCTTCTGCCATTGGAGAAGGATTATCTACTGAATCTTTCAAATACTTCACTGAGATCAAGATATAAAGGTGACCTTTAAAAATGTCCATCTAATAAGTTAGTGCACCGGCTTTATTGAATGGAATATAGTGTACAGCCTCTGCACATAGTTTGAAAATCAGATTGTTATAAGCCCTCTCTCACACCTTTTAAAGTAATAGGATAATCTCAGGAGAAAGCACATGATAAAGTGGCCAGAATAAACATGTACCAAACAATTGGTATAATAAATTACTGTTGCACACATCCCATAAGCCAGACTTTGTAAAATATAAATTATACACAAGATACTGTAGATTGTATCTACTGTCGAGCTAAAACCAACTGTGAAACTTATTAGCCATAAACACTATTCTAATTGATGACTTGCTTCAACATAATATACCACCATGGAACTAAAGATCCACTATCAAGGACAACAACATAATTCTAAAAAGGAAGGGGCTTTTCAGCATGTGTGGTGTGTAACCATGGCAACCGTTTCGAAATGTGCTGTTTTCTCTCTTATAAATGTTCGTTTCACTACATGGAAAGTCGTGCAACAAAGAACAGATTTGCGGTGAATGTATTTGTATCAGCAGCAGTTTCTTTAAGTAGAGGTTGATTACAGAGAGAGCAGGCTGGGGGAGGCAGAGACATGAAAAAATATCAAAAGGATGTCAGATTTAATAACATGGTACCGGCTTCTTGCCAGAAGGAATTTCACGAGGCAAGCATGGCATCATTCTGTAATACAGATGATCAAGTTATGTTTGTACAGGTTTTGAGAATATCACACACATATCCAGACAATATACATAGTTACAGAGTCCTCAACAAAAAAACAAAGAAATCTGATGGATGATCGGCCATGATCACAATGAATGGCAGTGCTGGCTCGAAGGGCCAAATGGCCTCCTCCTGCACCTATTTTCTATGTTTCTAAGTTTCTATGATTACATCCTGTCAACCAAGAGAAATATAATTGATCTCCAATTGATCAGTTGATGTGCCTGAAAGGATATTGATGTGGAAACAAGCCCTTCGGCTCCAGCGAGTCCACACCGACTAGCAATCCTCTTCACAATAGTTTTACGTTATCCCACTTTCTCATCCACTCCCTACACACCAGGGGGAAATTTATAGGGGGCCAATTAACCTACAAAGCCATGCATCTTTGGGATGTGGGAGGAAACCAGAGCGCCCAGAGAAAACCCACGCAGTCATGTTTTGCAAACTCCACACAGACAGCACCCGAGGTCAGGATTGAAATAGGGTCTCTGGTGCTCTACCAGCTGCGCCACTGTGACACCCTGTTATGATCTGTGAGTTGAACTGGGTAAGTTTGAGTTTTCTGTTGAAAACAACGAATGGATGATCGCTAAATTTGAGTAGAAAATTAAAGTTGCAGCTCACGGCTTAAAGTTACAATTTAATGATAGTTCAGCAATGTTTAAAAATGCCATTGAGCCATTCACCCATCAGCCACGCATCAAACAGTGAGACTACTGCAACCTCGAGCACTCCTGCAGTTTAATTCTGATTACATGCTCAGATTTCTGGAGTGTATCAATACACAATCCTCAGATTCATTCATCATTATATCAGCTGAAAGGTTGATAATCAAATAGACTGTTGTATTTTCTATATTACACTATTGATTAAACTATAATCTCATTAGCTGAGGTTTGTTTTTGGATGTCCAACAGTCAGGAAGGCTACATGGAACACAGAACAGCACAGCAACAGGCCCTTTGGCCCACAATGTCCAGGCTCGAAGGGCCGAATGGCCTACTCCTGCACCTATTTTCTATGTTTTTCTACGCCGAACATAATGCCAAGACAAACACTGATCTGCCTTCACATAATCCATATCCCTTCATTCAAGTGCCTATCCAGATTGTTATGTAAATCCAAGTGTTTCTTGTATTTGTCTTCCTCAAATACAAAGGACCCTGCAAAGAAAACCCTTCTTAGAATGTGCTTCACAGACAACCTGACAAATCCTCAACCAACAATTTGGACAGGTATGTGGAGGAAGGAACTGCAGATGCTGGTTTACACCAACGATAGACACAAAATGCTGGAGTAACTCAGCAGGGCAGGCAGCATCTCTGGAGAGAAGGAATGGGTGACGTTTCGGGTCGAGACCCTTCTTCAGATGAGAGTCAGGGGAGATGGAAATAAGATGTGAAAGGGTACAAAGAGTGTGAAAAGAACAGATCAAAGTAGACGATGATCAAGGAAATGTACAATGGTTCATTGTTGGATGAGGAGAAGGTGACAGGTACTTGGATAGGATAGGTTTAGAGGGATATGGGCTAATCCAGGCAGGTAGGACTGGTGTAGATGGGGCATGTTGGTCGGCATGGGCAAGTTGGGCCGAAGGGTCTGTTTCCACACTGTATGACTCTGTAACAGTGGCCACAGTGTGAAGAAGGGTCCCGACCAGAAACGTCATCTGTCCATTCCCACCACAGATGTTGCCTGGCCCGCTGAGTTCCTGCAGCACTTTGTGTTTTGCCCAGGATTCCAGCATCTGCAGTTCCTTGTACCTCAATAATTCCAGCCATACGACTATCCCAGATGTAGAATTGCTTCCGTGTGAGGTCACACACGTGACCAGTCGTATTTGACCTCTGACCATAAACAAACATTGTCAGCATAACATGCAAAAATTTCACTTGATAAACTTCGACATATATAAGTCATATATATATATATATTACAAAACAATATACCTGCAGTGCTTTCAGAATTGGAGATGTATTCCACGATTCTTCATATTTTTGGTCACAAACGTGACTAAGAATGGCCCTCAAGCTTAGTTCCCTTTCCAGGAGCCAAAATGGATCAGAGATGAGGGATATTAACTGCCAACCAGAGAAAACCAGCAAGAAAATCAGAGAATAATGTGGCAGCAAAATTCTCCCCGAAACTTTGACAGCCTTACGAATCATGAACCTATCAATGTAAAACCACCTAATGTCTTAGCCTCCACAGATTTCTGTGGTGATAAATTGCACAGATTCACCACCCATAGGCTAAAGAAATTTCTCCTCATCTCCTTTCTATAGGTATGGCCTTTTATTCGGAGGCTGTGCTATGTGGTCCTGGACTGGCCCACTCTTGGAAACATGCTCTTCGCATTCACTCTATCTAGGCTTTTCATTATTCAGCAAGTTTGTATGAGATTTCCCCCCCTTCATCCTTCCAAACTCCCGTGAGTACAGGCCCAGAGCATCAAATGTCCCTCGCACATTCTCTCTCCGACATGAACCTAACCCGCTCAGCCTACAGTGTCCTCCCTCTGGAAGACACACGAGTCGTGAGCACATAGCCTAGGGTCTGTGATGCAGTTTTGATTCAATGGTTCAATTCAATGTTACTTGATGAAACTAATTCATGAACCTAGGTACCGTGAAATTCTTTGTTTTGCATACAACCCGGTAAAATCATACAGCAGACCTCACCTAGGCTGTACACAAAGAGTCGCCACATTAGTGCCGCCGACAAAGTTAATCGAAATGTCTTATCTTCTGCTCGCAGTGATGAACTAGGGCCACAAGCCGGGTCCCCCCTACAATCTTGCCCCCCCCCGAACGGCTAAATTGCCATAAACAAGATGATCACAACGTGATGATCTCTTGTGTGCATTCCACAGGGAGAGCTGAGAGGCCCTATCTTTCCTCCTGAATGAACAGCACACTTTCCATAGAAAGACACAAAAAGCTGGAGTAACTCAGCGAATCAGACAGCATCGCTGGGGAAAAGGAAGAGGTGACGTTTCACTGGTGGCATTTATTCATCGGCTGACACCTTATGTTGAAAAACTGGAACGAGTATGTTTGTATACACTGGAATTTAGAAGGATGAGAGGGGATCTTATCGAAACGTATAAGATTATTAAGGGGTTGGACACGTTAGAGGTAGGAAACATGTTCCCAATGTTGGGGGAGTCCAGTACCAGGGGCCACAGTTTAAGAATAAGGGGTAGGCCATTTAGAACGGAGATGAGGAAAAACTTTTTCAGTCAGAGAGTTGTGTATCTGTGGAATTCTCTGCCTCAGAAGGCAGTGGAGGCCAATTCTCTGAATGCATTCAAGAGAGAGCTAGATAGAGCTCTTAAGGACAGCAGAGTCAGGGGGTATGGGGGCAAGGCAGGAACGGGGTACTGATTGAGAATGATCAGCCATGATCACATTGAATGGCGGTGCTGGCTCGAAGGGCCGAATGGCCTACTCCAGCACCTATTGTCTATTGTCTATTTATAGGAAAATCACATCCATTGACATCAATAGGTTTGCTAATACGTGTGAGGCTGAACTACAGCATATTGTATGGAAAACTGAGTCAAATTTACTCAGGCAGTAGAGCATAATTAGAGAGCCGAAGAAACATTTTCTGGTCATTTGATACAATGCTGATTTGTAACATCTTGCAACGTGCACATTACTTGCTTTGCTTCCCACATTAAAATAGCGACTACTCTTCAAAAGTATTTGACACATCCAGGTGTCATAAAAAAACACAGACACAGGATGCTGGAGTAACTCGGCAGGTCAGGCAGCATCTCTGAAGAACATGGGGAGGTAATGTTTCGAGTCAGTACCCTTCTTCAAACCTCAAGGTTCAGGCTGTGAACCGGCATCTTCAGTTTTCACACCTTACACATCCTTGCCTCTATATCTCCCTCTCCCGACTCTTAGTCTGAAGAAGGGTCTCGACCCGAAACATCACCCATTCCTTCTCTCCAGTGATGCTGCCTGTCCCGCTGAGTTACTCCAGCATTTTGTGTCTATCTTCAGTGTAAACCAGCATCTGCAGTTCCTTCCTACACATTTCGCCTGTTGTATCCCTGTTATTAAAGGATGTTATTTCTTTTACCCACCCATTACTGATTGCTGGAAATAAGAACACAAAACACGAGTGGACAGTTCAATTGGCTATTTTAATGTATTCCTATGCTCAATAAAATCATCTTTCCACTCTTGTCCTATTGCGTTTCTCCATTATCTTGAAATCTAATGATCTTTGCCTCGTAAATATTCAACTATAGTGCATCCAAAGGCCATAGGTGCAAAAAAATGACAGATTTGCACATCTTTGGTGAAAATACCTCACTCCATTTCAATCCTACTAGAGGCCGATTTATTAAACTCAGGCAACAAACACATGTGCCCAGCCTATGAACACAGCTAGTAAACATTTACTGTCAAGCTCTTTAAAAAGATAAATGCTTAAATTTGATAACCTTCTATCCTGAACTTTGGAGAATTTATGACTTATTTAACGATCTCTTCACAATGGACAATCCTCTCCATCCCTTTTATCACTCTAGTATTTATTTTTGTTGCACTAACTCCAAGGGGCATGGATCCTTCGTAAGGCAACAAGACAAAGTGTATAAAATATAAATGTTTGATCTCTCAGGTGGAGATTAAAGACTCAATTATATTATTTCAAAGAATCTCCCTCTGGTGTTTGCTCATAATTCAGCATTACATCACAAACTTAGAAACAAGGAACTGCAGATGCTGGTTTACAAAGAAAAGACACAAAGTGCTGGAGTAACTTCTCAGGGTCAGGCAACACCTCCGGAGATCGTGGATAGGTGACGTTTCGGGTCAACTATCAGTCTGAAGAAAGGTCCCGACCCAAAACGTCACCTCCAGAGATGCTGCCTGACCCGCTGAGTTACGCCAGCACTCTGTGAAACGTCACCTATCCATTTTTCCCAGAGATGCTGCCTGACCCGCTGAGTTACTCCAGCACTCTGTGAAACGTCACCTATCCATTCTCCCCAAAGATGCTGCCTGACCCGCTGAGTTACTTCAGCACTTTGTGTCTTTTGTTTTTACATTGCAAAGTGCTGCCTATTCATTCCCCCCCCTGTTGTCAGTGGGAATTAACAGTGCAGGAATTGCCTGTTGAATTCCACATATGAGATCATGAACAATACTTCAAAAAATACTTTAACATTTGTTGATCACTTTGGGACATCCTAAAGTCATAAGCTGCATAAATGATAGTTTCCAAATACTTGTCCCGACAGTTCTACTTCCAGCCTCTTGATCGTCCCAGAATTATACCACACCACCAGTACTAGCCATGACTTTAGCTGCCAAAGGGCTAAACTCTCGGATCTCCGGCCTTTTTACCACTTAAAATCTAAGATCTTTAAAACCCACCCTTTTAACCACTTTTGATCACCTGCTCTGGAGATTCCTAATAAAAAGAAAATAATTACAAAATCACTGGAGTGCTTCCAGCATGCCAAGCAGCATTGTTCCACTTTAACCTGAAATTTGGACTCCTTTTCTCTTTTCACAGATATGCCTGGCTGACTAAATGTTTCTAACCTTTTGTGATTTTGTTTCAGATTTCCAGTCTCTGCAGTTTTTTTAAATCACTCTTTCCATGGATGAGCCCGAGTTGCTGAGTGTTTCCAACCTTTCCTGATTTTTTTCCCCGATTTCTAGCATCTGCAGTTTATTTTCTTATGATCATTATCTAATACATCCTTGTGTGGCTCAACATCAATTTTGGTTGGATAAACCTGCACCCTTGGAGACTTGGTTTGGAGACTTGAGTGAAAAATCTAGGCGGTGAAGATCCCGCAGTGTCGCTTTGTGCCTTTAGACAACAGGTTAAAGAGAGGTCCTTCTTGTTTGCTCGGGCGAGGACAGAAGTTCCTGCTGCACTGTTTTACAGAAGAACAAGAAATTATTCCCAAGATAGACACAAAAAGCTGGAGTAACTCAGCTGGACGGGCAGCATCTCTGGAGAGAAGGAACGGGTGATGTTTCGGGTCGAGACCCTTCTTCAGACTCATTCCTGCTGCCTTGACCAATAGTTAACCCTTAATCAACAACGCTAAAAAGCAGAAAGTCAGATCATATTTCACAGATTTTTTTTTTTCATAATCATTATATATGTTGCTAATTGATTGCTGCATTACAACGATATGCTTCTAAAGTACTTTATTACAACACTTTACCGCATCTAGATAGAGACCAATAGATACATATATTTAAATTAGACCAAGCTTTATCCTGAATTTGGAAAATGTATGACCTATTTAATGATGTCTTCACAACGGCAAATCCTCTTCATCCCCAGAATCATTCCAGTGATGTTTTTGTTACACTATGTCCAAAGAGCATGGATTGTTTATAGAGCAATAAGAGCAAGTGGATAAAATATAATGGTTTTAACTTCTATGGACAGTCTTTGACAGCACTAAGGACTTTGGATTTTGCACTAGTATTATGGTTATTAATAGAATGATTAAAAAAAAATTCTTAAGGGCGGCACAGTGGTGCAGCTGGTAGAGCTGCTGCCTCACAACGCCAGAGATCCGGGTTCGATGCTGACCTCGGGTGCTGTCTTTGCGGAGTTTGTAGGTTCTCCCTGGGTTTTGTCCGGGTGATCCAGTTTCCCATACCTAAAGCCGTGTAGGTTTGTAGGTTAATTGGGTTCAGTAAATTGCCCCTTCTGGTGTAGGGAGCAGATGAAAAGCGGGAAAATGTGAAAATAGTGGGAATGTGTGTTCGGTGTGGACTTGGTGGACCAATGGGTCTGTTTCCATGCTGTGTCATTAATCAAGCAATGCCTTTATGGATCTGTTAAGTAAGAATCTGTTAAGCCAGTACGAATTTCATTGTTTCATTGCCAGTATAAAGGAAAACTTAAACACTCTTGACATACAAAGTGTTATTTGTTCAAAACACAAAGTGGAACTCAACAGGTCAGGCAGCATCTGTAGAGGGAATTACTTTGCAGTCATTCAGTCTGGAGTGGGGTCCGCAGCCAAAATACCTGTCCATTCCCTCAACAGATGCTGCCTGACCCACTGAGTTCCTCCAGCACTTTGAGTTTTGTTCAAGATTCCAGCAACTGCAGTTCATAGAATATAGAATAAAGTACAGCACAGGAATAGGTCCTTCAGTCCGCAATGTCTATGCTGAACATAATTCTAAGATAAACAAACTTCATCTGCCTACACATGATCCATACCACTCCATTCCCTGCATATCCATGTGCCAATCTAGAAGTTTCTTAAATGCCACCATCATATCTGCCCACACCACCACCCCAGTCTCTGTTTAGTATAGTTTAGTTTAGGTTACTTTATTGTCACATGGACCGAAGTACAGTGAAAAGCATTTGTTGTGTGCTAACTAATCAGTGGAGAGACAATACATGATTACAATTGAGCCATTCACAGTGTACAGATACATGCT
This sequence comes from Rhinoraja longicauda, assembly GCF_053455715.1. Classification (NCBI taxonomy): domain Eukaryota; kingdom Metazoa; phylum Chordata; class Chondrichthyes; order Rajiformes; family Arhynchobatidae; genus Rhinoraja; species Rhinoraja longicauda. Next base: position 4,371,545 of record NC_135973.1, read on the forward strand.
AAAGGGAATAATGTTTAGTGCAAGATAAAGTCCAGTGAAGTCTGATTTCAGATAGTCCGAGGGTCTCCAATGAGGTAGATGATATGTCAGGACCGCTCGCTAGTCGTTGATAGGATGGGAAGAAACTGTCCCTGAATCAGGAGGTGAGCATTTTCATACTTTGAAACCACTTGCCCCACTCGCCTTCAAGCTATGCTCTCTCATCCTTGACATTTCAACTCTGGGAAAAAGTTGTGACAGTCTCCTATGTCTATGCCTATCATAATTTTATATACTTCTATCAGGTCTCCCCTCAACCTCTGGCTTTCCAGAGAAAACAATCCAAGCTTATCCCTTATGGATCTGAAGAAAGGTCTCGACCCAAAACGTCACCCATTCCTTCTCTCCAGAGATGCTGCCTGTCCAGCTGAGTTACTCCAGCATTTTGTGTCTATTCCATTATGAATAATACCCTCTAATCCAGGCAGCAATTAAACAAAAAGATAGATTTGGATTTTGGCAGAACCTCTTACATGATCAGAATGTCTCAAAGCAATTGCTGCCAAGGAAATATTTGTAAAGGGTAATCACTGTTTTAATGGAGGAAAATCATGCAACCAATCTGCGCACAACAAATTCCCAACAACAGTGAATCATAAGATCATTTGTTTCAGTAGCCAGCTGAGATCATCGTTGACAAAGTTACCAGCAGATTTTGAAATGGGACCGGAAGATCTGTAATGTCTGAAATTTAATTAAGATAATATTAAGCACTTTCATTTGAAGACATGTTCTGAGCTTCCTAATTGTATTTCCTCTTTATATTGTAATGACATTGCGATTAAAGAAAGAAATACTTTATTCTCTGTACAGCTGTGCCCTCTGGTTTTTGACATTTCCTTGTTGTACATGGTGTCAGGACTGCAACCTCTCTCTCAATGTCAGCAAAATGAAGAAGCTAGTTAAGGACTTCAGGAAGTGAGGTGGGGTATATTTGCATCCATGATGCCAAAGTAGAAATGGTTGAGAGCTTCAAGTTCCGTGGCGTTAATATCACCAATAATCTGTCGTGGCCCACCCACATTGAAACGACAGCCAAGAATGCACACCAACACCTCTACTTCCTCAGGAGACTGAAGAAATTTGGCATGTCTCCCATGACTCTTACAAATGTCTGCAGATGCGTCATAAAAAGCACACTGTCAGGATACATAACATGAGTTGTGGTTTGGGAACAACCTTGCCCAAGATCACAAGAAATTGTGGGTTGTAGCTCCGTCTGCACATCACACTAACTTGGAAAGGCAGCCAACATAATCAAAGACTTGTCCCATCCCAGTCATTCCTTCATCTCCAAGCTCCCGTTTGGGTAGAAGACACAGAAGCTTGAAGGTGTGCACTAGCAGACTTAGGAACAGCTTCATCCCCTCTGCTATCAAGCTTCGGAACGGTCCTTCCGTAAGTTAGGATATTGTTAGGAGATGAGGAAAAACCTTTTCAGTCAGAGAGTTGTAAATCTGTGGAATTCTCTGCCTCAGAAGGCAGTGGAGGCCAATTCTCTGAATGCATTCAAGAGAGAGCTAGATAGAGCTCTTAAGGATAGCGGAGTCAGGGGGTATGGGGAGAAGGCAGGAACGGGGTACTGATTCAGAATGATCAGCCATGATCACATTGAATGGTGGTGCTGGCTCAAAGGGCCAAATGGCCTACGCCTTCACCTATTGTCTATTGTCTATTGTCCGATTTACCTCTACCCCTTGGCTGGCATTAGACTTTGTCATTGCAAAGTTGGACTTAGTCTCGGGATGGCAGAGTGGCACAGCTGGTAGAGCTGCTGCCTCACAAAGGCGGAGGCATGGGTTCAATCCAGGCCTCGGGTGCTGTCTTTGCGGGGTTTACATGTTCTCCCAGTGACTGCGTAGGTTCCCTCTGGGTGCCCTGGTTTCCTCCCACATCCCGAAGACGTGAGGGTTTGTAGGTTAACTGGGCTCAGTAAAATTGCCCTTAATGTATAAGAAGTGGATGAGAAAGTGGAATGACATAGGAATAGTGTGAACAGGAGATTGCCACTCAGCATGGAGTCACTGGGCCTAAGAGCTTGTTTTATCTGTCAATCAATCAACCACGAAGAAGGGTCTCGACCCGAAACGTCACCCATTCCTTCTCTCCCGAGATGCTGCCTGACCCGCTGAGTTACTCCAGCACTTTGTGTCTACCTTCGAATCAACCATGAAAGCACGCACCATCAGACTCAGGAACAGCCTCTTCCTCTTTGTTATCAGGCTTCCGAACAGTCCTTCCATACTCTAAATAACAACCCAAGTCTCCTCTACCTCATTTTAGACAATAGACAATAGGTGCAGGAGTAGGCCATTCGGCCCTTCGAGCCAGCACCGCCATTCAATGTGATCATGGCTGATCATTCTCAATCAGTACCCCGTTCCTGCTTTCTCCCCATACCCCCTGACTCCGCTATCCTTAAGAGCTCTATCTAGCTCTCTCTTGAATGTATTCAGAGAATTGGCCTCCACTGCCCTCTGAGGCAGAGAATTCCACAGATTCACAACTCTCTGACTAAAAAGGTTTTTCCTCATCTCTGTTCTAAATGGCCTACCCCTTATTCTTAAACTGTGGCCCCTGGTTCTGGACTCCCCCAACATTGGGAACATGTTTCCTGCCTCTAACATGTCCAACCCCTTAATAATCTTATACGTTTCGATAAGATCCCCTCTCATCCTTCTAAATTCCAGTGTATACAAACCTAGTCGCTCCAGTCTTTCAACATATGACAGTCCCGCCATTCCGGGAATTAACCTAGTAAACCTACGCTGCACGCCCTCAATAGCAAGAATATCCTTCCTCAAATTTTGAGACCAAAACTGCACACATTACTCCAGGTGCGGTCTCACTAGGGCCCTGTACACCTGCAGAAGGACCTCTTTGCTCCTATACTCAACTCCTCTTGTTATGAAGACCAACATTCCATTGGCTTTCTTCACTGCCTGCTGTACCTGCATGCTTCCTTTCAGTGACTGATGCACTAAGACACCCAGATCACGTTGTACGTCCCCTTTTCCTAACTTGACACCATTCAAATAATAATCTGCCTTCCTATTCTTACCACCAAAGTGGATAACCTCACACTTATCCACATTAAACTGCATCTGCCATGCATCTGCCCACTCACACAACCTGTCCAAGTCACCCTGCAACCTCATAGCATCTTCCTCACAGTTCACACTGCCACCTAGCTTTGTATCATCGGCAAATTTGCTAATGGTACTTTTAATCCCTTCATCCAAGTCATTGATGTATATTGTAAATAGCTGCGGTCCCAACACCGAGCCTTGCGGTACCCCACTAGTCACTGCCTGCCATTCTGAAAGGGACCCATTTATCCCCATTCTTTGCTTTCTGTCTGTCAACCAACTTTCTATCCATGTCAGTACCCTACCTCCAATACCATGTTCTCTAATTTTGCCCACCGATCTCCTATGTGGGACCTTGTCGAAGGCTTTCTGAAAGTCGAGGTACACCACATCCACCGGCTCTCCCCTGTCAATTTTCCTAGTTACATCCTCAAAAAATTCCAGTAGATTAGTCAAGCACGATTTCCCCTTCGTAAATCCATGCTGACTCGGAACGATCCTAATACTGCGATCCAAATGCTCCGCAATTTCGTCTTTTATAATTGACTCCAGCATCTTCCCCACCACTGATGTCAGACAAACTGGTCTATAATTTCCCGTTTTCTCTCTCCCTCCTTTCTTGAAAAGTGGGATAACATTAGCTACCCTCTGGAGAATGTGGATAGGAGATGTTTTAGGTTGGTATCCTTCTTCAGACCCGGGTCCTGACCTAAAACATCCCCTGTCCATGTTCTTCAGAGATTCTGTATGGCCCGCTGAGTTACTCCAGCATTTTGTGTTTTTGTTTAGACATAGAAACATAAAAAATAGGTGCAGGAGTTTGTAGCTGCAGTTCCTTATAGAACATAGAACAGTTCAGCACAAGTACAGGCACTTCAGCCCACAATTTCTGTGCCGAGCATGATGCCAAGACCATCTCTTATCAACCTGCCCATAATCTATATGCCTCCATTCCCTGCACATCCATATGCCTAGCCAAAAGCCTTTTAGATCTATTGTGACTCCAGCACCAAATCTGGCAGTGCGTTACAGACACTCACCCCCCTCTGTGTAAAAAACTTGCCCCGCACATCTCCTTTAAACCCCTCTCACCTTAAAGGTGAGGTCAAGGAAAGAGCATTCACATGGCGGCCCTGTTTCCACCAATCTTTCCACCACTACGCACAAGAACCACAAGAAGCGCAAGAGGCCATTGTATGCAGATGCCGAGAAGTGTGTTCAGCTTTGGCTGAACAATTTCTAATCTTGTGATGTGGACTCGATAAGAAGACCTTAAAGGTATGCCTGCTAGTATTTGAATCCTTTGTGTCTGTACTTTGAGTTTGGCATGATGTATTGTATACAGTCTGAGAAAGAGTCCCGATTCAAAATGTCTCCTATCCACTTTCTCCAGAGAAGTTGCCTCACTGGGCGGCGTGGGCTCGGTGGTCTGAAGGGCCTGTTTCCACGCTGTATTCTTCTTTTCTTTAACTAACTAACTAATTAAATAATTTGTGGAGGAAAGGACTGCAGATGCTGGTTTAAACTGAAGATAGACACAAAAAGGTGGAGTAACTCAGCAGGTCAGACAGCATCTCTGAAGAAAAGGAATAGGTGAATAGGTAAATAGCTTGATGGATAGCATGCAGAACAAAGCTTTTCACTGTACCTAGGTACACGTGACAATAAACTAAACTAATCCTTTATCATCATTATTTATCACAGTTTTGGATGTTTCTTTTTTTTGTTTTGTGTTGGTTGTGATTGTGTGTGAAATTGTTTATTTTTATTGCTCTATTGCTGGACTGTGGGTGACCTTTCATTTCACTGCACATCTTGTATGTGTATGCGACTAATAAACTTGACTTATTCATTCTATATCACCGTGTATATCTCTCGTTTCCATTTCCACTCAGTCTGAAGAATGGTCTCAACCCAAAACATCACGTATTCCTTTTCACCAGTTATGGAGTTTGACCCGCTGAGTTACTCCAGCTTTTTGTGCCTATCCTCTTTTCTTTAACTAACTAACTTGATGGATATCATGAAGAACAACGCTCTTCACTGTACCTCAGTACACATGACAATAAACTAAAGTGAGTAACTAAATAACTTGATGGTGAGCATGCAGAACAATGCTTTTCACTGCACTGTACTGGTCCTGGGTCCAATGGGTAAACTTAATACTAACTAACTACTGGGTACAATGATAAATGTAAACCTGTTTGCTGCACTGCGCGGGATCCAGGCCGGGTTTTCTCTCCTCCGCCCCCTTCCTTCCTTCCTCCCTCCCTCCTCCCGGCGTGTTATGACTCCTCTCACACGGCGCTGCTCCAGCCGCCGAGCCGAGGCTGCGCTCGATCACAGGCCCCTCGGAGCTACCCCGGCGCCCTCTCACTCTCCCACGGCCCGGCCCAGCCCGCGACATGCAGGCCGTCCTGCTGCCCTCTGACAGCGAAGGCGACGACACGGGCGCCCGAGCGCTGCTGGCTCTCAAGTCGGCCCCTTGCAGCCCGAGCCGGCACGGCGGTCAACTCAAGGCCGGCGTCATGCGCTGGGAGCTAGGCCTCGACCCGCAGGCCCCGCCCGACGCCGCCGTCGCCAAACTCGAAGGCCGCGACTTCGAGTACCTGATGCGGCAGCCGTCGGTTACGATCGGCCGAGACTCCAGCCAGGGCCCGGTGGACGTCAACATGGGCCACTCGAGCTTCATCTCCCGCCGCCACCTGCAGATCGCCTTCCAGGAGCCGCACTTTTACCTCAGGTGCCTGGGCAAGAACGGCGTCTTCGTGGACGGCGCCTTCCAGAGGCGGGGAGCGCCGCCGCTGATGCTGCCGCGACAGTGAGTAGCGAAACCCGCTCCTTGTGTGTGTGTGTGTGTGAGAGTTTTATTAAAACATGAGGCCTACGCCGACCTGGGAGTTGGAGCCGAACCCCAGCCCCACGGCTGACTCAGGCCGCTCGGCAGCTACTCGAGGCCGGAGACTCCCACCTGGCGTCTAGGCCGCAGCCACCCAATGTAAACAGAGCGAGCAGACAGCGTGTCAAAGCTGCCTCAGCCAGAGAGAAACCATAATAAAAACAAATAAATTGATGCGAATGATGTTAGGTGATTCTAATATTTACATATTTGGACCCATGCTTTATATTTTGCATCAATATATCAGAACCCCTGAATAATCCCCAACACTTGGAAACATTTTGCATCTATATTTCTTAACCCCTTAACAATCCCTAACTCTTGGATCCATGCATGTTTTTTTGTATCAATATTATTTCATAACTACTTAATACTGTAATTCCCAACACTTGAATAATTTTGCATCTGTATTTCTTTTAACTCCTTAATAATCCTTAACAATTGGACCCGTACATTTTTAAAAATCAATATTTCATTATCCCCAATATTTGGACATTTATTGCATGAATATTTCAGAACCCTGAATAATTGCCAAAACTAGAATTATATATATTTTTTAATCAATTTGTGGTGCAGTGTTGTAGGTTCTTTATTATAAAAAGTTGCTTACAACCTTGCAAAAATGAAATACAACGTCTCTTAAAGGTCTTCCAACTATTTGCCAGTGCAATCACAAAGTCCCTCTACTTAAGAATTGTCTTTCATTTAATAGGATTGTCCTGTGACTTGTAAATTGTTTTATTATTTATGTAGGTTTTATTTCTCTTATGCACATTTCTGTGTGTGTACACGGAATAAAAAGTAATAGGTTTAAATAAGATAAACTGTTCCAACCCCTCTCCTTCAGTTACGAGAGTGCCTTTCTCCACCATAAGACATCCCAAAGTTCTCCCAAAACAATTACATTTCACTCCATACACTGTTACGCCACCAACTTGCATTAAGTAAGGGCTTGTCTATCTTCGATTTAAACCAGCATCTATCTGGGGGTCCATCCTACACATAACCAGAGAGTCTGTTTTTTTTGGTGCATTGTTCAGGGGTAAACTTTGCCTAAACTTTAGAAAATATTCATCAAGCCTGTTTCACATATGTGGTAGAAGATTCAGTGTGAAGGACACCCATCTTTGACAGCACAATGATCTGATATCATGTGTCCCGGATTGTTTAGGTAATTTGCTCAGGTACTTGCGATGGACTTTGAACCACAACCTTTTGACAAGAGGGCCAGTTTAAAACAAAACAGTTGAACACAGGAGACTGACTATAGCATTAAATGACGAGCGAGGAAATAACCTTGTAGAAATGCTAACTACATTCATTTTGTTTTTAGGCAAACAGATCCTTCAAATTACACATTGTTTAAAAATAATGGTAATGTATTTATGATTTACTCATAGGCTATAATTGAAAGTCTTTCATTTAGTATCAGAGGATTGTAGTTTTAATGAGCTGTATTTTGTATCAGCATTCAGCAAACACATTTTTAGATCCGATTTGAAGAGGAAAGAATGAGTTTCTTTTAATTAGTTTTAATTTGCAGTCTGCTAATTATGCTTTTGTTAAATGTATCACTTCCATAACTTAGTATTTTGTTTATAAATTTATTGCATTCTTAGGCGTCAGAGGCAGCTTTTATGGGCCCTGTACGCACACAACAACTTCTTTTTAACTGGATAGCTTAACCAGAGATGCTGCCTGTCCCGCTGAATTACTCCAGCACTTTGTGTCAATCTTTGATGTAAACCAATATCTGCAGTTCCTTCCTTCACAGTTAGAGGAAATGCCTTTTACTATTTCCATTCATGAAACTGGGCTTGATAACTGAATTGTTGACCTGGCTTTGTTGGCATCTTCCCATTGACGTATCATCTGAATGTATTCTACTTCCAGAGAAATGAAATTTCTGAAAATATTTCTACCATTTCTCAGAATTTGACTTAGGGAATTTCTCTTTGTAAGGTTTGTGACTCAGTTTCACAGGAAATAAGGCATCTTAGAAATTAGTTTTACTTGATTTGTAAGAGACTGCTTTCGTCACACGTTTGGGTTTACTGGTGATTTTACATGTAGAGTTAATAAAAATTTCCTGCAAGTGGTGCTGCAGACTGTCTAAGTTGTGTTGTGATTTTCTTTTGGAGATCGCACTCCCATGTGGGATTGTATCATTTTCAGGTTCCATTTTATTTATTATTGAGTAACTCTTATCTGTTAGGAAGAACAACAGTTTTTCTTGGGTAGCTTCCTTTGTCAAGCTCAGCTGTTTTTTCAGGTGATTTGAAAAAATATTCAGAATTAAATTCCTTTGTCGTAATTTCCTGTCCCCGTGGTCTTCTCTGTTAATCTCTCAAAGCAGAGTGAGTATGATTGGAAACCCCAGAACAGTAACCGAACACGTAAGCCACATTGCCTTGGTACCAAAGGATAAAATTCCACCATTGCCTGACTGTTGTTTTTTCATCCAAAACAAACCATTTTGTTTATTATTAAGATTTGTAACTCTGCGTACTGTGGTGGGAGTTGCCATCCTTGCCGCCCAAATCGCTCATCTCACAGACTGCAGCAGTTCAAGAAAGCAGCATGCCGTTCCAAGGGCAATTATTGGTGGGTAAGAAAAAACTGCAGATGCTGGTTTACACCGAAGATAGACACAAAATGCTGGAGTAACTCAGCGGGACAGGCAGCATCTCTGAAGAGAAGGAATAGGTGATGTTTCGGGTCGAGACCCTTCTTCGGACAGAGTCAGGGGAGAGGCAAACTAGAGATATGGAAGGGTACAAAGTGGATTTAAGGTGTGAAAAGGACAGATCAAAGCCGACGATGGAAGTGTGTGTAAAATAGGTGGGTAAAATGGATGTTGAATTCATGATTAGGTGTCAAGGGTTATGAGGAGAAGGCAGGAAAATGGGTTTAGGATGCAGAGATCAGCCATGATTGAATGGCAGAGTGGACTCGATTGGCCAAATGACCTAATTCTACTATAACTTGTGAATTTGTGGATATGTCAACAATACCCATGTTCTAATTTTTAAAATGCTCCACTGTTTATTTTTCAAGTTCGAGCTTCTGGTGATTCTAGAACACATGTAAGACTTAAATTATAATAAAAAGGTAGTTCTTGGAAATTATTGTAATTGTAGATGTCATGGGTCAGATTCAGAATATGTTAAAATAGTGGTTTGGTAATGGAGACATTGGCACGAACAAGTGTGTTGTTTACTTTGAAGCAAGTGTGTAAACAATATTTGCACTTCAAGGATGAAAATCCGTACTGCAATGACAAAGGTGGCCAAATAACACAGAAGCAAAGTAATGTGGCCAATCATCTCTAGATACAAAGCATAATGTTATTTATTGCTCCACATATCCAGTAAACTCAGCGCACATGTCTAGTGTTCTACTTGAAAATCAACGGAACATATAGTGCTGGAGAAACACAGTGGGTCAAGTAGTATTTCAGGAGAACATAGATATGTGACATTTTGGGTTGGGTCCCTTCGTCTGAAGAAGGGTCTCGACCCGAAACGTCACCCATTCCTTCTCTCCAGAGATGCTCGACTCTCCCGCTGAGTTACTCCAGTTTCTTGTGTCTATAATCTGATGATGTCCAGCAGTTGAGGATTCTCACAAGGTGATTCTGGTTTTGCCATCTGACCATAGACTTTAAAGGTAGAGTGTGGAAACAGGCCCTTCGCCCCACCGAGTCTGCGCCGACCAGCAATCACCCTGTACACTAGCACTATCCTACACACTAGGAACGATTTACAATTCACAGAAACCAATTCATCTGTGTCTCTTTGGAGTGTTGAAGGAAAACAGTGTACCCCGAGAAAACCCATGTAGGACACAAACACAGGAAGAACGCTATAAACTCCATACAGACAGCACCCGTAGTCTGGATGGAACCTTGGTCTCTAGCGCTGGAAGACATCAACTCTGCAGCAGTGCCATTGATCCGATCCCAGTTGTCAGGTTGTGCAGCGGGACTGTTGGGACTGGGGGGGAAAAAATGGTTTAAAATTTGGGGAAAATGAGTAGATGGCCCCCAGAGAGAAGGGGTAAAGTTGAGTCCAGCGTATTCTTTAGGCTTATTGTTGTGTCAAGAGTGTGTTTTTGTCATGTGTTCCAGATAGAAAGTTCAGAGCTTATTTGAGGTTGTAGTGTTTAATAGCCTGATGGCTGCAGGGAAGAAGCTGTTCCTGAAACTGGACGTTCAGGTTTTCAGGCTCCTGTACCTTCTTCCCGATGGCAGGGGTGAAATGAGTGTGTGGCCAGGATGGTGTGTGTCTCTGATGATGCTGGCTGCCTTTTTGAGACAGCGACTCTTATAAATCCCTTCGATGTTGGGGAGGTCAGAGCCAATGATGGACTGGGCAGCGTTCACAACTTTTTGCAGTCTTTTCTACTCCCGGGCATTCAAGGTGCCGAACCAGGTCATGATTCAACCAGTCAATGTGCTCTCTACTTTACACCTGAAGAAGTTCAAGAGAATCCTCTCTGACATACTGAATCTCCGTAGTCTTCTCAGGAAGTAGAGGCGTTGATGTGCTTTATTTATAATTTCATCAGTGAGCTGGGTCCAGGAAAGACCTTTGGAAATATGCATGCCCAGGAATTTGAAGTTTTTGACTCACTCCACCATCGTCCTGTTGATATAAACAGGATTGTGGGTCCTCATCTTTCCTCTTCCAAAGTCCACAATCAGTTCATTGGTTTTACTGATATTGAGAGCCAGGTTGTTGTGCTGACACCATTTGGTCAATCGGTCGATCTCACTTCTATCCTCTGACCCATCACCATCTGTAATTCAGCCAACAATGGTGGTGTCCTTGGCAAACTTGAAGATGGAGTTTGCACTGTGTCCGTCCGGCTACACATGAGTCATGAGTATCGAGTGAGTAGAGCAGGGGGCTGAGCACGCAGCCTTGAGGTGCTCCTGTACTGATTGTTAACGAGGAAGAAGTATTTCTGCCAATTCGACAGGCTGTGGTCTGTGGATGAGGAAGTCGAGGATCCGAATTGCAGAGGGATGCGCAGAGACCCAGTTCCGTAAGCTTGGTAACCGGTGTACCGAGGTACAGTGAAAAGCTTTGTTTTGCATGCTAACCGCTCAAAACTGATAATTTTGTACATAAATATAATCAGGCCAAACTCAAAGTACAGTAAGTAAAGCAAAGATACAGAGTTCAGAACTCAGAGTCTCAGCATTGTAGAGCAACATTTCCAGAGACAAGTTCAATGTCTGCAATGGGTTGGAAGTGAATGAGACAGTACGCGACCATTCAGAAGCCGGTTAACAGAGGGGTCAGAGCTGCTCCTGACTATGATGATGCCGCTTTAAAGCTTCCGTACTTTTCTGCCCAATGGGAGCAGAAGGAATGACTGGAGTGGGACAAGTCTTTGATTATGTTGGCTGCTTTTCTGAGATGGTGGAGAGTGGGGAAATTGAGAGGGCAGGCGAGTGATTAGGGGTGAGACTGAGGGAGGTAGTTAGGCAAGAATAGAGGGAGACTGAAGAATTGGCTACCGAGGAAAGGTAGGGGAGGATGTTGGAAAGAAATAGATTGAGGAAAAATGGTGTGGGCAAAATCTGTGTCCATCAGTATGTGTGTGCTAAGTTTATACTGTGGGGTGTGTTCTTTTGTCATCTTGGAGCTCCTTGCCACTGAATCAGCTGTTCTGGACAATTCTGTACAGTTCTATTTAAATTGGCGCCGTGGTCGGCAACAGACATCATCAATCACAGAGCTTGCTCGTATGCTGTACTGTTCTATGTTCTTAGTGTGAGGTCAATTATTCCGCAGTTCCAAGAGAAATCTTATGGAATTCCTGAGGAATTCTTTCCTCCTGGAGTATGCCGTAATAAATTAAGGTTGGGATGGCTTTTTACATGATCAAAAGTTCTTACATAGCTGCTTTTTGAGGTGGTAGTGGGCCATATGTTGTGCATCAGTGGGTTAGAATAGAAATATAAGAAGATAAATGCAGATGCTGGTACAAATCGAAGATATTTATTCACAAAATGCTGGAGTAACTCAGCAGGTCAGGCAGCATCTTGGGAGAGAAGGAATGGGTGATGTTTCGGGTCGAGACCCTTCTTCAGTCTGAAGAAGGGTCTCGACCCGAAACGTCACCCATTCCTTCTCTCCCGAGATGCTGCCTGACCTGCTGAGTTACTCCAGCATTTTGTGAATAAATATCTTCGGTTAGAATAGAAACCTGGGTGTCACATTTTGGATGTATCCGATTTCTACTATCAAATGCTTGCGTACTACTTTTGGATTCCTCTGGCGTACGAGGTAAATACGGAAATGTTGGAAGCACAGCGTATCTATGTCGGGTCTGCAACATTTCTTAGAATTGAAAATATCTTGCTCTGAGGTTATAATTTGTTTCCGTTTCCTTCTTGGTAAGATCTCGTGGTGTTAGCAGAATATTTGGGGTCACCGTTGCATTGAGATATAAATTCATTGTGTTTGGTTCTTCAATATTGTTCTATTGCTATTAATAAAAGTAATTGTGTGATTTGCAGTGATGTAATGTTTCAATACACCCAGAAGAACTGTATTCTGATGAATTAACACATTATAGTGCGACTTTTGTCAGCACTAATTGGAAATTATGTGTTTTCTACCATGGAAGGCTTGTCTCTTTTATGTCAACAAGGATAAGATGGATTCTTCCATTCCCTTGTACTGTTGCGCTTTTCATCGTAAAATATGAATAATGGTATAAGTTACAATTATAAATGACAAAGTAGTGTTTTGTTAATGTAATCATATACCTGTAGTGTGTTAGAAAAACATCATAAATGACAAGAATTGCCAGGTTTACTCCCAGCTAATATGTTTGGATGTTCATTTGTTACTTTTGGCAGTTTGTTTCTGTAACGACAGAGTTTTATGGGGTGTTTGCATCATGTCAGTTCTTTATTTTTATTATTTAGTCATGGGAATGTACTAGTTTTTCTCATTGTGGAATGTTGCAGCATTATGTGCATTTATAGGCATTCTATGATCTTAATGAGGGCAAAGCTTAACTGAACATTATTGTGTGTGGGTTATTTGCTGCTTGCAGGTAAATAAGATTACATAGTTATATTTATCCATTTGAATAATTAAGAAGCAAGAAAGGAGTTATCATTATTCAGTTCGTACATCTAGAAATGTGCACAAAATTGATCTACTCTGGGTTAAACCGATTTTTGACAGGATCTTTTTGGAGTTGTGTAAACATATTTTTGGGCCATCAATTCACCATGTTCGTATCTATGGAAATGGAGATTGCAGCAGGCTTTGCTGTGATGTTGCAATCCTCCTGAAAAGAGAGGGAATGACTGGAAAGTGGTATTCTGTGTTGATGTAATGTATGTTTTTAAAGTTCAAAAACGCAGTCTATAAACGTGAATGCTCTAGAGAAGCCTGTAGTGCAAGCCATTGCCCATTGCATTTGCCTTTTCTAGTGGACTGCAGGAAATGCAATTCTCTCATTAAATATGGAGTTTGGGTGGTCTCTGTAATGCAGCAGTGAGCAGCAACCTGGGAGATGCATTAGCTGGAATGACTCTGAGTGACTGTAACCGTGGCCTTCACCTTCACAGGTACTGCAATACAGGCACATGTGAGCGGAATTTACAGATCACACAGTTCACCTTTTTAAAATATCACAGTTTCAATGAGAAATAAGAATGTGATCAGTCAATGTTGAAAGTAATGCTGTCAATGAATTTTGTACTCTGTTCTACTGTTAACATAATTTATCAGGGTAAATTGCGAGGGTACATAAAAATCCTGTCAAAAAAAATCATGAGTTGAATATCCGGATGGTGCAAAGTCACCCGAAAAGATGCTTAAATTGTTCCACTCTGGATCAAGCCTATTTTCAACTTCACTGGACTATCTTGTGTATGTATGTTGGACAAGAGAGCAGAAGGGATTATGGAGCTGGAGATGCTTGCTATATGCTTCCAATCCTCTCATGATACAAAGGACTGGAAAATGCCAAGTGCAATAACTTTGCTCAAAGAATGATACCTGTCAGTTTAACATTGGTTGTGAGGAAGATTTTAGAATCAGAAATTGGGGAAATAGTTAATAGGCGTTTGCCGATTTTTAAACTGATAACGAAGAACCAGCAGAGATTTGTTAAAGATATCTTGTGTTTGACTAGCTGATAGAGTTCTTTGATGAAGCAAGTGATGCAGGGAATGTGGTAGATGTCTGTGTGGATTTTTAGAAACATATGGCATACAGTTGATTAATAAAATGAGACCAATGGAAAAGAAGAGTTTGTATCAGAAGTACGGAGAGGAAATTGACATGGACAGAAACTTGTGAAAAATGTACTCCAGGCTGAAGAAGGGTCCCGATCTGAAACAGCACCTATCCTTAGCCTCCAGAGATGATGCCTGACCTACTGAGTTACTCCGGCACTTTGTGTCTATCTGAAGGAGGCTGACAGCCTTTATGGACATATGTTGATGACTTAGATGTGCTTGGAAACGTGAGAATAGTATCTGCAAGAAAATAAAAACATAAGAAATAGGTGCAGGAGGAGACCATTCGGCCCTTCGATATGATCATGGCTGATCATCCAAAATCAGTATCCCGTTCCTGCTTTTCCCCCATATACCTTGATTCCGTTAGCCCAAAGAGCTAGATCTAACTCTCTCTTGAAAACATCCAGTGAATTGGCCTCCACTGCCACCTGTGGCAGAGAATTCCACAGATTCACAATTCTCTGGGTGATAAAGTTTTTCCTCATCTCAGTCCTAAATGGCCTACCCCTTATTCTTAAACTGTGACCCCTGGTTCTGGACTCCCCCAACATTGGGAACATTTTTCCTGCAAAATCTAAGCTGGTTGAACATGCAGACAAGTGGCAGAACCTATGTATTTCCAAAGGGTGTGCAGAGACGATGGCTACTGTGCATAAACCAGTGAGAGTGACAAGACATGTGGAAAGAAAATTAGTAAAATAATTAGCACATCTGGAGTTAATTAAAGACACAGAGTACAGAAGCAAGATCGTTATTTTAAACATGTGTGATACATATATTGGGCCACAACTGGAATTTTGCTTTAATTCCAGACCACACTCTAGGAAGCATGTAAAGAATCTTGAGTATGTGCAGAATATAAGTTAGTGGTTTTGATGAGGAAGGATCTCAGCCATAAGATCACACTGGTGAAACTGATAAATGTTCTTCTTGGTGTCAAAAAAAGGAACAAAGTTTGATTAAACTTAGAAAGGGTATGTTGAGGGAAACTTCTCATTGGTGAATGGAATAACATAACATAACATAACAAAACTTTATTGTCACTCGGCACAACACCGAACGAAATTTCAGCAGTCACAGCAAAAAAAGAAAAGAACACAGGACACACGACCCCAACACAAACATCCATCACAGTGACTCCAAACACCCCCTCACTGTGATGGAGGCAACAAAACTTCCCCTCTCCTCCCCCCGCACCCACGGACAGACAGCTCGACCCCTACCGAGGCAACCGACACGCACAGCCCCCGCAAGGGGATGGAAGGCCCCCCGGCCGAGCCGCCCCGGGCACTGAAACGTCCCGCGGCCGCACCGGGCGATGTTAAGTCCAGCGGCCGAGCCGCACTGGGCACCGAAACGTCCCGCGGCCGAGCCGCACCGGGCACTGAAACGTCCCGCGGCCGAGCCGCGCCGGCGATGTTAAGTCCCGCAGCCGAGCCGCGCCGGGCACTGAAACGTCCCGCAGCCGAGCCGCGCCGGCGATGTTAAGTCCCGCAGCCGAGCCGCGCCGGCGATGTTAAGTCCCGCAGCCGAGCCGCACCGGGCACTGAAAGGTCCCGCGGCCGAGCCGCACCGGGCACTGAAACGTCCCGCGGCCGAGCCGCGCCGGCGATGTTAAGTCCAGCGGCCGAGCCGCGCCGGGCGATGGAAGGCCCCGCAGGCGAGCTGCGCCCCGGGGAAGAGACCTAATAAAAGAAAGGTTTCCCCCGCCCCACCCCCCCCCCCCCAACACACCCACCCCCCCCCACACATACACAGCCAAAAACAGAAACAAAAACCATCCCAACACCGACACAAACAAAAAAAAAGAAAAAAGACAAACAGACTGCCAGAGAGCCGCAGCCGTTAGGCGCAGCCAACTCCTCAAGACCTGAGACATGGATTTAAAAGACGCAAGAGAGATTTGAGGACAACGGTTTAGCCAGAGAATAGTTATGATCTGAATTTACTGACTGAGGATGGTGAACTGAGGGTTACTGCTGTATTAGGAACAAAATGGACTGCTCTCTTAACAATTCTGCGATTCAATGTATACAATACATAAGACGTGGGAAAAGATATTAGGTTACTCTCAATAGTGGACTAATTGAACTCCTTAAATTAGAGAAAAAGTCATCAGACGCTTCCGTTACTATTGTTTGAATGTGAGTTTTATGAGTTTGATTTGTGATATGCAGACATTTGGGAGACTTTTTGTTATAATATGGCATCCTAGAAGACAGCGACTTGACCAGGTTGCAACATCGACCAGAAAGATTTTGGCTTCCAGTTTCAGCCGTGCTAAAGAATGCTCCACTCTCAAGTCCAGCCTTGAATTTAAACTCCATTCCATATGCTTCAATATAGTGCAGCATTGAAAGGAATGATAGCTTGCTGGAGGTGTTGGGTATTGGTTAAAGTGAGATTTCATATTTGAAGAAGCAGTTACACAGATATTCAGTCAAATTTTATCCCTCAAGTAACATCTTGAAAAGCACATTGCTTGGTGATTATTGCATTTCACTTGTGGAACGCTTGTTGGATATAGATTCCCTTCAGTCCAATAACTACAGAAAAATACTGAGTGTTTTTCATGGTCAATTGGATCGATGGAAGTTCCTTTTCCTTTGCGCTGTACTGAATTAGTTCTATCCTGCCAGGAATTGCACAAAGTGCACTGTGTTTGTTTTAAGGAGAAAATTGGCTGAAGATGCTGTTACTTTTGAACTATTCAACGATCTTTGGCAGAAGTGTGGTAAAATTGAGAGAAATAGATTTGAATGCAATGTTTTTCATGTTTGAAGGATTACTCACTGTTTCGGCTCATCCTTGCGTAATTGCCAGTTCAGTTAAGAATTGGAGAGTCCCCCTGCAACTGAATATGCAGTAGGTCAGAGCAGAACTTGACACTCCCTTCGTTCTGGTTGGACTCAAATATCTGGAATGTGAATTGCTTCATTCCTACTGTGTTAAATCATTCATAGTTCATTTTTCTTAGAAAGACTGGAGCTACTTATATTCCAGCTGTTTGGAGCCCACCTCGGTTGAGGTCTGTATAATGGTACTTTGAGCTAATTAATATGAAGCGCTTAAAACTTGAGTTTACAGGTTGTAGAGACAGGATATATAATTCACAGTGTGCCGAAATTGTGCTTTTGCTGTGCAGATTTTGATATTAACATTGCCTGGAAGTGACTGCCATGTAATTCCTGCAATTACCTTGTTCCTTTTACCCGTGGCCTATTTTGTGCCAGTTCAGACTGAAGAAGGGTCTCAACCCGAAATGTCACCCATTCCTTCTCTGCACAGATGCTGCCTGTCTTGCTGAGTTACTCCAGCTTTTTGTGTCTATCTTCGGTTTAAACCAACATCTGCAGTTCCTTCCTGCACGATTAATAACTGGGGCCTCGTATTGGATAGATAACCTAAACCCCTATCTTCTGTCACAGCTTTGGGGTAGGGGAAAAAAACAGCAGAAAGGGTGGTATTGAGTATGTATCAATCTCTCCACAGCTAAAGAGAAGAGGGTGCACAGTTGCGCAGCTCATAGAGCTGCTGCCGCATAGTACCAGAGACCCAGGTTCGATCCTGACTTCAGATATCAACTGTGCACTGTGTGCATTTGTGTGGATGCTATGGTTTCCTCCAACATTCCAAAGACTTGGGTTTTGTAGGTTAATTGACCTCTTGTTAAGTCCTCCCCTAATATGTAGGGAGTGGGTGAGAAAGTGGGATAGCATAGAATTAGTGTGAGGGGAGATCAACGATAGGAGTGGACCCGGTGTATTTATGCTGTACCGACTAAACTATAGGAAATTCCTTTAGTGTAAAGATACAGCGTGGAAACAGGCCCTTCGGCCCACCGAGTCCGCACCGACCAGTAATCCCCGCATATTAACGCTATCCTGCACACACTAGGGACAATTTTTACATTTATACTGAGCCAATTAACCTACAAACCTGTACGTCTTCGGAGTGTGGGAGGAAACCAAAGACCTTGGAGAAATCCCACACGGTCAGTGGGAGAACATACAAATTCCGTACAGACAGCACCCGTAGTCAGGATCGAACCCCGGTCTCCGCCGCTGTAAGTGCCATAAGGCAGCAACTCTACTGCTGCACCACCATGCAGTTTTCAATAATTTTATTACCTTTGTTCATTTTCCAGCCTTTAATTGGTATTAGAAGTTAGTGGATTCAAATTTCACTTTAGAGTTCCACACATAATATAGGCTGTCACTCTGAAACATATGATCTTGTTCTTGCAGATTTTCTCTTGCATTTTATGTTTTTAATTCGGATCTTCTGAAACAATGCTGCCAGGCAATGGTGTTGAGTTGACTCAAGGCAAACAGTATGTTGTACAGCAAACAGTCAATTTACTCAGTCTATAGAAGGAACAAAGGAGCAACTTCTCCCAGTAAAAGTGTACATTTTTCCAAAACAAAACAAGGGAAGGATAGTTGCCCACAAATTATGTGAAAAACATTGGTCCTAGCAACCAACAACATTGTGGTGGATGAGCTTGATTGATAGGGAAATGGGCTATTGTCCTCACTCTGGCTGTGTTTGATATTGTCTCTATCTGCAATGTAAAATATAATTCTATTGAAATAATTTATTGGATTGTTAGTGAATCAGGTTGGGCATTTAGGAAGAGACTATTCAATTTTGTTAGCCTTTTCCACCAATCTATTGGATCGTTCTGATCTGTACTTCAACTTTTATTTGTCCATCTTTGATTCCTCTTGATATCCTGCTGTACAGGAATCTGCTTTTCCCAATTTAAAAAGTTTCAGATTCATATTTTAATACCTTTTGTGTGGAAACAAATGTTTTGAGTTTCACATTGTGCTGAAACTGACCAGGGACCAGTTGCAAATTGCTGACCACCCTTTACATTTACAGGGTTCACTTGAAAAGTTTTAATACTGTATAACTTGTTAAAAATAAGTATGTTGGGATATTAACAGGAATAATATCCACTAGTCCAGAAAACCTGCCAATCTGGCATCACAAAGCACCAAATGTGTCAGAATATTAGTTTCACTGTATAGTTTATTTTGCTGCAGTAAGGTGGGGAAAATGGAGCGGACAATATTAAAAATACTCGTACAAAACTAACCTCTCAGTCAGCCTTCTGTACAGGCAAGGTAATGCATGGCGACATCATGAACAGTAAAGGGCCTGTCCCACTTTAGGCGATTTTAAGGCGACTGCCGGCGACTAAGCTGTCGCCGACAGTTTGCCAGGTGTCACGGGCATGATCGTGAGGAGCCTTCCAAGAATCGTAGTGGATCTCAGCGCGGCGACAGCTGGCTTGTCGGCAGGTATCGTTGCTTATTGCGGGCGCTGTCGCATGCTGTCTCCAGGTTTGCTAGGTTCTCTTAGATGCATTTAGAAGCACATTATATTAAAATAATTAAAGTAATTTCGAAATACCATAAAATGCTTGTGTTTAACCAATTTATTTACCGTCAGGACATTTGACAGGTAGATTGGAGGCGACAGTTTGACGGTCAGGTAAGCATGGGAATTTTGCGATGTTTATGGCCATCAACCATTACATTTAAAGTGGGCTCCCAACCCAGATATGCAACCCAGAGACCAGATATGCATCTCCCGTACATTTTCAAAGAATGCCCACACACTTTTCACAAAAATCCACTTAACCACTTTAAAAAAAAAAATTTAATACAGCTATTAGTAAACTGGAAGTAAATCCAGTTTATGCCTTGTTACAGTGATGCTTGGTTTTTAATTAACCCATTCAAGATGTTATAGTTCAAAACTCTCAAGTACTTATTTTCTGAAGACACTGTAATCTCGACCTGACTCGGCATTGTCGTGGTCATTGTCGTCGGGTAAAAGAAAAGTTTGGCGATCTGCTACGACTTTGACAGTCGCCGGCAGTCGCCTTAAAATCGCCTAAAGTGGACAGGCCCTTTACACACAACAGGTATTATGTCATGGCCTGCAGGTCATCAGAACTAAGGTAGACACAAAATGCTGGAGTAACTCAGTGGGACAGGCAGCATCTCTGGAGAGAAGGAACTGACATAGACATGACCCTTCAGACTGAATCAGGGGAGAGGGCGATACAGACATAAGGAAAGGGAAGGTGTGAAAACGAGACAAAAGGGTTGTTATCTAGGAGAAGGTACAATAAAGCAAACATAAAATGTAAACGAGGACAGTCAGACTAGTTGAAGAACTGGGAAAGGGGGAAGGATGGAGAGGGGGGGAAGGATGGAGTGAGAGAGAAGGCAAAGGTTGCTTGAATTTCAAGATGTCAATACACCGCTGGGTTGTAATCTGCCCAAGCAAAATATGAGGTGTTGTTCCTGTCCTGTCATGAGCACAGACCAGTGTTGGATTTATTCTGAACATACTCTCGTTTGCCTCCTTGTGTATAAGTATGATTATACCGAGCTTTAGAATTGCTGAAAATTTACAAACATTTCTTTTTGAGTGGTCTTCTCTCAATCCGCTGTATATAAGACCACTGAACCCCTTCATTATAAAGCCAATTTGTATGTTTAGAACTAGCTTCATTGTTTCACAACCTGTTCATTCTTTACTAATATAGCTGTGAAAAAATTATGGTTATGTGTTAAAAGATTATTGCCGAACTCACACTAACATTTTTTCTGGATAAATGACTTAATTTTACTCCTTTGCCTTTGACTTAGGGCATATTGTGCATTGCATTTACCTTTATTGACCTTTGTTTTTCTAATACTTTGCAATTACATCTTTTTAAGATTTTTTTTCTTTAATCCCATGCGCATGGGATTTGGTTGGCAATACTAACAATTATTCTCCAACCCTCATTGCCCCCGAGCTGAGTCGTGAGGTAGAAGGCAACCCCTTGATGGGTCTCTATTGGCTGGACTTTTTAACGGTGTTTACCCCTCGAAGAACAGTAATGTACCAGATGTGTTTTTTGTTACAAAAACCCAGTAGGTTCATGGTGGTCTTGCTGAGAGTGGTTACACCTCTTAAAATTTCAGATTTATTTAATTTAAATTCTCAAGCTGACAATTGGGGTGGGATTTAAATTGGTGTCCAGGATCAATGATCAAAAACACTAGCTGCCAGCCCATCTCACCAAATATATTGGTAATTTCACCCCAAAAAAATTGCCATCTCCCAGGTTGTCAGTATTGATTTTGTTTCATGAAGTTAAATATATTGATAGTTTTTTTTTTTACTGTACTGCTGTTCATTTAAATTTTTAGATCCGTAATTATTTTACTACAAAGGGAGTCTTAAGCATTTATAATTTGTGGACAGATTTGCAGCTGTTCCATAACTTGGTTTGAATTTCTCCTTTGGTAGTCTAGAAAATTGTCTTGTGTACATCTAATGTTGCTTTTCTTTTTCTGCTGTCAAGCTATGTATAGTCCGATCTCATTAAAATGTAGCTGAACTAAAGTTGAGCTATTTGAAGATAAACAAGGAAATAGTAAACCCACATCAATACAGAATTTTGTGTGTCTTAAAGTTTATGTTTCGTTTGTTCAATTGGCAGTCATTGGTTTCTGGTGTAACAAGTTTAACAACTTGCAGTTGGGGAAGCCACACTCTTATTCACCTGTTGTTTCTGTGCATACTGACCTTTTATGTGTTCCTGCAAAACAACACATCCATTTTAAAATTATGCTCACATCTGTCCATAGCCGTGTCCTTTTCCTGCCCTTTTTTACATATCATCCGTCTAAATCTATGTGGCACCAGTTCATCTGATTGTCTCTGAATGTAAACATTGCACTGTAGGCTCCATACTTTCAGCTGCCAAGATCGTGAGATAAAAACATAAAGTACTGAGGAATTCAGCTGGTCAGGCAGTATCCGTGGAGGAAATGGATAGGCACCGCTTTAGGTAGGGATCTTTCATCAGACTGAAGAATCATTGCCTGGCCATGTCCTCCAGAGATGCTGCCTGATCTGCAGAGTTCCTCCAGCACTTTATGTTTTTTGCTCAAGATTTCAGCATCTGCAGTTCTTTGTGTCTACAATGTCTGGAGCAACCTCTGTCCAGACGAGCTTTTTCTTGCTTAAAGTCTCTTCTTAAAATTTGTATTTGATCAGTGTCTCCAGAATTGAAAAGTGATCAGATATAATTGCATATCTCGATGTTGTAATGTTACAACATTAACAAATATGCTCTAGGTATATTATTTAATGCCTCATTGTTTTCATTGATCACTAATGTCAAAATTGAAGAGTTAGTAAGAATTCAATTATGTTCCAGGTACTAGCCTTTGAGTATGATGTCCCATGTTCTCTTGACTCCCCCTTTGAATATGATGCATATTGAACTGATGAAAACCATAGTTTTTGATGAAGGACGAATTTGGGGTATTGCATGCTTCAATCAAATCTTCAAATGTACTTGCTATTCTTCATTTAAAATGTATGTTCAAAAGATGACGGATGTCAGGTTTCTGATCTATTGTTCACCTTGCAGACTGTTCCACATCATTGAATTAAACCATCGTGCATTCTTTTAGGTTTATAATTCTTAAGCTGTCAGCATTGCAGACAATGCATCTCTCCTGATTGGAATCGCATTGTAAAAGAAACCCAAGATAATAAGAAATGGAAGAGGTCATAAGTTCCAGTGAGAGGGAGAGACAACATTTGTGATGAGACTGTCAGATTTCCTACTGTTAATGAGATTTAGGACAGGCAATTGTAAAGAACCTCTGCATAATGGAATGTTATGTTGTACGTTTCTTGCCTTTATTTTATTAATGTTGTGATTGATGTGTTCCTTCAATTCAAAGTACATTTTGGTGCTTGATAATATTGCCCTTTCTTGTCACCTCTGAACCTCTCCTCTCCTGCAGTTAAAGCCTTAATTTCCACCGGCAGTTTTCACAAGTAATAAATCTACATAGCTCTTTATTCCCCATCGATATTAAAATATTTTTCCCATTGATGTTGACATTTATATCCTTTAATTTACATATGTACTTACATGAAGGAGGCAATTCCTTGGTTAGTCCACTGCCAGATCAGCTTGTTCAGTGATTTCACTGCCGGAGTCTGTATCTACTTCCTGTTCAGTGTCAACTGTGCATGATGGATGCATAGATGAGGGGATAAGGTTTACAACTAGTGTCCTGATGTACCTTGGATAGAGAGGTGTCACTCCATTACTTCTTGGAAATATTTATTGACCTTAATGACATGATAAAGTGAGAGGAAAACTAGTACTGTGGTCATGAGATTCTTTTTAATTTGCTGCTTTTTCCTTGACCTTGTTATTTTTATTTTGTTAAAAATCGTTCAAATTTTCAAAGTTCAATACCAACTCTGTGCTGCTTTTCTGCAGTGTGGTTTTTGGCATAGAAAGAAACCATCACCTTGCTCAGTTTAACTAAAAAAACTCACAGGCAGAATACTTATTGAAACAATAACTGCAGATGCTTGAAATCCAAAACAAAAGCAGAAAATGCTGCAGGCATTTCACAGGTCAAGTGAAATCAGTGGAAAGAAGAGAGGAGCAGATTTTGGATCAAGAACTCTTCATCAGACCTGGAAAAGTGAGAAGACAAGTACGTTTTAAGTTGCAGAGAGGAGGGTGGAGAAGGAATGTCTTGTGATAAGGTGCAGATCAAAGTTGTCAAGATAATAGTTACTTTATCTGCTAAGGAGACTCAGGTCCTTTGGAATGCAGGGGGCACTTCTAAGGACCTTCTCCAACACGGTGGTTGCATCGGCCATTTTCTATGGAGTGGTCTGCTGGAGCAGCAGCATCT
Source organism: Rhinoraja longicauda (assembly GCF_053455715.1). Taxonomy (NCBI): domain Eukaryota; kingdom Metazoa; phylum Chordata; class Chondrichthyes; order Rajiformes; family Arhynchobatidae; genus Rhinoraja; species Rhinoraja longicauda. Next base: position 4,395,599 of record NC_135973.1, read on the forward strand.
CAGCGGCGGAAGGGAAGAGACTCGACAAGCTGGTCAGGAAGGCCAGCTCTGTCCTGGGTTGCCCCCTCGACTCAGCGCAGGTGGTGGGAGAGAGGATGATGATGGCAAAGCTAACATCGCTGCTGGACGACTCCCACCCCATGCAGACACTGTCATTGCACTGAGTAGCTCCTTCAGTGACAGACTCCTTCACCCCAAGTGCGTGAAGGAGAGATATAGGAGGTCCTTCCTTCCCACTGCTGTGAGACTGCACAACCAGCACTGGTCCCAGCAGACGAGTCAACAATAACAGCTAAGAACACACAGAAAACTGATGACAATTAATGTATCTTTTATTTATAATGAATGATCTCTTGCTATCCACTTTGCTGCTGTAACACTGTAAAATTCTCCGGTGTGGGACGAATAAAGGAATATATTATTATTATTCCTTTAAAACACAATTGAATACCGGAAAGAAGTGCTCTGTGTGTGTGTGTTTATTAATAAAGAGAGAGAGAGCAAAAAGAGATTGGTTACCTAAAACTGTGTTAAATTCAGTATTGAATTCCCAGGACTATAATGTACTTAGATGGAAAGCTAGAACTGACAATGGATAGTTGTGCAGCGATGTGGGCGTCCGAAGATAGTGATACGAGTGGGAGTTAGAGAATTAAAGTGACGTGACTAGGACCCTTTGCAGACCAAACAACAGTGTTCTGCAAAGCATTCATCGAGTCTATTTTTGATTCTTCCAGTATAAAACTCTAATAATCCGCACCCTCGGGACTTTTCCTGTTGAGCAGATTTGCTGGGATATTAGATTTTTTTTCTAATTAATATTCCAACACACTTTTATTTCTCATCTTTATGCTTGTTACATAGTAGCATAATAAAATTTCCAGCAAACCTGGTGGATTTACAGGGAGAAGGAAACAGCCGTGTTGAGTTTAAAGGGTGCAGGAAATGGAGGCTGGCGCATTTCTGCTTGTCAAAAATGATGTATATTAGCACTATAGATCTCAGACCTGTGCGTGTATGTTTGTGTCTTTCTCTCTCTGTTTCTGTCTATCTCTCTCTGTTTCTGTCTCTCTTTCTCTCTCAAAAGAAACCACCCACAGATATTCAAATAAACATTCCTCTTGTTTCCTGTGCCATTTGTGGTTTCATTGAAATCACGTGTATGTTGTATAGTACTGTAATATATAAGATTTTCTCATTAAACAATGGCCATACTTTCAGCTGCGTTCTTCATTTCTCGAAATGCCTTGAATTCTCATCCTAAATTTCACCACTCCATGATCTGCCCTCGAATGTCCTTCTGCAGCTCAGTGTCAAAGTTTGTCTGGTGGTGGTCTTGTAAAGCTTCCAACGGCACTGTTCTATTGAGGGTACATATAAAAGCATGTTGGAATTGAGAGAGAGCAATGTACTTCATAATGTAGAATTCCATAATGACCACTAATTTAAATAGCTGAAGTTGAATTCCGATTCAGAAATGAATAATTACATGCTCAAGCAAAGTGCCACTTGGTTTCTTGAAACATGGGGCCATATCCTTACAATGTTGGTGAAATGGGGTCAAAGGTTAAATTGCAAAAATAAAGTAGAACTGGTACCGAATCCACCATTGGATTTGTGCCCAAGGACATTCTTTCCATGAGTAGTTTGGCATTTGAAATGTTATACTGAAGCTAGCCTTGATTTTAAGTGAGTCTGTTTATAACCGCAGGCAGGAAGGGGAAGCCCAGCAGGTGAATGTAAATGAAAAAGATAGAATCGATGAGCTAAGGGCCTTTTTAATCACTGGTTGTGGACTAGAAAAAGTGGAGACCAAACAGCCTTTACTTGCAACACTGTTATAATGGGTTTCCAGACTGCTTGATGGTCCTCATCCTATCCAGAACTTGCCTTCAGGATAAAATCCAGGCCGTTGCTGACAGAGGTATTGAGTTCTTGCTCCCGGTAGGAAGGCTGACGATTCTGTATGTTGTTTATAAATGAGGAAACAGCTGGAATTGGCAAACTGTTTCTCTACCCAGTTTTGCAATATGTTGTCAGGAAAGGGTGGTCAAGTGACTAGTAGTTGGAGGGTGGAAAGTAGTTTTGGGTTTGTCAACGTGAGGTAATTTTTATTTGTTAAAGCTGTACGGTAGAATGTTTGTTTTTAATGTGCAGTAATATCAATTGGTGAACATGTAGAACAAATAGCATGGCAAGACTCTACTAAAATTAGGCAGAAAATCTTAATTAATGTGTATTGTAAGAAAAAAGGCTTCCGCAAAACATTGGCACTTTGCTTTTAATGCGTGCTAGGTTCATGACTTCCATCAGGTCTCCCCGCAATCTCCAGCATTCCAGGGGAAACAGTCCAAACCTGTCCAACTGCTCCCATACTATAGGTTTGAAGTATTTTAATTTCTTAAATGATTTATGAAAGTTTATAGCCTTTCTTATAACTACACCTGATCAGAAATGATGTGGCGTGAATCGATGTGTGATGATGTAGTGTAGAGTTCTTTAAGTGATATTCTGCAGTCTACTGAATAATGTTTGATTTGGATTTGTTCAGTTTATGTTTGGGTTAATTATGTTTTGAGATTTCTCCAATGTGGTATGTTTCTGGTTCAAGGTGAAGCAATTGGAAAGGGTTTTACTGTGCTTGGAGTATGTTACATGTAAACGGTGGCTGACTATCGAGACATTACCATCCAGTACACGTTACAGAAGCAGCATGCAGAGTGAAGGTCTCTTGGTGCGCCCTTTACACCAACTCAGTAATTAGAATTGGTTGAAGAATTACTATTGATGTGGTTTTCTATTCTGCTTTATAACTCTAAACTGTTGTCTCAGTTAAAATGAAAACTGGATTCCCATCTTATTAGTCTGAAGAAGGGTCTCGACCCGAAACGTCACCCATTCCTTCTCTTCAGAGATGCTGCCTGTCCCGCTGAGTTACTCCAGCATTTTGTGTCCATCTTTGGTTTAAACCAGCATCTGCAGCTCCTTCATACACACTTCCCGTCTTATTAGCTGTGTTTCATAATATTAATTATTGAGTATTGGTCTGCAGTTCTTTGGAAATTGTTCCTGAGCAGTATTATGTTGGTGCATACCATAAACTAGGAACTTTTGTTTGAACTATTGTATTGTTTGATGATGTGCTAGTGTTTACTTCTCTTGGGGATTCTGAAAGAGAATGAATTGCAGGGTATGTTAAACTAGCGAAAATTGATTTAAAAATAACGCGCATCTAGAGTTTTCAGCTTTAGTAATTTGGGCAATTGTTACTTTGGAATCTGCAAAATGTGCCAGACCAGTGGTCCTGAGCCTCTAATAAAAACAACAGAAAATTACAAGGTTATTGCATTTTGCATTTATTTTGACTGCCAGAAGAACATAGATCAATATCTCAAAGTTGTTTTCTTGCTACTTCTCTTTTTTCACCCCAACCAGACTACTATTACCAAATGAACACAAGTAGCCTTGTTATCAGTGGTGTCTCGTACAAAACATATAACGTGCCCAGAGATATCCAACAAAATTATGCTTGGAGGGAACTGTGACTTTCCACTTTTAACTGCTGTTCATGCATTTATAAACCTCTACCTCTCCTCTCAGGTTTTGGGGGAAACAGGCTCAGCATGTCCATAAGACAGACACAAAAAGCTGGAGTAACTCAGTGGCACAGGCAGCATCTCTCAAGTCTGAAGACGGGTCTCGACCCGAAACGTCACCCTTTCCTTCTTTCCAGAGATGCTGCCTGTCCCGCTCAGTTACTCCAGCTTTTTGTAATTATCTTCAGTTTAAACCAGCATCTGCAGTTCCCTCTTACACATTTCAGCAGCATGTCCAGGTTCACTTTTATAACCTTAGCTCTCCAGTCCCAGCAACATTTTGTGAATCTTTTCTGTAGCCTCTTTGGTTTAATCACATCCTTCCTATCTAATTGTGACCATGTCTGCAGATGATATTCCAGGTGCAGTCTCACCAGTGTCTTGCAAGGCTGTAAAATGATGTCCTATCTCATATACTCTTCCTGAGGCTTCTTGAGGAGACTAAGGAAATCTGGCATGTCTCCAATGATTCTTACAAACTTCTGCAGGTGAACAATAGAAAGCATACTGTCTGGTTGCATCACAACTTGGTTTGGGAACAGTGCCTAAGATCTAGCCCAGTCCCTCACACAGACCAGACTTGCCACCATTGACTCCATCTACACATCACGCTGCCTCAGAAAAGCAGACAACACTCCATCTACTCTTCACGCTGCCTCAGAAAAGCAGTTAATATAATCAAAGACTTGTCCCACCCTGTTCATTCCTCCTTCTCTCTGCTTCTGTCCGGTAGAAGGTACAGAAGCTTGAAAGTACACACCACCCGACTCCAGAATGGCTTGTTCCCCTCTGGTATCAGGTTCTGAATGGTCCTTCCATAAACTAGTGTACTTTCAATTCACCTCTAACCCATTGAGGACATTGAACTTTTTATATGTGGAACTTGTGCACTACAATGCTGAAAACTATATTCTGCACTCTGTATCTTTCCCTTTGCTCTATCCATTGTACTTACTTCAGTCTGAACTGATTGTAACTATGTATATAGTATATCTGATCTCTTTGGATAGCATGCAAAACAAAGCTTTTCACCATCTCTTGGTACGTGTGACAATAGTAAACCTAACCTAATGAAGGGAAACGTGCCATATGCCTCTTTCCTCCGCCTTGTCTTAATGTGTCACCACTGTCATGAAATTCTGTACTTGTATCTACAAGGATCCTGTGATTCGGTGTGTTGCCCTGGTTTAATTTCCTAAAATGCATCACCTCTCGTTTGTCTCAATTCAATTCCATCTGCTATTCCTTTGCCTACTTTCACCATTGATTTTTATGCTGTTGTAAGCCAAGACAGCCTTCATCACCAGACGCATTAGCTGCATGGATGAGTGTCCTTGTTTTATGATTCTAACAGTAATGTGGGAGCATCTGCAAGACAAAGATTGTCGTATTCATGAAGGTGGCTCACCACTTACGATACGATGCGATACGATAAACTTTATTTAGCCCCGGAGGGAAATTGGTCTGCCATAACACACAACAAGGTGCACAAAAACTTGAAATTAAAAGTGAAAAAAAGAAAAGGACAAGCGACCGTTGGCTGGCTGCTGTGTGCACAGCGCCTTCACCGGAACAAATGAACAAACAAACACAGACTTGTCTCCTGGACCCCCTTTGTTCTCTCACTTATCTTCTCAAGGGCAGCCAAGGATGGCAATAAATGCTGGCTTGGGCAAACTGGAACTAAAACTAGATGGAGATTCTCTGCCACGTTTAAAAGTCATTCATTGGAGCAATCAAAAGGGAGTTCAGTAACTATGTGAAAGGAAACCATTTGTCACGAGAGTATTAGGAGGTGTAGGACTAGCTCAGTGGTTTAAACATAGAGCCAGGAAGGATTTAGCAAACTAAATGGCTTCTTTCGATGCTGCAACCATTTGAGCATCTGAGATTATGGAGCTCTTGAACATCATGTCTCCTTTCATCTCGAAGTAGTATTCTTTTCTTGTAAAACCCTTTATTATTTCACAGTGTGATTATCAGCTTTTCATATTCCCTCTTGGAACCTTTATTGTGTATATCTCTTCCATGCTGTACCTTCAATTTCTTGAATATCCTCATGTGCTTGTTTAAAGCTTAGATTTGTAATAGTTTCTTGATCTGTGAAACGTCTGCGCCTGTTGTGTTCCCACTTTTACACTCTGGTGTGTACATTCTTCAGCATGCTTCCATTGTTGTGATGTTATTTTTGTACCCATTTAATCTGAGTTAGGTCCTTTTTATTTGCTTAGAAGTTTAATTAATTTTAATGGCCTACAATTTTTGTTAACTGGTAAAATAATATAAAACTGGTAGTGTTCAAATGTGCTTATAAGTTTCTATTTCATTTCTCCTTGTGTGTAACAGGATATTAGCAAATTGTTGATTAAACTTTGGATTATCCAATTTTGAAAGTAAGCTGTAATTCTGTATTTCCATCCTGCCTGGTCCTTTGAGTTTCTTGCACTTTTTAAAACTATGCTTTTTTTTACCACATCGTTGTTGCCAAGGGAAGTTTAGTTTAGAATTACAGCATGGAAACAGGCCCTTCAGCCCAACGAGTCCATGCTGACCTTCGATCACCTGTCAACAGTAGTTCTTTGTTATCTTACTGCCTACACATTCGGAGCAATTTTACAGAGGCCAATTAACTTACAAACCCACACGTCCTTGGGATGTGGGAGCACCCAGAGGAAACCCACACTGTCTCCAGGAGAACGTGCAAATTCCACACAGCCAAGAACCCAAGGTCAGGATTGAACCTGGGTCTCTGGTGTTGAGAAACAGCACCTTTACAAGCTGCACCATTGTGTTGCCCCTAAGGTGTGGTAAAGTAAATGAGTGGAATTGTTCTGGACCTGGCCAATTGCCTGCCCACAGTTGCCATCCAGCCACACGTTTTTGTGATGCAGAAGTCTAGGCAAGCTGACCCCAGGCATCCTGAAAGTATTGGGTAGTAGAGAATCAGGGGAAACTTTGAGGTGGCATAGACACCACCTCGCAGTGAATCCTGTTATCCACTCTGGCAGTTGAGCGTCTCAGCCTGAGACATTCAAATAGATTTAAATAACTTTTATGAATGGGAGTTAAAAACATTGAAATTAGTTAAAGAAAGTTTTTTTAAAATTAACAAATAACATAAAAGCACCTGCCCTTTTCCACGGTATCGTGAATATAGTTACTGTTCTTTTGCCTCTATTCCCTGGTGTAAACTGAGGATTGGGGAGCACCCAGTCCCTTTCCTTAATGAGGAAGGTACAGCTCAGTGGAGCAGTCAGTCAGATCTGCTGGAAGTCTGTGATGTCCTGAGGTACAAGAGGCATCTCACTTCAGAAGTGAATTCTGTTCTCAAGTTGACTTGGCCCATTGAGATGCCACTGATATCTTTGTTCGGATTGAGCGATCTGGCTTTTGATGCTTGCCATATAAACATAGCACAAAAAGTAAGGAAATTTGTGTTTGGTAGATTATTTCTTTGTTGTAACAATGCTTCTTGGCAATAAATCTTATACCGTTGGAAAGCCTGTTTATTTCCCTTTTAAATGGTGCCACATTTGTAAGGAACATGCATTTGTGGGATGAGCAGCAGAGCTGAATATATGGGTTGCGCCCATGAAAAATTTGCCAAATCTTCTCTGCCAATGCCAAACAGTTTATTCTGCTGTTGCTATTGACTCTTGTTTTGAGCTTCTGGTACCCCCAGGTGCTGACAATCAGGTGCCTGATTGGCACCTGATTGACAGCATCTGTGAGCATGGGCCCTGCTACAGTGGTCAGTAGGTATCTGCTCCAAGAATCGGCATGCCACGTTTGACTGATCTGGATAGGGCACGTGCGATAGGGCAACTTCAAGCTGGTGTTCCGCAAAACCAAGTTGCGGCATTATTTGGAGTGAGCCCTAGTACCATCTCCAAAGTGAAGGCCAAGTTCCATATAACGGGGGATGTCAGAGACAGGCCGCGAAGTGGGCGTCCCAAGAAGAAGACACCCGAAGAAGACCGTTTCCTCACCCTGTCAGCACTTAGGAACCGTAGGCTGTCTTCTACAGATTTGCAGTCAAGGTTTGCAGGACGATATGGCCGACGGCTCTCTGCCCAGACTATTCGGAACAGACTGCACGCAGCCGATCTCTGGTCTCATAGGGCTGCCAGGAGGCCTGCCATGACTGCCCTTCACCGTCAGGCCCGTTTGCGCTGGTGTCGGCAACACGTGCACTGGAACCTGAACATGTGTTCAGCGATGAGTCCAGATTCTGCCTACGGCAGTTGGATCATAGGGTCAAAGTGTGGAGAAGACGCGGAGAACGCTATGCTGATTGCTGCACCGATAGAGTAACATCTTTTGGTGGAGGCAGTGTGATGGTGTGGGGCGGCATCTCCCTCACTGGAAAAACGAGGCTTGTCATCATTGGAGGCAATCTCAATGCAGAGAGATATCGAGATGAGATTCTGCAACCAGTGGCAATCCCATATCTCCACAGTCTGGGACCGAACTCTATCCTCCAAGATGACAATGCTCGCCCCCACAGAGCAGGGTTTCTCAGAGACTACCTCCAGAATTTGGGAGTAGAGAGGATGGAATGGCCTGCCAGCAGTCCTGACCTCAACCCCATTGAACACTTATGGGATCAGCTTGGGCATGCTGTTCGTGCCAGAGTGACCAACACAACCACGTTGGCTGACTTGCGACAAATGCTGGTTGAAGAATGGGATGCCATCCCACAACAGTGTGTGACCAGGCTGGTGACCAGCATGAGGAGGAGGTGCCAGGCTGTTGTGGCTGTGTATGGTTCTTCCACACGCTACTGAGGCTCCTGTTTATTAAATGAATAAATTGTTAAATTGCCAATATGTCTTGTTTCTTCAGACTTGAATCATCCAATCCACCAAACAACACCGAACAAGAGTCAATGGCAGAATAAGCTGTTTGGCATTGGCAGAGAAGATTTGGCAGATTTTTCATGGGCGCAACCCACATACTCAGCTCTGCTGCTCATCCCACAAATGCATGTTCCTTACAAATGTGGCACCATTTAAAAGGGAAATAAACAGGCTTTCCAACGGTATAAGATTTATTGCCAAGAAGCATTGTTACAACAAAGAAATAATCTACCAAACACAAATTTCCTTACTTTTTGTGCTATGTTTAGTTCAGCGACCCTGTTTTCTACTTGCTGATCAGTAAATGAAGTTGACCAGGCGGTTTTAACACAGTAAGGCAGAGAGTTGGCTTTGGTCTCAAATGCTAAGCAGATGTGAGAGCATAGGCTGTATGTTGACATATGAATGCCATTAAAAGCAACTTAATTTAACTGCAGAAGTGAGTACAATAATGTGGAGGTGTTGCAGAGGGTACAGAAGAGATTTACTAGAATGCTGCCTTGATTAGAGGGTATTAGCAACGAGGATAGTTTGGACAAACTTGGATTGTTTTCTCAGGAGTATCGGAGGCTGAGAAGAGACTGATAGAAGTATACAAAAAGCATAGATCGGGTGGAGAGTCAGAACCCCATTCCCAGAGTGGAAATTTCAAAGACTAGATGGTCCAGCTTTAAGGTGAGAGGGGCCAAGTTTAAAGGAGATGTGCGAGACAAGTTTTTTAACACAGAGAGTGGTAGATGCCTGGAACATGCTGCCAGGGGTGGTGGTGGTGGTGGTGGAGGCAGATGCAATAGTGGGCTTTTGGATAGGCACATGGATATGCGGGGAATGGAGGGATATGGATCAAGCATGTGAGAATAATCTAACCTGACATCGTATTTGACAAGGTGAATGTGGCTGAAGGGCCAGTTCCTGTGCTATACTGTTCCATGTTCCTCGAATAGCAGTCAATATACTTTTATTTGTTTTAACCAGTAGCCCATGTAAATGCATAGTGTCACACACACATTGCCACTTCATACTATTTCCATGCATCCCTGAGCACTTGGAATCTCTCTGGTTCTTTCTTTCAGTATCAGCTGTGTGCTTTAAAAAAGAAATCTTGCCTTTCCCGGCCACATACCAAATATAAGATGCTCATAAACATCTTTCCTCTCTAAGATTGAGTGTTCATTCAATTTAATTATTAATTAAAATGCTACTCATTACTGAGGTAATTGAGTGACTGGTGGTCAGTAACTAGATTGATGAATATTGTTATTAAATGTGATCGGCTATGCTAACTTGCACAAGAGCTGAAGTGAATTTATAACACTCGCAATCATCCCCATGCTGCTTATATTCTGTGGCACCATAATCCAGTAGCAATTGAGGTCACATTTCTTTCTTGTTTACTAGTTTGCATTGTTGTTGTGCTTTTTAACCATTATATAATTGTAAAAAGAAAAAAAATGTCAAATGCTGGAAACTTGAGCTACTTCCAGTAAATGGCGTTCAGGCATAACTGTTTAATATAATGGATAGGGAAGGAGGTTAAGTTTTGGGTTAGGAGTTATCAAAGTAATTGTAAAATTGTGACACATGCCCAAAAGAATGAATTGCATTGCAAATGGAGTGTAAATGTGTGCTCCAAAATAGCTCAAGAAGATGAAACTGCAATACTTTTGCTGTCTGTGCAACTTTAACTGACACTGAAGAGGAAATTGCTTGGGTGCTTGATTTGAATGGAGAGTTGAGAGTCAAGAGTGTTTAATTGTCACGTGTACCAGCAATGGGACAATGGTATTCTTACTTGCTGCACCTTTACAGACCCATTAACACAGTTATGCACAAATAAACGTACAACAACCAGTAATACAATAAATTAATAATCAGTAATACCAGATAACCAGACCATAATACTGAAGTATGTAGTGCAACCAAGACAAAGTCCGTAATAGATCACAGTTGCTGAGGTGGGGTTGTGGTTAGTGTTGTTCAGTGTTCAAGCGCCTGATGATTGTTGGGAAGAAACTGCTCTTGAACATGGAGATCATTGTTCTCATGCTCCTGAACCTTCTTCCTGATGGTAGAAGCAAGATGAGAGCGTGGCTAAGGGTGGTGAGAGTCCAATAATATTAGCTAACTTTTTGAGCCAATGCAACCTGTTAAATTCTTTTGATGGTGCTGAGTCAATACTCAAGATGGATACTAGAATTTATGGTATAGAGGTTTCAAAAATTATGCAAGATTTGTATCTGAGTTGTAAAGAGAAGTATTATTCAATTGATATACTACATTAATGTTATATCTGTGTTGTTTATGCTATTTGTTCTTTTATGCAGTGACATGCTCACTTTATTTTGCCTTTTCCTTGCAGGTGTATGTTTCGTTTTCCCAGCACTGTGATAAAGATTACATTCACGTCGCTTTATAGCAAACAAGAGGTCAAAGAAGAACAGCCAGCATCTCCCATCCGTCCACTCTGCCCACAGATCTCACCGCTCAAGATTAACATTCCCGATCCAAACATCGACTTAGTCAGCCCTATCCCATCTCCCACTGGCACCATCAGGTAGGTTACTTGATAACATCTGAGATCTGTGTGTCTTTTCTCTAATGAGACAGTTGTCTGTACGTGGGAGGGGCATGGGGGAAGAGAGAGGGGAAGTTTTTGGCCTCCATCACAGTGAGGGGGTGTTTGGAGTCAATGTGATGGATGTTTGTGTTGGGGTTGTGTCTTGTGTTTTTGTACTGCTGGCTAAGTAATCTCGTTCCGTAAGGAATGACAAATAAAGCTATTTGGGATTTTGGATTTTGGATTCACATGTCTTGCGTTTTCCTGGAACCTTATCCATTGGCAGTTGGATGAAACTCGCTGGAAAAATGGCCCAGTGTTCACTGAAATAGACAATTATTCTGCTGGAAATGTTAGAAACCTCAGTTGGACTGATTTTTGACTAATTGTGAACCAACATATTTTGTTTTTTCTCTTTGTTGGAGGTTTTTTGGTCTGTTTGTGCATCTTTATTAAAATAGCAAATGCATTGAAGGAGTTTGAGTTAAACCACATTTTGTTGATTTACGCAATCATTTCTAGACTGACTATGAAATTTATTCTTCTGTCATGTTTCTTATGCCAACAAAAATAATCCATATTATCCAACTTGGATATGGTAGGAATGAACATGTATGCAGACAAGTTGCATGTAACTTTTGAAACAATTCTGCTTGATATGCGGAAATGCTCAAAAGCAAATCTGATGGATGCACAATGTTTGACCAGATTAGTTTGGAATTTCTAACTTGTTGGGTGAAAATTGGCGCTAAAGGGTGTTTTTTCATTGAACCAAACATTTTCTCAAAAGAACGGTGATATTTGAAGCGAAAGGATAATTGGGTAAATGGAGTGATTTCTAATTTTTTTAAAAAAGACAGTATATGGAATGTTGATCTTGTTGAATGTTGAAACCTCAGCAGTTTGGCATCATCTGTGGAAAAGAAACAGCATTAATCTTTAGTAAGATGAAACTGGCATTCAAACCACAGATGTAGGGAACACCAGAGTATTTTCAACATTTTCTTTGTAACTGAAGATTTCCATCATCCGTAGTATTGTGGATTTATAAATGAATAAGAAATGGAATAAAAGTAAAAGATAAAGTGGTGAATAAGATGGAAATAAAATGGGAGAGGAAGGGCAGGCATATTTTAAAATGTATTTTTAAAGGTTGTGTGATAGGATGAGGCAGCTACAGCAATCTTTCATCGAGAATAGAACGAGGTTGAGCACCTTAAAAATTAACCCGCGATTTTATGAATTTTATTGCCTTCTGTCACAATCTGAATCTTGCACTCCAGTCACCAGAGTTTGAGCACTTTTCACATTTGCAGGCATGGGATTTCAAAGTTAGATTAGTTTGTTTGATCATTGTAAAGACTGAAGTGCAAGGCCAATATTGGACATGCAGTCATAACATGCACCTGCTAGCTGTGGGAGAAAGCTTTCTTTATAGCTTGCTGAAGTTGGTTGATAAGACTACAAGGGACCTACTGCTGCATTGGTTTTGGGAAATATGAAAGTAAGTTTCCTGCGTTATTTGGTGCTTGGGTTACTGAAAGTCTTTGGACGGCTATTCTTGGAATTCAACTCTTGGAAATGCTCATATTTCAGGCTTGGCAAGGGGGAAAAAATCATTTTCTGCACATTGTTGATCATGATCAGTTGATATTTGCAAAAGGGCATTATCTCAGTGGGCGTAAATACAAATGTCAGACTCCTTCTAAAGTGAGGGGCATACACCATGGTCTTCTGATTCAATGCTATAGAGGCGTTGAGTAAAATACAGTAGAAGTTGTTATTTAGCTGGAAGAGCTTTCGGTATAGCTCTGCATTCCTCGATATGATAAGGTTTCTGTGTAAGCTACCTGCCAATCCGAAGAAGGGCCCCGGCTCGAAACGTCACCTATCCAGAGATGCTGCCTGACCCGCTGAGTTACTCCAGTACATTGTGTTCTACATCAGATTCCAGCATCTGCGGTTCCTCGTGGCCCCTTTAGACACAATAGCGCTATTATCTTCATTTTTTTAAATGTCTGCTATGAGTCTATGGCATGGATGTTTAATAACATTTGCAGAAATCTGAAAGTTTAGCCATTTAGCCAGATCATTGTGCAAGGTTGCAGGGTAAAACAGTTTTTAACATTTTCTTATATGCCGATTATTTGTGTTGCTGCCAGACACACTGGTGTCAAAAGTTGTAAAGACTGAAGTGCAATTACAATAATAACCCAGTTTTTGTATACCGTTAAATTTAATCTAGTTTAGTTTATAGATACAACGGGGAAACGGGCCCTTCGGTCCACCGAGTCCAGATCGACCAGCGATCCCCGCATATTAGCACATCCTACACACACTAAGGACAATTTACATTTATATGAAGCCAATTAACCTACAAACTTGTACGCTTTTGGAGTGCGGGATGAAACGGAAGATCTCGGAGAAAACGGACGCAGGTCCCGGGGAGAATGTACTACCTCCGTATAGATAGTCAGGATCGAACCCGGGTCTCTGGAGCTATAAGGCAGCAACTCTACCGCTGGTACGTAGGACTTAAACCTAGAAATTGGTCTGCACCTCATGGCCTTAAACTGACATGGTTCAGGGGCGACAATATGTTTGTATATGGGTAGCTCTTTGCAGAAATATTCAATTGCACATGAGACACTGGACATTGTGTAAAGTAGTAATCCCCAAGATCAGAGAGAGAGCAAATGTCTTACGATAGGCCATGTAGACAACATTCACTGCCCTAACTTCAGCAGCTCCTCAGCCACACTTTCATCTAACCTAAATTGCTATTTCCACCCTCACTGGTGCACGGCACTAGGAGTCATCCAGAGTTCTGGCCCACCACCTCCCAACACCAGGTGAGACAGAGGTTCACCTGCACCTCCTCCAACCTCATCTATTGCATCCGTTGCTCTACATGTCAACTTCTTTACATCGATGAAACCAAACGCAGGCTCAGCGATCGCTTCGCTCAACACCTTCGCTCAGTCTGCCTTAACCAACCTGATCTCCCGGTGGCTGAGCACTTCAACTCCCCCTCCCACTCCCAGTCTGACCTTTCTGTCATGGGCCTCCTCCAGTGCCATAGTGAGGCCCACCGGAAATTGGAGGAACAGCACCTCGTATTTTGCCTGGGCAGCTTGCAGCCCAACGGTATGAACATGACTTCTCCAACTTTAGATAGTTCCTCTGTCCCTCTCTTCCTCTTCCCCTTCCCAGATCTCCCACTGTCTTCCTGACTCCACCTATATCCTTCCTTTGTCCCGCTTCCCTGACATCAGTCTGAAGAAGGGTCTCGACCCGAAACGTCACCCATTCCTTCTCTCCTGAGATGCTGCCTGACCTGCTGAGTTACTCCAGCATTCTGTGAATAAATACCCTCAAATTGTACCAGCATCTGCAGTTATTTTCTTACACCTCCCAACACACAGTGTCTACCATCAAAAGAACGAGAACATCAGAATATTCCTTGCAGTCTCGCACTGTCTTGTCTGAACTAGATCTCCTTTCTTGCACCATTATGTCTAGATACTGGAATGTCAGTGTTATGTGTGTAGTCTCACCAAGAAGGACTGCAATAGTTCAAGAAGGTCTCCCTGGGAGAATAAATGCTGCTCTGAACATCATCACAAGTTCAGGAAATTAAGTGAAATAATCTGGATACTTCTGTCATAATTTGCTATTAGTCAGCATAATAATAAATCTCAACATAGAAAATAGGTGCAGGAGGAGGCCATTCGGCCCTTCGAGCCAGCACCGCCATTCATTGTGATCATATTCAACAGAAGTGACTTTTCCAAGGTGATGTTTGACCTTGAGCTTTGCCTTTTCTCAAAGCAGTTTAAAAAACAAAATGCTGAAGGAACTCAGAGGGTCAGATGAATGGTGAAAATGACTTTTCGGGTCAGGGCGCTTCTTCAGACCAGTCCCGAAATGCTGTTTGCTATTTTCTCCATGGATGCTGACTGACCTGCTGAGTTGCTCCAGCACTTTGCAGATGCTGGGATCTTGAGTAAAAAAACAATTTATAATAATAATAATAATAATGCATTACATTTATATAGCGCTTTTCAAACACTCAAAGACGCTTTACAGGGATTACTAAAACATAGAGAAGAAAATAAATAGATAAATAAGTAAACGAACAGAAAAAGGAGACAGGGTGAGGTGACGGTCAGTGGTTGAAGGCAGTGCTGAACAGGTGAGACTTCAGTGATGTTTTGAATGTGGTGAGTGAGGAGGAGTCTCTGACGGTTTGGGGTAGTGAGTTCCAGAGGGTGGGAGCAGCGATGGAGAAAGCCCTGTCCCCCCAGGATCTGAGTTTGGTCCGGATGGGGGGGGACAGGAGGTTGGCAGCAGCAGAGCGGAGCGTGCAGGTGGGAGTGTGCCTGTGGAGGAGGTCAGTCAGGTAGGATGGGGCCAGGTTATGGAGGGCTTTGTAGGTCATGAGGAGGATTTTGTACTGGATTCTCTGGGGGATGGGGAGCCAGTGGAGCTTGTAAAGGACGGGGGTGATATCGTCACGGATCGGGGAGTGGGTGAGTAGACGGGCAGCGGAGTTTTGAATGTATTGAAGTTTACTGATGATTTTTGAGGATGAGCCATAGAGGAGGCTGTTGCAGTAGTCCAGACGGGAGGTGATGAAGGCGTGGATGATTTTGAGGTGGAAGAAGGCTGTCTTTGTGATGTGTTTGTCGAAGGAGAGGGTTTGATCAAAGATGATTCCAAGATTCCGGATGTGAGGGGAGGTGGATACTGGGAGACCATTAATATTGAGGATGAAGTTTTGGGTGGATTTGGTGAGCGTTTTTGGACCAATGATGATGATTTCAGATTTGTTGCAGTTGAGTTATAGAGTCTTAAAGCAAATTAGTTGGTTTTACAAAAATATATTCTTTTGTAATTTCATATTTTCCAAGAAAATTGATTAGTCAGAGACATCCATTGGGGTATTTATTCTACTTAACAATGCGAGAATATAATTTTAAGAAATTAATTTTAGTAAGTGAAATGTGAGCTTCGATGGCTCGTTGTAGACCACACACTTTCACAGTAATTACTTTGTGCTGTCTTACATCATTGGTTTTATTAGTGAGTACTTAACTTTGATGACTGGGACACAGCTAGAATTCTAATTTTGCCATCTTCAATAATTATAAGGATGCTAAACCAACCCAAATTTTACTTTTAAAGGATTCAAACAAAGTCTGTTGATCTGTCTGAGTGTGAATCGTTCTTAGTTAAATGAGATTAGTTTGTAACTATATGCGACTATTACTTCAGCATTTATAAGCAGCTTAATTTTTTTTTTTAAAGACAAGAATTAGAAGCTCCCGTACTTGAATGCACTAACAAAATTAACCTATACAAAATAAAATATCTGTCTTTTATTATTTTTTATTAAATATGTGAGTTGTGTATTTGCAAATTAAATTGCACACTTTGTCCCGCCCCCACCCCTGACATCAGTCTGAAGAAGGGTCTCGACCCGAAACGTCACCCATTCCTTCTCTCCTGAGATGCTGCATGACCCGCTGTGTTACTCCAGCATTATGTATCTCTCTTCGTTACATGTGTAGATTCTGAAACTAAAATATTCAGAATATAAAGTTGATGGTTTTGTAAAAATGATCTTGAAAAATGTGTTAAATGACATTTGACAAAGTCTAAAGAAGGGTCCTGACCCGAAATGTCATTCGGGTGCATTCCCTGCATTCCCTCCACAGATGCTGCCTCACTTGCTGAGTTCCTCACCAATCTTTTGCTTTGACGTACATCTGTTTTCTTTTAAAATAAAATTGTTACGGTGTTCCAAATATACAGAGTTCACTAAATTTATACAATATTGAAGAAATAAGTATCCAACCAAAAATAAGGTGTGGCATAAATTTGTTTGTAACAACTATCTTTTAGTAATAACTTTAAATGTAAGGCTGTTTTTTGTGGTTAAGTTTTATGGTTTGACCCAGTTTGTTTACACTGGTTTTCAGTTCAGTTTCTGCCACCTCCCATTGTACCCTCTCTGCACAAGCAGTGTAAAAATCCCACCAAGGCTGTTTTCACCTCATAAGCAGTTTCACCTAATATGATTCATACTTTGCTTACTACCATTCCTATGGTTAGCTTGATTAAATTAATAAGAACATTTGTGTGTCTTTTAAGAGAGCCTTTCCCCACACTCCTTCACTCGAGAACTATCCATGTTCTCAAGGGATGTTGCCTGACCCGCTGAGTTAGTCTAGCACTTTGTATCTTTTTCTTGTCTCTATTTCTCAGAATGTTTCATGGGTTTGTTTTAGGTATAATAACCCGTGTTAGAAGTGTCAGGGCTGTTAGAAGTGTTTCCTCTAAATTGTATTCCTTTCTTTTCTCCTCCCCACTCGACGATAACACTGTTACGCTGAATAGAAAACAATCTATTTCACACTTCTGTATCTGAAAGCCTGATGCCTGTAAGCATTCTTGGTGATGACTCAGGCTTTTGCTGATATTCACTTGCTCGACTATTTTTGATATCGGTGCCGTAGCCTCTTGCAACACCAACTTTGAACAGTTTGTTTCCAGTTTGACATTAACATTTGGTGGACAAAAATTCATTATAATATATTGTGCCTGTATTGGAGGAGCAGGTACAGGGAGATTTGAGGAGGAGATCGGTGATGACATCGAGAAAATCGATGAAGGAAGTTAAAAGCAAGGTTGTGAATTTTTAAATGGAAATAGTTCTGGACTGGGAACCAATTTCAGAGCTATGAGCCCTGGAATGATAGATGAACACAATTTGGAGCAATTGGTTTAGTGGGAGGAGTGTGTAGTGGAATAAAAGTTAGAACGTCGACTGCTAGTGCAGCGTGGCAAATATAGTATAATCTAGATAAATGTGAGGTTATCCACTTTGGCGGCAAAAACAAGGAGGCAGATTATTATCTCAATGGTTTCAGATTAGGAAAAAGGGAAGTGTAACGAGACCTGGGTGTCCTTATACACCAGTCACTGAAAGTAAACATGCAGGGTAAGCAGGCAGTGAAGAAAGCTAATGGCATGTTGGCCTTCATAACAAGGTAAGGAGTAAAGAGGTCCTTCTGCAGTTGTATAGGCCCCTGGTGAGACCACATCTGGAGTAGGTCTCCTAATTTGTGGAAGAACATCCTCGCTATTGAGGCAGTGCAGAGTAGGTTCACGAGGTTAATCCTCGGGATGGCGGGACTGTCATATGAGGAAAGATTGGAAAGACTGGGCTTGTATTCACTGGAATTTAGAAGGACGAGAGGGAATCTTACGAGAGGGAAGTATAAAATTTTTAAAGGAATGGACCAGCTAGATGCAGGAAAAATATTCCCCATGTTGGGCGAGTCCAGAACAAGGGCCACAGTCTAGGAATAATGGGGAGGCCATTTAAAACCGAGGTGAGAAAAAACCTTTTCACCCAGAGAGTTGTGAATTTGTGGAATTCCCTGTCACAGAAGGCAGTGGAGGCCAATTCACTGGATGAATTTAAAAGAGAGTTAGATAGAGCTCTCGGGGCTAGCGGAATCAAGGGATATGGGGAGAAGGCAGGCACGGGTTACTAATTGTGGATGATCAGCCATGATCACAATGAATGGCGGTGCTGGCTCGAAGGGCCAAATGGCCTCCTCCTGCATCTATTTTCTATGTTTCTATGTATCTGGACGTGATCTCAAAGATTAGGTGTGCACATACTTGATTTATTTCAGACACAAGTAATTGTAGATGCTGGAATCTTGTGTCGAAATCAGGGTAACTCAGCGGGTCAGGCAGCATCTCTGGAGAACATGGTTAGGCACCGTTTCAGATCGGGACCCTTCTTCAGACTCATTTATTTCACGTGGAAGTAAAGCTTCTTGAAGTAATTATATATAAGTTTGCATATTTGCGCACATGGATATAATGTGTTTGGAGAGGTGTTGATAGCCTTGAGTCTGCTACCAGAGCAGTGTTCATTTTTCAGTGTTATTTTGTGGTTTGGTTTGTTCCTCCACCCTAAATATGTCTGAATATCAGTAAGGCCTGTCAGTTCATAGTAACTGACATTTTCTGTAGTTGATGAGAGCAGTTGACTTTGATTCACTTGTGCGATTTATGATGTTCTCCCCATGTGCCCGTATAAAACTGGAGCAAGCCGATCCTGTACTAATGTCAATCCAGTGTGTAACCAGACTTTACATTTACTCAACTTAAAACGTAAGCTGTAGAATGATGGCACTCCATAGATTTCCTTTGGTGTAATCAAAAGAGGCAATTGTTATAAGAAATATTGGAAAAATGTTAGATTCTATTAAGTGTCTCATCAGTTCTCAACGTTCAAAAGTGCTTTATTTAAAGTGAGTTGCTTTTGAATCGTGGCCATTGTGATACAGGCAAAGGCAGGAATGAAATGGTGCTCAGGAATGTTTCAAATTGCATTGCGATGAGTGACCACATCATCTGCGTTGCTCGAGAGAGAGAGGAATGCCAGTGAATGCACCGGCAGTTGGATTTTGCTGCCTCTCTTCAGTGAGAAAATACCACGAGATTTTTAAACATTCTTTACTTTCATATTTCATTCAAAAAACTATGTGTATAACGGTGCAGTTCTTTCTCACGAATAAAATACCAAATTGTCGGTCTGTTTTTCTTTTTTGGAAATTGCCAGTGGAATGTGAGTACTTGTCCTTTGATGGAGGTGAGAGTCCTTTAAACTGAACCAGATCTCCGAGCATGGAAAATAAATGCAAATCTTAAAACTTGTTGGACATGAGTTTTGAGCTACATGTCCATGATCTGCACTCTCCCTGTCTTTTTCCATAATGTCACAAATGTCCTTAGTTATTTTTGGATTTCTCATTAAACCTGCTGTTAAAAATGGGGCAGATGATGGACCGACCGGGAAAGGGAGTTGGCAAGAAAGACACATCAGCTACAATTGGCATTTGGTGCTTTGATGTGGATTCATTTCCTGACTGCAACCTCATGGAGGTTAAACCACAACGAGTGTCAACAATTGCCTGTGTCGTTGGAGGCTTCATTTGCTTTGTAACACTGCCTCAGATTTTATTATATTCTACCTGTTGGTAAGGCTCTCCACCAGAAGTCAGAATGTGGAAGCTTTATCCAAAAGTGTATTTTTGAGGGAATTCCACAGTGATTCCATTCAATAAATGTTTTAAAATTTCTCATGATTTTATCAATATTAATATTAATGTGAAATCCATCAGAATATTAATAATTCAATGTCTTTAGTTTGGCACTTTAACCTGCCCCAAAATTAAAAACTATAAATATCAAAAAAGTCTACTTAAAAACTTTGTCCTGCTCTGCAATGTTCATCATGGCATCAGTCTCACTCGGCATTTGTAGGTTTAGTTTAGTTTAGTTTTTGTTTGGTGTAGAGATATAGCATGGAAACAGGCCCTCCGAGCCCACGCCGACAGTCAATCACCCGTTCACACTAGCTCCATGTTATCCCACTTTCACATCCGCTCCCTACGCACTAAGGCCAATTTATAGAGCCAATTAAGCCACAAACCCACTCATCTGTAGGGGGAAACGGGAACACTTGGAGGAAACCTATGCGGTCACAGGGAGAACGTGCAAACTCCACACTGGCAGCACCTAGGGTCAGGATTGAACCCAGGTCCCTAGTGCTGTGAGGCAGCTGTGCTGGCAGGATGAAGTTTGTCAAATAAACCCCTTTGGAGTTATTGATGGACGTAGTTTAATACTTGAATGAGAGGATATCTAAAAACAAAATTATGTCCAGTTTTTTGCAAACCTGATGTCTCAAAGTGCTTTCAGTGAATGTAGGAAATGGAGTCCCCATTTGAGTACAGCAAACTCCCACACAAAATGTGATAATGACCAGATAATTTGCTGATCAAGAGATAGGTATGTCCAAGACACCAGAAGGAACCCATTGCACCTCTTTGAAATTATATATTTTAACCAAAAAGAGAAAGTGGATGGTGCTTTGGTTTACTTTTCCGTCTGAAATACTACACCTCTAATCTGCAGTCGGCCATTGGTGTTTTGCTGAAATGTTATCAAGGTATTTTGATTTTAGTCATTGGACCATTGTGCTTAATAACATCTCATCGTCATCGATAATGATAACAACTATAAACTGCATTTATAGTGGCAAAATATTTACAGAGTACTATTAAACAAAAATACATAGCCATATAGGGAATAGTAGAGGAGATAACAGCAGCTTGGTCAGAGGTAGTTTTACAAGATACTCAAAAGGAAATTCCAAGCTTTAATGCCGAGGCAAGTGAAGCCGAATGTGCTGCCGTAAAAGTAGGGAAAAAACTGCAGATGCTGGTTTAAATCGAAGGTAGACACAAAATGCTGGAGTAACTCAGCAGGTCAGGCAGCATCTCTGGAGCGATGGAATGGGTGATGTTACGGGTCGAGACCCTTCTTCAGACTGAAGAAGGGTCTCGACCGAAAACATCACCCATTCCTTCTCTCCAGAGATGCTGCCTGTCCCGCTGAAGTACTCTAGCTTTTTGTGTCTATTTCAGATTAAGAGATTTACAGGCATTTTGTAGACTTTATGAGTTTGGGGAGATGGCAACAAACACTGGATGGAGGGATGAAGTGATTTGGAAACCAGAATGAAAATGTTTAAAACGTTTGTTGTTTAAACAGGAGCACCATAGGGAATGAGTAAACAACGTTATACCAATCAGGACGTGAGTAACAGTGTCTGATGACTGCATGAGAATAGGATGATGGAGGATGGCAGTAAAAGTCTTGGAGCATCCAAGCCTGAAGGTGACAAAGGAATGGATGAGGATATACAAAATATGAGCTGAGGCATTACGTCCTTAAGCAACTCTGTTGGTCAGGTAGCATCTCTGCAGAACACAGGGATAGGCGACATTTCGGGTATGATTGTACTACAATTGTACTGAACTGACGGGAGAAATGTATGGGCATGCTTTAAAGAGCCGAGCACGAAGCACATCCGTACGTGGAACAGGGAGGCGGTGAGCATGCAGTGCATACTCTGGTTGCACAATGTTTTGGTTTTGTCAGCTACGCTTTGAACCTTTGGATGTTGTTTGCTGAACCTTTGGATGTTGTTTGCTATAGTGGTGTTTTCACATAGTAGTTAAGGATTAGATACCAGCAGCTTGGTAACGTTCTATGTTTGTCAATGTACTGAACCAGGTTAGAAAAATGATGTGAAAACAATGATAATCACCTCATGTTCATTTTCCATTAAAAGTAGGAAACGGCTGGATCTATGTGTCTATATTCATGGTAAGATTACAGAGCCTACAGCACGGTCATACTCAAATGTTCGAGTTTGATCTGGGAATCTTTGATCCAATATGCAGCAGAAGTAATCTACATTAAAATAGAATGATGTTGAATATGCCAGTCTATTATATTGCTAGTATATTTGTATATACTATTCATTTTATGCATCACAAAATATGCTTCATTTCAGCTTAAGTATGTAAACAATTCCTTTTTTCCCCTCGTATAGGAGCCATACTATTTGCCTCATCTGCTGTTAGTGTTGGTGCTTTCTATCTTATCAGCATGTTTTTTCCTTTTGTATTCAGAGTACACTCTGAAGGACGTACTATATTTAATAAAGGTCCTAGTAATACACAACCAACTTGATGGGTTTGCTGACCTGCGGATTATAGACTGTGGATAACGAGTATATAATGACAGCAAACAGTAAAAATCCCAAGGTAGTTCACAGAGACATTAAAAAAGAGATTAATCTTCTCTGAGGAAGATATAAGGAGGAAGTTCCAGAGCTTGGAGCCTATTTTCTCAAGATAAGAGTGAGGTAAGAGTGGAGAGCTTTGGGAGATGTTGGTATGAGTGTAGAAGGTTGGTTTTGGAGAGTAGAGTAGGTGGAGCCATGGAGGGATTTGAAAACATAATTCATTATTAAGTAACAACTCGGATAAAGGAAGCTGAAAATCACTAACCGAAAAAAACATCCTGCTTAAAAACTGGCACACTGTTGCTGGAAATGACCCAAGAGTCTGAATAATGGTACAGTGCAACTTTCAATGTGTACAGTTTGAAGGTTGTTATTTTAAGGTGGGAGCAAATAGTTTCTTCTGCTGTGCTTCTGAGCTTGTAATTTATTTTGTAACTGAAACATAAAGTACCTCTCCCTTTGATAAAATATTTTGCAGACTTCCACTGTGTTGTTTTAGAGCATGCTGGTGCAATGCCAATTAAAGAATTTGAGACTGATTTAAAAAAAAAGACACTTCAGTGGTAAAGTTGCTGCCTTACAGCGCCAGAGACCCCCGTTCGATCCTGACTACGGGTGCTGTTTGTACATTTTTCTTGTGACCTGAAACGTCACCTGAAGAAGGGTCTCGAACCGAAACGTCACCCATTCCTTCTATCCTGAGATGCTGCCTGACCTGCTGAGTTACTCCAGCATTTTGTGAATAAATACCTTCGATATGTACCAGCATCTGCAGTTATTTTCTTATACCATATATTATATTTCCTGTGACCTAAGTGGGTTTTCTCTGGCAGCTCCGGTTTCCTCCCACACTTCAAAGACGTAGAGTTTAATTGGCTTTGTAAAATTGTAAATTGTCCCTAGTCGGTGTAGGATAGCGTTATTGTACAGGGATCGCTGGCCGGCGCAGACTCGGTGGGCTGAAGGACATGTTTCCACGCTATAAACGAAACCAATCTAAAGTCACCTCGCACACATTGGATGTATAATAACATAGAACATATAATAGTCCAGTACAGGAACAGGCCTGATAGAGTCTGAAGAAGGGACTCAAACCCGAAACGTCACCCATTCCTTCCCTCCCGGGATGCTGCCTGTCCCGCGGAGTTACTCCAGCATTTTGTGTCTACCTTTGATTTAAACCAGCATCTGCAGTTTTTTTTTCTACACAGGAACAGGCCCTTCAGCCCACAATGTCTGCCAAACATGATGTGAAGACCAACTCTTACGTGCCAGCACATCATCCACATCCCTCCATTCCCTGCATACCCGTGTGCTGCACTAGAATGTGTTCATCATGATCATAAATTGATGTTGCCTCTGGTACTTTTGCTCTGGACTCATTTAAATATTAACAACAATGTCCAAATTGTTCGCCCAGGCGGAACAACTTCAGGTTTTTTCCCCGACCGCTTTGCATTTGCTTGTTTGTTCATCAACATGAAGAACTTAACAGCGATGTTGAGGGTGCCACCTGTTGACAACTTTTGTATTTTGTTAATCAAATAGACATTTCTTGCTGCTACCGTTGTTTGGGGTGTGAGGGCGCGGCCAAGTTGTGGGAAGGAAGGAAAGAGAAGAGCAGAGCAGAAATGAATAATTTTAGCGATTTTTTAATTCTCTTTGGAATGAAACATTTTTTGCATTAATGCAATAGAAAAACTTTTTTTGCGTGGTAGGCCTTGAGTAATAATGTGTTACTAATATTGTTTGTATATCTGTATTTATTTGTGCCAACCATATATTGTGTAGGTGTAAGTTTTTTTTGTTGGCGTTGGCTTGGTGTGCAATCCTTGCTTGGAAAACTGCAATTGCTGAGTTATGAATACTTCTGGAATATGTTTAGTGCGCAAGACACTGATACCTTTTGAGTCGTTTGCAAAGCACGTTATTTAAGAAACGTGCAGAAATCCTTGTAAGATTGGTTGAAATATGATTGAGGCTTTGTCATTTTAGTCAATGCACTTTGAAAACAACACAAAGGTATCCAGTTTAGTTATATTTCTAATTTTCATGTCACCAATGTCTTCCACTGTGAGTGGAGTCCCCAGTCATCACACGGCTTTGCTCCTTTTTATTGGCTCTTGCAGCAACTGTGATAATTCTTGGATCACTGGAAATGGATAATTTGGCTTGGATTTAATGTTAACTGGTGCAATAATGAATATTTGTCAAGAGTGCCAATGAAGTGAAAGTTGTACAAGATTGCGATGATGCGTAACTAGTTAGCACATTCTGGGGGGTTCAGGTTTATTTAATCAAACCAGTGGTAATAATGAATTTTGTGTCCACTTCCCCATTGTCTGAAAATTGCTTGTATTTTGAGTAAATTTGAGAAAATGTAATTGGAAATCTTGGAAAAAAACATTTATGAGAGCAGCCTTTTTGACAACAGACACTGAGAGCTTATATGGCACAGAAATAAGCCCTCGGCACAACATGTCCATGCTGCTATTTTTGTCTATCTGCGCTAATCCCATTCACCCACATTGGGTCCATGTGCCTCTGTGCCTTGCTTGTTGAAGTGCCTGTCTAAATGTCGTGAAGTTATCTGATTCCACCACTGGCAGTGAGTTCAGACATCAAAAACTCTGTATGAAGAGGAAAAATATTCCCCTCAAAAACCCTTTGAAGGTCTTTCCTCTTACCGTAAACCATTGCCCTGTATCTATCTACCTTATCTATGATTCTGATAATTTTATATACCTTTATCAGATAATCTGATAATTTTATATACCTTTATCAGATCAGGCCATTGCCAGTTTGAGAAAGAGAGGAACAATATAGAAAATTGGTTGTGGTCATGTTCTGAAACGTTGGATATAATCCAATAAATTGGAAAGAGTGCTTGTGCTTTACAGAGTAGACTGCAAGAAAAATAGTAAATTGTTGGAGGCTGCATGTTTAATATCACCCATGGATAAAAGATGGATCTCAAATGTTAGAAGGCATTGATGCGCTATGGCACCTCCTGAGATGGCATCATATAACGTTGAAATCTATGTTAACATCTCTCCAATTATTGTGCATTTAGGGATTTCTGGGATAGTGATCAGTGTTGATCTTTTTGGCTTTGTGATCTTTTGATAGATTTGCATTTATTTATGTGACCAATTCTGACCAAATGTGTTTCTAAAATTGCTTTGAACAGCGTTCCCAACTCCTGTCCTGTGAGCCCACGAGGTGCCGGCTGCTCTGGTTACCGCTTTGGACGCAACATCACGAGAGACCTACAGCTAGCTGCAGCATTTGCCGAGAAGGCCGCATCCGAGCAACAGGCAGAAACATCTGGTGGCGATAGCCCCAAGGTTTGGAACAGTTTTACATGTGTGAATCTCACCACTCTTCTTGTACTCTTCCCTTTTCCGTGTTTCTGGAAACAGTGACTTGTAAATGGTTCAAGAGATCCTGGCAGCTTTCCAAAAAAAAACCATTCCTGTTTTACCATAAAATCACGAGGGGACTAGACAGGGCGAATACACTATCCTATGATAATGGAATCAAGAACCAGAGTGGTTTGGGTGAGAAAGGAAAGATTTAACAGGAACCTGAGGGGCAACTTTATCCACACACGGGGTTGGTGGGTATATGGAAGAAGCTGCCAGAAGATGTAGATGAGGCCGGTACTATTACAAGATTTAAAAGACATTTCGGCAGGTACATGGATAGAAAAGGTTTAGAGGGATATGGACTAAATGTGGTAAATGGGATTAACTAGTGTTTTAGCTGCAATTTGGCGATCGGCATTAGACTTGAAGTGCAGAGCTGAGCATGTAAGAAATTGCATATTCAATTTATTAACCGATTTCATCATACTTTTTAAAAAAAGACATAACGTGCTGGAGTAACTCAGCGGGTCAGGCAGCTTCCCTGGAGAACATGGATAGGTGACGTTTCACAGAGTGCTGGAGTAACTCAGTGGGTCAGGCAGCTTCCCTGGAGAACATGGATAGGTTACGTTTCACAGAATGCTGGAGTAACTCAGTGGGTCAGGCAGCTTCCCTGGAGAACATGGATAGGTGACGTTTCAGATCGGGACCCTTCAGTCTGAAGAAGGGTCCCAAACCGATAGGTCACCTATCCATGTTCTCCAGGGATGCTGCCTAACCTGCTGAGTTACTCCAGCAATTTGTACCTTTTGTTTTGTAAATCAGCTTCTGCAGTTCCTTGTTTCTACATCATCTTTAATTGTAGATCTTAAGGATGCATTGTCATATCGCAGAATCATTATGCTTCGGGGTGTTTTGCTTAGTTCATTCACAGAATTGTTGGGTATCACCGTCAAAAAGAGCATTTAATTGCCATTCATAATTGCCCCTGACAGGGATACGTCTGTGGACAAGCCCGGGTATGTGGCGCTGTAAAGCAGCAACTCTACCGCTGAGCCACTGCCGCCCGAATTTTTATATCACATTAGTAATTTATATTACATTACAGAATAATGAAAGGCATGGATAGAGTGGATGTGGAAATGATGTTTCCACTGGTGGGAGAGCCTAGGTCCAGAGGTCATAGCGTCAGAATTAAAGGGCTCTCTTTTAGAAAGGAGGTGAGGAGGAACCTCTAGTCAGAGGATAGTTAATGTGTGGAACTCATTGCCACAGAGGGCTGTGGAGGCCGTCAGTGGATATTTTTAAGGCAGAGATAGACAAACTCTTGATTAGAATTGGTGTGAAGGGTTATGGGGAGAAGGCAGGAGGAAGGGATTAGGAGGCAGGGATGAACTATGATTGAATGGTGGAGTAGACTCGATGGGTCGAATGGCCTCATTCTACTCCTATAACTTGTGAACTTGTAAAATAATTAAATTTTGAGTAAAATAGTTTTATTTTATTCAGACCCTAATATGTTTTTAAAAAGGTTCATGAGTGTTTTCAATGATTTTCAGTATTTTCAATGATTTTGTATTTGTCCAGGATGATTCCAAACCCCCGTATTCCTATGCACAGCTGATTGTGCAAGCCATATCCTCTGCTCAAGATAAACAATTAACACTAAGCGGCATCTATGCACATATCACGAAGCATTACCCTTACTACAGGACAGCTGACAAAGGATGGCAGGTGAGTGTACTCACTGGAGTAGAAAAGTATAAGTGTATGATTATCTGAATGGTGTCAGATTAGGAAAAGGGGAGGTGCAACGAGACCTGGGCGTCCTTGTACATCAGTCACTGAAAGTGAACATGTAGGTACAACAGGCAGTGAAGAAAGCATGTTGGCCTTCATTGCGAGAGGATTTGAGTTTAGGAGCAAGGAGGCCCTTCTGTAGTTGTACAGGGCCCTATGAGACCGCACCTGGAGTATTGTGTGCAGTTTTGGTCTCCTAATTTGAGGAAGGACATTATTGCCCTTGAGGGAGTGCAGCGTAGGCTCACCGGGTTAATTCCTGGGATGGCAGGACTGACATATGATGAAAGAATGGGTCGTCTGGGCTTGGGTTCACTGGAATTTAGAAGGATGAGAGGGAATCTTACAGAAACATAAAATCAGTACTCTGTTCCTGGTTTTTCCCCATATCCCTTGATTCCTTTAGCCCTAAGAGCTAAATCTAACTCCCTTTTGAAAACAAGCAGTGGATTGGCCTCCACTGCCTTCTGTGGCAGAGAATTCCACAGATTCACAACTCTGGGTGAAAAAGTTTTTCCTCATCTCAGTCCAAAATGACCTACCCCTTAGTCTGAAAAACTATGACCCCTGGATTGGACAGGATAGATGTAGGAAATATGTTCCCGATGTTGGGAGAGTCCAGAACCAGGGGTCATAGTTTTTCGGACTAAGGGGTAGATCATTTTTGACAGAGATAAGGAAAAACGTTTTCGCCCAGAGAGTTGTGAATCTGTGTAATTTTCTGCCACAGAAGGCAGTGGAGGTCAATCCACTGGATGTTTTCAAGAGAGAGTTAGATTTAGCTCTTAGGGCTAAAGGAATCTAGGGATATGGGGAAAAACCAGGAACAGAGTACTAATTTTGGATGATCAGCCATGATCATATTGAATGATGGTGCTGGCTCGAAGGGCCGAATGGCCTACACCTGCACCTATTTTCTATGTTTCCATGATTAGTTAACTTTGTTACCTTGTGTGAATGATGTTCCCAAGTTCTATCGGATTAACTAGACTTGAGAATTGTCTTTCTCTTGCTTGTGCTAAGTTCATCTTTAAATGACGGTGATTTAAATGCAGCAAATGGGGATCAAAGGTGTTGGGTCATGATTCCTCGTATTGTATGGCAATTGCTCAAAATAGAGTATGAGCCTTTATATAAAATACCATATATAAATAATATTTAATAATGAGTGCTAAGTTTCATACTAAACTCATAAAATTCAACGGTCATTTCAAACTGCCCCATTGAAGCTTTTGGAAAGAGCACTGTTATCCTAGCTATTTGGATGTTATAATATCCTGATCACAGAGATGAAAAGCCATTGTTACTCCCCTATCTAAAACATGGCTCTAATATTGGGAATTTGAAGCTAATAAAAATCAAAACTACCCTGAAAGTTTTTCAGGATTACATTTCTTGGTTTACAGTTCTGATTTAGTGCTTAAAATTGGTGTTAACAATCACAGAGGAGAAAAATGTGAGATTCTCTGAGATGATTTGCTCCTTTGTCAAGTTTTAACCGAATTCTTAATGATGGATTAAAAAAAATCCTTTGGCATCCATTTGCAATATTTGGAGGCAAGCATAAAATGTGTCTGGGCAGGCTGCTTCCATTTAAAAACTTGACAAAATTATTCAAAATTATTATATCTTTCCTTTCTCAGCTAAATATTTCTAATTTCTATATCACTCATTTTATATTAAAAAATGTGGAATGTTTTTTCAAAAGAATAAACTGAAATAAAATGCTGAGGAAGAAGGAAATAACCTCAAAAACTGGCAAGATTGCAATCAGGAGGAAAAGCAATGTCAAAGTCAAAGGTTTGTGGTTTCATCCTGTGATCAGACAACTATGCAGACATCCACAAGTCTGTGAAATCGGCCAGGCAGGATATGTATTTGAACCAATTGTCCAGCAGGTGAATTCAGTGAAAAACTGCAGTGCAGAAGTAGTGGCAGACAGAAGCAAGATCTGTACGAGGTGTGATTACTGTACTTAGAATGTGAATGGATGTGATAAATTGTAGCACATCAGTCCATGGAACTGAGAACTACATTCTGTACTCTGTGTCTTCCTTGAGTGTGACTTGATTGTATGTACATATATATGATCTGTACTCAAAACAAAGCTTTGACTGTACCTCGGTGCACGTGACAGTACTAAACCTAAACACAAATTCCACAAGGGACAGTGAGTCACGGGCAATTCTTACAGTGAACTATAAATTGTTCTGAATATGTGCCCATATAAACATGTTTAGGAATTAAAGCTATACCTAAAAAGGAAACACTTGTAGGGCTCTGGATTAAGAGCAAGACAGTCATTGTACACTGAGCTGGCAGCGATCATCCTGTTTTTATGCGCTTTGATTCTGTTAAATTTCTGTACTGGGAAGTTAAATTGCCGTGCTTGTAATTCCCTATCCATGCAGCTAAAATGAGTTCTGTTAATTGTACTGTATGTGATCCAGAATTGTTGTGCTTAATTGTTCACTTAATTGCAGTTGAACATTCAATATTTGTAATTTTTTCTCCCTGGGCCAGAATTCCATCCGCCACAACCTCTCTTTAAATCGGTATTTTATCAAAGTGCCACGGTCGCAGGAAGAACCCGGAAAAGGGTCATTCTGGAGAATTGACCCATCGTCAGAGACGAAGTTAGTGGAACAGGCTTTCCGAAAGCGCAGGCAGCGAGGGGTGTCGTGTTTTAGGACTCCTTTTGGACCCATCTCCTCCAGGTTGGAAGCTACGCCTTTTTGCAGTTCAAGTCATGTTAACATAATGTTCTTGAATTTGTGGAATGTTTTTGGATAAACTCACAGGATGCCTCGAGCAATTCTGTAGATAAAATACCGATCAACGTAGGGCTGACTATTCTGAATACTCCTTTCAAATTATCAAGGACATGCAGCTTACTTCTATGATAGAAGAAACTGTGCAGTAATGTGGAAAGGCCATATGTATGTTAGTTATTCCATGCCTATGTCGTTTCGCAGAGAAAATTATGATGTGAGCAAGGTCAAGCTGAGGAATGCTTTGGTATAAAGATAATTTTAGCTGCTCTGGAACTGTGTAGAAAATACTGCAAGTGCTTCATGCTACATAAACTACTGCAGATGTAAATACTGTGTGCTATGACATGGAAGATTATGTTCCAAAATTCTCTGCTGCTGAGGAACAGATAATCCCAAAAGAGTTGTGGTTTCTCAAATAATCACAAATGCTCCGAAAAAGATGGTGCTGACTCTTTTGCCTTTTTTTTTCTTGTGCTGTCCTCTGGCTGTGTGCAGAGCTGAGTAAGTGTTTTCCCTTGTTCCTACTGTAATTATACTGTATCGATTTGCTCACTGAACACCACTGTGATGGATGTGATTTCTATACCCATCTCTTTGAAATTGTAAAAGAGCAGGCGGGATAGAGAAATGGCATCGTCCGTTTATTTCCATGCCCATTCTCATTATCAAGCAAGATTTTGGCTGGTTTTGAACTTCCATTTGAGACAGAAAGTATTGTATTTAATCCAAGATAGTGCGTGTGATTAGCTTGATATTTTAATGCAGCCCTGGTGGTTGTTGAAGGTGCCAAATTTTGTGATGCAGGTGGAATTATTAAACATCCTTTGTCCTCTGTATGGCTGGCCTGTGGTGAATATAACAAAAGTGAAATCTAGGCTCTTTTTTTCATTTTGCATTTTTAGATGCAGTCCAGTTTTCCTTACACTTTTTTTTTTCTTTGCTGGCTTTTATCTTCATGTGGCCCAAGGCACATAGATTTTTAAAAAACCAAAGAAGTAGGTTCCACTTTCATTTAGTTTAGTTTAATTTAGTTTAGAGATACAGCGTAGAAACAGGGCCTTCAGCCCACCAAGTGCGTGCCGACCAACAATCACCCTTACACTGGTATTATCCTACACACTAGAGACAATGCACAAAGTCCAGTTAACCTACAAACCTGCACGTCTTTGGAATGTGCGAGGAACCAGAGCACCCGGAGAAAACCCACGTGGTCACAGGGAGAACGTGCAATCTCCATTAGGACAGTTAGAATCTAATCTGCATCCCTGGCACTGTAAGACAGCAACTCTACTGCTGTACCACCGTGCTGCCCTAATTTGGATGTGATTGCTCCTGGTCTCCAATTTGGCTCTGCTAGCCAAAGGAAGATGGGTTACTTGTTTCTTGGTACCAATATTTTTGGATAGATGGAAATACCTCTAAATACATAGTTAATTTTAGTTATTGCCGTTGGTACATACAGTCCTAATTGTATCCTTCAGTATAAACCATTTAAGAGCAGGCCTAAATGAGATGTTTATGATAATAAAGAATCTTATAGCTAAATCTGGAGAAGTTATTTCCTCTGAAGTGCAGGTTATTTCTCTTTATAACCTTAAAGTTAGAAATAGCTATTCAGGTTTCATGCCAGAAATTGTACCCATGGCACCAACACTTGTGTGATCTTGGGAAAAATTGTGACATGCACTGTCATTTTCCTTTTCCACTTTCCAATACTTGAACATAATTGTATACTGGTGTACAATTCTGGTGTCTCAATTACCGCTATGAGAAAAGCATTGATTTGCTATGGTGCTCGTGATCCTGTACTCAAAACAAGCACAGGTACGTATCCCCGATACTTAAAAAACAAAACAAAGGCACCTACACAGGCTGTGTGCTGCTGTGCCATCCCCAGCCTTTTCACTGGTGTTGGTCAGCAATGAGATGGTGATCTTATTACCCCACTGCTCTGTGGAGTGAACCACTGAAGCAGAGATTGTCTGAGAATGTATAGGCAGGGGCTAACTGAGTGACCACATTGCTAAGATGCCAAGTCTCTCTTTCTCTCTCCATCTCCCTCTTTTTCTCTCTCTCTCTCTTTCTTTCTCTCTCCCTCTTGTCCCTTTCTCTCTCTTGCTCTCTCTTCCTCTCTCGTTCTCTCTTTCGCTCTCGTTCTCTCAGTTCTCTGTCGTTCTCAATGTGCAGCGATCTGTTTTATTGATGTGGGTGTGGCGGCAGCCTCTGGACACAGCGGTGCTGTCACTAACGTGTGGGTTTGGTGTCATGATCTATTTTAATGCTAATTTCACTAATGCTTACATTCCAAAGAGAGCATGCTGAGCGCTAAGCGAGCTGACAGCGTAGTGACTAATCTAGTAAATCGCTTCGGGATAGTTAATGTTCAAAGTACTGACACAACTATTGACCTGTCATGTTATCCAACCTTTTCCCAGAGTTGTTCAGTGTAGCTCGCACCAGGTTCCATGATATGTATTATCTTCATTCAAATCATCGCACTCTTGACCTATTCCACTGTGTATATCTACCTTGTTTTCATTTTCTGCCTTGCCCCCTAAGATGGTGCTGTTTTAATAACTTCTGTTCCTGTGTATTCTTTATTTCCTTTGAACATGCTTATACCATCTTGTTTTCTCTATTGTACTTCCTTAGATTCTTAGACTGCTTTCTCTGCTGCCTAATGTAAACATCACCAATTCTCCACCTTTGCCCTTCCACTTATCTGTCAAACATTCTCATTTCTTTCAACCTCAGCTTCCACAATAGCATCCAGCCGATTTCCTTCAATTTCAGTGCTCTGGTTTCTATTATCCGTTCTTGCAGCATGTTTATTCATTTAGTTTCAGTCGTGGATTTTCAATCTGTGGTTGATTAACTGAGACATTTCCTCTTGAAATATTGTGAGCCATTTTGCTCTCAGAAACGTAGCTGCTTAAAAAGCTTACAACATCAAAGTTAAGTACTGCATTTCTGATGCAAGGATAATCACCTCACCAATATTGGTTATGACATTCCACAGTTTTTCTCATATTAGTAGTAGTTAATGAAGGTGAACGAAGTTCCATTGGAATTGGTCTATACCAGTTGAAATGCTTCTTTCTTGTAAAAGATAGGAAAATTATAATCACAGCTTGAAGATTAAGGTTTATAAAAGAAGTTCAGTAGATGAAATCATTTTTCTGGTAAAATAATACTTTTGTGTCATCTTAATACCAAAGCAGTTTGATGCTTTTCAGTAGAGTGCTGGAATAACTCAGTGGGACAGTTCTGAAGGGTCCTGACCTGAAACGTCGCCTATCCACATTCTCCAGAGATCCTGTCTGACCCCCTGAGTTACTCCACTACTTTGTTTTCAACGCAAAATTCCAACATCTGCAGTTCCTTGTGTGTCCATGATGCTTTTCATTGTATTGTGGTTTAAGCATGAAAACCGGCGAGTTTAATTACAGGTAAAATGACTTAATTTTATATAAAATTGATTGGATAATTCTAGTTTGCTTTGTAAATGTCACCTTTTAAATT
Organism: Rhinoraja longicauda; assembly: GCF_053455715.1. Lineage (NCBI taxonomy): Eukaryota > Metazoa > Chordata > Chondrichthyes > Rajiformes > Arhynchobatidae > Rhinoraja > Rhinoraja longicauda. The sequence continues at coordinate 4,429,761 of NC_135973.1, forward strand.
CAGGTTTGTAATGCCTTATTTTTAAATTCAGGTTCGTAAATTCTTTCTACCATCGCATTCCTCAGAGATCAACTGCAGAACTAATTTTAAAATATTAGCATTTTGGTTTACTTCAATAAAACGGTTAACCTAAATCTGCGCATGCAATGTCTTGATCAATAATAACATTCGTTAAAGGATGGAATCTGGTCCTCTTAAGTGCCTTGTTTTGAGAGGCTTCCAATTCTCGAGGGGCAATAAAACCAACCGTTTAATGTTGAAGAGGTGGTGGAGTATTCATCTAAAATCGGCAGTTCTGCTATCATAGCCAATGTTGGTATTTTGAAGATGATTTTTCCTAATGCAGTCAACTGGTTATGGATCTTAGTTATTAGTGTTGTCATTATGTTTTGTAAAATGGCCCCTACCATTAAATAAAAGTGAACATTTCCCCAACAATTGATATTTTTCACTTAGTTCTCCAGGTGTGCCAAGCTGTATTAATTTAGTAGAAAATAAACCTGCTTATATTTTATTTTTCCTGGGGATATTGTTTAATCATTTCAAATCTCATTGTTTTCCATGGACATCCCTTTGATTTAGAATGTATTGAAATTATTATCATGTTTTATTCTATATCGCTATAGCCTTTGTGGCTGTGTATATTGAAAAACATTGCTAGTGTCTGTGTGGGTCTTCTGTTTAACATTTTCAAGAAGTTCACATTAATTCAATGCATAAAATAACTACTGTGTAAAAACACGTACACGTCCAGAACCAGGGGCCACAGGTTAAGAATAAGGGGTAGGCCATTTAGAACAGAGATGAGGAAAAACTTTTTTAGTCGGAGAGTTGTGAATCTGTGGAATTCTCTGCCTCAGAGGGCAGTGGAGGCCAATTCTCTGAATACATTCAAGAGAGAGCTAGATAGAGCTCTTAAGGATAGCAGAGTCAGGGGGTAAGGGGAGAAGGCAGGAACGGGGTACTGATTGAGAATGATCAGCCATGATCACATTGAATGGCGGTGCTGGCTCGAAGGGCCGAATGGCCTCCTGCACCTATTTTCTATTGTCTATTGTCTAATTTCAAATCTCTGAGGCCTCCCATCTGACAGGCTGTCAAAAAGATAAAAGGAGAATTTGTTCCATTCTATTGGTTGGATGGTTCGTCTAGTGAGGCTATATGGGAAGAGGTGAGGAACAAGAAAGGGATGATCACCTTGTTGGGGGTGTACTACAGAGCCCCGAGTAGTCAATAGGAATTAGAATAACAAATGTGCTGGGAGATTGCAGACAGCTGCAGGTCAAATAAGGTTGTTGTAGTAGGGGATTTTAACTTTTCCAATATAGACTGGGGAGAATCAGAGCGTGAAAGTTCAGATGGGTGCAATTCCTCAAAAGTGTTTCAGGAGAGTTTTCTTAAGCAGTATGTGGAGGTCCCTACACATGAGAGGGCAACGCTGGATCTAGTATTGGGAAATTGGGACGGGCAAGTTAATGAAGTGTGTGCGGAGGAGCCTTTTGGCACCAGTGACCACAGTTCGATTATGTTTAAGACAGTTATGGATAGGGACGGAGAGGGTTCACGTGTTAAAATGCTCAACTGGGGTAAGGCATGAGGGGATGAGAGAAGGTCTCACTCAGGTTGACTGGAGCAGGTTATTAGAGGGGAAAGGAATAAAGCTCAGGATGTGAATGTCCCCGTTAGAGTGAAGGGCAAAGCAGGCAAACGTAAGGAAGCTTGGCTGACGAGGGAACTTGAGAATTTAGTCAAAAACAAGAAGGACGCATGGGACAGGCAGCTGGGATCAAGTGCATCCCTGGAGGAGTTTCGGGAACTAAGGAGTAAACTAAAAAAGGATATCAGAAGGGTAAAAAGGGGCCAGGAGATAGCTCTGGCAGGTAGCATTAAGGACAATCCCAAAAGATTTTATAAATACATAGGGAGGAAAAGGGTAACTAGAGAGAGAGAGTGGGACCTGTCAGGAATAAAAGTGGTCACCTCATGTGTGGAGCCACAGGAGATGGGCAAGGTCCTAAATGTATTTACCGAGGACAAAGACAGTAGGAAGGAGGAAATTGGAGCAATCGCTGGAAGTGTCTTGAGAGCAGTCAGGGTTACTGTCGAAGAAGTACTGAAGGTACTGTCGTGTTGGAAGGTAGACAAATCAGATATATCTGAGGCCATTGTGGGAAACCAGAGAGGAAATTGCGGGAGCCCTGGTTGAAATTTACAAGTCGTCCTGAAATACAGGCGAGGTGCGGGAAGACCGGAGGGTGGCAAATGTTGTGCCTCTTTTCAAAAAGGCTGCAGGGAAAATGCTGGGAACTACAGGCCAGTGAGCTAAACATCTGTAGTTGGTAAGTTACTGGAGAGTATTCGGAGGGATAGGTTATGCGGGCATTTGGTTGGGCAAGGGCTGATTAGGGACCAAAAAGGTTGATGAGGGCAGAGCTGTGGATGTTGTGTACATGGACTTCAGTAAGGTGTTCGACGAGGTTCCACGTGGTAGACTGCTCCGGAAGGTTAGATCGTATGGGATCCAAGGAGAGATAGCTGAATGGATAGCAAATTGGCTCCATGGAAGGAGCAGAGGGTGATGGTGGAAGGTTGCTTCTCAGACTGGAGGCCTGTGACCAGTGGTGTGCCTCAGGGTTCGGTGCTGGGCCCGTTACTGTTTGTCATCTACATCAATGATTTGGATGAGAACATACAGGGCAAGATTAACATGTTTGCTGATGATACAAAAGTTAGTCGTTTTGCAGATAGTGAAGATGGTTGTGAAAGATTGCAGCGGTATCTGGATTGATTGGCCAGGTGGGCAGAGGAATGGTTAATGGAATTTAATACAGAGAAGTGTGAGGTGCTGCATTTTGGGACATTGATAAAGGGCAGGACCGACACAGTGAATGGTAGGCCTCTAGGTAATGTAGAGCAGAGGGATGATCTAGGAATACAGGTGCATTGAAGATCGAGTCGCAGGTAGATAAGGTGGTCAAAATGGCTTTTGGCACTTTGGCCTTCATCAGTCATTGAGTATAAAAGTTGGGAGGTCATGTTGCAGTTGTATAAGATGTAGGTGAAACTGCATTTAGAGTATTGTGTTCAGTTCTGGGCAACATGTTATAGGAAAGATATTGAAAAGCTTGAAAGGGATCAGAAAAGATTAACAAGGATGTTGCCAGGGAGAGGTTGAGTAGGCTGGGTCTCTATTCCATGGAGCACAGGAGGATGAGGGGAGATCTTATAGAGGTATACAAAATCATGAGAGGAATAGATCGGGTTGACGCACAGTATCTTTTGCCCAAAGTAGGGAAATCGAGGACCAAAAGACATAGGTTCAAGGTGAAGGGGAAAAGATTTAATAGGAATCTGAGGGGTAACTTTTTCACACAAAGGATGGTGGGTGCATGGAACAATCTGCCAGAGGAGGTAGTTGAGGCTGGGACTATCCCATTGTTTAAGAAACAGTTAGACATGTACATGGATAGGACAGGTTTGGAGGGATATGGACCAAGCGCAGGCAGGTGGGACTAGTGTAGCTGGGACATTGTTGGTCGGTGTGGGTGAGTTGGACCGAAGGGGCTATTTCCACACTGTGTCACTCTATGACTATGACTCTATTTATACACCCATATAGATATGGGTTTATGCATGAACTCAAAATGCTGGAGTAAATCAGCAGGTCAGGCAGCATCTCTGGAGAAAATGGATAGGTGACGTTTCAGGCTGGAACCCTTCTTCAGATCTGACCCGAAACGTCATCTATCCACTTTCTCCAGAGATGCTGTGTTACTTCTGCATTTTGTGTCTTATCTTTGGTATTAACCAGTATCTTATACCATTGCTTATGGAAATTTATTAGTGTTTTATGAAGGGATCATTTTATAAACATGTATATTAATATTTCAGGAGTGCCCCTGCTTCTCCCAGCCACCCAGGTCTTCTCTCTCCTCATTCAAGTGGATTGCAGACACCTGAATGTTTGTCTCGTGAAGGATCCCCTGTCTCTCACGACCACGATTTCGCAAGCTCCAAGCTGGCATCAGTGCCAGAGGTTCGTTACTCTCAAAGTGCACCAGGTAACTATCCCACGTTACATCTGAGAATTCTATATATACTCCAGCCTTGGGACCTGCCACATTGAACAATCTCTTTAATTTGATTGTATCAATAAGAACAGGATTTCACACAATTAGATTCTGTTTTAATTTGTTACGCTAATTAGGTTTAATGTTGCATGCACTCAGTTTATAGTTTATCCATTTTTTTCAAAACCTTCCCCTGTGTTCTAATCCCACCTGCGGGATTCTTCCACTGCTCAGGAATTATAATTTATTTGTCAATACGATTATCTGGGAGACCCTAAACATGAAGAGTAAGGTTGTCCGACGGTAAAACAGAGACGCAAGGGATTTTTCGGCTCCCAAACCAAAACATTGTATGTCCATTTCCCTCACAGATGCTGCCTGATCCACTGAATTGTTCCAGCACTTGGTGTTTTGTATGATCGTAAACTGGCTGCCTTATTTTAGTCCCAGAAAGTGATGGCCCTGCGTAATGCCTTGTGCAGCAGGTTGAGAACTGCAAGGGTTGGGACCCTTTCGGCAGCAGTGCTCTGGTGCACTGCCCTGATGGAGTAAATGTTCTTATCCACAGCTGGGCATAAGTTAAATCTGGAATCATTGTCTTATCAGTGACACTTGGTTGCTTAGCTGAGGAGAAATTGGGAATAACTGGCTTATTTAGCCCATTAGGATCGTCAGTCCGGATTCCTAGCTGATCTGACATGCGGACACAGTTCTTTTTTCCTGACAGGTAGCAGAACTTAACATTAAAGGTTTAAAAATGGTCCAAAAGCGGTCAAATGAGACTAGCTTAGATGGAGCATCTTAGTCATCGTGGATGAATTGAGCAAAATGGCCTGTATCCGTGCTGTGTTACTGTATGACTCCGACTGAGATGCGGAGATTGCTAACAGTCAGTCAGAGACTGTGGTGAGGATGGTGGATGAAATGGGTGGCAAGGAATTTATAGACAATGGACAATAGGTGCAGGAGTAGGCCATTCGGCCCTTCGAGCCAGCACCGCCATTCAATGTGATCATGGCTGATCATTCTCAATCAGTACCCCGTTCCTGCCTTCTCCCCATACCCACTGACTCCGCTATCCTTAAGAGCTCTATCTAGCTCTCTCTTGAATGCATTCAGAGAATTGGCCTCCACTGCCTTCTGAGGCAGAGAATTCCACAGATTCACAACTCTGACTGAAAAAGTTTTTCCTCATCTCCGTTCTAAATGGCCTACCCCTTATTCTTAAAATGTGGCCCCTGGTTCTGGACTCCCCCAACATTGGGAACATGTTTCCTGCCTCTAACGTGTCAAACCCCTTAATGATCCCCTCTCATCCTTCTAAATTCCAGTGTATACAAGCCTAGTCGCTCCAATCTTTCAACATAGGACAGTCCCGCCATTCCGGGAATTAACCTAGTAAACCTACGCTGCACGCCCTCAATAGCAAGAATATCCTTCCTCAAATTTGGAGACCAAAACTGCACACAGTACTCCAGGTGCGGTCTCACTAGGGCCCTGTACAACTGCAGAAGGACCTCTTTGCTCCGATACTCAACTCCTCTCGTTATGAACAACATTCCATTGGCTTTCTTCACTGTTCCATGTCGGGAGGTGGCCGGTTTCTTTGCACCTCAGTTAAAGGGGTGCTGTAACAAGATCTGTGGCCTACATGCCTGCCTCCCCACTAACTCCCCGGCAGTCCACTGGGTGTGTGGGGATTCAGAGGCGATGTCTTCAAGTTAATCCACCATTTTGTTGGAAGAAATATCAGGAGGAGGTATTGAAGAAGTTGTTTTAATAACACAGAGCTTTTGAGGGTTAAGGAGGAATTGGTGGAGGAGAGATGGGTATTGTCAGCCTGAATAATAAATTGATAATATCGAGATGCTGAATTTGTAAAAGAAAAGGAACATCAAAGTGCAGAGGCACATTGAAAGGTTCATTTTATATTGATAGTAGAAGAGGAGAAAAACTAGATGATGAAGAAGGGTCTCAACCCGAAACGTCACCCATTCCTTCTCTCCTGAGATGCTGCCTGACAAGCTGAGTTACGACAGCATTTTGTGATACCTTCGATTTGAACCAGCATCTGCAGTTATTTTCCTACAGAAAAACTAGATGGATCAGTGTTTTACATTGTAAAACAATGGGGAAACTTATATCTGCACTCGGAACATGAGATTAATTGTTCTCTTCTACATGTAAATGTTGTGGTTGAATCTGAAGGCTTGATTTTTGTTTCTCTCTCTCTAGGTTCCCCAGTTAGTGGTCAGCCTGTTATAATGGCAGTGCCTCCCCAACCACCTGGTATTGTAAAATCTGTGGCCTACATGCCCGCCTCCCTAATAACTTCCCCACAGTCTTCTGGCCATGCTATTCACGTGCTTCAGCAAGCTCCCACTGTAACCATGGTCAGAGTGGTCACGACATCAGCCAACTCCTCAAACGGTTACATCCTAACTAATCAGAGACACATCGGTGGGCAGATTATACAAGATTGTTCCAGTGAACAGAAAGGTAATTATTTTTGGTTTCTATACAATTGTGGTTTTTAAAAACCTTTAATATGTTTAAAGCTTGAGAGCGTGCACCACCAGACTCGGGAAATTTCTTCCCCTCTGTTACCAGGCTTTTGAACAATCCTTCCTTAAGCTAGAGTACTGTTGATTCTCTGCTGCCTCATTGCAGACATTAGATTTTGCCTACGGAACTGCTGCGCTACAATGCTGAACACTAATATTCTACACTCTCTATCTTTCCTTTTGCTCTACCTATTGAGTTTACTTGAGTTTAACTTGATTGTATTTATGCACAGTATTATTTGATTTAATTGGATAGCATGCAAAACAAAATTCCCTTGAGTTCCCACGCACATTAACTATCTTAATCAAAAGCTCACTGTCTTCGCAAACAGATTAAATTGTTGTTTTTGGAAGGAAATTACATAGAAAATCGGAGGGGGAAATTTACAGCCTTCTGTGGAAAATTGGGAATTGGATATCTCTGGATTACTTTTATAGGAAGTTGATGTGAGCTTTTATGATGTCTTTCCATCCGGAAATGATGCTGTAATTTATGGCTTTCATTCAGTCAACTCTTTAATCTACTTGATATTAGGATTCTCTCCACACGTCATTCTTTCCAGTTTGTAGACAGGTGTAGACACCAGTTTCCAGGTGTATAAAATTATGACGAGAATAGATAAGTTGAATGCTCAAGAGTCTTTTGACCAGAGTAGAGGAATCAAAAACCAGAGGATTTAAGTTTGAACTTAGAGGGGAAATATTTAATAGGATCCTGAGGGGCAACATTTTCCACACAGAGGGTGATGGGTAAATGGAATGAGCTGTCAGAGGAGGTAGTTGAGGCAGGTTCAAAACCAAACATTTAAAAGACATTTGGACAGGTAGTGTAAGGTGTCAAAATTTGGACAGGTACATGGATAGGAAAGGTTTAGATGGATATGGGCCAAACATGGGCAGGTGGGACTGGTGTAGATGCGGCATCTTGATCGGTGGGGTTAAGAGGACTGTTTCTGTGCTGTATGACTCCAGTCATGACTAATCAGCAATTCATCGCACAAGCTAGCCTCCTCATCTATCGACTCCGTCTATACTTCCCGCTGCAAGTTCAGGAGAGCAGCTAGTATAATCAAGGACACTCGCACCCCTTCCATTCATCCCTCTCCTGTTGGATAGGAAATACAATGCACGTACCACCAGATTCAAGAACAACTTCTTCCCCGCTGTTTGTTATCAGACTCCTGAACAGACCACCCATATGCTTGGGATGAATTCCCAATCACCCAGTCTCCTTTCATTGAGCCCCTTGCGGTTCTTTTACCTACTCTTTCTCAGTAACACGATATCCTGCTCTCTAGGAAACAAACTGCTTCGGGTCTGAAGAAGGATCCAGACTCGAAACAACGTCTGTCTATTTCCCTTCACGGATGCTGCCCAACTTGTTGAGTTCCTCCCACATCTTGTCTTTTGCTCAAGATTTCAGCATCTTCAGTCCCCTGTATGCCCATATTCTACACTCTTATTCTTTTGCACACTCTTGTATACACGTGTATGGTATGACAGTACACATAAACTACGTTTTTCACTATATCTATTACAATAAAAAAACAATCATCCCAAAACCAATCTCTTTCCCGCCTAACACTTCAATTCATCAATAATTAATCCAAAGATAGACATAAAATGCTGGAATAACTCAGCAGGCCAGGCAGCATCTCTGGAGAAAAGGAATAGGTGACATTTCGAGATCCATCTTCAGATTTGAACCGAAACGTCATCTATTCCTTTTCTCCAATCAATAGTCAATAGTCGTTTATTTGTCACAAACACATAAATGTGTAGTGAAATGAAACATTACCCGCAGTTAAACAATAAGACCAATAAGAATAATCAATAAAAATGCAATAACACATACAATCACAACTAACACCAAACAAAAAGAAACATCCATCACAGTGAGTCTCCTCCAGTCCTTCCTCACTGTGATGGAAGGCCAAAAATGTCTTTTTCTCTTCCCTGCCGTCTTCTCCCGCGGTCAGGCTGTTGGAGTTGCCACGTCGGGGCGGCCGGGGCTCCCGATATTGTAGCCCCCCGCTGGGCGGTGAAAGGTCAACGGCCTATTCCAGGCCGCGCCGGACGGTGAAAGGTCCACGGCGGGCCGACCCAAGCCCCGCGATTCGGGGCGGGCGAACACGTTGCCTCTGCCGCTGCCGGAGCTCCCGATGTCGGCCCCCATCCAGGGGCCTGCGGGCTTCCGACGTCCACGCGGCCCGCGCCGGAGCCTCCGGAGACGAGTCGCAGCCGCGCCCGCAGCATCCGCAGGCAGCCAGCGCCGCAGGTGGTGAGTCCGGGCCGCGGGCTCTGCGAACCAGAGCCCCAGGTGGTCCCAGGTGCATGGCCAGTGGTAGGTGGAGCCCGCCGGTCCCAGGTGCATGGCCGCTGGTAGGCCGCAGCGGGAACGGAGACACGACACAGAAACAAAGGTCGCGTCTCCGTTCGGGAGAGAGAATTTTACAGTTCCCGTTCCCTCCCACCCCCCACCCCCCCCCCCCCCCAACAAACATAACATACAAACACTACACCATATTAAAACTACAATTCATACAAAAACAACAAAAAACACAAAAGACAGACGGACTGCAGGCAAGCCGCAGCTGCGACGGCAGCGCTGATGCTGTCTGTCCCACTGAGTTACTCCGGCATGTTGTGTCTATCTTTGGTGTAAACCAACATCTGCAGTTCCTTCCAAATAATTAATCCATATCCACTTGATTATAAATTGGTCTTCTTCATAGTAAATTTCAGAATTTTGCCTCACAATTTGAATCTAAGGTGTACATTGTGAGCTGTGGATGAGAATGTTTTATTTTTCTGTTTGAATTGTGTTTATAGGAGTCCTTGATGATAAATCCCTTATGACATTTACCAATGTACCGACTGGCAGTCGAGTGATTCAGACAGTAAGCAGCCAATTGGCCCAACATGTACCTGGACCAATGGTCACCATCTTGCAACAAGCACCAGCAACTTCCATGGGACAGCACCAACTTCCAGTGAAGGCAGTAACTCAGAATGGCAAACATGCTGTTCCTGTAACAAGCCTTCAAGGAAATACTTACAGTAGGTCTTTTAGTCACTTGGTTTTTAATATTCAGATATAGAATATATTTTATTCATTGAAGAGAAGGAATGGGTGACGTTTCGGGTTGAGACCCTTCTCCTCGACCCGAAACGTCACCCAGTCCTTCTCTCCAGAGACGCTGCCTGTCCCGCTGAGTTACTCCAGCATATTGTGTCTATCTTCGATTTAAACCAGCATCTGCAGTTCTTTCCTATATATTTTATTCATTAGCAGCTGACCAAGGCAATGTAGTTACATAAAGGCGGCACGGTGGCGCAGCGGTAGAATTGCTGCCTTACAGCGAATGCAGCGCTGGAGACTCAGGTTCGATCCTGACTTCGGGTGCTGTCTGTACGGAGTTTGTACGTTCTCCCCGTGACCTGCGTGGGTTTTCTCCGAGATCTTCGGTTTCCTTCCACACTCCAAAGACGTACAGGTGTGTAGGTTAATTGGCTGGGCAAATGTAAAAATTGTCCCTAGTGGGTGTAGGATAGTGTTAATGTGCGGGGATCGCTGGGCGGTGCAGACCTGGTGGGCCGAAGGGCCTGTTTCTGCGCTGTATCTTTAAATCTAAAATCTAAAAAATAAAGCCATTCTTCAACTTTTAAAAGGGATGACTTTTAGGAAAACATTGTGTTTAATGTAATTTTGTATATTGAAAAGGCTGGGTTGATAGCATTGAGGTACCTTATATTCCCATGCATAGAGAGTGGTGTGCCATTCGTTATAGTTAATAATGGATTTGTACATCAAATTCATATAGCCCAAAGAGTTATCATGAAAGTTGATAAATCAGACATTCATAAATTGAGGAGTATCTGCATGTACAGGTTAGGAACCCTGCTGTCTCATTGACATGAAAACTGAAGTTGTGTTTGTGACAGTAATATGATTGAACTTCTACTATTTTATAAGAAGTTTGTGAGAGATGTTCTGTTCTCGTTGGTGGACGGTGTTTCCATGCCATGTCTTTCAATCAATCAAATATTTCTGGGGATTAGCATTAGCAACAGAATATTCCACCTCAGTCAGTAAATTTGCATCCTATCATCGCCCAGTGTACCATTGTACATTTAAGGTGAGGGGAAAGATATAATAGGAACCTGATGGGCAACATTTTCACACAAGACAGTGGTGGTTATATATGGAAGGAAGTAGTTGAGGCAGGTACTATAATAACATTTAAAAGACGTTTGGACAGATACATGGATAGGAGAGGTTTAGAGGGATATGGACCAAATCTGGGCAGGTGGGACTAGCGTAGGTGGGACATATTGGTCAGCATAGATAGTTGGACTGCAGGGCCTGTTTCCGTGCTGTATGACTCTATGACTATTAGCTTCAAGGCAAGCTTAATGAATGCTCTAAAAAAGGCATGTAGGAGCGCACAGATCATGACTGATAGTGGGCTCATAGTAGGTATCGTTACAGTGCAAGACTACAGTCATTTAGTTCCACCATGGCACAGCGGTAGAGTTGCTACCTGACAGAGCTAGAGACCTGGGTCCGATCCTGACAATGGGTGGTGTTAGTACAGAGTTTGTACGTTCTCCCTGTGACCACGTAAATTTTCGCTGTTTCCTCCTTCACTCCAAAGACGTACAGTTAATTGGTGTCGGTAAAAAAAAGAAAATTGTCCTCAGAGTGTAGGACAATGTTAGTGTATGGGGTGATCGCTGGACTTGGTGGGCCGAAAGGCTTGTTTCCGCTTTGTGTCTTAAAAGTCTAAAAGTAAAGATGTTAAAAACTGTGCAATCCTGCCAGGTGTAGCTGTGAATGTTGATGAACAATTAAAACAACTCGCTGGATGTCACAGATGCTGCTGGACCTACTGTGATTTTTTAAACATTCTCTGCTTTTATTATCGTCACTGCTTGGAGTTTCTTTAAATTTTTTAACCAAGTGAAAGAAGCATGCTTTTTTATAAAATCTGATTTTCTTCCCTTCCTCAGCCATCACTAATCCACTACAGATCCTGGCTGCACAGGCTACATCTTCCTCGCCTGTAGTTGTGACCAAGCATATTGTCACAGAACTGCAACATTCAGCTTCGTCCATGGCCGAACCAGACGCCAAGCGACCTAAGATGGAAGAGTCGGCCGGATCAGGTTCCAGTCTTGCTGTGATCACATCGACTCCACAGACGCAGGGTACAAGCAACTAAAGCAAACCGGAATCAAGGAAACAGGTTACATTGGCGAGGATGTTCTCGGGTGTTCCACAGGAAACGAAAAAAAACAGAATTCCAAGGTGCCAAACTGATGGGAGAGAGGGAAATATAATGAGCCTGCCTTGAACTGAAGCTCGGGTTTTAAATGAGGAAACAAGATAGCTGACTGTACGATAAAGGGTGGCTGAAGTGGAGAAAGCAGCCATTTCCATAATTCTGACATTGCTGGTATTTTAAGAGCCTTAATTTAAACGAAAATGCTCTGCGGGATTGGAGGGAGGGAAGCAGATGACTTGAGTTCCTCAATGCAGCAGTTTGATATTGCCAAGCACACGACTTGGCAAAGCGGAAATAGGACTCTGTAAGTGTGCTGACTTGCGTAATTAATTACTACAAACCACCTGAGTACTGCTAAATTGCCATTACTTGTGCACATGGTCTAACCGGAAAAGAAAAATCTTTAATGATTGAAGTCTAATATTTCCGCCCTGGTTTATCACGGAGACTTTTTATGCTCACACCTGGTGCCACGAAGCTCAGCTAGTTTGTCCTGCTTGCATTGCACTTTGCAAAACTGCATCCTCAGAGTGTGGCTCACTTGGTGAAGACTGCATCCATTCTAACCAAGAAACATGGTTGTTTGGAGGCATAGAATGCAGCGGCTCTGTAAGACTGAAATTTATTTTAAAATGGGATAACTTCTACTACTGTTGAAGCCTACCTTTTTTTTGTTGGGGGGGGGGGGGGGGGGGGGAGGATTTTAAGTGATCCTGATTCCCTGCACTTTGTGTCATGAACACAAAGATAAATTATCACATCTTGTTGTTGTCAAAATCATATTGTTTCCCCACACTGAAACTGTTTTTTAAGTGCTTGCTTGCACCAAACTCTGAAAATTGTGCTTCATGAATCACTTTGTCAAACTTGGCAATGATGTTTTAAAACATTTTCAAACCAATGTAGTCGCCCACAAATGACTAGCAAAGCAACATCTTAATTATTGATGTAAAGTAGTGGCTCGTAAAATCAATGCTGTAATTGGGATCAATGTCAATAGATGCCTTAGTCACCCATTGACATGAATATATTCTCAACGTTTCATTTGCTGAAAATGACCAAGATATCTAGGAGTGATTAGGTTTTTTAAAAAAAAGTGTAATAACAAATTATAGCAAACACAATCAAGTTATTTATATTGTTTGATTAATTCTGGATTTAATCCCCATATCAAATCTAATGGACAGCCTGTAATTGATCCAGATTCTTCATGAAATTAATTGGCTTCTCAATATGCATCATTGTGTGTTTAAAAAAAATTAAATATTCTGTTCTGTGGAAAGAAATCATATTGGAAATATCTTAAGCCTTGAAATGGGTGTAACAAATTAATTTGGACCCAATTGATCACAGTTTACTCTGCTCTGAGCACTTCTTGAGACACATAACTTGCGTACCATGTCAGAACCATTAATATTGTTGCCTAACAATGGCAAGCTGATCATTTGACCCAAGTTTGTGTTTATCCACAAAATTTATTTTATACTCTTTTCTAAAGGTCGCATTTCAGAAAAACAGATTTTGTTTTTACCCACTTTATGCACCACACTATGCACTTTGTGCTACTGTTTATCCAGATCTGGGACAAATTTGTAGGCATTTGTAATGTTACTTGGAAAAGCATAACAAATGTAAATACGTAAGAGAAAATAATCTGTCAGAGACTTGTTCAGTAAATATTATATTGTAATTCGTTTTGGAGTAACATTTGAAAGTGGTGAACATTTGAACCCTACCACCTCTCTGTGAAACTGCAGAAGCAAAGGCGTGGAGCTGCTTTTTATAGAAATTAAGTTTTATAAAAAATTTATAAACTAGCTTTTTGTCAATTTTGAGGTATAATCTAAAACCAAATGAACTTGCTGTTCATCAGTCTGAAGAAGGGTCTCGACCCGAAACGTCACCCATTCCTTCTCTCCAGAGATGCTGCTTGTCCCGCTGAGTTACTCCAGCATTTTGTGTCTACCTTGCTGTTCATCTTCTCCATTTCTTCTTTCGTACGCAGTCACCTTGGTATCAAGGGTGACGTGCTGCCACTGGTTCTGGGGGTTGTGAGGGGGCTAATCAGGCCAATGTTGGAACCACAGACACAGCAGAAAATGCTTATGGGGTAGGTAGGTAGGTAATTTGTGATGTAATATGCACCTTCTGATGTTTGCAGAGGGTTTGTGTATATCCAATCCATGGAGATACGGTTCTCAGTTTCATCCTAATTGTTTTTTCCACCTTGACCATGAGCTAGCCATTTCGTGAGTCAGTGGGGACATTGCATTTCGTCAAAGAAGCCTATTCCTATCTGTACGATATTTTCATCCTACATGCACCACCGATATTGGGGATGTGAACTACTCAGTAAAGTTTGATTAGATAGAAATGGTCAAAATTAAAATTCCTTTGGGCCAGAAGTTAGTGTAATTTAAAACAAGTGGTTTAGGCAAACAGTGTCTTTGCAGGGCCTCTGTAGAGTTGCAATATATTCAGAAAGCTTTATGAAAGGTGCAGTAGAAATCTGTAATCCAAAGTGTAATACCTAATTTCAGAAATGTCCTTGAAGAACTGAGAGGCGTTTGCATGTTTTACAGGTGTACATTGAGGTTTGCCTTGTGTTAACGTGCAATCCATGTAATAGTTTTCCACTGTACATGTGATGAATTTGAAATAAATGCCGGGCCTTTTTCCAAGGATTTTTCCTCTTTAAAACTAGTCATCCCAGAGAAGAACTGCTAGAGATGTGTGTGTGAGCGGGGGAGGGGGGGGGGGGGGGGGGAGTTGTTGTGGGAGGTTTAATTAAATAAAGTTGATTAGAGGGAATTTTAAATCATTTAAAATTCATTGTCATCTTTTATCTCGGATTCATCAAACTTCAGAATACAAAATCAAAATTATTATTGGCCTATTTCTATTTTAAAACATTCATGTTGTAGCACTGCAGATTATATTTTAAATATCGATATGGATAGTTAATATCATTTGTGATAAATATGCAATGGAATTTAATAATACAAAATGATTGATGGAAGGAACGCTGTGTGCGCTTAAAAAGTTGTAAATCAAAAGTGATCAGATGAAATATTTTTCCTGAGTGTCCACTTTTGTTTATTCATAAGAACTCCCTACAATCTCCAGACCATGCTCACCATTAGAGCTCCCATTTTGGTTTTGTAATCCTGTCTTTGCCAGTAATCGTGCCCCCATCTTAGTGTTTCAGACAGTGTTAGTTTGACTGAACATCATTTTTTATTTTTTTAATATTCAGAATTCTAAATTCTTGCACCTGTCTGATGGTTGCTATTCTTTCGGAAGATCATTTGTCTTTGCTACTAATACCTTTAGATAATACCAAGTCCAGTCATGCTATAGTAAAGGGCACAAAGTGCTGGAGTATCTCAGCGAGTCAAGTAGCATCTTTGGAGAATATGGATAGGTGATGTTTCAGGTCAGGGCCCTTTTTCAGACTGATTATGTAGGGGGTGGTGGGGAGGCAACAGGAGAACTGGGATAATCCTATGGTGACAGAGCTACTGCCAGCTCTTTAATATCTGCCGAGTTCTGTTCCCACCTGATGGTTCTTGGTCAGAATTTGGTACATTGAATGTACACCTAATCCTACTCGGTGTACTCGTGAGAAATGGAGAGAATGGGGACCGAGGTCTAATCCTTTGAAGATGACAGGAGGAAGAAATTGTTGGAGTATACTTTTTTCATTCATTTTAATTGAATGATATCAATATGGAAAAAAAGTTTTGTTCTCATTATTGCTACACCACACCTCCACAGTCCCAGTTTTGTATTTTTGAGCTGGGGGAGGGGGCTGATTGTAGCTATCTCTGATTGTAGATATCTCACCATCCTGTTGAAGGCTTAGGCTTTTTGGCCTTATAAATTTCAGTCAAGTCCGCTCCAGGGAATGGCAGCAGGGGAGTCCTCTGCTCTCTGTCCCCAGTGCATTTTCAAGGTCACTATATTTAAAAAGAATCTGATAATTGATTGGATTTTTAAATCACAATAGGCATAATTTCCGTATTAACTGATTTTCTCCATACACATTTTTATTGGAAAATAACTGACTTTTGTTAGTATGACTCCTTTTGTTCTTTTTATAAATCTTTATAATGGATCTCTTTTCTAACTAAACATTGCGGCTCATGCCGTGGTCTCATTGTGCTTCAGTCACTAAAGGTAAAAATGTGGCAGTAGAGAAACATTTGTGAACAGTATCGCCTAGAAAAATCCATGTGCTGTATCCTGTGGGCAAAATGGTAAACTTTGATTAATCATTTTGCTATTGGTCTTTGTGTTCTTTCTCATGTTGCATCAACTTAGTGTTGCAGATATGTTGTGTAGTGCTGCAGTTTTCAAAGCGAGGATTGGGGCAGCACAGTGGTGCAGCAGTAGAGTTGCTACCTTACAGCGTCGGAGACCCAGGTTCGATCCTGCCCGCGGGTGATATCTGTACAGAGTTTGTACGGTCTCCCTGTGACCATGTGGGTTTTCTCCAGGTGCTCCAGTTTCCTCCCACACTCCAAAGACATACCGATTTGTAGGTTAATTGGGCTTCGATAACATTATCCCGAGTGTGTAGGATAGTGTTAGTGTACGGGGTGATCGCTGGTCGGCGCGAACTCGGTGGACTAAAGGGCCTGTCTCCCTAAAGTCAAGAGATTGGTATCAGCTTTTTTCCTCGTATCTGATGGGGCAACGTGACCTTATGCATTAGTAAAAGGCAACTGTTTTGCAGCCAAAGAAAGTACAGAAGCAACTCAGCAGGTCAGGCAGCATCTCTGCAGAACATGGATATGTGACGTTTTGGGTCACATTTCTAAAGAAGGGTCCTGCCCCAAAATGTCACCTATCCACATTCTCCAAAGATACTGCCTGATCTGCTGAGCTACTCCAGCACTTTGTATCTTTTTTTGTAAACAAGCATCTGCAGTTCCTTGTGTCTCTGTTTTGCAACCAAGTACTTTGGACAATGTATCATGTTTCTATTCCTTTTGTCCTTGCTGTGTCCACGAGCCATATTGCCAGCTAGCTCCAAGGCAGAAAACAGGCTTGTTTCTATTTTTAAGGCAAACTATTTCATTACCCTGGTATGAAATATCTCAGGAACACCTTACAATATTTATGTTGAGAAGAAGAAAATGGAGAAATGAGCTTGAGTAAAATATTGAAATCTTAAATTATGCATTAAAATTTACAAGCAATCTTTTTTTTTAAATTGTAATTGCTTAAAAGTTCTTAAAATGTCAATAAATTTGTTGCTGAAATGAGAAAGATACAATAAAACTGTAATAATCTAGTGCCTTTGGACCAGCAAATTTACTAGACTATTGAATGTTACTCCTAATAATACCCAAACATTTCATTTCCTTTACATATTGTGCGGTGTTATGATCTCTGGTTTGCTTAAAGAGAGCTGGAAAGATGCTAGCAGTCGGACCCCAGTTCCGGCAACAAGCCTACCCAAGTTACTGACCCCTAATGTTCCATATCCCAGGCTGAGTCACTGCAGATCCCAGCCTCCGGCCAGTATTCTCACTTGCATTGAGGGCTCTTGGCTGGAGTTTGGAACTAATGAGTGAGGCAGAGGCTGGACTGTCTGTATCTCAAAACAATTGGACGCCAGATTGTCAGAATCTGTACCAAGGTGATCTCATGCACTCGGAGAGAGGAACGGTTCTATCTCGCTCATCCTTGTGTGAAGGTACAGTTACTCTGCCAAAATCGATCAATTGTGACAGGATTTTTAGAGGAGAAATTTTGAAATGAGGTCACAGGGGTTCTATTAATAGGTGTCCTTGATGTTCCATAAGCTTGGATATATGAATTGCGTAGGAAAATAACTCTTCAAATTAGTTTAGATGGCAAAATTAAATATTGGAAATTTGAACAGCAGCAGCATTTTGTAGCTGCAGAAAGAGCACTTTTTGTCCACCTCTTGCTTCAAATCGTATTAATGTAATTTCTCAATGTAGGAATATCCTCTGACAATTCTGGTTTAGAATTTTTTGACAATAGAAATATCTAACAGTTTTTGTTCCCCACTTGAACAGTTGGAAAGAAAATGTTCTGATACTTTAGACACCAAATGTCCAGTAGAGCAGAATATTTGGCCTATTGTTTGAAAGGCAATTAAATTAAATGGCAATCTCATCAAACCAATAAGTAACACGGTCTTCGTCTGCACTAATTATTATTAGTGTAAAGCAGAAATAAAGTCAGGTTTTTCTTCCAATTTGCTGTTTAGGCATTCAAAACAATGCCGTAGTTTTAAATTTGGTAGGAACTTGACAACAGTCAAAGGTACAGTTCTAAAGGTTTGCAAATTCTTTAATAGCGTGTAGCGTCATTTTTGGATGACTGTGTAATTGTAACATATAAAGCGTATACTAAATTTTCATCAATGCTAGGTAATGTAGAGATTGCCATCCAAAGAAGCAGCCTCTGCAAAATGGGTTAAAAGTTACCTGCTGGACAGTAATTGTTATATGGTCACTTAACTATAGGTTTATTAAATGTAAAGTGATCTAATCTCTTTTGCTCACTGTGTGGGTCACCTTCAAGCATTTAATATTGTGCCGTAATATGTGGAACTATGGATAAAAATTTCTTTGAAGAATCTCTTTCATAGTATTTTTCTAAATAAAAATCCAAAATTAATGTATCTTCATTTCACATTTGAAGAACAATGATATAAAAATAAATGTTTCGTTTTTTTATGATTTAGTTCTTTCATAGCTGTGTGAAATGGAAAAGTAAATGCAAAACGCTCATTGTTTTCCATGATGATCGTAATCGCTGCTCTGACATCTGCAACAGACATTCTTACACAGATATTAAAAGCTTTAAGGAAATGACATCTTTCCATTGAGATTAAACCTGTCAAGTCTGTACTTTTAACATGGTGCTAGGGGCACGGAATAAACATAGCTGTAAAATCCAGTTGCAGAACCAGCCCCAGTTTAAATAACGCAGGGTAGAAAAACTCAATATGAAAATACCTTCCAGTCTTGGAATTTCTCACAATTCTGCTGCTTATTATATTTACAGCTGCTTTTAATATACATTTCTGATTAGCTGATTGGAATTTTAGGACAATAGTAACAAGTTGTGGACAATGCAGAAATACTGAGAGATCTTTGTGCACGTGTGCGTGCGTGCGTGCGTGCGTGTGAGAGAGACACATGAATGCAACTGAAGATGCAATAACATGGCACTCGAGTCTGAATTTGCAAATGATTCGACTGGGTGGGTTAGTTTAAGGATCAGATACGTGGGTTGAAATTTCAGGTGAAATTTATTATCATTGCCTTCACAATTGTGATGGAATGTAAAATAAAATTATGATTTCAGGTTGGATTCAAATTACATTATTTTTTACTGTCTGCTGCTTTAGAGGATCCTTTAATAAGTTGCCACAACATAGTAGTAGGAGTAGTAGTAGCAGTAGGAGTAGTAGTAGTTAATGTTATGTACCAATGAAAAAGAATGTGATCCAAGATGTGGATCTACTACACAAAAGTATTTGATTTTTTCTTTGACATAGGACAAGATGTTTTGCTCTCTCTCTTTCCCCCCCTCACCACGTTTCCACAACCTCCCCCCCACCCTCTCCACCACCTTTCCCAACTTCTATTAAAATTGTAATAACATTGTGAATGAATCACATTCTTCTCATCCTGATCTGTTCTCTTCAAAATCCAAAGCTTTTACTTTTAACCTTATTTGTGGAACTTCAATTCAAGACATCTGGAAGACTGAAACAGTGAGCTATTAATTTTCTTTGCATGGCTTGCATTCGTGTATTTTACTGTAGGGACACTGTTTGTGACTCAATACTATTACACATTCCCAAGCGGACTCTTTGTGATCTAAAAAGGAAGCATTTCTCTGGGTTGTTTTTAAAAAAAATAGTGGAGTCAGCAGCATCACCCATGCACATTACTAATTCATTTTGTGTACACTGTACAAATAGATGCTCACATGTATTATCTATCTCCCAGTCACATTAATTTCACACCATATCACCCAGTACCTTCTTATCTGCAGAGAAGGCAGCTGAGTGAACTACGCTACAGTTATGCTTTTCCACAATCAGCATCTTTCAACTCCTTTATTATAGGTTATTGGGTAAATTCAGTCACAGTAGAATGCTCGCATGCTTCAAGCATGGATTGATACTGGGGACTTTTTCCTTTGCTATTTGGTCCACCTCCTTCCTGGAAATTGCTGAATTTGCCTGTTTTTCCTGATTGTTTTCCACACTTTAAAATCTTACAATAAATAGTTCATTCTCTCCTTTTCATGTCTCCATATCGTATCAGCATTTCTCATGTCCCTTGAAAACAACAGTAAATATCATATTTTTCCTCACTGCTGCAAACATCTTTAACCAGATGAAAGGCAATGGTCAAACACAATCAGAATGAAGAAAAACAAAAACAAAATGAAACCTGGAAATGTGCAATAATTAAGATGAATGTTATTAAGAAAGAGAAATTACTCAGTTGGATGTGGCTTTTACAGGTTTCTGACCAAAAATTACAACTACGGTGATTTTCTTTGTATTGATAGACTGAAATAAAGAATGCTAAACAAGATAGAATGCAAAATGCTAACTATATGGCTTCATTTACGGTGTTTCATTTTTGATTTCTAGCATCTGCAGTCTTTTGCTTTTGGTTGCTGAATAAAATATTTTGCAGGTTGTAAAACATACTGAAAGTCAGTTTTCTTACATAAGAGAGAGAGAGAGAGAGAGAGAGAGAGAGAGAGAGAGAGAGAGAGAGAGAGCGAGAGAGCGAGAGAAGGTTTCAGCAAATAATTGCAAAATGGGTTCCTGGTGAGGAACCCAGTCAAACTGTTAACTTATTTTAACCGATACTTTGTCGTCCAGTTATGATATGATAATCCCTCCCTTGCCTTTCACCAATGTATGTTTTTAGTAGTTCACAACAAAGTAGACGGCTTTAAACTATTTCCTTAATACAAGATCTCAAAGCTGCTAAATCCGAGTGACAAAACGGAGCACTATTTACCTTCTTTCCTTCCTCCTGTGCCACACAAAAGAATAGCCACTGACCGAAGATGAAACCAGTTTCATTATAGTTGTTACAAGTAATTGATTAAAGATGAGGCCAACTATGTATGTATTTTATCAGACAGAATAGCTGCAGAATAAAAATGCTTCTGTGTACCTCCAAGGGTTTCGAATATTCACAATATCAGCTTAGATTTGTACTTAGCATATTATTTTGAAATGTAATGTTTATCAGTATTGCACGGCTAATGCAGTTCACTAATAAAACAAAGGACATTACAGGTTCTTATTGGGCCTCCCAATATCTGATTATAATTGTGGCATCCTGTACTCCCAATGACTCTGGGAGGTGAATGAATCTCCCAAAGTTTAATTGACTCCAAAGGACACCCTAGATCCCTTTTCCGGTAAATGTGGACTGTATTTAGTTCCAGGTGGCATCTGGACCAGGTGCTGTTGTCATACTTCATATCTTAAAATAAATCATCAGTGATTGTCATATGCAGTGCACATAAAGAATGGCCACTTAGTCAGGCCACTGGACAGTAGCCCAGACCTGTGGATCTATAGCCTAGCAGAGTCTCCAGGAGAAGAGTAGGTGTAACTGGTGGGAGCTATACAAGTGAAGCAACCGAACAGGGAAGGAAGCAGTGCTTTCGTTACATGTAGAATCTGTAATCTAAGTTAAGAATGTGTTTATGTGGGATGCTACATATAGCAATCGGGGAATATCTGTGCATTGTGTAAAAAACAAATTACAGCTGAATGTAGTGATTAATTATGTGTAAAGCCTTTAAAAGTCTCAAGAAGTTGTAAATTTTGCAAATCAGCAATTATTTAGTGAGGTGGAAATGTCTGAAATTCATACTATGAATAATCATTTGCTTTGTAATGGTATCATTTCATGCCCTGAAGTTATGGTAATATCCCAGAGTTGGCACATTTAAATATTAGATTTACTTTTTGGAGAAATACCAAAATAATCATGAGATTGGAGTGAGGATATCAGATCTCAAACGTTGTGTCAAATTGGGTAACCAGTAAAATGTTGGTTTCTAGAGATTTATCATTTCTTTTGGGGCATGTTCAAAGAAGTCAGTAAAAACACTCTGCCTCAGGGCGGCACGGTGGCGCAGCGGTAGAGTTGCTGCCTTACAGCGAATGCAGCGCCGGAGACTCGGGTTCGATCCTGACTACGGGCGCCGTCTGTACGGAGTTTGTACGTTCTCCCCGTGACCTGCGTGGGTTTTCTCCGAGATCTTCGGTTTGCTCCCACATTCCAAAGACGTACAGGTATGTAGGTAAATTGGCTGGGCAAATGTAAAAATTGTCCCTAGTGTGTGTAGGACAGTGTTAATATGCGGGGATCGCTGGGCGGCGCGGACCCGGTGGGCCAAAGGGCATGTTTCTGCACTGTATCTCTAAATCTAAAAAAAATATCTAAATCTTCTTTCCACTTAATTATTAAGGAAGCACATTCCCAACTATGCTTTTATATCAAGGGCTTGCGCAAGAACGTCACGGAATATTTTTACTTTATCTTGTACAGACTGAATATTATGAACTGCGTTAGGATTTTACTCTCTTCTCTGCAGCCTCTTTTACTTTGAGAGAGATGAGGAATTTCACTTTGATGTAGGTAGCCAATAGCACTGACTTTTATGTGGCACCTCAATGTGCAGCACTGTGGAAATGTATGAGAAACATGAAGCAGCATTAACGACGAGAAACAGGCACCTACCTGCATGTGGAACAGTGGTCGGTGCAGGAGAGACACTACCAAATATCAGAGGATCACACTGACGCAGTTTGGCACTTATTCTTCAACAATGGAACCATGTTTGAATTTAAAAATCCAATGGATCTATGGACGTTACAAGTAAAACTTTTTTTAAAAAGAAAAACCTTCCGTGGATATATCTACATTTTATTCTGGATGTATGTTTAACTAGGCTAAAGAAAGAGGAGCTATTCTGCTTTTTATCAACAGCAATCTGAATGTGATTTTAATGTAACTGCGAGATGCTAATGACTGACGAAGTTTGAAAGTTTATTATTTTAAGGAAAAACAGGCACTCTTTGTTTCTTTTGAATATCATGTTTCTGTTCATGGTTATCCACAATATGAAAAAAATATTGGCTGCAAGATTGGAGGAGAAGTTTCCTGAGAGTCCCCTCAGCATCGGTTTTTAATGACCATTTAAAAAAAAAATGTATTAAAGAGTAATCTTTACATGCCTTTTCTGTGGTTTGTTTTCCTTTATGTGACACCAGGCATTTTGATTTACAAGGTTTGAATTGGCTGCTTAAGTGTAAGTGATGGACTAGTCTGAAATGTTGGAGTACTTCTAAAAAAAAAACAACAAAAAATGGTAAAGAAAGCAATGTTTACGTCGGTAAGAGTAAATGCTGGGTTGATGTAATATTAAGTTGATTAACAGTTGGCACCATTAAAGCTTTCTTGTTAAATAAAGCATTATTTTCATAGAATCATTGCAATATAGAGCCTAGATGGAGTATTTTCAGCCCCTTGTGTCCAAGTCAGTGATAAAGGACAATTGAGACAATTTTACTTCACAATATACGATTCCTGACTAAAAGATGACAGCACAATTGTTCAGCAGGTATGTTTTACATGATGAAAAATGTCACCTTTACTGCCCTCTCCGGAAGTGAATTCCAACCCTCAATCCTTGTCTTTCCACTGTGTCGGTGAAAAACTGTCCTCTAACTACACCCATTTCCTCAAATGCCTCTTGCTTTGCCGAGGTAAACGGCCTTCCCGGCCCTTCGACCTCCTCTAGCTTATGGAAGGACTGACTGTTCAGAAGGCTGATAACAGAAGCTCACTGCTATTTGAGGAAGGATATTCTTGCTATGGAGGGCGTGCAGCGTAGGTTCACTAGGTTAATTCCCGGAATGGCGGGACTGTCGTATGTTGAAAGGCTGGAGCGATTGGGCTTGTATACACTGGAATTTAGAAGGATGAGGGGGGATCTTATTGAAACATATAAGATAATTAGGGGATTGGACACATTAGAGGCAGATAACATGTTCCCAATGTTGGGGGAGTCCAGAACAAGGGGCCACAGTTTAAGAATAAGGGGTAGGCCATTTAGAACGGAGATGAAGAACTTTTTCAGTCAAAGGGTGGTGAAGGTGTGGAATTCTCTGCCTCAGAAGGCAGTGGAGGCCAGTTCGTTGGATGCTTTCAAGAGAGAGCTGGATAGAGCTCTTAAGGATAGCGGTGTTAGGGGGTATGGGGAGAAGGCAGGAACTCTGATTGAGAGTGATCAGCCAGCGGTAGAGTTGCTGCTTTACAGCGAATGCAGCGCCGGAGACTCAGGTTCGATCCTGACTACGGGTGCTGCACTGTAAGGAGTTTGTACGTTCTCCCCGTGACCTGCGTGGGTTTTCTCCGAGATCTTCGGTTTCCTCCCACACTCCAAAGATGTACAGGTATGTAGGTTAATTGGCTGGGTAAATGTAAAAATTGTCCCTAGTGGGTGTAGGATAGTGTTAATGTACGGGGATCACTGGGCGGCACGGACTTGGAGGGCCGAAAAGGCCTGTTTCCGGCTGTAGATATATGATATATGATATGATATGATCGCATTGAATGGCGGTGCTGGCTCGAAGGGCTGAATGGCCTACTCCTGCACCTATTGTCTATTGTCTATTGTCCTAAAATGGGATGACCACGATTGTACCATTTAATTATTTAGCTTTTGCTTTATACACTTATAGCACGGTATCTCAATATATTATGGCCTTGACCAAAAAGTTGTAATATTTATTATACCCTCGTCATCTTGCCTTGGTGCCTTGATGATTCTGGATATCCAATTCTCTTAATATTATATGTAATTCCGCCTTGTTTGCCTGCCTCAAATCTATCACCACGTGATTTCCACTCGACTTGCCTGACTAATCCATTGATACTTCTTGCATTCTACATCCTTCATCCAAATCAACCACATAACCTTTTGTTATTATAGATTCTTTTTTAAAAATTAACCTAAATTATTGATGTACAACCATGTGTAAAATTAAATCCCTGGTTTTGTCATTGAAGTTTCTTCTATGCTTCAATACTATTTAACTTTGAAGAACCTACTTCAAACCCACATTTGTTAAATCCAATCTATAAATTGGCCTCGCCCTATTTAAGGATTTTTCACGGCTAGTCAACCTTGTTCATTTGGCATAACTGTGCTAGATCTAACTGAGTTATCACTACCACAAAAAATGCTCTTCCATTGACACACCTGGCTTCCATTGACACATCTGGCTTCATTCCCTAAGACTGTTCCCTCGTTTATTGAGCTTGATGTGTACTGATGTTTTTAAACTGTTCTATTGAATGCACTTCAAGAATTCTACACATTGCCATTTATATTATTGCTAACTTGAGTTCTATGTTAGAGTGGTGACATTGCATTGTGTAGGAAGATGCTGGTTTGCACTGAAGATAGACACAAAATGCTGGAGAAACTCGGCGGGACTGGCAGCATCTCCGGAGAGAAGGATTGGGTGACGTTTTGGGTCGAGACCCTTCCGAAGAAGGATCTCGACCTGAAACATCACTCATTTCTTCTCTCCAAAGATGCAAAGTGACATTCTTTTAATGGCCCATAGAATTTCCCTGGGAATCAGTAAGCAGTACCACCCTGATAGTGTGATATTTTTGTTTCTTGATTTAACCCAAATGGCCTCTAACAACCCCTCCTCATAAATCTAATTATTTCTTTAACGTACACTAATACAATGTTGTAATTTGTTCTGCGATATAAAATCCTACATAAAAGCCCATTTTATTCTCATCAACTCCCCCCAAATTCCAACACCCACCTGCATGTGAGGAGCCATTTACATGGTCCAATTAACCCCTCCCAACCTGCAAATCTTTGGGTTGTGGTAGGAAACTGGAGAACCCGGAGGAAACGATAGCTTTAAGGTGAGAGTGCAAAGTTTAACAGAAATGTGCGGGGCATGTTTTTTTTTACACAGAGGGTGGTGTGTGCCTGTAACATGCTGGCCAGGGTTGGCTGTTGAAGCAGGTACATTATGGCATTTAAAAGACTTTTTGATAGGCAGCCACATGGATATGGAGGGATATCGGTAATGTGCAGGTAGCTAAGTGATGGTCTCGGCATCATGCTCGGCAATGACATTGTGGGCTGAATGGCCTGTTCTTGTGCTGTACCCACCCAGTCACAGGCAAAATGTGCAAACTCCACACAGACAGCGCCTGAGGTCAGGGTCGAGAGGAACTGAGGCGGCGGCTCTGAGCTGCAATTCTCTGCGATTTGTCCCTAACACGCACTTTATCGCTCTCCTTGCGACTTCCACGTTAAGAGTGCCCTTTGCAGAAACCCACTGCAGCTGAGGAATCCTTTTGCAACACTCGCACAAATCAAAGCATTAGTGTACTTGGTTTTCTGACTCAACTGAAATGTGTTGTGCAATCATAAATATGGCAGTATCATTGAACCAAAGCAGCACTATTGTGCCCCTTTATATATGTGGCAACATTGAATAGGATTACAGTGTAGTTTATCTTCAATTATTTATATTTTACATTCTATCCTGACATCTAAAATTACTAAAGCCATTATGCTATTTCTGTATGAACTTGACAATATGTGTAACATTGAAATTTCATTTCCCCCTTCCTTTGATAGCCTACTACACATTTGTTATTGCAGTCATAGACTCACTTCCCCAAATATTTGCGGTTTTAACGCTAATTTTTTTTCTTAACTTTTAAACCTTTTGTAATGTTTGTAAAGCGGTGGCAGAAGGGAAGCCTCGCGATGATGGGGCCTCGACGGTGAAGCCTCGCGACGATGGGGCCTCGACGGTGAAGCCTCGTGACGATGGGGCCTCGACGGTGAACCCTCGCGGCGGCGGGGCCTCGGAGGTGAAGCCCCGCGACGATGGGGCCTCGGTGGTGAAGCCTCGCGACGATGGGGCCTCGGCGGTGAAGCCCCGCGACGATGGGGCCTCGGCGGTGTAGCCTCGCGACGATGGGGCCTCGGCTGTGATGCCTCGCGGCGGCAGGGCCTCGGTGGTGAAGCCTCGTGACGATGGGGCCTCGGTGGTGAAGCCCCGCGACGATGGGGCCTCGGCCGTGAAGCCTCGCGACGATGGGGCCTCGGTGGTGAAGCCTCGTGAGGATGGGGCCTCGGTGGTGAAGCCTCACGACGATGGGGCCTCGGCCGTGAAGCCTCACGACGATGGGGCCTCGACGGTGAAGCCTCGCGGCGGCGGGGCCTCGGCGGTGAAGCCTCGTGACGATGGGGCCTCGGCCGTGAAGCCTCGCGGCGGCGGCGATGCCTCGCGGGTCGACATGTGGTCGACGAGAGCGTGGAGGACCGCCTTGAGGGGGGAGGGGAAGAACAATGGAGGACCCGGCGTGGGGGGACCGCCATGAGGGAGGTGGGGGGAGAACAATGGACAATAGGGGGACAAAGAACAATGAGGACCTGGCTTGGGGAGGGGGACAAAACGAGGAGCTGGCGTGCTTTGTGACTTTGTCAGCGCCCTAGGTACATTGTGTATGTAAGCAAAGTATCTCGCTATGCCTAGTCACATGTGACAAAGTATTCCGATTCCTATTCCTTCCTATCCCTATTTTAATTATGGTCTACCTCAACAAATTTCTCAATCTTTCTCACCTCAATGCTGTAAACACCATCAAAAAACATTTCCATAGGAGTGAATCTAATCTTGAGAACCAATGGGAAACTGTTCATCCTGCAGTGACCACACTCCAGAACTAAAGTCATCCAGACTTAATCACTTACATTTTGCGGACTATTTACTTGCATTTCCGAATGTTTAAAAACTGCTCTTCAAGTTTAACTTTGAAGAACATTGAAGTCTCCAAATTTAGGTAACCTCTAACAACCTCCCCCCCCCCCCCCCCAACCCACCTTTTCCCACCTGGACTCCTAACAAATTTGCCCCTACCTACATTCCTTCCTCTGGCTTCACAATTTGCAACTGTTCAGTCTGCTTTAATCTCTGGCCGTTGTTCCAATCATCTGCCTGTCAAACCCCCCCCCCCATTGCCTTTGTCTGCCTATTACCTGCAACACTTTGTCCCGATGAGTTACAGCAGGATTTGTATCTTTGGTATAAACCAGCATCTGCAGTCCCTTCCTACACACTTTGTCCTGCCTCCTCTGTCCCAGCTTTCTTCCCTCTCCCACTACAATCAGTCTGAAGAAGGGTCCCCACCTGAAACATTACCTACCCATGTTCTCTAGAGATGCAGCGTGACCCGCTGAGTTACTCCAGCACTTTAAGTCCTTTAAAGGGCCTGTCCCACTTTAGGTGATATAAAGGCGACTGCTGGCGACTAGGCTGTCGGGGTGTCGCGGGCATGATCGTGAGGAGTCTTCCAAAAATCGAAATGGATCTCAGCACGTCGCTGAGAAATCATCCGGTTTGAAATTTCTCGGCAACAGCTGGCTTGTCGCCAGGTATCGTTGCTTATTGCGGGCGCTGTCGCACGCTGTCCCCAGGTTTGATAGGTTCTCTTAGATGCATTTAGAAGCACATAATATTAAAATAAGTAAAGTCATTTCAAAATACCATAAAATGATTGTGTTTAACCAATTTACTTACTGTCAGGACATTTGACAGGTAGATTGGAGGTGACAGTTTGACGGTCAGGTAAGCGTGGGAATTTTCGCGATGTTTATGGCCATCAGCCATTACATTTAAAGTGGGCTCCCAACCCAGATATGCAACCCAGAAACCAGATATGCA
Source organism: Rhinoraja longicauda (assembly GCF_053455715.1). Taxonomy (NCBI): domain Eukaryota; kingdom Metazoa; phylum Chordata; class Chondrichthyes; order Rajiformes; family Arhynchobatidae; genus Rhinoraja; species Rhinoraja longicauda. The sequence goes on from NC_135973.1 coordinate 4,458,502, forward strand.
TCTCCCGTACATTTTCAATGAATGCCCACACACTTTACACAAAAATCCACTTAACCACTTTTTAAAATATATTTTTTAATACTGCTATTAGTAAACTGGAAGTAAATCCAGTTTATGCCTTGTTACAGTAAAGCTTGATTTTTAAGTAACCCATACAAGATGTTATAGTTCAAAACTCTCAAGTACTTACCGACTTGTCAATGATTTCAGCGAAAATTAGGACGCCGGAGAAGCATTGACAGCGTGGGAATTTTGCGATGTTTCCGAAGACGTTGTAATCTCGACTTGACTCGGCATTGTCGTGGTCGTTGTTGTCGGGTAAAATAAATTTTCCGTGATCTGCTACGACTTTGACAGTCGCCGGCAGTCGCCAAAAATATCACCTAAGTGGGACAGGCCCTTTAGTTTGAAGAAGTTGACCATATGAGTATGTGGGTCTTGCACTCGATATTTTGCAAGACGACCAAGCACTGCCCTTTAACAATAAAGCCTCAGCACGAGACCTTAGGAAAGAGCATTTGAAGATCAACACAAGACTTGTCTCCTACAAGCCTCTTATCTAGAACTATTTTTGAGAACTACAGCAGTATCTCAAGGCACTGAAAAAGAATCATCACTGCTGAATCTACAAGCATCCCCAAATTTGCAGTAAGGATATTATTGTCTTCTCCCAGGCCAACATCCCCAGCATTATCCCTCCATTTCATTGGAGAGTTCACATCATTCACACGCAGCACACCAAACTCCTGAAACAGTTGCTTTATTATGGGAGGTGATAACCAGCAGACAGAAAATAAATTTAAGGATCTACTTAAAGCTTTTTTGAAGAAGTATCTCAGCAGGACTTCATTGGGCCTACACTATCAAGAGTGAGGCCCAGTGCAAATTGGAGGAACAACAACTCATATTTCCCCTGGGCAGCTTACACCCCAGTGGTATAAATATTGACTTCTTTAATTTCAAGTAACCCTTGCTTTCCCTCTCTCTCCATCCTTCCTCATTCTCCAACTAATCTGACTTCCCCTGATTAAATGATATCTCTCTATGCTTCGTTGCACCTTCTCCTAGCCAACAATGATCTATTTTACATCTTCCTTGATCAGCATCTCCTTTGATGTCTTATTTTCACACCTAACTTCCTTATCTCTGTGTCTCCCTCTCCCCTGACTCCCAGTCTGTAGAAGGGTCTCGACCCGAAACGACGCCTATTCCTTCCATCCAGAGATGCTGCCTGTCCCGCTGAGTTACTCCAGCATTTTGTGTTTATCTTCGGTGTAAATTTATTATTGGGGGGACAATGTGTTTAGTGGGAGACCCATTCTTTTCAATTAATAAGCAGCAATGTCTTGGAGCTCAGCATCTGAAGATGGACATGCATGCCTGAGTGATACTGCTTGATTACTGGAGGATGCAGCAACCTTGGGTACGAAATGCAGATAACGTAGGGTGAAAGTTTCCCATTTGCCCTGTTGGAGGTGAGCTGCCTTACTGCAGGTGAGAACAATTGCAAACCTAAAATCAACATAAACCTATTCAGGATAAAAAAAATATGTTCAAAACAAAAACTCTGCAAAATTCCTCTGACATTTTCTGTGGCTGCACACACATTCTTTCACGTTCTATTTGGTAGCGCTCCCAAAAACCATAATTGTACCCGGCACCCTTGCCACTCATGGAGTGATATCCTTTTCCACGTTTGAGGAGTGTCTCCCCTGCCCTTCAGTGAACAGCAGCAGAAGATCCCTAGGCTGTGGTTCACCCCTACAGAGCTGCACCCGGCTTCAGTGCGTCCCTCAGCACGTACTCCTGCAGTCTGGAGCGGGCCAGTCAACAACATTCCCCGACAGACATCTCGCTCTGCTGGAAGGTCAACAAGGTTCAGGCTGACCAAAGTGTGTCTTTCACTGAGTTGAACAATTGCAAACCATGTTGGAGTGGCCATGGTAACCTTGTGTGGTGCCATTCTGCATTAATGTTGTCTGTTTTTGGAGCCATTATTTGAAATCAAACCTTGCAGACGTGGTGTGGAGATGCTTTTCTATATTTCATACAGACAATTACCTTTTTTTTATACCACAGTCGTTCTATCTTCAAGATCTTAGAACTTGTTTTTGTTTTCAGATTATTACTGAATGCCTTATTACCAAGTATATTTCTTTACACTGTGCCCGCTACATCATTTTTTCAGTGCTTTGCAGCAGTCCATGATCTGAGTCTGATCTGAAACTGAAGTGAACTGAATTCACCTCAGAGAATGTCCTTCAATTTAACACTGTTATTCCTAATTTTGGGAAAGTTCTGATCCAAGGTAAGAAGGCTTGTTTACAAAAACAGGGATGAGGCTCTATAGGGTGCTGGTCAGGCCGCATTTGGAATATTGTGAGCAATTTTGGGCACCATATCTGAGGAAGGATGTACTGGAGAGGGTCCATAGGAGGGTTACAAGAATGATCCTAGGAATGACTCGGTTAACATATGATGAGCGTTGACAGCACTGGACCTATACTCGCTGGAGTTTAGAAGAATGAGGGGGGACCTTATTGAAATGTACAGAATAGTGAAAGGCTTGGATCGAGTGAATGTGGAGAGGATGTTTCCACTAGTGGGAGAGTCTAGGACTAGAGGTCATAGCCTCAGAATGAAAGGAGATTATTTTAGGAAGGAGATGAGGAGGAATTTATTTAGTCAAAGGGTGGTGAATCAGTGGAGTTTTTTTGCCACAGAAGGCTGTGGAGGCCAAGTCAGTCGATATTTTTAAGGCAGAGATAGATAGGTTCTTGATTAGTACTGGTGTCAGAAGTTATGTGGAGAAAGGCAGGAGAATGGAGTTAAGGGGGGAGAGAAAGATCAGCCATGATTGAATGGTGGAGTAGACTTGATAGGCTGAATTGCCTAATTCTGCTCCTATCACTTATGATCTTATGAATCAACCCGAAGGATAAACGTTTTCTTGGTGCAAATGTTGTCTGACTCGCTGAGTATTTCCAACATTTTCTGTGTCTTATTTCAGCATTTTTCCACACCTCAATTCATCCTAGTTTGAGGTTCTAATGAGGTTTGAAGTTGAAACATTAAAATTACTGATCAGTGTGGTTTGAAATTATTTTAAAAATCTCCTTTTTATTTAAAATTTTGCTTATGGGATTTTAAATAATGCAGACTGTCTAATCCTTGACCCCATTTTACCAGAATTTTTTTTGAATCACCATATGGTGGAAAATATTGTGGAACGACAAATGATGGATACTTGAGGAAAAAACACAAAGTGCTGGAGGAATTCAACGTGTCAGGCGGCAGCTGTGGGGAGAATGACAATAGGTGCAGGAGTAGGCCATTCGGCCCTTTGAGCCAGCACCACCATTCATAGAAACATAGAAAATAGGTGCAGGAGTAGGCCATTCGGCCCTTCGAGCCTGCACTGCCATTCAATATGATCATGGCTGATCATCCAGCTCAGTAACCTGTACCTGCCTTCTCTCCATACCCCCTGATCCCTTTAGCAAAAAGGGCCACATCTAACTCCCTCTTAAATATAGCCAATGAACTGGCCTCAACTACCTTCTGTGGCAGAGAATTCCACAGACTCACCACTCTCTGTGTGAAGAAATGTTTTCTCATCTCGGTCCTAAAAGACTTCCCCCTTATCCTTAAGCTGTGACCTCTGGTTCTGGACTCCCCCAACATCGGGAACAATCTTCCCACATCTAGCCTCTCCAACCCCTTAAGAATTTTATATGTTTCTATAAGATCCCCCCTCAGTCTTCTAAATTCCAGCGAGTACAAGCCTAGTCTATCCAGTCTCTCTTCATATGAAAGTCCCGCCATCCCAGGGATCAATCTAGTGAACCTTCTCTGTACTCCCTCTAAGGCAAGAACGTCTTTCCTCAGATTAGGAGACCAAAACTGCACACAATACTCCAGGTGCGGTCTCACCAAGGCCCTGTACAACTGCAGTAGAACCTCCCTGCTCCTAAACTCAAATCCTCTTGCTATGAATGCCAACATACCATTCGCTTTCTTCACTGCCTGCTGCACCTGCACACTTGCTTTCAATGACTGGTGCACCATGACACCCAGGTCATGTTGCATCTCCCCTTCTCCTAATCGTTCACCATTCAGGTAATACTCTGCTTTCCTGTTCTTGCCGCCAAAGTGGATAACCTCACATTTATCCACATTATATTGCATCTGCCATGCATTTGCCCACTCGCCTAATCTATCCAAGTCACTCTGCAGCCTCCTAGCATCCTCCTCGCAGCTGACACTGCCACCCAGCTTCGTGTCATCCGCAGACTTAGAGATGTTGCATTCAATTCCCTCGTCCAAATCATTAATATACACTGTAAATAACTGGGGTCCCAGCACTGAGCCTTGCGGTACCCCACTAGTCACTGCCTGCCATTCCGAAAAGGACCCGTTTATTCCTACTCTTTGCTTCCTGTCCGCCAACCAATTTTCTATCCACCTCAACACTGAACCCTCAATACCGTGTGCTTTAAGTTTGTACACCAATCTCCTATGTGGGACCTTGTCGAAGGCCTTCTGAAAGTCCAGATATAACACATCGACTGGTTCTCCCTTATCCACTCTACTAGTTACATCCTCGAAAAATTCTATAAGATTCGTCAGACATGATTTGCCTTCTGTAAATCCATGCTGACTTTGTCCGATGATTTCACCACTTTCCAAATGTGATGCTATCACATTTTTAATAACTGACTAGCATTTTCCCCACTACCGATGTTAGGCTAACTGGTCTATAATTCCCCGTTTTCTCTCTCCCTCCCTTTTTAAAAAGTGGGGTTACATTAGCTACCCTCCAGTCCTCAGGAACTACTCCAGAATCTAAGGAGTTTTGAAAAATTATCACTAATGCATCCACTATTTCTGAGGCTACTTCCTTAAGCACTCTGGGATGCAGCCTATCTGGCCCTGGGGATTTATCTGCCTTTAATCCATTTAATTTACCTAACACCACTTCCCGACTAACCTGGATTTCCCTCAGTTCCTCCATCTCATTTGACCCCCGGTCCCCTGCTATTTCCGGCAGACGGTTTATGTCTTCCTTAGTGAAGACAGAACCAAAGTATTTGTTCAATTGGTCTGCCATCTCCTTGTTCCCTATGATCAATTCACCTGTTTCCGACTGCAAGGGACCTACATATGTCTTAACTAATCTTTTTCTCTTCACATATCTATAAAAGCTTTTGCAGTCAGTTTTTATGTTCCTTGCCAGTTTTCCCTCATAATCTATTTTCCCTTTCCTAATTAAGCCCTTTGTCCTCCTCTGCTGGACTCTGAATTTCTCCCAGTCCTCTGGTATGCTACCTTTTCTGGCTAATCTGTATGCTTCATCTTTTGTTTTAATACTATCCTTGATTTCCCTTGTTAGCCACGGATGCACTACCTTTCCTGGTTTGTTCTTTTGCCAAACTAGGATGAACACTTGTTGTAGTTCATCCATGCGACCTTTAAATGCCTTCCATTGCATGTCCACCGTCAACCCTTTCAGCATCAATTGCCAGTCTATCTTGGACAATTCACGCCTCATACCCTCAAAGTTACCTTTCTTTAAGTTCAGAACACTTGTTTCTGTATTGACTTTGTCACTCTCCATCACGTGGCGGCGCCTAACGGCAGCGGCTGACTAGCAGTCTGTCCGTCTTTTTTTTCCCTTTTTTTGTTGTGTGTCGGTGTTGGGATGGTTTTTATATATTTTTTTCCGGTTGTGTATGTGTGGGAGGGGGTGGTGGTGTGGGGGGGGAACTTTTCTCTTCCTCACGGCGCGGGGTGCGGCTCGGCTGCGGGGCCTAACATCGCCCGCTGCGGCTCGGCCGCTGGACTTTACATCACCCGGTGCGGCTTGGCCGCTGGACTTAACAGTGCCCGGTGCAGCTCGGCTGCGGACTTAACAGTGCCCGGTGCAGCTCGGCTGCGGACTTAACAGTGCCCGGTGCAGCTCGGCTGCGGACTTAACAGTGCCCGGTGCGGCTCGGCCGCGGGACTTAGCAGTGCCCGGTGCAGCTCGGCTGCGGGGCTTAACATCGCCCTGTGCAGCTCGGCTGCGGGGCTTTTCATCGCCGGTGCGGCTCGGCTGCGGGGCTTAACATCGCCCGGTGCGGCTCGACCACGGGACTTAGCTGCGCAAGGCTTGGTCGCGGGCCTTTCATTGCCCGGTTCGGCCGCGAGACGTTTCAGCGCCCGGTGCGGGGACTGTGCGGGTCGGTCGGGGACGAGCTGTCTGTCCGTGGGCGTGGGGAAGAGAGGGGAAGTTTTGTTGCCTCCATCACAGTGAGGGGGTGTTTGGAGTCACTGTGATGGACGTTTGTGTTGGGGGTTATGTGTCTTGTGTTCTTTTTTTTTTCTATGACTGCTATGTAGTTTCGTTCGGTACTTCGGTACCGAACGACAAATAAAGCTCTGTTATATCTGTTATATCTGTTATAATGAAGAACTCCACCATATTATGATCACTCTTGCCCAAGGGGCCTCGCACAACAAGACTGCTAACTAACCCGTCCTCATTCAATGTGATCATGGCTGATCATTCTCAATCAGTACCCCGTTCCTGCCTTCTCCCCATACCCACTGACTCCGCTATCCTTAAGAGCTCTATCTAGCTCTCTCTTGAATGCATTCAGAGAATTGGCCTCCACTGCCTTCTGAGGCAGAGAATTCCACAGATTTACAATTCTCTGACTGAAAAGGTTTTTCCTCATCTCTGTTCTAAATGGCCTACCTCTTATTCTTAAACTGTGGCCCCTTGTTCTGGACTCCCCGACATTGGGAACATGTTTCCTGCCTCTAACGTGTCCAACCCCTTAATAATCTTATACGTTTCGATGAGATCCCCTCTCATCCTTCAAAATTCAGTGTATACAAGCCTAGCCGCTCCAGTCTTTCAACATATGACAGTCCCACCATTCCGGGAATTAACCTAGTAAACCTACGCTGCACGCCCTCAATAGCAAGAATATCCTTCCTCAAATTTGGAGACCAAAACTGCACACAGTACTCCAGGTGCGGTCTCACTAGGGCTCTGTACAACTGCAGAAGGACCTCTTTACTCCTATACTCAACTCCTGTTATGAAGGCCAACATGCCATTGGCTTTCTTCACTGCCTGCTGTACCTGCATGCTTCCTTTCAGTGACTGATGCACTAGGACACCCAGATCTTGTACGTCCCCTTTTCCTAACTTGACACCATTCATTTAATAATCTGCCTTCTTATTCTTACCACCAAGCTGTGGAGAATGGACAGATAACATTTTGACATGGGATCCTTCTTTGGTAGGTCTAACCGGTGAAGGGGTAGCAGGAATAACAACCAGCAAGCATTTATGAATCCTCTTGCACGGAGCCTCAGCAATCATTGCTCACAGCTTCACACCCGTTGCTGTGATTCATTCATTGCAAGCTAAACTTGTTTGAACTGTGATGCAACTGTTCTTGGTCTCCCGGGGCGGAACCTTTCGCGGGGTGAATTACCTTCCAGCCGGATGAGGAAGCGACACGGAGGGAAACAACGGAGGCGGTGCGCGGCCTCTGTCGTCCCCCCCTCGCGTTTTACCCGAGGTCCGGAGGTCTGAGGCGGTGGCGATGTTCGGTGCCGCGGCGGAGAATCTGCTCCGACAGGCCAGGTAATGGCTCAGGGCGCCGGGCTGTTGCTCAGCGATCCACGGCCCAGTCGCTTTACCAAAGACTTGCATTGGAGTAGCATCTGCAGCGTCCAAGGCAGCCAAAGAAACGCAGCAACAACCCGGCTCCGAGAACAGCACAGGAGCAGGCCCTTCGGCCCACAATATCGGTGCTAAACACGACCAAGTTAAACTCTTCTGCCTCCCAGCTGTTGTCAGGCATCTGAATCATCCCACCAACAACTAGAGAGCGGGCCTGAGCTACTATCTACCTCATTGCAGGCCCTAGGGCTATCTTTGATTGGACTTTACCTTCCACTAAACGTTATTTCCTTCACCGTGTATCTGTACACTGAGTCTGAGGACAGCTCGACTGTAATCATGTGTTGTCTTTCGGCTGACTGGTTAGCACACGCCAAAAGCTTCTCACTTTACCTCAGTACCACTGTACAATAAACTAAACTCAACTAATCCCTCTACGCCTGCATCTCCATGTGCCAAGCAGTCCCTGAAACCCCATTATCATATCTGCCTGCACCCTAGCAGCCCCGGTCCAGGCACCCACCGTGTTAGAAAAAACTTGCCCTGCACATCCCCTTTAATCTTTGCCCCTCTCATCTTAAAGCTGTGCCCTCTAGTCCTTCGATAGTTCCACATATTTAGGGCAGCATAAGTAGCGTAGTGGTAGAGTTGCTGCCTTACAACGAAAGAGACCTAAGTTCAATCCTGACTGCGGGTACTGTCTGCACAGAGTTTGCACGTTCTCCCTGTGACCGCGTGGGTTTCCTCCAGGCGCTCCGGTTTCTTCTCATATTCCAAAGACGTGCAGGATTGCTGGCTAAATTGTCCCTAGTAGGGTAGATCGAGTGTACATGGTTTTTTGGTCGGCGTGGGCTGAAGGGCCTGTTTCCACACTGTATCTCTAACCTGCACTAAACCTTCTGGGGAAAAAGGTTCTGACTATCTACCCGACATCTCACAAATGTCAATGAATGGATCCTCTGCTTTATTAATGTTGATGCCACCCATTATTACCTCGACTTGAGAGATCAGCAGAGGCCTCGTGACTGCTGATGCTCAAGCAAATGGCTTACCACCATCTTCACAAGGGTCACTGGGGGTGAGCATCAACTGTTGGTTTTGCCAGAAACATCCCCATTTACTAAATACAGTGCAAAAGTTTGAAGAGGTTCTGTGACCTTCATGATCATTTGAAAAGGGGATAGAGGGATGGATATGCCTCCTTCATTTATGGTAAATAAGAGAGCCTGAGGGTAAAATATATCTTGAATATGAAACATGAAAGATTCAAAATGCAGGAGTAACTCAGTCAGGCAGCATCTCTGTAGAACATGAACAGGTAACGTTTCGAGTCCGGACCCTTAGCCACACAGTCCCGACCTGAAACATCACCTATCCGTGCTTTCCAGAGATGTTAATAATAATAATAATAATAATGCATTACATTTGTATAGCGCTTTTCTAAAAACTCAAAGACGCTTTACAGGGTTTACTAAAACATAGAAAGAAAAATAAATAAATAAGTAAACAAACAGAAAAGGAAAAATAAGGTGAGGTGACGGTCAGTGGTTGAAGGCAGTGCTGAACAGGTGAGACTTCAGTGATGTTTTGAATGTGGTGAGTGAGGAGGAGTCTCTGATGGTCTGAGGTAGTGAGTTCCAGAGGGTGGGAGCAGCGATGGAGAAAGCCCTGTCCCCCCAGGATCTGAGTTTGGTCGGGATGGGGGGGGACAGGAGGTTAGCAGCAGCAGAGCGGAGGGTACGGGTGGGAGTGTGTGTGGAGGAGGTCAGTCAGGTAGGATGGGGCCAGGTTATGGAGGGCTTTGTAGGTCATGAGGAGGATTTTGTACTGGATTCTCTGGGGGATGGGGAGCCAGTGGAGCTTGTAAAGGACAGGGGTGATATGGTCACGGATCGGGGAGTGGGTGAGTAGACGGGCAGCGGAGTTATGGATGTATTGGAGTTTATTGATGATTTTTGAGGGTGAACCATGTTGCATGACCCGCTGAGTTACTGCGTCTTTTTTCTAAACCAGCAGCTGCAGTTCCTTTTTTTCTAAATATGAAAGATTGTTGCAAGATAAAGACTTATGAGATTGGTGGACAGATGATTGGAGAAAACAGTAGGAATGAGTGGATGTCAGTTGAAGGATGGATTTTGAGGTGTTGACTAATTCATTGTGTGCAATGATCTAGATCTAGGTTTGTTAATGTCATGTGTACGAAGGTACAGTGAAAAGACTTGTTTTGCATGTCTCCAAACAGATCCGGTGCAAAATAAAACCTTTCGCTGCATCTCGGTACTACCGTAGAAAAAGTGACCCAGAGCAAAAAATTGCAATTTTATACCAGCCATACTAATAAAGATGTTCCAACAAGAAACTTCAGGGGTACTTTATCTCCAGTGAAGAGCAAACTGTTGAACCAGTTTAATCACTTGGCGGTGCACCTCTTTTGCCTCTGTTAATGTCCGTGATCTGCTCTTTCTCAGGGATGTACAGGATGAAGACCTACAGAAATTCTGCACCCGCATCTCCACTCTCCTGCAGAACAAGGAATATAATAATGAAGCCGCTGATTCTCTTCAGAAGTTGTTCCTCATTGTCTCTGCTACAAAATACAGCAGAAGGTAAGGATTTTTGTTTCAGGGAAGATCATAAGAGACCTCACTATCTAAGAGAAGGCCAAGGTTATATATTTTTAAAGTTTATTTTAATTAACAACTTTAGTTTTGTGGTGACATTTATTTAAATAAAAGGAACAAGTAATGGGTGATGATGCACGGGTAATATTCTCTAATAAATCGATTATTTCAAGTTATCATTTGTGCATTGTATTTCCTCGTAACTTCAGACAAGCATACCTCACAATTTGTGCCTGCTGCTATTTGTGCAAGTTCTGAGAGATATGAGGTTTATGTTTTATGTGTTCTCAGCAGTTGTGGGATGGAAGTGCTTACAGAGGTGGTGTAATTAGTGTGTGGTGTGTAACTGAGTAATATTTTAATGAACAATATTTCTGTTTGATGCCCAGTCTTTCCAGAGATGTCCTGCAGAACCTCCACAGCACCCTATGGTCCATGAAGGCTTCACAGCCAGTTCTTGTCCTCTGCTCAGCTATTCTGCGAGAGGTGTTGCCGTGTAATGCGTTGACTTATTCCTGTGAGGAATTAAATGACATGAAAACCATGAACCTTGTATCGGGTGTAATGCTGGCCCAGGTATGGAGTGGCTGCTTTTGTTTTGTTATTTGCACACAGTAGGTTTATTCACATGAGGTCAGGCAGCATCTCTGGAGAACGTGGATAGGTGATGTTTCGGTTCAGGACCCTTCTTCAGTCCTGAGCCAAAACATTGCCTGTCCATGTTCTCCAGAGATGCTGCCTGATCTGCTGAGTTACTCCAGCACTTTGTGTCTTTTGCTTGTTGCTTGTTTCTACAGTTTATTCACATTGTCTTAAACTCTTAATCAGACTACATCACCACTCTGTGAAGTTGTTGCTCGCAGCTGTTACAAGCATATCCACAGTGACCTCCCCACTCAAGTACCTCCTTCATTGGGGCTGTTCTTCGGTTCAGTAGTTTCTCCATAATGGCATGCCTAAAATCTGAACTTGCATCCTGCCCAATTGCTCAGCACGCAAATGAACCAATCTGCTTCACCATTAAACTAGTGAGGAGTCTGAAGAAGGGTCCTGACCTGAAATGTCACCTCTCCATGTTCTCCAGGGATACTGCCTCGCCTACCTTGCTCCAACTATTTGTGTCCTGCATCATCATTAGCTTGGTGAACATAAAGATGCCAGTCAATAATGAGCTGTTTGATTGATTAATGTAGGAAACAAAGTTTATTACTAATATACTTGGACATTGAAATGCCACTTATTCCATACATTAAATTTGTTGCAGACTATATTGAACCTTACTGACAGAACCTCCATTGGATTGAAGATCTGTTTTTTCTCCTCTTCTTAATCAGGATCATTGATGATCTATTTCCACATTGATTAGATTTCATTCTGAGGTAGTGAAGTGCAGATTCTTCCATAAAGCGGGCAGATGGTGTTTGACAGGGCCAGTAGTTTGTTAGAGACACAAGGAACCCTGCACAAAGTGCTGGAGTAACTTGGTGTGTCAGGCAGCATCTGTTGAAGGGAATAGGTAGGTGGTGTTTTGGATTGGAACCCTTCTTCAGATGGTAACTAGTCCTTTTGATGTAAATCCTTTGGTGTTTCCAATGCAGGTCTCTGGGTTTTTTCATACCATCTGGAATGCTAGCTCTACACTTTGGGAATGTTGTGTTTCATCAAAGAAACTTTGAGCATATTCTCAGTCTGCCTGGTAATTTTGTTCCCATAATGGACCTTGGAGCTGGAATGGAACCAATGTCCTAGGGGGAGTGTTTGCTAGTGCTGTCGGGGAGGATTTAAACTAATGTGGCAGGGGGATGGGAGCAGGAGCAGAGAGACAGAGGAGTGTAAAATGAGGGTAGAAACAACAGGTAGCAAGGTGAAAAGTAAAAGTGGTAGGCAGACAAATCCAGGGCAAAAATCAAAAAGGGCCACTTTTCAACATAATTGTATAAGGGGTAAGAGAGTTGTAAAAACAAGCCTGAAGGCTTTGTGTCTCAATGCAAGGATTATACGTAATAAGGTGGATGAATTAAATGTGGAGATAGTTATTAATGATTATGATATAGTTGGGATTACGGAGACATGGCTCCAGGGTGACCAAGGCTGGGAGCTCAACATCCAGGGATATTCTATATTCAGGCGGGATAGACAGAAAGGAAAAGGAGGTGGGGTAGCGTTACTGGTTAGAGAGGAGATTAAAGCAGTGGAAAGGAAGGACATTAGCTTGGAGGAAGTGGAATCGATATGGGTAGAGCTACGAAACACTAAGGGGCAGAAAACGCTAGTGGGAGTTGTGTACAGGCCACCTAACAGCAGTAGTGAGGTTGGGAATGGCATCAAGCACGAAATTAGAAATGCATGCACTAAAGGTGCAGCAGTTATAATGGGTGACTTCAATCTACATATAGATTGGGTGAACCAAACTGGCAGGGGTGCTGAGGAAGAGGATTTCTTGGAATGTTTGAGAGATGGTTTTCTAAACCAACATGTCGAGGAACCAACGAGAGAACAGGCCATTCTAGACTGGGTATTGAGTAATGAGGAAGGGTTAGTTAGCAGTCTTGTTGTGCGAGGCCCCTTGGGCAAGAGTGATCATAATATGGTAGAGTTCTTCATTAGGATGGAGAGTGACAAAGTCGATACCGAAACAAGTGTTCTGAACTTAAAGAAAGGTAACTTTGAGGGTATGAGGCGTGAATTGTCCAAGATAGACTGGCGATTGATGCTGAAAGGGTTGACGGTGGACATGCAATGGAAGGCATTTAAATGTCGCATGGATGAACTACAACAAGTGTTCATCCCAGTTTGGCAAAAGAACAAACCAGGAAAGGTAGTGCATCCGTGGCTAACAAGGGAAATCAAGGATAGTATTAAAACAAAAGATGAAGCATACAGATTAGCCAGAAAAAGTAGCATACCAGAGGACTGGGAGAAATTCAGAGTCCAGCAGAGGAGGACAAAGGGCTTAATTAGGAAAGGGAAAATAGATTATGAGGGAAAACTGGCAAGGAACATAAAAACAGACTGCAAAAGCTTTTATAAATATGTCAAGAGAAAAAGATTAGTTAAGGCAAATGTAGGTCCCTTGCAGTCGGAAACAGGTGAATTGATCATAAGGAACAAGGAGATGGCAGACCAATTGAACAAATACTTTGGTTCTGTCTTCACTAAGGAAGACATAAACCGTCTGCCGGAAATAGCGGGGGACCGGTGGTCTAATGAGATGGAGCGACTGAGGGAAATCCAGGTTAGTCGGGAAGTGGTGTTAGGTAAATTAAATGGATTAAAGGCAGATAAATCCCCAGGGCCAGATAGGCTGCATCCCAGAGTGCTTAAGGAAGTAGCCTCAGAAATAGTGGATGCATTAGTGATAATTTTTCAAAACTCTTTAGATTCTGGAGTAGTTCCTGAGGACTGGAGGGTAGCTAATGTAACCCCACTTTTTAAAAAGGGAGGGAGAGAGAAAATGGGGAATTATAGACCAGTTAGCCTAACATCGGTAGTGGGGAAAATACTAGAGTCAGTTATTAAAGATGTGATAGCATCACATTTGGAAAGTGGTGAAATCATCGGACAAAGTCAGCATGGATTTACCAAAGGCAAATCATGTCTGACGAATCTTATAGAATTTTTCGAGGATGTAACTAGTAGAGTGGATAAGGGAGAACCAGTCGATGTGTTATATCTGGACTTTCAGAAGGCCTTCGACAAGGTCCCACATAGGAGATTGGTGTACAAACTTAAAGCACACGGTATTGAGGGTTCAGTGTTGAGGTGGATAGAAAATTGGTTGGCGGACAGGAAGCAAAGAGTAGGAATAAACGGATCCTTTTCGGAATGGCAGGCAGTGACTAGTGGGGTACCGCAAGGCTCAGTGCTGGGACCCCAGTTATTTACAGTGTATATTAATGATTTGGACGAGGGAATTGAATGCAACATCTCTAAGTTTGCGGATGACACGAAGCTGGGTGGCAGTGTTAGCTGCGAGGAGGATGCTAGGAGGCTGCAGAGTGACTTGGATAGATTAGGCGAGTGGGCAAATGCATGGCAGATGCAATATAATGTGGATAAATGTGAGGTTATCCACTTTGGCGGCAAGAACAGGAAAGCAGAGTATTACCTGAATGGTGACCGATTGGGAGAAGGGGAGATGCAACGTGACCTGGGTGTCATGGTGCACCAGTCATTGAAAGCAAGCATGCAGGTGCAGCAGGCAGTGAAGAAAACGAATGGTATGTTGGCATACAACCAAAAAAACACGTGGCGGCGCCTAACGGCAGCGGCTGACTAGCAGTCTGTCCGTCTTTTTTTTGTTGAGTGTCGGTGTTGGGATGATTTTTATATATATTTTTTTGGTTGTGTATGTGTGGGAGGGGGTGGTGGTGTGTGGGGGGTGGGTGTGGGGAACTTTTCTCTTCCTCACGGCGCGGGGTGCGGCTCGGCTGCGGGGCCTAACATCCCCCGGTGCGGCTCGGCCGCTGGACTTTACATCCCGGTGCGGCTTGGCCGCTGGACTTACATCGCCCGGTGCAGCTCGGCTGCGGGGCTTAACACCGCCCGGTGCAACTCGGCTGCGGGACTTTACATCGCCCGGTGCAGCTCGGCTGCGGGGCTTAACACCGCCCGGTGCAGCTCGGCTGCGGGGCTTAACACCGCCCGGTGCAGCTCGGCTGCGGGGCTTAACACCGCCCGGTGCAACTCGGCTGCGGGACTTAACACCGCCCGGTGCGGCTCGGCTGCGGGACTTTTCACCGCTGGTGCGGCTCGGCTGCGGGACTTAACACCGCCCGGTGCGGCTCGGCTGCGGGACCTTTCACCGCTGGTGCGGCTCGGCTGCGGGACTTAGCTGCGCAAGGCTTGGTCGCGGGCCTTTCATCGCCCGGTTCGGCCGCGAGACGTTTCAGCGCCCGGTGCGGGGACTGTGCGGGTCGGTCGGGGACGAGCTGTCTGTCCGTGGGCGTGGGGAAGAGAGGGGAAGTTTTGTTGCCTCCATCACAGTGAGGGGGTGTTTGGAGTCACTGTGATGGACGTTTGTGTTGGGGTTATGTGTCTTGTGTTCTTTTTTTTTTCTATGACTGCTATGTAGTTTCGTTCGGTACTTCGGTACCGAACGACAAATAAAGCTCTGTTATACCTGTTATAGCAAGAGGATTTGAGTTTAGGAGCAGGGAGGTTCTGCTGCAGTTGTACAGGGCCTTGGTGAGACCGCACCTGGAGTATTGTGTGCAGTTTTGGTCTCCTAACCTGAGGAAAGACGTTCTTGCCTTAGAGGGAGTACAGAGAAGATTCACCAGATTAATCCCTGGGATGGCGGGACTTGCATATGAGGAAAGACTGGATAGACTGGGCTTGTACTCGCTGGAATTTAGAAGACTGAGGGGGGATCTTATAGAAACATATAAAATTCTTAAGGGGTTGGAGAGGCTAGATGCGGGAAGATTGTTCCCGATGTTGGGGGAGTCCAGAACCAGGGGTCACAGCTTAAGGATAAGGGAGAAGTCTTTTAGGACCGAGATGAGAAAACATTTCTTCACACAGAGAGTGGTGAGTCTGTGGAATTCTCTGCCACAGAAGGTAGTTGAGGCCAGTTCATTGGCTATATTTAAGAGGGAGTTAGATGTGGCCCTTTTTGCTAAAGGGATCAGGGGGTATGGAGAGAAGGCAGGTACAGGTTACTGAGCTGGATGATCAGCCATGATCATATTGAATGGCGGTGCAGGCTCGAAGGGCCGAATGGCCTACTCCTGCACCTATTTTCTCTGTTTCTATGTTTCTATGGATTAGTTTGTGTATTGATGTTCGTGTGAATGCCGTGGCCTGCCAGGGGCGGCACGGTGGCGCAATGGTAGAGTTGCTGCCTTACAGCGTCCGAGACCCAGGTGGGTGCTGTCTGTATGGAGCTTGTACATTCTCCCTGTGACCGCGTGGGTTTTCTCTAGGTGCTCTAATTTCCTCCCACACTCCACAGGTTTGTAGGTTAATTTGCCTTTTGTAAATTGTAAATTGGTCCTAGTGTGTGTATGATAATGTTAGTGTATGGGGTCATTGTGGTCGTTGTGGGCCGAAGGACATGTTTCCTCGCTGTATCTCTGAAGTCTAAACCCTGACAAAGGCAACTGAGTGTTAACCGGGAGACAAGCGAGACTGCAGATGCTGGAATCTTGAGCAAAAAAACAAAGTGCTGGAGGAACTCAACGGGTCAGGCAGCATCTGTGGAGGCAATCTTTCCGTTCGGATCCCTTCAGTCTGTTTAGGCTTGTTTTAGCACAACTCACAACTTATTTTTTACTGTTTAAACAATATTGTTTGTTGTGGAAATGGAGGGAAGGTGAAAAGACGAAAAGAAGAGAAGCTAACATTGGCATTGGATGTTTCCAATAGGGGAGTGAAAGTGCCGAGGTTGGGGCTCTGTGCAACCGTGTTCTTAAACTGCTGGAGAGTCGCCACGCTGAGGGTCAGGGCGCACGGCATCTCATGCCCGTCCTGTCCAAACTCCTTGATCTTGCACCTACAATCCTCAGTGGAGGTAAGTCATCAGTACCTGGCAAAACTGCGTAATCATGTGCTGCTATATTGTTACTTGATTATTCCTTTGTATCTTTGCCTGGACCCTTGGGTATTAAAACCTTGCTTTATAAATGCTGCATTGAAGACTCTTTAGTTGCTGTTCAATTTCCAAATGAATTCTCTCTCTCACAAAGTAATGAAACAATAGACAATAGACAAGAGGTGCAGGAGTAGGCCATTCAGCCCTTCGAGCCAGCACCGCCATTCAATGCGATCATGGCTGATCACTCTCAATCAGTACCCCGTTCCTGCCTTCTCCCCATACCCCCTCACTCCGCTATCCTTAAGAGCTCTATCCAGCTCTCTCTTGAAAGCATCCAACGAACTGGCCTCCACTGCCTTCTGAGGCAGAGAATTCCACACCTTCACCACTCTCTGACTGAAAAAGTTCTTCCTCATCTCCGTTCTAAATGGCCTACCCTTTATTCTTAAACTGTGGCCCCTTGTTCTGGACTCCCCCAACATTGGGAACATGTTTCCTGCCTCTAATGTGTCCAATCCCCTAATTATCTTATATGTTTCAATAAGATCCCCCCTCATCCTTCTAAATTCCAGTGTATACAAGCCTAATTGCTCCAGCCTTTCAACATACGACAGTCCTGCCATTCCGGGAATTAACCTAGTGAACCTACGCTGCACGCCCTCAATAGCAAGAATATCCTTCCTCAAATTTGGAGACCAAAACTGCACACAGTACTCCAGGTGCGGTCTCACCAGGGCCCGGTACAACTGTAGAAGGACCTCTTTGCTCCTATACTCAACTCCTCTTGTTATGAAGGCCAACATTCCATTGGCTTTCTTCACTGCCTGCTGTACCTGCATGCTTCCCTTCAGTGACTGATGCACTAGGACACCCAGATCTCGTTGAACATCCCCTCTTCCTAACTTGACACCATTCAGACACCAAACAATGGATTACAAATTATAAGTTAGTACCAGAAGCCTAATAGAAGAGTACTGCTGCACTACAATGTTTCTTGATGCATATCTCAACGTTTCTCTGCACAGCTCCCTTTAGGTTGCAAGTATAAAACTCCAATAAAAGTTCAACCTCAAATGTACCATGCAACAAATTGCAACAGTAAAGAGTGCCCGAACTTAAAATGTCAAATGTGTGAGATTTAATTTTATTCCCAGGAAGATTAATTTGAAGGGATGTTCTTATGAATTGGACGGCTTGTCTGTGTTAAGCTGGATAATCTGCCCTCTATCAACATTCCACCCTCTCCATTATTACTTTGTTTTGGCCATAGTTATTTTCCTGAACCTATAAACTGGGGAAGAAAGAACATTCTTGACATTATCTGGAGCAACATTAGCGGAGATTTGTGAACTTTCATCATCTTTTTTTGTGTGGGACCTATGTTTGAATCCAACATATTAATGAAATTTATAAAATTCTTATTTGTTGGCTTAAATGTATTTGGACATCCCTTGCTCAGGTTCATAGAATGCAGTCTGTAATTGTTTTGGTGAAAAATATCAAATAGAAACCTTTGACTATTTGGGTGTATGTTGTGTAAAACACAAGCCTTCACACTGGTGCAGAGTTTTCTGGATTTGGTTATGAAGCTTCAAACTGGAATGGCATAATCGTTTACTGGGTTTTCTCTTGCACTAAACGATGTTCCTTTTATCGTGTATCTGTGGAAAGCTTGATTGTAATCATGTATATCTTTCCGCTGACTGGATACCAGACAACAAAAAAGCTTTTCGCTGTACCTCGGTATACGTGACAATAAACTAAACTGGCATAAACGAAACTAAAACCATCTGTTTTTAATTGCCCTCCCCCGCCCCCCTGCATGTTTCTTTCCTGTATTTGGTTTTCAAGGAGACGCTCGTCGTCTGTTACATCAAACATTCCCCAATTTATCACCATTTACCTATGGACGGCTTGACGTAATCACTTTGTTGACTGGATAACATGCAACAAAAAAGCTCGATACACGTGACAATAAACTAAACTAAACTAATTTTAGGAGTGCTTGCCTTTGAATTGTCCAACTCCAACATCTCTTAATAGTTTGGTAAGAAGAATTTAAAAAAATATTGGAAAATAAAGCCTGGAATATCTGCATGGTTGTAAGTAGTTCTGACAGATGGCCAAACAATGCAAAGAGAAATGGTTTTCGAATTGAACAGACCATTCCTCCAGCATTACAACTGCATTACTCAGGCAGTATAAAGTTCCACAAATCTCTAAACTCAAAGTGGAACATGTAAATATTCATGTGAAGAGAGCGTGGGGGTGTTGTTTAATAACAAGATAATGATAGTTATTAAGATAAAGTATTTATCCAGTATAAAATACAATTTCCTGGGGAGAACTCAGCGGGTCAGGCAGCATCTGTGAAGGGAATAAGTTCAGAGGTTACAGGAGCATAATTAGGCCATTTGGCCCATCACGTTTACTCCCCCATGGCTAATCTATCTTTCCCTCTCAACCCCATTATCCTGCCTCCTCCCCTAACACCTGACACCCTTACAAATCAAGAGCCTTAAAAGTACCCAATGACTTGGCCTCACAACTAACTCCACAGATTCATCACTGAAGGAAATCCCTCTTCATCTCCTTCGTGGTGTTTTGGATTGGGACCCTCTTCAGACACGTAAAAACGCCATCTACCTATTCCCTCCACAGATGCTGCCTGACCCGCTGAGTTCCTCCAGCACTCTGTGTTTTGCTGAAGATTCCAGCATCTGCAATTTCTTGTATCTCTATTTTTCCAGTATAGACTGGTTCTAAAAAATGTAACTCCCAATGAAGTAATGGACACCGACGGACTCCATATCGGATTCACTCTGACCAGTTTTTCTTCTTTCCAACAGAGCAGATCAATACCGTCAGTAAGAAGCTTGTTGACTGGCTGCGCTATGCGGGGACCGTGCAGGGAGTTTCCCTTTCTTCAGGAGGGTTTTTTAGTCCACGATCACGGCAGGTAATGGAATGGTGCGATCAAACTGGTGATTTGCTGCGAAACTCCAAAGAACTGAAAATGTAAAATTTGAAATAGAAGTTGAAAATGCTGGAAACAGTCTACAAGTCAGGCAGCAGCTATGGGAAAAGAACCATAGATAACATTTAAGTGTTAACAAGTATTAAAAGACACTTGGATAGGTATGTGTAAAGGAAAGGATTAGAGGGATATGGGCCAAAGATGGGCAAATGGGGCATCTTTGTAGGGTAGGGACGAGTTGGGCCAAAGGACCTGTTTCCATGCTGTATAACTCTCTGACTCTATTTCAGGTTTCTTTTTATTTCAGATTTCAGCATCTGCAGCTTTTTAGTTTTCACTAGACCAAGTGGACCTGTTGGGACCAAACCTCTCCTGCATTGGTGCAGCACCCTCTCCTCTCCCCCTCCCCCCCTCTTCCCCCCCATCCCCTCCCCTCTCCGCCTCCCTCCCTCCCTCCACCCCCTCCCCCTTCCCCTCTCCCCCACTCCAACCCCTCAACCCCCCTTATCCTCCCCCCTCTCTCCCTCCCCTCCATCCCTCCCCCCTCCTTCCCTAGGAGATAGATTTAAACTTTAAAATGTGAATAACTTTAAAAATATAACACCGATTTCAATGAAACTTCTTCCATTAGCATCAAAGGGACGACGGTGAGTAAGGTGGGCCTAAAATTGTCACGCTATCATGTCCAGTTTTGGCTAGAGTTCAGGAACAAACAATGAACAAACAAACAAGAGTTTTAGTATATAGATTAACTTAGTGGCATTCTTTGAGTGATATCTACTGTCCACTTTCTAACCGCCCATACCCACAGCGCTATTTTAAGCAGTGCCTGCCCCTCATTTACATTGTATCCCCACTGCAATCGTGGTGGCCTTATCAGAGTATTTCTTTTGCCCCAACCCTCTGCAATATAAAATTTCTCTTTCCCAGCTATGATGAAGGGCCTTTGACTTGAAAAATTAATCGTTTCTTTATCCATAGATGCTGCTTGACCTGATTGTTTATACATTTTCTATCGGGATTGCTGCATTACACATTACCGCATTAAAGATCAGATTAGTACATTCTAGTGCATTTATTAGCAAGACAATCATTGCTTGACATTTCCTTTAAAACGCCTTTTGATCATCCATTTAAGACAAATTTGTCCGTTATTCTGTTCTCTTTTCTTGGTTTCTCTTTACTTGGTTGAGAAGATTGACTTTCCGACACACTAGGTAGGGGCAATTTACAGAGGTCAATAAACCTACAGACCCGCATGACTTTCTGATGTGGGAGGAAACCAGAGCACCTGGGGAAAACCCACGTGGTTACAGGGAGACTGTACAAACTTTACACAGACAGCACCCAAGGTCAGGATTGAACCCGGGTCTCTGGCGCGGTGAGGCAGCTGCCTTTTGATGATGATCTCTTCCTATCAATTGTCAAAGTCTTTACAGAAGATGGGGAGAGACTTGGCAATATCATTTCCATTTAACGTTGCTGTTTATTTTCTCTTGATCAGCCTGCCTCCATTTTGGAGGTAGATGGGGCAGTCACAGGTGACTTCTTCACCGTACTTTCCATTGGCCAATATTACACCGAGGAGCAGTGGCTGAACGTGCATTCCTTCTCCATGATCAGAAAATGGCTGCGTTGGTCGGAAGCAGGCGGAGGCAGCAACAGTGATACAGGTAGCTGGAAAACCCCTGACTGTACCTCTGAATGGCATCAAAACATGCACTGCAGATTTGTAAGACTCCGAAAAGAGAAAAGATTGGTCCCAAGAAAGTCCCACACCCAGCCTACGTTTGTTGTCTTTGTGTGCCGATACTTCTTAGTTGAGTTTAGTTTAGTTTAGAGATACGGCGTGGAAAACAGGCCATTCGGCCCACCGAGTCCATGCCAGCCACTAACTAGTTCTATCCTACACACTAGGACCAATTTACAGAATGGCATTAACCTGCATCTCTTTGGAATATGGGAGGAAACCCAAGGGAGAATGTACAAACTTAGTACAGACAGGATCTCTGGAGCTGTAAGGCAGCAACTCTACCACTCCGCCACTGTGCCACTCTCCTCTATGTATGTTCTATATTATGTCTTTGCATTTGGAGTAAAGGGCAGGAAAATATAGGTGAGGCACAGATGCCTTGTGATTAAATTGAATGGAGGAGATGGGCAGAATGGTCTTGTCCTAACGGTTGAGGACACTCCTGGTGGTAGTGGAAGGTTACTGCAGGTCAGGTCAGAATAATATGATGTCCGATATGAGTACAGGTACATTCTATATATCATCATCTTTGGCTTTTACCCAGAATTTTTTTTAAAAAGGCAAGCATGTTGGGTGCTGTGTTTCAAGTATCACTGCTGTCTAGTTTGCACGGCAGTATTACAGAATTATTTGGCTGCAGCCAAATTGCGCACCACGAATGCCAAATTATGCATAGAGATGTTAATGTTTTCTCTTTAATTGCCACTCATAATGTTAACAGCGTTTGGAACTATTTTCGCCCATGAAAAATACCACAATGACTAGTGTTCAGCGGTGAATAACTATTTAATTGTTCACAGATGTCTTTGACAAGATTCCCAAAGGGACAATTCAAAATATGAACGATGAAGGGCACGTTTCCCCTTTTGGTAATTAGATAAGTTCAACTCTTGTCAGCACCTAAACCTAGAGCCCGTAGTTTTGACTTGAGCACTGCAACATAGTATTAACACGTTTTCCAAGTACCTTACTGCTTCGCCTCCTTGCCCTCATTAACTCAATTTCTTCTTGTGATTCTCAGATGTCCCCATGAAAAGTGTATTTCTTTTAAACTTGTCTGGACTAGGGTTGCCAACTGTCCCGTATTTACCAGGATATCCCGTATTTTGGGCTAAATTGGTTTGGCCCTTACGGGACTGCCCTTGTCCCGTATTAGTACGGTTGCCAACTTCCTCACTCCCAAAGAAGGGACAAAGGGTGACGTCATCGCCCCGCACCCCACGTGACCTCACCCAGCCAGCGGCCACGTGCTCCCACTCCACCAATGGCGGCCGCCCGGGCCCTAATCACCTTGACCCCTAATTGGGAGTAAGGAAGTTGGCAACCCTAGTCTGGATTGTAACTCTGACGTTCACCTGCAATTCTTTCAAATGGTGTTTTGTTTTGAAATGATCATGCAGTTATGGTTCAATTACTGTCGTGAAGAGTCAACTTTGCATTGTAAAAATTGGGGTCCAAGTTTATAAATCCCAGAGCGTGGTAACACCAGTAGATAGAGTGGTAGAGAAGGCATAGGGTATGTTTGCCTTCATTGGTCGGGGTATTGAGCGTCTGAATCAGGATGCAGCTTTCTCGCACTTTGGTTAGGCCTCATTTGGTGTATTGCGTACAATTCTGGTCGGCCCGATACGGGAATGATGTGGTGGCTTTGGAAAGGATGCAGAGGAGATTTACCAGAATGATGCCTGGATTAGGGGGTATTAGCTACAAGGAGAAGTTGGACAAACGTGGATTGTTTTCTCTGGAACTCCAAAGATCGAGGGGAGAGCTAATAGAAGTATATATAATTATGAGAGGCCTAGATAGGATAGACAGTGTGAACTTTTATCCACGATGGAAATTTCAAATGTTAAAGGGCGTAGCTTTAAGGTGAGAGGGGCAAAGTTTAAAGGAGATGGGCGGGCAAGTTTTTTTACACAGAGTGGTGTGTACCAGAGGTGGTGGTGGAGGCAGGTACGGTGGTGGCATTAAGGATATGCAGGGAATGGAGGATATATGGCTTATATGCAGGCAGATAAGAGTTAGTCTTGGCATCATGTTCAGCAGAGACGTTGTGGGATGAAGGGCCTGTATCTTTACAGCACAGTGCTGTGTTCTATATACATACGTATGTTTGACAGGTCTTAAAAGAGCTAGAAAATATGAGTGCGCATGAACAAGGGCATGTGGATTTGTGGAAACAGCAAGCTGTTTAATCCAAAGTGAATACTTTGTAACACGAGTATAATAAGTTATTTTAAAATACGAACTTCAAGCTGTTTTATTCATTTTTTTCTCTTGTTCTTATAAGAGAGTTGTTACACTTGTATTCACTGGCATCCTGCATTTGACCTTCCTGCTGGCACTAAGATAATTGCTTTTCCTTCATCATTGTTTCACCATAATTCGCTGAGGTGATGGAGTTATGCAGAAATGCAGCGACTTGAAGTTATTAATCATTGCAATCTGTCTTCCAGATGAAAGGTCGGAGTTGGACAGCTCTATAATGTCGGTGGTTTCAGCTTCCTCAACATCCAGTCGCCTGCTGCCTCCGAAGGAACGTCTGAGGGAGAAAACATTTGAATATTGCAACCGGTTAATTGAACAATGTGATAGAAGTAGGTACCACTGATTGATCAATTAAAATATACAACATGGAAACAGGCCCTGTGACGCACTGAGTCCACACCAACAATTCACTCCAGTTCCACGTTATCCCACTTTTGCATCCACTGGAGACAATTTACAGAGGCCAATCAACCCGCACGTCTTTGGGATGTGGGAGCTAACTGAAGCACCCGGACATAACCCACAGGGTCGCAGGTGCAGTCTGTGTGGAGTTTGCATTGTTCTCCCTGAGGTCAGGATTGAACATGAATCTCTGGCGTTGCGAGGCATCGGCTCTACCAGCTGTCCCACCTCAATATCAAGGGGGAAAAAACTTTTATCTCTATTTTAAACCTCCTCTTGTTCTTTCGCCTCAGGCAATTACTCCACTTAAATACCATTATGGTTAGCAATCGGCAGTGAAAAAACAATTTCACTTTTTAATAACTAAAATGCCCAGGACGCTCAGCAGGTCAGCCAATGTCTGTAGAGAATGAAGATAGACACAAAATGCTGGAGTAACTCTGGATAGAAGGAATGGGTGATGTTTCGGGTCGAGGCCCTTCTTCAGACATTCTTCAGAGAATGAAACAGATCAATTACTTATTCCCAAGATGGAATAGTAAGGAAAAAAGCATATTATAAATTGCAGAGAGAGATAGAGAGGTTGATGTGTGGGAGGAGTTTAGTTCCTTGCATGCTTACTGGATAAATTATTTAGCCATCAATAAAGACTGAAGAAGGGTCTCGACCCAAAATGTCACCCATTCCTTCTCTCCTGAGATGCTGCCTGACCTGCTGAGTTACTCCAGCATTTTGTGATACCTTCGATTTGTAGCAGCATCTGCAGTTATTTTCCTACACCTTCTATCCAGCGATGCTGCCTGTCCTGCTGAGTTACTCCACCATTGTGTGTTTATTCCATCCTGTAAGATCCTTTTTTTACTGTGCTTATGATGGTATAGAGTCCTGTTGAGCCTGTAGAAATATGCTAAATGGTGATAATTCCCCTCTCTCTGCAACTCAAAACCACCCGCCCCGCATATTGCATCGTAAAGGTGGTTGTTTTCTCACTTTTCTACTTCGGATGGAAAATAATTGACTGAAACGTTGGCTCCGTTTCTCATTCCACAAATGCTATTTGGTTTCCACCGTTTTCTGTGTTTGTATCACATTTCCAGCAACTGCAGACCTTTGTTTTAGCTCCACTAACACATAGGGCTGAGGTTATTAAGTGTAATTATCACCTTATTCACTACTTGGAAGGAGAGGTTGCTTCTGATCATTCCCAGACTCAGCAGGTCGTAAACATACGATAGGAAATACTGTAGAATAACTGCAGAATAATGGAAGGTAGACACAAAATGCTGGAGTAACAGCGGGACAGGCAGCATCTCTGGAGAGTGGGAACGGGTGACGTTTCGGGTCGAGACCCTTCTTCAGAATGATGTCAGGGGAGTGGGCGGGACAGAGATAGAATGTAGTTGGAGACAGTAAGACTGGTGGGAGAACTGGGAAGGGGGAGGGGATGGAGAGAGAGGGAAAGCAAGGACTATTTGAAGTTAGAGAAGTCAATGTTCATATCGCTGGGGCCGAAGCGAAATATGAGGTGCTGTTCCCCCAATTTGCACTGGGCCTCACCCTGACAATGGAGGAGCCCCAGGACAGAAAGGTCAGATTGGGAATGGGAGGGGGAGTTAAAGTGCTGAGCAACCGGGAGATCAGGTGGGTTCAGGCAGACTGAGCGGAGGTGTTCAGTGAAACGATCGCTGAGCCTGCGCTTGGTTTCGCCGATATACAGGAGTTGACACCTGGAACAGCCGATACAGTATATGACAGTAAACTGCAGAATAATGTTCATTAGCACACAAGAATTTACCACAGAGCAAGATTTTCATATAAAACCATATATCACAGAAGGAGATTGCATGAAACAACCTTACATGGGGAAGAGGGCAGCAATTTGCTGCGCTTTTTAAATATGACCATAATACATGAAATTACTAAAAAGAAAAATAAACTGTAACACAATTGGGTGTTAGATTTTCCTTATGCATTCAACATGAATTCTTGGGTGCCGTTTCGGGTCGAGAATCCTCTTCAGTCTGAAGAAGGGTCTCGACCAGAAACGTGACCCATTCCTTCTCTCCAGTGATGCTGCCTGTCCCGCTGAGTTACTCCAGCATTTTGTGTCTATCTTCAGTTTAAACCAACATCTGCAGTTCCTTCCTGCACAACATGAATTCTTTGTCAGATCCTGAAGCTCACTTAGAATCATGAATTTGTTATGGTGCAAGATTACTCCAGATAAACATCTATGTTATGAACAGTTTGTGGCAAATTAAAAAAAAGACTTTGTAAAAATTATTAAGGTCTTGTTATTCATGGTAGTAGTCTGAAGAAGAATTCCGACCTGAAACGTCACCCATCCTTTTTCTCCAGAGATGCTGCCTGACCCGCTGGGCTACTCCAGCACTTATTATTCATGGTACTGATTTTAAATAATGGTGCTTCATTTTAGCTGAATCTTTATTTTTAATGGTTCATTATTTTCCCCGTGAGGTGTTGATAGTTTCGCAAAGCATAGTGAGCAATTAAAGTCATTGCTAGCCCACATCTATGATTAGCACAGTCTTCAATTCCACTTTTCCATTTTATTCAACTCTGTAGTAATTGATTTTAGATTTAGATTTAGAGATACAGCACGGAAACAGGCCCTTCGGCCCACCGAGTCCGCGCCGCCCAGCGATCCCCGCACATTAACACTATCCTACACACACTAGGGACAATTTTTACATTTACCCAGTCAATTAACCTACATACCTGTACGTCTTTGGAGTGTGGGAGGAAACCGAAGATCTCAGAGAAAACCCACGCAGGTCACGGGGAGTACGTACAAACTCCGTACAGACGGCGCCCGTAGTCAGGATCGAACCTGAGTCTCCGGCGCTGCATTCGCTGTAAGGCAGCAACTCTACCGCTGCGCCACCACTAATTGTTATTTAGTGTGACATATAATTCCAAATGGATATGGGACTAAATTAAATGTTTGCAATCAAGTAATCTTTAAAACTTGCAGTCGCAGCTGTAAGATGACTTTACCACAGTGGCACAAATAAATGGAGAATAATGTATTGTCAAACTAGACTAATAACAATACTAATAACGATAACAATACTAATGCATTGTTATTGTTACAACTAGACATGGCAGAGTTAATTGCAGAGACATCGAATATTGAAATTGTGCCCGTCTAAAAGAAACTTGGCTTTCACTAAAAATGTACTGATAAAATAATCTCATTTAGTTGCTAATTTTAGTGACTTTCTGCTCACAGAAATTTTTAAACTCATGGATGCAAGCACAATTGTAACACTTTCTTTCTGCCACTAGAGTGCGTAGAGAACCCACCTGAGTTTTTTCATTCTAGATTGGCACAAATTCTTTCACATCCATAATACTATGCAAGATTACTTCAGGCTTTTAGTGTGGCTGTTTTATTAGAATTATAGCATTCTATCTCTGTGCATTTTTTAAATTGGCCTTTGTTCCTTCTTGACATCGCCATTTTAAGATCCATATAAATCTGCCAAAGCTCTTGACTATCTTCCAATCAGTGCGGCACAGTGGCGCAGCGGTAGAATTGCTGCCTTACAACAAGCACCAGGGAACCGAGTTTAATCCTGACTACGGGTGCTGTATGTACAGAGTTTGTACGCTCTCCCTGTGACCTGTGTGGGTTTTCTCCGGGATCTCCGGATTCCTCCCACGCTCCAAAGATATACAGGTTTGTAGGTTAATTGGCTTCTGTAAATTGTCCCTAGTGTGTGTAGGATAGTGCTAGTGTGTATCGCTGGTCGGTGCGGACTTTTTATTGTCCGTTATCGAGTCATGATTCTGTAATACCTAATGGCTATGATTGGAAACTTGCAGAATTACGTTCATAGGTTCTGGGAATAGACTTAGGCCATTCGGCCCATCAAATCTACTCCGCCATTCAATCATGGCTGATCTATCTTTTCCTCTGAACCCCATTCTCCTGCCTTCTCACCGTAACCCCTGACATCATTACTAATCAAATATGTGATTATTATAAGTGCATATTCTTCCCAGTGTTATTTTAGACAATAGACAATAGACAATAGGTGCAGGAGTAGGCCATTCAGCCCTTCGAGCCAGCACCGCCATTCAATGCGATCATGGCTGATCACTCTCAATCAGTACCCTGTTCCTGCCTTCTCCCCATACCCCCTCACTCCGCTATCCTTAAGAGCTCTATCCAGCTCTCTCTTGAAAGCATTTTTTAAGGAAAAATGCTGCCAGTACGCATGTCCTTCCTTGTTGTTGGTGCCTCTGGTGGATTGTCCTCCTCCGAGCTGCTTAAAAGCCTTAAATTAATTAATAAAGTTTATTTTTTAAACTTTAGTCATCTTTTTGTAATGTTAAAAATTCTAGAAAATTAGAACATCTACTTTTCAACCTTGTAGAGGTCCCTTTACACTGTACCAGTGCTTACTGTCACGAGAAACACGCTCATCCTACCTTTTGTAAAGAGTGAAAGACTATGGTTGCAACATTTGTGAGTTTATCCACGCTCGGAGTAGACTCAATGGGCCCAATGCCTTACTTTGCACCTATGACTTGTGAACATCAGCAAATGTGACTTTGCCCGACAAGTGATTTTAAATCATATTCTTTTCTTGCAACAGAAGCACTCAAGAAGTCCGATTCAGAACTTCAGAAAGCTGTAAGTAGTTAAAACAACAATGTTTAAAAATAAACTTGATAAAATGATAGACATCAGAGAATCCCTATCTGCTTTGTCTAGCATAAATAAAAAAACAGAAACAGTGTTTTATATTGCTGTGATTCAACTAGAGGACATTACATGACCGTACTTAGAATGAGACATTGTCATCTTCACAACCTTTTGCTGTTTGTATTGAAAGCTACAATTGCATGCAGTGAAGATAGACACAAAAAGCTGGAGTAACTCAGCGGGTCAGGCAGCATCTCTGGAGAAAGGGATTAGGTGACGTTTCAGGCCGAGACACCTTCTTGACCCAAACCGTCACCTATTCCTTTTCTCCAATGATGCTGCCTGACCCGCTGTTACTCCAGCTTTTTGTGTCTATTTTTGGTTTAAACCAGCGTCTGCAGTTCCATCTTACACACTACATTCAGTGTAATAGAATCTCACACCTTCCCCTCAATAATCTTAAAATGTATTAAGAATGTGTATTGATTGAAAGATGCAACATGGAAACAGGCCCTTCAGCCCACTGAGTCCATGTCAACCTTCGATGAAGACTAGTTTTATGTTATCCCACTTTTGCATTCAATCCCTGCACTCTAGGGGCAATTAATTACAGAGGCCAATTAACCTACAAACCCGCGCGCTTTGGAATGTGAACTGGAGGAAACCCACATGGTCACAGGGAGAACGTGCAAATCCCATACACAGCGTCCAAGGTCAGGATCGAACCTGGGCCTCTGGCACCGTGAGAGTGAGGCAGCAGCATTCCAGTAGTGCCACTGTACCACCATAAAATGCGTGGTTAAAGTGCCGTACCAAAGCTGAATTCCTGTATGTGCCCATGGTCACCATCGGAAAGAAGGACAAATGCTGAAAAGAAATCACATTCTTTACCTCATTTTCTTTTTAGATTTCTGCCTTGTTTGTCTCTGGCTGATTGCTCTTTATTTGTCTCCTAGTGCTTGATTGAAGCTGTGACTTTGATGGACCTGATCTGTCGACATGATCCTCTCTTTGTGTACCGAGCCTTCCCAGTGGTAAAAGCCCTGTACAGTAGAATCATTGCAGACTCCAGCTTTGCCAGAGTGCTTCTTCCAGTGGCTCAATTCTATCTGAATCACAGTAAGTCAACATGAATCCCCTTTGTCCTCCTCCGTTGAGTTCTAAATTTCTTCCAGTCCGGTTTGCTGCTTCATCTGGCCAATTTATAAGCCTCTTCCTTGGGATCCATGTGGTCTTTACATCGTTGCCATTGCATCTCCACCACCAACCCTTTAAGTATAATTTGCCAGTCTATCCTAGCCAATTCTCGTCTCATACCTTCAAAGTCTCCTTTCTTTAAGGTCAGGACCCTGGTCTCTGAATTAACCGTGTCACTCTCCATCCTAATGCAGAATTCCACCATATTATGGTCACTTGCCCAGGGGGCTTTGCACAACAAGATCGCTAATCCTTCCTCACTACACAATACCCAGTCTCAGATGGCCTGCCCTCTCGTCGGCTCCTCTACATATTGGTTTAAAAAACCATCCCATATGACATTCCAGGAAATCCTCCTCCTCAACACTGTTACCAATTTGGTTGGCCCATTCTATATGTAGATTAAAGTTGCCCATGATAACCGTTGTACCTTTGCTACGCGCATCCCTAATTTCCTGCTTGATGCGATCCCCAACCTCCGTACTGCTGTTTGGTGGAACTCCAACCAGCGTTTTCTGCCCTTGGCTATTTCGCAGTTCGACTCATACCGATTCTACAGCATCCAAGCTAATGTCTCTCCTTGCTATTGCAAGGGTTTAACACAGGAGGCAGCATTGCCAATCAGGTAATGGTGCTGTCCCTTTCATGAACAAAGACGTAAGCAAAATGTCATGAACCTCTACATTTCAGGTGAGCTGGCAGCTGTAGATTCTGAGGCCGTTTACCGACAATTATTCACCAAGGTTCCCTCTGAACTCTATCAAGACCCGATGTTGGCATTTGAGTTTGTTCAGTTCTGCAGAGAAAATGCAAAAACACTCAGAGAGAGTGTTGCTATTTTTCACAAGAGCTTTCCAAATCTATTGAAGGTGAGACTTGATTGTAAGAAAAACTGATATGTTTAGAGTCTAGAGATACAGCATGGGGACAGGCTCTTTTTTGGTCTACTAGTGAGTCCACGCCAACCATCCATTATCCATTCACTCGAACTCTATTGCTATTCATTTTCTCATCCATTCCCTGCATGGAACAGTGCAGCAGAAGAATGGGCCCTTCAGCCCACAATGTCTGACCCGAACATGATGCCAAGACCATCGCTGACCTACCTGCCCATAACCCATCTCCCTCCATTCCCCGCATATCCAAATGTCTATCCAAAAGCCTCTTAAATACCACAATGTATCTGCATCCACCACCATCCCTGGCAGCGTATTCCTGTCACCCTCAATGTAAAATAAACCAGCCCCGCGCATCTCCTTTAAACTTTGCCCCTTTCACCTTAAAGCTCTGCCCTCTAGTATTTGATTTTTCCATCCTGGGATAAAAAGTTCTATCTGTCTAACCTATCCATGCCTCTCAGAATTTCATATACTTCTATCAGGTCTTTCTGCAACCTTCGTCATGCCAGAGAAAACAATCCCAGTCTGGTCAATCTCTCCCTAATGCTGCCTAATCCAGACATTATTCTGGTAAACCTCCTCTGCACCCTCTCCAAAGCCTCCACATCCTTCCTGTAACAGGGTGGTGAGAACTGCATGCAACACTCCAAATGCAGCTTAACTAAAGTCCTATAAAGCTTTCGGGGTAATTTGCAGAGGCCAATTTACCTACAAACCTGCACGTCTATGGGATGTGGGAATGCCTGGAAGAAACCCACGTGGTCACAGGGAGAATGTGCAAGCTCCACACAAACTACCCGAGGTCAGGATCAAACCCTGGTCCCTGGTGCTGTGGGGCAGCAGCTCCACCAGCTGCATCACTGTGCCGCCTGTTTGACTTTCTATATAACCTTAGGACTGTAGTAAAAGCTACAGTAGCTGAGAGTGCTCGAGCTTATCACTGTGAGGTTACTGCTCAGTACTGCTATACAGCTACCTTTTCACTGCGGACATATGAACTTTTATTTGTGTCTGTATCTTTCTAACCAGTTCCTAGCTTGGAACACACCAGCCCTGTTCCCCGACTTCATAGAATTACTGCCAGATTTGGTTCATCCAGACACAGCGATTGAGATCCTCCACTCACTGCTGGATCTGCCCTGCGTGACGGCATCACTCGAGGTCCAGCTCAGGTATTGACCCGACTGCAGGTAACCCCTCTCCTCAATAGTGAAACAAGGAACTACTGGAGTAACTCAGCGGGTCAGGCAGCATCCCTGGAGAAGATGGATAGGTGATGTTTCGAGTCGAGACCCTTCTTCAGACTGATGTGGGGGGGGAGAAAGCTGGAAGAGAGGCGGGGCAGGAAGCTTGCCGATAATATGTGATCACAGGCGAAGGGGGGGGGGGTGATAGGAAGATGTTTGGATAAAGATGACAAAACAGGTGTGAGACAAAAGGATTGAAGTGTTGTGAGTTGTGAAGCCAGAGGAAGGAATGATGGGGGAGGAGGAGGAGGGGAGAAATAAGTGAGAGTCCAGGTGAGACACAGGGGAGGGGAGGGGAGGGGTGTGGGAGAGAGGGAAGAGTTGTTAGATTTTACCTAAAATTGGAGAATTACATTTTTAAAACGCTCGGTTGCAAGGTACCCAAGTGGAATATGAGGTGCGTTAGTTTAGTTTAGAGATACAGCGCGGAAACAGGCCCTTCGGCCCACCGAGGCTGTGCTGACAAGCAATCCCCGCACATTAACAGTATCCTACACAAGTTAGGGGCAACTCACACATACCAATTAACCTACAAACCTGTACGTCTTTGGAGTGTGGGAGGAAATCGGAGATCTGGGAGGAAAACTCACGCGGTCACGGGGAGAACGTACAGACTCCGTAAAGACAGACAGCGCCCATAGCCGGGATCGAACCAAGGTGTCCGGGGCTGCAGGTGCTCTGGGGCAGGAACTCTACCATCTGCTGCGCCACCGTGCCGTCCTACGGGTGTTGTTCCTCGAGTTAGCGTGTGGCCTCACCTCACTCAGGCAACAGAGGTGGCCCAAGGACAGAAAGGTCAGTAGGGGAAGGGGGAGTCAAAATGGTTAGGGAGATCCAGCAGGCCTTGGCGGACTGCGCACAAGTGTTCGATGAAACGGTTGCCGAGCCACTATAATATAAATATTGTATTTAGTTAGTAATGTCCTTGCCAGTGGACCAATGACGAACCACTGGTCATATCAATATTGATATGTATCAACGTTTTAGAAAATACTAAATATGAATTCTATGCCTGGAGTAGATCCAGAAAGGTTTCTGCTAATTCTGTGACGTTTAATGTCTGGTTTCCCGTCTGTCGCGTTATGGACCTTGAGTTTGAGCGTTCATTCATGTTCAGATTATTTGTTTTTAATCCTTTAGGGCATTGTGCTCTTCAGTGACAGAGAAGCTGATGGTTGACCAAAGCAGAAAGGTGTGGAGCTCTACAGAGGCGTTCCTACATCCATACTACAGGAGCATGTTTTTGTACATCCTCCGTGTGGAGTCAGGAACAGGGGATACCATCGACAGGTACACAAAGCAAACCTGTACAGCGCGGTAACAGGCCCTTCAGCCCACAATGTCTGTGCCGAACAAGATGCCAAGTTAAATTAAACCCCTCTGCCTGTATGTGATCAGTATTCCTCCATTCCCTGTATATCCGTACCTATCTAAATGCCTCTTAAATGCCACTATTTTATCTGTCTGCATCACCATCCCTGGCAGTACGTTCCAGGCACTCACTGCTCTATAAAAAAGGACTTGTCCCACACATCTCCTTTAAACCTTGATCTCTCAAGGTGCTTTTACATTTACAGACAGTGGGGTGCATATATTTTAATCTCTGACAAAGCTATACCCATTACTCTTTGCAATTTGCACCTTGGGGAAAAAGGTTTTGACTGTCTGTCTTATATACGCCTCTCATAATTGTACACACTTCTATCAAGTCTCCCTTCAACCCCTGACACTCCGGAGAGAATAATCTAAGTTTGTCCAACCTCTCCTAAGCTCTATGGAAAGGTTGGACAGGCTCGGACATTATTCCTTAAAATACAGGAGGCTGAGAGCTCATCCGATAGAGGTGTCTAAAACCAGGAGGGGAATAGATGGGGTTTTATACAGAGTAGGGGACTCAGAACCAGAGTACAGGGGTTTAAGGTGAGAGGAGAAAGATTTAATGGGAACCTGAGGGCTCACTTTTTCACATAGAGGGTGGTGGGTGTATGGAACAAGCTGCCAGAGGAGGTAGTTGAGGCAGGTACTATAACCACATTTTTGGTCAGGTACATTTCAGGATAGGAAAGGTTTAGAGGAATATGGGCTAAATGTGAGCAGATGGGAATAGACAATGGGTGCAGGAGGAGGCCATTCGGCCCTTCGAGCCAGCACCGCCATTCAATGTGATCATGGCTGATCATTCTCAATCAGTACCCCGTTCCTGCCTTCTCCCCATACCCCCTGACTCCGCTATCCTTAAGAGCTCTATCTAGCTCTCTCTTGAATGCATTCAGAGAATTGGCCTCCACTGCCTTCTGAGGCAGAGAATTCCAGATTCACAACTCTCTGACTGAAAAAGTTTTTCCTCATCTCAGTTCTAAATGGCCTACCCCTTATTCTTAAACTGTGGCCCCTTGTTCTGGACTCCCCCAACATTGGGAACTTTGGGACTAGTGCTGATGGGACATCTTCGTTGACATGGGCAAGTTGGACTGAAGTGCGTGTTTCCGTGCTGAATGACTGAGATTGGTTGCAGCGTGGAACACACTGCTGGGGAACTACAGGCACTCCCACTGCACGGAAAACATATCTGGACGAGCACTTGAACAGCTGAGACAGAGCAGGGAAAAGACCAAGTGCTGGTACATGAGATTAGTCAGCAGGTGATGTGAGGATCTTCATGGACATGGTGGCCTGAAGGGTGTGTGGCTGTGACTTTGTGGAGCTGTTCCTTCCTCGGTACTGATTGAGGATTCTCCACTGACCGTTTATTTGTTTCTATCTATTATCCATCATCTATGACCAAACTTTCTTTTGTTTATTATGGGTTTTACAGAGTACTATCTTTACGTATCTGTTGTGCTGTTGCAAGTAAGGATTTCATTGCCCTGTTTTGGGACATATAATAATAAGACACTCGTGTCTCTTGGCTATGTTCCCCGCCTCAGATTGAGTCAGCTTCACGAGGTTCTGTCGGACATGGCGCAGCGGCCGCGAGTCGTACAGTGTGCACAGACCGTCCCCATCCTGTTGCAGGTTTACTTCAAAGTCGTCACTCAGGTACTAAAACACCCTCGTTATCATCCACTGCCTCAGTTACTGGTCAGTTCATCTCGCTGCACTAGTTCCAGTTGAGAAAGTTATTTTGTTATTTCAGAAAAACGGAGGCCACATGGGGAGCATCAAACTCAATAGATGAGGTTGGAAAAGATGCGTGAATCTTTGTCTCACCTGGAATGACTGCTGGGGCCCCTGGGGCAGATGTAAGGGAGGAGATAAAGGGACATGTGTTACATCTCCTGTGCTTGGAGAGGAGAGTACTTGGGCAGGGGGAACAATTGGATGGGGAGGGGATGGGTGAACCAAGGAAGTACTGAGAGAAAGGTCCCAGCTTAAACTTGAAGGGGGTGGGGACCAGAACATGTAGCTAGTGGTGGGATCACATCGAAGGTAGCGGCAATGTTGGAGAATAATGGACAACGTGGTGGGAAAATCTTCACCCATATCTCCTAATTTTTGGTCTCCTAATCTGAGGAAAGACGTTCTAGCCTTAGAGGGAGTACAGAGAAGGTTCACCAGATTGATCCCTGGGATGGCAGGACTTTCATATGAAGAAAGACTGGATAGACTAGGCTTGTACTCGCTGGAATTTAGAAGACCGAGGGGGGATCTTATTGGAACATATAAAATTCTAAAGGGGTTGGAGAGGCTAGATGCGGGAAGATTGTTCCCGATGTTGGGGGAGTCCAGAACCAGGGGTCACAGCTTAAGGATAAGGGGGAAGTCTTTTAGGACCGAGATGAGAAAACATTTCTTCATACAGAGAGTGGTGAGTCTGTGGAATTCTCTGCCACAGAAAGTAGTTGAGGCCAGTTCATTGGCTATATTTAAGAGGGAGTTGGATGTGGCCCTTGTGGCTAAAGGGATCAGGGGGTATGGAGAGAAGGCAGGTACAGGTTACTGAGCTGGATGATCAGCCATGATCATATTGAATGGCGGTGCAGGCTCGAAGGGCCGAATGGCCTACTCCTGCACCTATTTTCTATGTTTCCTCAAACCTCCTTGCCTCCCTCCCCAAACAGAACAGAGTGGAGTTCCCCAGTCCCCACCAGTCTCTGCATCCAACACATCAGTCCCTTTCCATCATAGCTGACTTTAACTCGCCTCTGAAATAGGTTTATCAGACCTTTGCATTGCAGGAACGAGGCTAATAAATGCCAGCCTTGTCAGGGCATGTAGAGGAAATTAATTTTAAAATCTTGTACTTGGCAGTGAGTCAGTGTTCTTGCCTCAAAACTAATTAATAAGCACCAGGTTAACTGGCCACAATTTGATGGGCAAACTTGTGCGCTCATTATAGCGCTGGATCTTGGCATAAACACACAGCGTTCTCCCCAGACGGTTGTCGAGAAAGGTGCTGAAGTTTAAGTTGCACATTCAGCTAAACTTTGATTCAACACTCCGAGGCTTAAACCTCTGACGTACATAAGCAGCTAGACAGTGAGCTGACCTTTCTTCAATCTTAATGTTATAATCCACAGCATTTCCTCCTCCTAATTGTTTTCTACTAAAGAACTGAGTTAACCTGGGCCAAGCATCTGTTTATTTTCCCTGCTTGGTTTCCTCATTAAGCCTCCCACTGATCAGCATTGGGTGTAGCCTGGCAGCCAGATGCACCAAGCATTTAGCCTCCCGCTGGTCAGCTTTGGGTGTAGCCTGGCAGCCAGATGCACCAAGCATCTACCCTTCCTCTTGTCACTTGCTCTCTGTCAACTCTATCTGTTGCTTCCGGCAATGGAGAGGTTTCTCTCCACTTTCCAACAACATAATTAACCATTGCTCTGGAGTTCCTGAAAAGTTTGGTCTTCAAGATAGGGGGTCTGAAGAAGGGTCCTGGCCTAAAACATCACCCATTCTTTTTCTCCAGAGACGCTGCCTGACCCACTGTGTGACTCCAACACTTTGTGTCTATCTTTGATATATCTTGTTTCTATTTCTCCCGATTAGGAACATTTTTGACTCTGAGGTGTCGTGCCAATAATTTATTGATATTATTTTGTGTTCTGGGCAAACAAAATCAGTGCCATTTGAGAGACAGAATCAAACTGTTGTCACCGTTGCCTCACCCACTTACCTGCTTTCTCATTAATATATTGGAGTCAGCGGGCATTTTGTGAACTTTCTCGCTGCCCTCAGTTTGCAGATGGACCACTGATTAACCAGCTGGCTCTGGTCATCCTGGAACGAAGTAGCCTTCTGTACGACATCCCAGACTTCAAGGCTGAAGTTCAACGGTGAGCAGGACCTCGGTGTGACGCTGGTCTAGATTTATTTAGATTTAGAGATACAGCACAGAAACAGGCCCTTCAGCCCACCGAGTCCGCGCCGCCCAGTGATCCCCGCACATTAACACTATCCTACACACACTTGGGACAATTTTTACATTTTACCCAGTCAAATAACCTACAAACCTGTACGTCTTTGGAGTGTGGGAGGAAACCGAAGATCTCGGAGAAAACCCACGCAGGTCACGGGGAGAACGTACAAACTCCGTACAGACTGCACCCGTAGTCAGGATCGAACCAGAATCTCTGGCGCTGCATTCGCTGTAAGCCAGCAACTCTACCGCTGCGCCACCGTGCCGCCCTGGTCTGTGTGTTGGTTGCGATTTAGAATGCTTTAAATAATAGAAAACTACAGATGGTGGATATCTAAAACAAAAGCATAAAATGGTAGGAAAAAGCCAGCAGTTCACCTTTGTGAACAGTTGGAGCCTGCGTGCTGAAAGCCCCCTCCATGTTCCCTTTAGGTAGAGTTCCAGGATTTTGACCTGCGGGTGTGCAGGTAAATTAGCCTCTGTAAATTGCTCCTAGTGTGTAGGGAGTGGATGAGAAAGTGGGACAACATAGAACTTGTGTGAATGGGTGATCGATGGTCGGCGTGGACTCGGAGGGCCAAAAGGCCTGTTCCCCTACTGTGTTTTTCAACCCTGTGACTCTATGACTAAATAGCGTCATAGAGTGATACAGTGTGGAAACAGGCCCTTCAGCCCAACTCGCCCACACTGGCCCACAATGTCCCAGCTGCCCTAGTCCTACTTGCCTGTACTTGGTCCATAACCCTCCAAACCTGCCCAATCCATGTACCTGTCCAACTGTTTCTTAAACGATGGGATAGTCAAATGAGCAGACGTTAAGTATTTGGGTTCTCAAAAGACTTACATTAAAATACTGCACAATAATCATGTGACTTAGCAAGTGTGAATTTTGGGAAAACTAAATAATGGATGTCATGATCTGTTTAGGTCAGGTTTCATTACATTGTGATTAATTATTACTTCTCCAGCTATAACTGGGCTATTGGTTATTTTTATCTCTCTACATTTCCACAGGGTATTCAGTTCCCAGTTCATGGTGCTTTGTAAACGGTACCCAGCTCTCATTGTGGAACAGTCCAAAGAGCTGCTGGAGTTCTGTGGAACAGTCAGCAATATCAAAAATAAAGAGGGCTTCTTCATTCATGTGGTAAGGAAGTACAGGGGGCAAAATGACCAGTTCTATCCAGAGCATAGACACAAAAAGCTGGAGCAACTCAGCGGGTCAGATAGCATCTCTGGAGAAAAGGAACAGGTGATGTTTAGGGTCACGACCCTTCTGCAGAGTCGACCCGAAACGTCACCTATTCCTTTTCTCCAGAGATGCTATCTGACTGGCTGAGCATCTGCAGCTCCTTGCTACACATCTGACTAGATCACGTCATAATGTGAAATTAGAGCATGTTGGATGAGCAATGCCTTTAATGACCCCTGGGCTGCAGGTCTCCTGATGACTCAGCACATCGTCCCAGTCAACAGCCGACCTTTACATACTAGAACAAACACACAAAGTGCTGGAGTAACCCAGCAGGTCAGGCTGGAGAACATGGACAGGCGAGGGAAGAGCAGAGCTAAATATTCACGTCAGTGGCTACCCAACAAGCAGCAGTGTTGTTGCCAATTGACAAAGCTCAACATAGATACATAGAGCTGTACAGCACGGAAACAGGCCCTTCAGCCCACCTTGTTTATGCCGACCAAGTTGGCTAGTCCTATACCGGACTAGTCCTACTTTACTTTAGACTTAGAGATACAGTGCAGAAACAGTCCCTTCAGCCCACTGAGTCCACACCAACTAGTGATCACCCCATACACTAGTTCTATCCTACACATCAGGGACAATTTTACCGAAGCCAATTAACCTGTCTTTAATGTGTGGGAGGAAACCGGACCACCTGGAAAAAAACCCACACGAACCCAAACTCCGCACGGACAGCGCCCGTAGTCAGGATGGAAGCCGGGTTTCTGCCGCTGTAAGACAGCAATTCTACCGCTGCACCACTGTGCAGTCCAAATTTTGCCTAAATTTGACTCATAGCCCTCAACCCTTCCTATCTAGATGTCTGTCCAAATGTTTATTAAAATTCATAGTTGTATCTACTCCTATAGCTTTCTCTAGCAGCTCATTCCCGATACAGACTACCCTCTGAGTGAATTCCTGAGGTCCCTCTTGGTGTTGTGCTTTCAGGTCTGGGCCATAGGAGAGTACCTGTCTTTGTCCTATGACAGGCGCTGCACGGTTGAACAGATCACCAAGTTCTTTGAAGCCCTGGAAGCCGTGCTGTTTGAGATGATTCAACTGCGATCCTCCACCGGCATCTTCAAGTTCTCACCTCGGGTTATCACCGTTCTCATGACAACGCTGGCAAAATTAGCTTCTCGAAGCCAAGACCTGATCCCCAGGTACTCTCTCCAGTTCTTGTCGAGAACAGAATGAATGGGGTGGTGGGAGTTATTCTCCAAGTTAGAATGAATTAATCAGCAATGCACAGCTATTTTAATGGTTACATTGTGTTTTAAATAAGAAGAAAGTGTTTGCACTGGCAGCTGAAGCAATAACCAGAGGAAGTGCTGGAGTAACTCAGTGGGTCAGGCAGCATCTCTGGGGAACACGGGGGTGATTTGGGTCAGGACCCTTCTTCTGACTGTGTAAGACAGCAAC
The DNA here is from genome assembly GCF_053455715.1 of Rhinoraja longicauda. NCBI lineage: Eukaryota > Metazoa > Chordata > Chondrichthyes > Rajiformes > Arhynchobatidae > Rhinoraja > Rhinoraja longicauda. Next base: position 4,498,774 of record NC_135973.1, read on the forward strand.
TGTAGTTCCTTGTATCTCCTGGTAAAGGATGCAGACAAAAACAAATAGAGGGGAGGTGAAGGGTCTTGACCCGAAACGTCACCCGTTCCTTCTCTCCAGAGATGCTGCCTGACCCACTGAGTTACTCCAGCTTTTTGTGTCTATTGAGAGGGGAAGTGAGATTTATTTGTGCAGCAGGTTGTTATGATGTGGAATGTGTTGCTTGTGAGCGGTGTGGAAGAGTAATTTTCAAAAATGGATCAGAATAATACTTGAAGGGAAAACATTCCAGATTTTGGGAAAATAAGCAGAGAAACTAGATACTGGAATCATGAGAAAAGCACAAAGTGCTGGAGGAACTCAGCACCTGGGGCAGCATCTGTGGAGGGAATGGACCGATGTCGTTTCAGTAGTAAACCCCTGATGTTAATTTTCAGGCTAATAGCGCAGATATCTCAATTGGATTCATATTCTGAACCTTTCTTTAGATTTATAAATGTGAACGTATCCATTTCATCCCTTTTGAATGTTATAAATGAATTATGTCATCCCACTGTTTCTGTATGACCATGTACAGTAACGCCTCAACTAACTGGCCATACCACTGCACAAAGTTCATTTTAATTGGTTATTCCCCTTTACAATTTACTGTAACACAAACAAAGGCATGAAAATAACTTCAGTAACATAACTTCATAATGGATTTATTGAAGGAGGGTTTAATTCCCTGATACACTTTGGTTTTGGAGTTGATGGACTTCTTTACCAGTTCATCACAGAGATGATGTTTTTTTGCACTTAAAGTATTTTTTTGAAGGAAAATGTTGGTTTGTGACGATATTGTGATGAAACCTTTTGTTTTTGCTCAATAAGCTAAGGGAAAAAAAACCTTCACTAACCCCAGGGTTTACTTTGTCTCCAGGGTCTCCCTGTTCCTGTCCAAGATACGTCCATTTGTCCGGAGTGCTTTGATTTCCTCTCTGTACAGCGAAGATGATATTCAGGAAATCCTGGCCCGTGCCAATGAACTCAACAACCTGCTGAAAGCTCCAAACGTTGCTCAGCTCATACTGGGACCCTCTGCAGACATTGCCAGCCCACGGTGGTACAAAGATACAAACGCTTCACTGCCCCTTACCATGAGGACTATCAGCAAGGTGCTGCAGAGAAATCCAGGACCCGGATTCCCTGCATAGGACCTCTGGACACATTAAATGTGTAGGAAGGAACTGTAGATGCTGCTTTACACTGAAGACAGACACAAGATGCTGGAGTAATTCAGTGCGACAGTCTGAAGAAGAGTCTTGACCCGAAACGTCACCCATTTCTTCTATCCAAAGATGCTGCCTGTCCCGCTGAGTTACTCCAGTAATTTGTGTCTATCTTTGGACATATGAACTTGTGCATGCGTGTGTGTTTCCTTTCCAAGTAGGACAATTGTTTACATGGTCTTTGAGTTCTTCAAAAAGTCTAGTAACAGGGATGCCAACTTTTAAAAGTTGTGGAGTGAAAGACTGTGTTTAACAAGTTGATCTGTCATTTGTTTCTGTCTGGTTCACAATTTAATATTCTTTTAAAGTGTGTAATTTCAAATATATATTTTTAAAATTGTGTCAGAATCGTAATTGGATGTTCCGAATTGAAGAAGCACATATCTATCATAATTACAGATTTAGGTCACCCATTTAAGTTTTCAAATCTATTCATCTTGGAGTTTCTTTTATCAAAATATAAGAGAACCAAAAATAGCTAGATTAACACATCCCACATCTCAAAGGTATAACTAGTGTAAGAAAATAACTGCAGATGCTGGTACAAATCGAAGGTATTTATTTTACAAAATGCTGGAATAACTCAGCAGGTCAGGCAGCATCTCAGGAGAGAAGAAATGGGTGACGTTTCGGGTCGAGACCCTTCTTCAGACTGAAGAAACGTCACCCATTCCTTCTCTCCTGAGATGCTGCCTGACCTGCTGAGTTACTCCAACATTTTGTGAAATAAATACCTTCAAAGGTATAACTGGCCTATAATCAAGGCTAACACCCAACAAGCAGAGGATGACCTAGATACTAGCACTGAATCACCAACTAAGGAGGAAATTGTTACAGCCATTACGTCCCTTTAAAGTGGAAAAACCCCTGGCCAAGATAACTTCAATGCAGAACTGTTTAAGGTGGACCCAGACCTTGCAGCCTAAGTATTTTGTACCACTTTTCACAGCTATTTGGGAAAGAAAGGAGATACCTGATGACTGGTCAGAAGGAGTCATCATTAGATACCAAAGAAAGGCAACTTAAGAGAGTGTAACAATTGGAGAGGGATCACTCTTCTATCAATTCCAAGCAAGATTCTGGCAAAGATTATAATACAATGTACCTCAGAAGCAGTAGACAAACAGCTCAGGAAAGAGCAGGCAGGATTTTGTGGTGGGAGGGGATGCATTGACCAGATATTTGCCCTGCGAAACATTATAGAATAGTGCACAGAGTGGCAGAGACAGATATATATAAACTTTGTTGATTTTGAGAAAGCATTTGAAAGCATCCACCGGGACAGTCTCTGGGACATATTACGAATGTATGGGATCCCACAGCACACAGTCGAAGTAATTCAGAGCTTCTACGCCAACTTCTCGCAGAGTAGGGAATAGTAACCACACATTCCAGGAGTTCGACAAGGGTGTGTGATGTCAGGGCTATTCTTCAATATTGCTATTGACTGGGTAATGCGTCAGACAACCGAAGATCAAGCAAGAGGCAGACGATGGACCCTCTTCTCAACATTGGAAGATCTTGATTTTGCTGATGACATAGCTCTGGTCTCCCACACTCACAAACACATGCAGGAAAAATCATCCCGTCTTAGTGACTTTGCACAACAAATTGGCTTGAAGATAAACTAGAAAAAATCTGAATTAATGACACTAAACATCCAAAACCCCTTACCAATCCAAGTGAATGGACACGACCTCCCAATAACTGAGGAGTTTATTTGTCTTGGTAGTAAAGTCAGATACGATGGCGGAGCACAAAATGACATTAAGAACCGGCTAAACAGGCTAGGAATGTTTTCAGAATGCTAAACAATGTATGGAGGTCCCAGCAATACAGCACCAAGACCAAGCTGAAGATATACGGGAGCTGTGTCCTCTCCACCCTCTTATATGGCTCGGGATGCTGGAGAATGACAGTGAGTGATGTCAACCAGCTGTCAGTCTTCCATACTAAGAACACGAGAAGAATCCTTGGAATATTTTGGCCAAACACCATATCCAACTAAGATCTTGCTCAATGCCAGCAAGAGAGTATGGATACCATCGTCATGAGAAAGCGCTGGAACTAGATTGGCCATATACTGAGAAGAGAAGCAGACAGCATCCCAAGAATAGCCCTGCACTGGACACCAGAAGGGAAAAGGAAAAGAGGGAGACCCAAAACCACATGGCGTGGAACTGTAGAGGAGGAAATGAAAACTATGGAATTGACCTGGGGTAGTGTCCAGAAACTAGCCCAGAACAGACAGGAGTGGAGAACCTTCGTTGTTGCCCTACATGCCAGGAGGCATAATGGGCAGTAAGTAAATAAGTACGTACATCTCAAAGGAGCACTGGAAATTGCTGCCATTTGCAATCTCAGTTTAATCACTCTCAATTAGTTGGTGTGTATTCAAGAAACATTGTGCACATAAGCATGTGATTGATGCAATTTGTCTGCACATACAAAATGAGAATTTAATTATATATTTGTGTGCAATAAGTCATTAATTACTATTACAGCCTGAAATAATTGCAAGGTAATTGAGAAATAAACAATTGCTGTTAGACTTTCATAATTTGGCAGGTGGAAATTTGAGTTAAAGTGTCTGAACCTTTCATATGGCTGTTTTCCTGGTGAACTCATGAAGTCTGCTCCGACAAGATTACTTTCTCTTCTCTGCAATTAGACCCAGCATTTAAAAAGGGTACTTGTGTTGCTCCTGTAAGTGCAGATTATTGATGCGTGGCCATCAACTTTTTTACCGTTTGTATATTTCAGTGAGGCTACATATTGTTAATTTGTACCGTACTCCTGTTCCTTTATTAGATTTTTTTTAGATTTAGAGAGATAGCGCGGAAACAGGCCCTTCGGCCCACCGAGTCCGTGCCGCCCAGCGATCCCCTGCACATTAACACTATCTTACACACACTAGGGACAATTTTTACATTTACCCAGTCAATTAACCTACATACCTGTACGTCTTTGGAGTGTGGGAGGAAACCGAAGATCTCAGAGAAAACCCACGCAGGTCACGGGGAAAACGTACAAACTCCGAACATACGGCGCCCGTAGTCAGGATCGAACCCGAGTCTCCGGCGCTGCATTCGCTGTAAGGCAGCAACTCTGCCACGGTCAGTATATTGTCATCAAGACTAGGAATGTTGATTTCTACTTCACAACCTTAAGGGGAGCCGAGACCTGCATTGCCTCTGCAAATCTTGGTTACAAATGGTAACAGTATTGACTACCTCTGATCTTTTTCATCCCTGCAATAACTCTGTGGATAAATACTTAACTTTACATTGTGATGATCCTACTGAATAAAATACTTATTATGAATAAAAGACACTGATTAATCCATGAAAAGTAGTTTTTATTTTGCATAGAATTTTTCAGAAATGTATACATTTATAGCTTATATTTGAAATATATTCTGAACATTCCTATGTCATTAAGTTACAAAATATATTATTTGAACAGTACATATATTTAACATATAATAATGGAGGTATAATTAGTGTCATAATACAGACAAACCTTGAATTGCGAAAAGCTATTGAAAGTGTAGTGGGAATGTTTTAAAACAGTTTTCATAAGCACTTTGCAAATTCAAAACTCAATGAGATCAGTCAGGTTAACAGCTTTCTCATTGCCTGAGAGTTTTAATTTTATTAAGTTATATATTATCAGTCGATAATATATATATTGTCAATTATCCAGCTTTGGAATGAGATTGGAGCTCAAATGTATATGACATCCTTTTTGAATTTTTGAACATATGGCACATGATTATCTGCAGAACATGCCATGTTTGGATGAGTTGTTCAGGTGAGATTAACTATAAAATACTAGATGTGATTTAAAACTAACTCTGTAGAATTAGTTATATATTCACACTAACACTTATGTCCCTTTGTTCTTTTACATTTAGCTGTCATCGTCTCCCATTGTCTCACTTTAAGCTCATGTCGAACTGCAGACACTGGTTTATATCAAAGATAGACACAAACTGCTGGAGTAACTCAGCGGGTCAGGCAGCATCCCTGGAGGAAAAGAATAGATGATGTTTCGGCTCAGCAACCATTTGAAGAAGGGTCCTGACCCAAAACACCACCTATCCTATTCCTCGAGAGATGATGCATGACCCGCTGAGTTACTCCAGCATTTTGTGTTTATTTCAGGCTCATTATCTGATTGAAAAATCTTTAATTCTCTTTTTGAGAAGAGGGTAATTGCATATTTTATTTTAAAAGTGACAGTGTCTACATGACAATGTTCCAAAAATTACTGTAAATACAATCTCTGCTTCCTGTAATAACTGATCTTTACAAAACTGAAAACAGAAGAACTTTTGTTACGAATATTAACTTTAAGCAGCTATCTGATTGTGTTTGACCATCTGAACACAGAGTAGTGGATGTGGAATTTATAAGAATATTCAAAACCTAGATCACCACCACGTCAGCATAATAGTTCCAAACTAAGTACAAAACATGGAAAGTTGGAGAAGACAAATGTTTAAAAAAATATCAACTTTGTTGGCTCTTTAAGAATAGACAAAGATGACTGTTCAACATGTCTGTGTTCCTGAACTACAGTGGGCATGTTGTGTTCCAGAACTACAGTGGGCATGTTGTGTTCCTGAACTACAGTGGGCATGTTGTGTTCCAGAACTACAGTGGGCATGTTGTGTTCCAGAACTACAGTGGGCATGTTGTGTTCCTGAACTACAGTGGGCATGTTGTGTTCCTGCCCACAAAACTCGTATCCGCAATGGTGGGGGGGTCACCCAATTTCCACCCCCCAAAATCTTATGCAATTCTCAAATTTCTGGCAGTAGTTTCTTGGACAGAGCTTCTCAGTGTATCCAAGAACAGATGTGCAGGGAGTTACCAGACCGCATGCCATCTCTCAAAATGAATTCATGTAAAATGAATTGCAATACAATTACTGGTACTTTGTGGGCACACCTGACGAACATTGTCACAGGGGCGGCACAATGGCACAACAGATAGAGCTACTGCCTCACAGCACCAGAGACAAGTTCTATCGTGACTCAAGACCTGTCTGTGCAGAGTTTGCATGTTCTCCCAGTAATTGCGTGGGCTTCCTCCGGTTTCCTCCCACATCCCAAAGATGTGTGGGTTTGTAGGTTAATTGGCTTCTGTAAATTGCCCCGCGTGTATAGGGAGCGGATGAGAGAGTGGGATTACATAGAATTATGATTGTTGGTCAGTGTGGGCTCAGTGGGCCGAGGGGCCTGTTTCCATGTTGTGTCTCTAAACTAAACATTGTGTACACATCTGGAGCCAACTAATATCAGTGAACAGAATAGCCATCTAACTGTTGTCTGCTGTTAAAGGCGGGTTGACCTGATGACTTGGAGTTGCCTTTTGCCAGAAAGGAAGATCAAGAGAGAGTTAGCTTTAGGCTAAATGAATCAAGGGATATGGGGCTCGAAGTGCCAAATGGCAGACTCCTGCACCTCTTTTTCTTTGTTTAATCAGCTCCAGAACAGAGCACCTCTCTGATTGCACTCAAGTCCTGAGAATTAATCTGTCTTCTAATTTCTCTTATTTGCTTTCGACAGACATAGATGGAGACCATTTGGCCCATCCAGTAAGTGCCAGCTATCAGAGCAATCTCATCAACTTATCAAATGAAGGGCAAATGTTTGAATTCCAGAAGCAAAGAGTCTCTAACAGTGTCCCTCAAAACTTGTGCTTCCAAATCTCAATTGTACCTGCTGAAATTTACATTGAAAAGCCATTGACCCGAGAAGTAAACTCTCTCCCCATCGACGCAGCCTGGTCTGCTGAATACTTCCAGCATCTTCTCTTTAACACTGCTGATATTTTGCTTTGAACAGGTAGAAACTTTGCAAGTACTCTTTAACATGAATGCATGTGCTACCTCTGCACATCTTACATATGGTAAAGTATCACTTTATATAGGATTCTTAACACATCTATCCTACTTCAACTGTTGTGGCAGGAGGGTTTATTCTAGTTGAAGCCCCACACTAAAAGGGCTGAGGGGAGAGAGATTGAATATGATTTAAAATAGCAACATAAATCTTGTAATTATCTACGTTTATTTAAGTAAAATGTATTTTAAAATCTAATTACTATTGTCCGGTACCATAAATTGGCATTGTGTTAACTTATAAGAATTTCTAATTCTATTGTATACCAGTAAATGTACAATTGACTTTATTTTTACAAAACATGCAGTTTATTGGTGGAACAACCATTAAATCTTGTATAGACTCACTGGAACATTTTCCTCTTTGGCCCTGACTGACTAACTTGTTCCGTTAAGGGGATTGAGAGGGATTTGCTCCACATCAGTAAAACCCTACAGTATGGTTTACATGGAAATATTACACCAATCAAAGATACAAGCCAACCAGCCATGCTCATTTGTCTCATATTTAAGAGGTTCCTAATGCCGCAATTTTAAAATATATCTTTGGTCTAACATATTAATTTACATGATAATTGAAGATTTGGTTACATTGATCAGCACAGCATGGATTGGGCACCCAAGCCAATTGTCATGATGGATAAAATTCCTGGTGAAACCAGATTCCAGTCGATCCCAATTTTATTCAACATTGAATTTTGTCAGGATACTTGTACTAAAATTGACCTACATTTTCAAATGTAGGAAAATACTTTCTTGAATTAGTTCCCAGATTTTGAAAACAGTAATTGTTAAAAGCCCTTGTCAGAGGTCCTTGTGGAATATTAAATTAGTGCAGCAGTGTAGAATGGGTAGCTAACTGAAAGACATTTTGCTAAATGATGTGCTATATTTAATGGACCCAGCTATCAGCCTTGTCTATGCAAATCCAATAGTGGGCAAAAATCCACAACCCTCTGATTAAAATCCGAATTCATTCCCACGCCCAGCTGATACTACAGTAGTGTAAGAAAATAACTGCAGATGCTGGTACAAATCAAAGGTATTTATTCACAAAATGTTGGAGTAACTCAGCAGGTCAGGCAGCATCTCAGGAGAGAAGGAATGGGTGACGTTTCGGGTCGAGACCCTTCTTCTACAGAAGAAGGGTCTCGACCCGAAACGTCACCCATTCCTTCTCTCCTGAGATGCTGCCTGACCTGCTGAGTTACTCCAGCATTTTGTGAATAAATACTACAGTAGTGTAGTCTTTAAAGGGGCATGGTCTAAAACTCTTATTGTCAGAGTTATTTTTTCCTTCGTTTCTTGCCACAGAAGGCTGTGTAGGCCAAGTCAATGGTTATTTTGAGCCTTTTGTGGTTGCTTGTTTTTAAATCATATTTGGACAAAAATATATATATTTTTGAGAAAGTTATTTTGTTTAAACTTGTAATATCCTAGTTTAGGAGGGAAAGCAGGGACAGCTACAATACAATTCACTGCCATTTGTCAACCACGTGTCACGTAAATATGAAAGGATGACAGGTAATGTCCAATATCTGAGAATTAACAGGACGAAGCACTGATCTTCTCAGCAATGAGGAAGTCTGACTTGGCAATGAGGAATCGTGGTCTCTCGCCTGCTGAGCGAATCAGGCTTACTGCACTGCAATCAGAAACAAGAAATTAGCCCCTCAGGAATTCCTAGACTCCAACGTGCCTAAATATTACATGGCGGCACGGTGGCGCAGCGGTAGAGTTGCTGCCTTACAGCGAATGCAGCGCCGGAGACTCGGGTTCGATCCTGACTACGGACGCCGTCTGTACGGAGTTTGTACGTTCTCCCCGTGACCTGCGTGGGTTTTCTCCGAGATCTTCGGTTTCCTCCCACACTCCAAAGACGTACAGGTATGTAGGTTAATTGGCTGGGCAAATGTAAAAATTGTCCCTGGTGTGTGTAGGATAGTGTTAATGTGCGGGGATCGCTGGGCGGCGTGGACCCGTTGGGCCGAAAGGCCCGTTTCCGCGCTGTATCTCTAAATCTAAAAAATCTAAATCTACATCTCAGGCTAGGACTTTACTCCTTGGAATATAGGATGAGGAGGAGTGACCTTATAGAGGTGTACAAGACCATGAGAGAATGGGGTAGATGCACAGCGTCTCTTACCCAGTGTAAGGGAATCAACAACCAGCAGACATAGGTTTAGGTGAGAGGGGACAGATTTAATAGGAACCCGAGGGACAATTTTTTTTATGCACAGGTGGGTATATGGAATGAGCTGCTGGAGGAGGTAGTTGGAGGTACGATAACATTTAAAAGACGTTTTAACAGGTGCATGGATAGGAAAGGTTTAGAGGGATATAGGCCAAACGCAGGCAGATGGGACAAGCATTGATGGGGCATCTTGGTGGGCATGGACAAGTTGGGCCGAAGGGCCTGTTTCCATGCTGTTTCAATGAAAGTATCATAACGTTTTATTCATTCATTCATTCAGATGAATGTCAGTGATTACCTGTCATAATCTGCACCAATTAAGCTGGTTCCATTTACTGCCAGGATCCTGTCCCCGATTCCAAGTCTCCCATCAGAGGATGCCGGGCTGTCAGGCAGAAGAGTTCTGATGTAAATGCCGGGCGATTTTAAGGTTGTATGCTGCAGATGGATGAGAATACCAGGTCAAAATAACCAGAGATGTTCTTGATCAACACAAAGAATTGAAGAAGGGTCCCGACCCTAAAGGTTGCCTATCCATGTTCTCCAGCTACCTGACCTGCTGAGTTACTCCAGCACTTTGTCTTTTTTTTGTAAACCAGCATCTGCAGTTCTGTTGTATCCACAAAGATTTGCAGCGCCCGTATTTCTTAGCACTCACTCAAACTTAAAATTAGGAGTGCATAAAATAAGAATCATAATTGCTAATGTCACAGGTAGTTTCATTTTGAAAGAATTTAAAATATATATTTTAGCAAAATTTATCTAAGGATTAAGTAAAATAAACTGATTATTGAGATTTTTGTCAATATTCAATTACATTTCAAACATATCTGTAGTACAAACTGATAGATCATTGCACCATTGTTTATCGAGTAGTTTTGTGACTATAAATCAAGACATACATTTACCTAGACAGTTTATAACAAAACAACTGGTTCTTTAGAAAGGATGTTGACTTGAATCATTAGCTGTTTCTCTCTCCGCTGATGCTGCCTGACCTGCTGCATATTTCAAACATTTTCAGATACAAGGTGGCTTTCCATTTGACCCCAAAGTGGTCTATTGACATGGAAGTTCTTTTTGCAGTTGTCGCTGAGATGTAGGAAGCTGGAAACTTGCTAAGTGTCAGCGACCAATTTACACTCTACAAGCTCACAGTGGCATGGGATCTTTACATCAGAAAGAGCAAATGGGCTTTAACATCTTATCCTGAAGACTGTATCTCTGACGGGCAACATTTCCTCGGGACTGCACTGGAGTGTCAGCCTAAAGGTCGGCATTTAGGTTTCTGGAGTGTGACTTGAACTCTCATTCCAAAGTGAGAATGCTGTTAGCTGAGCGACTGCTGAGTTACTCTGATACTATTGTTGCAGAAAGCGTCATTCATCTAACTCACCAGTCCATCGATCAGTCCCATTCCTAAACCAACAGGCCCCCGCACCAGCTCCACAACATATACGCAACAGAGATCATCATCTCCAGAGCTCAGGCTCGAAGACGTTGGAGTCGGTAGATCATATGTTGCTGTTACTCTTCCTGCCAAAAACAAATGCAAACATTCACTTGGTGCTCTCAATAACTACAGGCCATTTTTATATTCAGTGGGTGGTGGCTTTCTTTGAATCTGGAGAAAATATTCTGAATGCAAATTTTCTCGACCTATCTAACCAACGAGATTTAAATCATCTCCCACTCCCCAAACAATCCCCATTGTGATTGTCTCTCTAATAATATTTTCCTGATCCATTCAACTTACACAATGCACATCCCTTATACAACATCCCCCCCCCCTCCCCAACTCACACTTACCACTCCAGTGCCTAACTGATTTTCTCCACTACTTCTTCAATGGCGGAAAAATCAGGTCTAAAGACCTGGGTGAGCAATTTTGGGTACAAGGCCAATTCTATCTCATTCAAGATGTGTAGGGAAAAAAACTGTAGATGCTGGTTTAAATCAAAGGTAGACACAAAATGCTGGAGTAACTCAGCGGGTCAGGCAGCATCTCTGGAGAGAAGGAATGGGTGACTTTTCGGGTCGAGACCCTTCAGACATTTTGTGTCTACCTTCTATCTCATTCAACCTTGTACACAACAGCACTCGGTGCGTGGTACGACAAAACCATTCAATTTCAAAACCTTAACATCTTCTCATTCTTACTGTGCACGAGTGATATTTGGAAGTCCACCATAATCTAATGCAATGGGGGTTTTTTTAATGCTTATTGGTATTTTCACTCTCTGCTCAGTTTAATTTTGACAACCATTTTACAGGATATTTAGAACTTCCATTTCCTAGGTGGTGCTTCGTTCTCTCTGTAATATTGGATTTTGTTCAGCATTCTTACAGTTACCTTCTCCCTCGTTAGCTCTGCTTCTGTAGTGGCCGTTCCTCCTGGAGTTTGATGTAAGTCTACTATCTCCATTTGTCTGTACATGGTCAAAGTTCAATGGTGTATGTGGAGGAGTTAAGAGGCAGGAAGGGTCAGATGGCTGCACACTTTGCCCTGGGCCCCTGTGCCTCCCCTGGGCAGTCCGTGGATGCAGGTTGTGCTGTTTGTGGCAGGTACTGATATCGCCATTCGATCCGCTGACCCAAGCAGTGCTCAACCTAGTCCCATCTATTTCTGCATCAAGATTGTTACTGAGGTGATTGTTTTGGCCTGATTGTTGATCAAGTATCTTGAGATCGGAAAATGCGGCTAAGTTGCCCGATGAAAGTTCATGACAGTTGTAGTAAACTGGAGATTCAGCCTGGAAAACACAAAGTGGAAGAAATAAACCATAGTTAGAGTAATCCACACGAATTCCTGAAAGGCCCCGAGAATGCGACATGTTGATGGCTCTAATCCAAACAGATGAAGAAAAACATTGGAGTTTTAGTTCATTTCAAAAGCAGTCCAAACAATTAACTGGAGAGCCAAGTACAAAAGGCAATTATTCCAGTTGTGTGTAACCCATTTTACTACAAAACAAAAAAAATTGTTATGGCCATTCACAATGTAAAGTGTTTATCCGAGATCTACTTTATGCATGACCAGCTCGGATTTTCTCAGGTAATTATATCAGCTTTTTTCATCTCTTACTTTGATTGCAAATATGATTAGTCACTTCATAACACTTGAAAGGTCAATTCGGTTCATTAAATTACATAGGTTTGGTTCAAAACATAAAGCAGTATTTCATTTCCTGTTATCTAGAATGGAGATGAGGAGGAACAATTTCTTTAGCCAGAGGGTGGTGAATCTGTGGAATTCATTGCCACAGATGGCTGTGGAGGCCAAGACATTGGGTATGTTTAAAGCAGAGAATGATTAGTAAGGCTGTCACAGATTATGGGGAAAAGGCAGGAGAATGGGGTTAAGAGGGAAAATAGATCAGCCATGATTGAATGCTGGAGTAGACTTGATGGGCAGAATGGTCTAATTCTGCTCCTCTGTCTTATGGTCTTATGTACATGATTCAAATTTAGTGCTGATCTGTGTAGGAGTTCAACGTCTTATGACCAGGTGAATTGTCTTCCTTGTTGCTGGGCAGGGCATGTTTCTAGGGCAGAAAATCACTTGCACATTCCATGTCTGTACATATTTAACACCATATATATATCATGTTGCATGTCTTTGGATAAATTGTTGTATCAAGCACCGTAGTTACGAGTGTTGTCCATTGTTAATTTTTAAAAATGGGTAGCTGTAAACACCACCTGGTTCACTTGCCCGATTAAACAGCAATATAGAAAGGAACTCGAGGATGCTACATTGGTATTGAGTTTGGGATACTGTTGCTGAGGAAGTAACAAGGCAGTAATCAAGCACGAGGGAAAGCAGAACAGGACCAGCTAGTTAACGGCAGGTTATGGAGCTATAGTACAAATGCCTGACACCAGGCTCCTGAGACTCTGCTCTGAGCTCTGTTGTGGCATGGGACCAGTGCCCGCATTGTCACATGTTATTCTTTGTGCTGAAGTGTATAACTTAATCTTTCACTGTCCTACATTCCATCTGTCGCCTGTCTGTCCATTTAGCTGGCCTATGTTTCCTTGCAATCCCATACTATCTTACAGTTGGGAAATGTATGTGAATACAAGAGAGTATCATACAGTGTAATCATTTTAGATGATAGCTACACGTTTGTCCTTGGGCAACACACTACCTGTAGTTCCTTGGTTATAGAACATCCATTGGTTGACTGGCACTTGGTGCGCAGACTCCAAAGAAAGTGGCGTATGTACAACAGGTGCCTGTACATGTTGTCCTCCACAGTCTCTGCATCCAGATCCACCTTAAAATTACTCGTGGGCAGCACCAGAGGAGGATACCTATGAAAACTCAGCAGAATGTCCTCTGTGGAGAAGAAAATATATGGGAGCTTGTCACAAATCTGATCTTATAGAGGTGTACAACATCATGAGAGGAATGTGCAACGGGTAAACACACAAGCCCAGAGTAGTGGAATCGAGAACCAGAGGACATAGGTTTAAAGTGAGGGGGGGGAAGAGATTTAACGGTAACCTGCGGGGGAGCTTTTAACACACAAAGGGTGGTGGGTGCATGGAACAAACTGCCAGAGGAGGTGGTTACTATTGCAACGTTTAAGAAACATTTAGACAGGTACATGTATAGGGTAGGTTTGGAGGAATATGGGCCAAACGCAGGCAGGTGGGGCTTGTGTAGATGGGGCATGTTGGTCAGTGTGGGCAAGTTAGGCCGAAGGGCCCATTTCCATACTGTATGAATCTGAAGAGGGGTGGGCATGAACACATTTCTATATTGGTTTTTAAAATGTGGATCTCAGCCAGGCTGGCATTTATCTCTATTCTCCCTATAAACGTTTGTGCATGATATACACAATTTCTTCCAGAAACTTGATCTATTTTTCTTTTAACCTCCTCTGACAGTGTTTGGGAAATGGCCCAATGTGTTTTGGCCAAGCTGATGAAAAATGACAGGGGGTCCAGAATTTATGGACACAGAATGAAGGAATTTGACAAAAGAACAAAAAGAAGAAAAGTTTGTTTCATTCAACGTGCGTTTAAAGTCTAGAACGCACTGTCTTGGATAGCTAGCTAGACAGCACTTAAACAAAGCCAGCACAACCACGGGTTGAATACTCCTGAGGTGATCCGAGGTTGTGCAAGTACTGATCTATTTCAACAAAATCTGTGGAATTCTCTGCCTCAGAAGGCAGTGGAGGCCAGTTCTCTGAATGCATTCAAGAGAGAGCTAGATAGAGCTCTTAAGGATAGCGGAGTCAGGGGGTATGGGGAGAAGGCAGGAACGGGGTACTGATTGAGAATGATCAGCCATGATCACATTGAATGGCGGTGCTGGCTCGAAGGGCCGAATGGTCTCCTTCTGCACCTATTGTCTATTGTCTAAAATGAATTTGAACAGAAATTCCATTTGCAGAAAATCTTTGAAACAAACCCTAAGAACTTTGAGGTGATTTTAAAGAGTGCTTTTTACCACTAATGCACCAAGCCAAATTCCTTGTATGTATACATACTTAGCTAATAAAAAAATATTCAATTCAATTCTATTCAATCAGTACTGTAATTCTAAAAATCATTACCAACAAACATGTTTGTGTACAGGGTTGGGGTTGAAGGAGAAAGAAATAGTAGACAATGATACAGTAATTCCAACTTTGTGTCTTCTTCTTCTTCTTGCGTTTGAGGCAGCAGAAGTTATGAAGCTGCTTCTGCTGTCTCTGTTGTCGTTCGCCTGACTGAGGTCATAAAATACTTCTTATGGCAGTGAGATTCACATTAGCTCTGGGAACAAATAAAAATCAGACTGTTCCCAATTGCAACAAGACCTGGCACCATCTGAACCTGGAATGCTCAGTAACAAGTATCATCATTACAGACTGGTGGATACCAATGGTCATCTACATTGTGCAATTACACCTGGTCGGTTTCAGTGAGTCCCTGTGACTCCTGACTGTGGTAACCGTAAATATTTTGACATTTTCTATGTTCTATGGGTCAAACAAATCTCTGAAATGTTACTTTTTCTAATTAGCTGCACAGTTTTTGCTTCTTTACAAAAACTTTAATCTTACCTGTTTTGTACAATGTTTCCCCCTCTTCAGCACTTGGTCGCAACGCTGCTACAGAGTCCACACCAGGTGCCACTTGGTAGTGTGTCAGTATGTGAAGGAGCTGCGATGGGCTTAAGGCATGGAACTCTCTCTGGAGGCTACTCAAGCTGCACTGTAACAAGATATGGCAAAGAATAAATGAACATACAGAGACTGCTGTACAAGACACAGAGGGATAGTTAGGATAGTGGGTGCTGGGATAGTCATTATAATAATATCTCCTGATAGCTCTGCATTGTTATATTAACTTTATTCCCACCTGGGAATATCTAAAGAAATCTTTGGATGCATCAGATTGTACATAGGAATACAAGCTTGTAACGGTCATATTTAACAAAAAGTCCAAACCAAAACATATATGTTTATTCAACAGGAAACTGATAACCGATACTAATGTAAGAATAAGCAAACTCCCTTCCGAAAGTCACAGAATTGTTCTCGGTGGAGGCATCCAACCTGTGCTTTGTCTTTGGAAAGTAATCCAGTGCTCCCCCCCCCCCCCCTCCCCACAATCTATCTGAAAAATGATCCTGACTGAAACGTCACCAATCCATGTCCTCGAGATGCTGCCCTAACCGCTGAGTTACTCCAGCACTCGCTGTTTTACAAAAGTCTGCTGATTGATTCCATTACCTGCATGAGAATAGAGGCCGGTGTAGCCAGAAGCTTTATAGCACTGCTGAATTTGAAAAAAAATCCATCTGCGATGTTCCCCATTCCTTCATTTTGTATCCAGTCCAACAACAGGTGGAGACTGCCTTGCATCTGGTCCCCTTTTGACCAGTGGAAAAAACAGTGCCTTGAACCTGTGCAATGAAGAAACAAAGATAGATAATAGACAATAGACAATAGGTGCAGGAGGAGGCCATTCGGCCCTTCGAGCCAGCACCGCCATTCACTGTGATCATGGCTGATCACTCTCAATCAGTACCCCGTTCCTGCCTTCTCCCCATACCCCCTCACTCCGCTATCCTTAAGAGCTCTATCCAACTCTCTCTTGAAAGCATCCAACGAACTGGCCTCCACTGCCTTCTGAGGCAGAGAATTCCACACCTTCACCACTCTCTGACTGAAAAAGTTCTTCCTCATCTCCGTTCTAAATGGCCTACCCCTTATTCTTAAACAGCAGTTATAATCAACTGCTACCTCTGGAGTCTCCCACTTTAACTGTATATTCCGTACATAAGTACAGTGAAATGGAACGTTTGTCTACCAAGCCTCCAGTGACAACATTATGGCAGAAATCACCTGGGAAGACGTAGAATAAATATATGATTCCATTATCTCAATCATGCAGATCTTCTCCAACCTCATGGGGCAACCTTCTGATACACACAAGATCTTTTCCATGTTCCACACTGTTAATTTTAAAGCTAGCCTGAAAAATATTGAGCGAATTTTACCTGCCAGTAATAAGTCGTGTGGCGTTAAAATTGCTAATCTGGCATGGAAGAATTGAGGAAAGACTCAAAAAAAGTATTTTCTATTTAGTAAAGAGGTGTGAAAATGTTTGATAACATGTTTTCATAATTATACAGTATAACTTAGAGGTATACACATCAATGTCTGAAAGTAATAAAATCATTCTAAATTATCTGCAGCAAAATACAACAAAAAATCAACAATGCTTCTATTACAAGGAAAAGCTAAAGAGAAAATGATCTGAGATGTTATGAATTCCCTTTCACTGAAATCATTTGGCCAACTACACTTTTGCGTATTACAACACCAGTCCCAGCAGTTCTGAAACCCATCCAAAAATTCATAGATACCTCAATAACCTATATTTAAGTTTTGATTTTTGTAATATATCCCTTCTCACTCCAAATGATGTAAGCTTCAAGTGTGCTAGAAGCCAAATCATTGGATGGCAGATGTAGTTAATATAAGGAGTTCAGCTGCCAGTTTTCAGCAAAGTTTAGTTTGGTGCATTTCTCAGATTGAAATAATTAGCTGTTTTAGCACTGCATCCAAACATAAGATATTGAAGATCGTTCAGGGTGGGGAAATGGATATTTTCAGGTCAACATTTTAAGTGAAGAATGAACTGAAAATAGTCTTAGGTTCATTGCCACTGGAAGCTTGGCCACTTGACCAACTTCAACCATAATCACAGATAATGTTTCATCACCTTTAACCAGAGTTTAAAACCAGACCTGTGAATTTCTTCACAATTGTATTGTACATTGCTTCAAATTCCTATTCTGCTCACCATATAACATGCACATACAAGTTGAAATAAATAAACTCGTTGAACGTTCCGATACCATTCCGCGCATGTTTTTTGATTTTGACATATTTTCCCATAGGCAGCTGTTGATAATGTCCATGCATTTTATAAAACCACAATAGGGATTTGTCACTATTTTGCTTTTCCTATGTAAATTCCCACAGGATTGTCCCCCCCTCTCCCCGGTTGACTAGTCTCAACACATTGTTCCAATGGTGTAAATGCACAACGACACTACTTATTAAAGTAAGCCCATTTCAGGAGGGGATTTGGATTATATAAACCATCACAAATCAATTCCAATTCTGTCCTCAACAACAACCTTGCACGTATTTCTCAGCAGGTGTCACGAAGTGCAGTCATAATCTCCGGCAATACTTTTTCCTCTCCTACCCAGGGAATGCTGAAGCTAACAGCAGCACTATGATCTACATGATTAATTAGGAACTGCTGAACCAATGCAGGGTGAATATCCAACCTAAGACTTTCCCAGTTGGTGTGGCTTGGTCTACGTTAGACGGCCCATTTATCAGCTAAATCCCCGGAGCAACAGAAATTAATATTGCAGGTAAATTATCAGATACAAGTTAAAAGCTGTGAACATTTTGTTCTTTTCAGTCCCAAATTCCTCATATTTCCTTTCGTCACAGGAAGCCATTAAGCCCTGTGTAGGAGAAAAACTGCAAATGCTGGTTTAAATCGAAGGTAGACACAAAATGCTGGAGTAACTCAGCGGGTCAGGCAGCATCTCGGGAGAGAAGGAATGCGTGCCGTTTCGGGTCGAGACCCTTCTTCAGACTGTCGAGTCTCGGCCAACTCTCAGGTCTCATCCCCCTACTTATTTCCCCGAAACCTATTTTCCATCACATACTGTCCCAATGCTGACACCCAGCTACACCTGGGGTAATTTACAGTGGACAATTAACGTACCTGTATGATTTGGGGTGGTGGGAGTAAACCCGCAGCGAGTAAATCATGTTTCATAGGTTTAAGTAAAAACCACATCTCACCAACCACATTATCAGGAGAGACAAAACACTGAAGCTCTTTTCTCTAGAAATGAATGACTAATAAGTGACCTGTGATAGGTCATTAAAATTATGAATGTGTTCAAACTGTTAGATATGGAGCTATTTCCACTTGTGCAGTAATTAAAAACATGGGGCGTCAATTTCAAGTAGTCACTAAAATGGATATTTTCAAGGCAGAGATAGATTCTTGATTAGTGCGGGTGTCAGGGGTTATGGGGAGAATGGTGTTAGGAGGGAGAGATAGATCAGCTATGGCAGAGTAGACTTGATGGGCCGAATGGCCCAATTCTGCTCCTATCACTTATGACCTTATGATAACATGTTTAACAAGAAATTCAATAATGAAAACATGAAATTTGCCATCACATGGAACAGTTCAGGTGATGCCAGGTCTACGTACAAGAGGGAAATGTATAGTAGGGTGATGAGGTACATTGAGATGGAATAAGATGACAGGAATCTACTGAGACTATGGATGCCAACACAGACTTTTGTTGCCGTAAGGCACGTTTCTGTGAAGTTCCATGTAATTCGTTTTGAAAGTATCCTTGCAAGTTGTTAAACTTACCCCTATCCATCAGCAGATTGAAGAGGGAGGCATTGGAGAAAAAGAAAAGGTAAGCAAACATTTGTGTTGTGATTTCTGGGTGAATCTCATACTGGTGGAGGAGGTCCAGGGTGGTCTTGTATATCTGCATGATGCTGCGAACTGCCTCTGGGACAGGAGATGAATTCATCCAGGAATGTCCCCTCTCCGTCTGGAAGGGATTGCAGTCCAAGAAGGCAGGAAGTGCAACGTACAGCGACTGCAAAGCAAAAAAGTAATATCAGTTTTGTTTAACTCATGCGAAGAGTTAAACACACTCTAATTCCCTCGATAGGCTCCTTGGCATTCAACGCAATGGACACAAGCCATTCTATATGACAAGTAAGTGCTCTTGTGTGGGAAAGAACTGCAGATGCTGGTTTAAATCAAAGATAGAAACAAAATGCTGGAGTAACTCAGCAGGACAGGCAGCTTCTCTGGAGAGAAGGAATGGGTGACTTTTCGGGTCGAGGCACTTCAGAGAATCAGTCTGAAGAAGGGTCTCGACCCAAAACGTCACCCACTCCTTCTCTCCAGAGATGCTGCCTGTCCTGCTGATTTACTCCAGCATTTTGTGCTCTTTCTAGGCTTGCTATCAGCTCATTAAAGGCTGACTAAACTAAATCAAGGTAGTGTTATAATAACCCTAACACTAGTGCAAAAAAAAAAGCCTGAAGTCTTTAGTACAACCAAACCCAGTCCATAATTCATAGGTTAGTGTAGTGTCATGTTCAATAGCCTGATGGATGTTGGGAAGAAGCTATTCTTGTAGCGGGAGGTCATAATTTTCAGATTCCTGTACGTTCTTCCCGATGGTAGGAGTGAGTTGGGAGTGCAGCCGTGGTGGTGTAGGTCTTAAATGATGCTGGCTGCCTTTTTTGAGGCAGTGCCTCCTGTAGATCCCCTTGATGGTGGGGAGGTCAAGTCCCGTAATGGGCACTCTCTGTAGTCTCCTTTGTTCCTACATACCTCCTCCTCAGAATCTGCCAACATCTCAGTGCT
Organism: Rhinoraja longicauda; assembly: GCF_053455715.1. Taxonomy (NCBI): domain Eukaryota; kingdom Metazoa; phylum Chordata; class Chondrichthyes; order Rajiformes; family Arhynchobatidae; genus Rhinoraja; species Rhinoraja longicauda. Next base: position 4,519,078 of record NC_135973.1, read on the forward strand.
GTGTGCAAGAGTTGGAGTGCTCTTTTTGTTTTTTTTAGGCATTTCTGAAATTAGTATCATGCAGCACATTCTGCACCATCAGGAGGAAGCTCAACATAAGCTGCTGGGTGCAAAATATAGACACAGGGAACTGCAAATCTGGTGTACAACAAAAAAAGATGCAAGGTGCTGGAGTAACACAGCAGGTCAGGCAGCATCTCTGGGGAACATGGATAGATGACGTTTTGGATCGGGACCATTCTTCCCAATGTTTCATGTCCCAACCCGAAACATCTCCCATCCATGTTCTCCAGAGATGCTGCCTAATCCACTGAGTTACTCCAGCACTTTGCGTCGTTTTCCCAGTGCAAATTATGCCTCGTCAATACTCGAGAGGTAACCTGCAGCCGTGTCTTTTAGCTTCCCCAAGTACTTTTAAATGGTAAGCAGCAATTGAGACCAAAGTTGGATGTTAAAACCAGACTCTCAACTGGCTCGTCTAGTTAGCACAACCTATCGTGACCCTATCCCCCTTAATCTTAGTGTCAGAATTCACTGCAGACAATATCAGCAGGTGAGCGTGCAGTGGGGACATTAACCCATTTAAAGGATAATGCCTGAATTAGAGAGTTAGGCAGAGGAATTTTTTGAACATTTGTCCACTATTATTGCCAATAGCAATTTCTAAATTATGGGCTCCATATCATTTGTTCCATAGTCATAAACCTCTTGTACATTAGCACACTCATTTCAGAACAGATGCATATTTTATTTTATAGGCAACATTTATCAGAATGATTTACCATGTATTTCAATACCAATTGCCATATATCTAATGAGTTCAAAAAGAAAATTGACCACAACATATAATGATTTGGCATTGCATATTGCTCCAGTTATCACTGTGAAATGGGAAATCTGTGCTTTTTTCAGCTTACACACTAAAATGAACAGATGTATTCCAACCTTCAGCGTCCAATTGCAGAATAATCTGGCCAAGAGCAGATTAACTTTACATATTACCGTGACCTGCACAATGTCAGAGCCATGGTGAATCGATCTACCCGAAGGATAAAAGGAGCAGTTCCTCTTCTGCACAGAATTTTGATGCTGAAGTTATCTCTTATGAATGTCAGCACATAGCAAAGGGGCAGCCCATTTTGAAATTACTATTTAATTGTCCTAATTATTTAACTCTTCTATTGTGATCACTATATGGCTATTTATTTTTCTGAAGGTTTGATGATGAATTATATTTCCATTTGTGAAAGAAGCCAAAACTAAGGCAAAATGTAATAAACCCAATCAGTCATTCTGGAGAATGTCTTTCCCCAGAGATTGATATAAAGACAGAAAATATTGTAAATATTCACTAAGTCAGTAAGTTTCAACGGAGAAAGAAACTTGAGTTTGTGTTCCAGATTAAAAACCTCTCATCAGACCTGAAATGTTACCTTTGTTTACTTTTACTCCATCGATGCCATATGATCTGTTAAGTATCTACAGCATGTTCTAATTTTATTTAATGTTTAAACATATGGCATGAGATGCACTCATATCAGCAGCTCGGTTAGTCATGATGAACGTCATGCTCATCTGCCTACCCTGCATGGTTTCCAATAGACATTAGCATTGCCTGCACTATCTCACTTCCCAAAACAGTTTGCATGAGATGTACCAAAACTGACTACAAGTGCATTGTACATCAGATTTCAGTCTAAACGCAAGTTCTACACGGCCCCAATTTTGTAACCAACATATCAACCTGTTAATTGATAGAAGGTGCATTTATCACCTAAACCAACCTTTGTGATGTAGTACACACATTGCTGGAATGAATGCATGATCAATTCTTCCAAAATAGTCATAACTTCTTCATTGAGTGATATTGTGGAGGAGAGCAATGATTCTTTGCAACCTAAAATTTAAAAAAAACAATTGATTAAGATTCAGTAGTAACTGGAAAGTACGTATTTCACTAAATTTAATATCTTGTGTTCAAGTACGTTGTACATCATACACAACATATATATTTGGATATTCAATCAGTGTGCCCAGCTCCCCACCCATATCCATGATCTCAATTGATAGGACTTGTATGACCACACATACCAAATACACAAATGAAGCAGGCCTCAAATATAGCAGCAGGTCACAACTAAAACATTAAGGATGACTTTAGCGTTAAATAACGGCCCGTAAAACGCTGGGTCTGACAACAAGGAGTTGGACTTTCCCCATCTTCTTCAAGATTATTCATGATTGTCCAATCAGCTCCTTCTCCCTATTGCTTTCAAGGGCCAGGGTAGACTCTAGGATCTCCCTTCAACAGCCTCGTCACAGATAAACCTCAGGTGCTGCTTCGGTGCACTAGCATAATCAAGGACGAGTCACATCCCAGTCACTCTCTCTTCTCCCCTCTCCTGTCAGGTAAGAGGTACAGAACTGTGAAAACGCACACCTCCAGATTCAGGGACAGTTTCTTCCCAGCTGTTAACAGGCAACTGAACCATCCAATCACCAACTAGAGAGTATTCTTGACCTACCATCTACCTAATTGGAGACTCTTGGACCAATATTAATCGGAGTTTACTGATCTTCCACTAAACATTATTCCTTTTATCCTGTATCTGTACACTGTGAACAGTTTGATTGTAATCATGTCTAGTATGTTCGCTGACTGGATAACATACAACAAAAAGCTTTTCACAAAAAGCTGGAGTAACTCAGCAGGACAGGCAGCATCTCTGGAGAGAAGGAATGGGTGACGTTTCGGGTTGAGACTCTTCTTCAGAAACGTCACCCATTCCTTCTCTCCAGAGGTGTTGCCTGTCCCGCTGAGTTACTCCAGCTTCTTGTGTCTTTTTTCAGTATACACCACCATCTGCAGTTCCTTCTTACACAAAAATCTTTTCACTTTACCTTGGTACAGTGAAACAATAATCTAAGCTATTCCAATTAAGAATATCGAGTTGACGTTCTGGAAGATCAAATGGGTTAAAAGGGCTTCTTTGTCCATCCGATCCAACCATTGCCATTTCTCTGAATTCCTTATGAATCTCTCCAACTGTTCTTTTTCCATTCCAAATGCCAATATGCATCGCCGTAGGTATTTTTGGAGAAATTTGGATACAAGGATCTTTAACAACAGTTCCGAGCTTTACAGGGAAACAAAAATGTTTTCACAGTAAAACGATGTCACAGGGTAAAAAAAAAGGTTTCCATTGATTTTGCTTTGATGGTCAAGATGATGTTTTTTTTGCAGCTTTCCTTGGCAAATGAAGAGTTTCTAGAAATAGCAGGCTGGAAACTCCAGTTGGGAAACCAAACCAGTTACCTTCATCAAACAAAACTTTCAGTAGACCAAATCGCCAGCCATTAAATGCACATCCATTAATACAGTATAAAACAGCGATTAAGATGCTCATCTACATAACATTTTTTTAATAAGTTCATATGTTCTAGGAGCAGAATTAGGCCATTCTGCCCATCAAATCTACTCCGCCATGCAATCATAGCTGATCTATCTCTCCCATTCTCCTGCCTTCACCCCATAGCCACTGACACCCGTACTAATCAAGAATTTGTCAATCTTTGCCTTAACCTTTTTGTGAAGATAGCTAGCATCTTCTGCTGATTATATAAACGAGATCCTGGTTGAATGGGTCCTGATTTGCAGTTGCAGTATTAGATCATTCCAATATTTTAACTATGCTGATAATACATTTTTGACATACTATATAACATCAGATGTTTGAAAAGGAAGAACTGGAATACTGTCAAAGCAAAATACATTTAAAGTCAGTTTACTTGAAGCCTGTCGTATCTTACATTTCAGTAGCATTAGCCTTTTTATTTGCTTCTCTCTCGGTTTCGCTTGTAAGTGTAAAGGGACCTGAATCGCAATCCATTTCCATTCACAAAATTGCCCATAAATACCACTCATGCAGTAAATCTCTCTTTATGCATGAATGAAATGGGAAGCACAAATGTCAAGTGTATGTTACTAAGACATCTCAGGTCGGTGGAGGATATTTTGTGCACATGATTATTTATTAGTACTATTCATTTGTAGTGCTAATTGCATCAAATCTAACCCATCAGTTTGTCTCACTTCACTGATATTTTAATCCAATCTAAATCTGAAAGCAAAAATCACAAGACCATTTCTTGATGAGTTAATTAAATCTACGATAAATTCAAGAATCACAGCATTTCTAACGAATGGAAATACAAAAAGCTTTTTGTCACATCCAATGTTTCGTTTAGTCATAGAGTAAAGTCATTCCAACCAACCAGTCCCATCTATACTAATCTTACCTGCCTGTGTTTGGCCCATATCCCTCTAAACCTAACTTATCCATGTACCTGTCGAAATGTTTAGTAAACGTCGTGATAGTACCTGCCTCAACAACCTCCTCCGGCAGCTCATTTCATATATCCACCACCCTTCGTGTAAAAAGGTTACCCCTCAGGTTCCTATTAAATTTTTCCCCCCTCATTTTAAATCTATGTCCTGTAGTGGCCTGGCGGAGGCCAGAGAAAGGCAAGACGCCAGGCAGTGTTTTGTGAGATTCTTTATTAGGCTGTGAGCTCCTGCCCACAGCGTAGTTCTCTTAGGGAATAGCTACGCCTTCCCTTGGTCTGGCTTTTAACCCCTCTCCCTGTCCGTCACGTAACGAGGGGGCTGACCCAAGGAGTGGCCCGATCCGCCACAGGACCCCCCCCAACCTCGACGTGGCCCGATCCGCCACAGGACCCCCCCCAACCTCGGAGTGGCCCGATCCGCCACAGTCCTCTGGTTCCCAATTTCCCTAGTTTTGACAATCAGTTTTTATATTTCTAAAATCAGTAAACATGAATGGACATAGTTATTTGGACTGTAGATATCATTCTGAACAACCAAAATTCAGACATCATTAAAATGTTCTACTTTCTAAAATGCCGTGCATTGCACAATATTTTCATTCTAAAGTAACTAAAAGAAAACAAAACTCAGTGATCTTTCTTATGTTACTCATAGTTCTTCATCGCAGCCTATATGTCCTCATATCAACAGCATATACACTGAATTTATTGCAATGGAACAGCAGAGGTCTCAATAAATTTCTCTGCAGAAGCACTCAATAGTAACCTGAGAAAATGAATGCCCCAATCTTTAAGATGAGTAGCTGTTTCCGATATCATTGTTTATTTCATAGAAACTTAGAAACATAGAAAATAGGTGCAGGAGGAGGCCATTCATTGTGATGTTGGCTGATCATCCACAATCAATAACCCGTGCCTGTCTTCTCCCCATATCCCTTGATTCCACTAGCCCCTAGAGCTCTATCTAACTCTCTCTTAAATCCATCCAGTGATTTGGTCTCCACTGCCCTCTGTGGCAGAGAATTCCACAAATTCACAACTCTCTGGGTGAAAAAGTTCCTTCTCACCTCAGTTTTAAATGGCCTCCCCTTTATTCTAAGACTGTGGCCCCTGGTTCTGGACTCGCCCAACATTGGGAACATTTTTCCTGCATTGGGAACATTTTTCATATTAGTTTGAGGTTCTTCATTTTTGTTGGACATTGTGATAATCAAGCAGGAGAAATGTATACATGACAAACTCTTACTAATCCGTGATGTATAAAAGGGCTTTGTTTAAAACCTGTCACAAATAATATCATCACTCAACTAATGTACCACGTATTCATTGGTACTGACCTCATTATCAGAGTCTTAGCTCAAAGTGTCTTGTTAAGATTATACACTACGAGCCCATGTTACCTGTGGATGGCAGGCTTCATTCATCATGTTAAATAGCGGGAGAACATTCCAGAAACATTTATAGTTACTTCTTAGATAGACACAAAAAGCTGGGGTAACTCAGCAGGACAGGCAGCATCTCTGGAGAGAAGGAATGGGTGATGTTTCGGGTCGAGACCCTTCTTCAGACTGGTTAGGGACAGTGTTGCAGGGCTAATATTTTAGGTGCCAGAGCTGTCACTTGTGCCAGAGCGGCCGCTGTTAAATTACCCGCTAGTTAAAATTCCCTGCTGTTTATTTTGGCTATTTTTTTTACAAAGGTGTCGGAGCGGCGCTCCGTTAGCACTGCACGCCTGGTTAGGGATAGGGGAAATAAGAGATATAGATGATGATGTGGAGAGATAAAGAACATTGAATAAAAGATATGCAAAAAAGTAATGATGATAAAGGAAACAGGCCATTGTTAGCTGTTTGTGGGGTGAAAACGAGAAGTTGGTGCGATTTGGGTGGGGGGAGGGATAGAGAGAGAGAGAGGGAATGCCGGGGCTACCTGAAATGAGGGAAATCAATATTCATACCACTGGGCTGTAAGCTGCCCAAGCGAGATGCTGTTCCTCCAGTTTACTTCTTGTCTGTCCTGCACCATGCTCGATTCCCATCTTTGACAAAACTCTTGGCCACCTTTCTTAATACCTTTTTTAAAATTCAATATCTTCTTTCTCCAAATGCACCTTCGGACATTTTGCTACAATCAAATTGTAACTAAACAGTCTTCTTTAGAGACAATGCATACAAACAAACTCGTATAGAGAAACTGGACGAACCCAGCTTTTTGCTGTCCATTAATGTTCGTATGTCCCCAAACACTTCAAAATATTTCTATCATACGCGTTAAAGAGCCATCCAACATTTCAATGTTTACAAGTGCAGGAAACACTTCATCTTATTTTTCTCACTGTGTTCGCCACAGTAATTATCTACAATAAAACCCTATTTCTTTAATTTAAGAAACACTGTAAAGGCAGATGGAAATAGAAATGGATTTGCTGATTCTTGCCTTCTGCATTCGACCAATGTTTTATGTTATATGTTCATTACGGCCAATTCTGCCTGCTCAAAGATCAACAATTGTAATTTTACTTTTAATAAAACAATGCATTCAATACAATGCTAGTAAAAATCTCATGTGATTGCTTTTAATAATAAGACACCGTTCACCATTGACGTATTACTTTAACACAAATGCTTTTTTTGTAGATATAAGGTGTTGAAATACATATCAATTAAATATTGCTTACCTCAACCATTTGAATTGCATGATGTATAAATGCTCACTTTAGATCCTAAACAAAAGTCCATACCTGGCTTTCATACATCTCTCCATATCACTGCCAGTAGCTTAACTTCTCATTGCTATTTGCAGAAAAAGTACCTTGTGCTTTCAGATCCTCAAATCCCTGTATATATCCTGGAACCCTCTGCTGGATGAAGTAAAGCAGCTCAATGGAATTGGACATCCAGAAGAAAATATGTTGCAGGTCTGGAACCAGGTCTGTAATTCTGACCAGAGGTTGCGATAATGTATCCTGTCTGGAGTTTGGTGGGAATAGGTTGTAGAAACAACAGTGCAAAAATAATTAATAGGTCATTTTGACCCCAACATATGAAAGACAAACCAGATGAGACCAAAATACTGCAAGTGTCAGAATGGAGAAAGAAGGAACTGCAGACGCTGTTGACAAATAAGAGACACAAAGAACATGGATAGGTGACCAGTGATAATGGAGATCAAATACGCAATGCCTATTCATCACAACAATGGACAATTATTCTCATGCCTTCAAGAGAATTGGAGAGGCAGTAATCAACAGAATGTATTTCCAGAGATACGAGAGACTGTAGATGTTGGAATCTGGAGTGACAAACAATCTAATGAAAGCAGTCAGTGGATCGAACAGCATCTGTGGCTGGTAAGGAATGGTTGATGTTTAGGGTTGACACCCTGCACCCAAAGAGTCAACTGTTCCTTTCCATCCAGGGATGCTGCTTGGCCCACTGAGTTCCTCCAGCAGATTGTTTGATAGGGTATTTCCAGGATGTACTGTGATTTGGTGGTTTAGTTTAGTTTAGTTTAGAGATACAGCATGGGAACAGTCTGTGCCAACCAGCAGTCCCACACACTAACACTATTCCACACACACTGGGGACATTTTACATTTATACCAAGCCAATTAACCTACAAACCTGTATGTCTTTGTAGCGTGGGAGGAAACCAAAGATCTCGGAGAAAACTCCCGCAGGTCACAGGGAGAGCGTACTAACTCTGAACAGACAGCACCCGTAGTCAGGATCAAACCTGGGTCTCCGGCGCTGTAAGGCAGTAACTCTACCGCTGTGCCACCGTGCCGCCCGGAGGTGTTGAATCTACAGTGGGAATTTATACCATTTTGTAGCCAGGGCCCAAATTGGTCTATTCTGGTTTGCTGAGATGATGATTATGCTAGATTTGGCAGCAATGTATTTTCTAATTAAATAACAAACAATCAACAATAAGCTAATGGTTATCACATGCAGGCACTCCATTGGGAATCTATTTTTATGAACTAATGAAGCAGCTAATAAGATTAAAGACTCTGGCTAAACCACTCTCAACAACACAGTCTCATCAATCTCATTCTCTCTTTAATTTTCCCTGTGGCCCCAGAACCTACTCTCCCTCATCTACCCATCAACTCCCATTTGATTTATTTTGCCAGTTAACTGCACTCAGGGCTAATTTAGAATAGTCAATTAGACCAGCATGTCTTTCGGGTGCAGGCAGACAAAAGGATAGTGGTAACCTATGATTTTATCTTCAGAAAATTGGCAGAGTGGTGCAGCAGTGGGGTTGCTGCCTTACAGCGCCAGAGATCCAGTTTCGATCCTGACTATGGGTGCTGTCCATACAGAGTTTGCACATTCTCCCCATGACTGCGTTTTCTCCGATTGCTTCGGTTTCTTCCCATCTCCAAAGATGTGCTGATTTGTAGGTTAAGTGGCTTCTTTAAATTGTCCCTAGTGTGTAGGATAGAACTAGTGCATGGATAATTGCTGGTGGGCATGGATTCGGTGGGCCGAAGGGCCTATTTCCTTGCTGTATCTCTAAAAATAAACTAAAAATAAAATGAATTAAAAGTAAAATAGTGTTAAAAGTTCACTCCAATACAGATCAAAGGGTGTCCGAGCTAACAGTTTTTGCTACAGTTAAAAATTACATAATTATTGTCATAAACCACAGTAATCTTTTGGCATCGCACAAGACATTTTTGAGGGATGGTTCACTTGGCATTGGTAAGAATCAGAAGAACATTTGAATAATATTAATCTAGTGATGGCAGGATAAGTGTCAGATTTTATCCATTTCATGTTATAAACCTAAATGTTGTGTTGTAAATAATTTACATCATTATTATTGTCCCTGGGAGAACCTACAGACTGAACAGTCTGAAGAAGTGTCTTGACCCGAAACGTCACCCATTCCTTCTCTTCAGAGATGCTGCCTGTCCCACTGAGTTACTCCAGCATTTTGTGTCTACCTACAGACTGCACACAGACACCACCCAAGGTTAGGATTGAACCTGGGTACCTGGAGCTGAGACATCATTTTGTCATTCCACAAGCAGAGTAGGGCAGGTCCCACCTCAAAGCGGCATTACAATCGTAGTCAAAATGTACCTTTAATAGATCGATCTGAATAATAAATAGACATTAGGTTCAAGTAATGAAATTCCTATTCCACTGAAAATTAGTTCTGAATATTTTAAGAAATGTAATTAATTTTTTTGGGTTGCTTAATGATCCAAAAGTTTAGCTGCAGAAAATGAAAAGTGCAACTGTATCTGAAAGTTGTCTCCAACTCACATCAAGGAGTGACCTAGCCAACAGATTTTTCCTACAACTTAAATTGAAAAAAATACATACTGTATTTATTGTCTTAAAGTAATTTTTGGGTATCACATATGACATTTTGAGAGAGATTTTACATGAGATTGGTAAGAATTGGAACAATATTGGAGTAATAATGGACTATTGATAGCAGGTCAAGTGTCAGATTTCATCCATTTAATATTATAAACTTAAATGCCGGGCTGTAAAGAAATGTTTACAAATAAAAATAAAATTAAAATAATGCAACTTCACAAAATGCGTGCATAAGGACTCACAAAGACTGCTAAAATAAAGAATCACTGTGTGAACCAGTGTTTTATGGAACTTACTGTTGAGAATGCTTTTCAGCCAATTCTTTGGTTTTCCCCTGTGTGAAAATGTATACCAATTAAACAAGAAAAAGCTGATCTGAATATGTCAAACATTAAGCACCTAGTCATTTGTCTTTAAGTTATTTTGCATCCCTGTGATAATTGCTACACCTATAACTGCAGTGGGAAGTGCTTCCACATCACACATCGATGAACAGTGAGCAGAACCACTGGTACACAGCTAAAGCCCACTGTAATAAGGTCATAGAGCGAAACAGCAAGGAAACAGGCCGCTCAGTCCAACTCAAACATGCCCCATCTAAGCTAGTCGCATTTGCCCGTTTGGCCCATGTCCCTCTAGACCGTTACTAGTCAAGTCAAGTCAAGTTTATTTGTCACATACACATACACGATGTGCAGTGAAATGAAAGTGGCAATCCTATCCATGTGCCTGTCCAAGTAAAGGTGTGACGTTATATTAATGCAACAAAGGAGTGATGCATTGTTGAAGCTACCTAGTTTCTTATACAAGGGGCATATTTCCCCTTTCAAGCCCTGATGCAGCAGCAGTATATGGAACATGGAAAGGTACAGCACAAGAACAGACCTTTCGGCCCATGACACCTTGTGTCTTGAGCAGGTTAACATCTCCGGTCTGGGACCTTTAATAAGTTATCTCCTTTTGTGCATATGTGCTTGGAGATAATAATTATATTGCCAACAATTTGCAGTGTAATGGGAGTGCTTGAAATTGTTCCCCACTCTTCTCTTTCTTAAGAAGTTCCTTAATTTTTTTTCTCTGTGATCAGCTTGCCCTAACATCTCTGTGGGGGCTAAATTCCAAATGGTGACTACATAGATGCAAATTGCTATTAAAATATTTAATTTGGCAAGGCATTATATAAAAGCAAAAATATATTGCAACTCAGACAATGGTTAACTCAGTACTGACCCATGCTATTCCTTGCATTCTATGCACAATCTTCAGAAGGAGCCTCATAAAATCACCTGACTGGAAGGTAGTAGCTGAATGCTGAATACACAGACAGAGCAGGCAGGCTGGAGTTAGCTTATGGTCATCTCCACCAGGTTCAATAAGAGTCAAGATTTTATCGATCAGCACGTCTTCAAAGGCCCTTTCATATTCCAGATGCAGCTTCCTTTTTTGAACAGTGGTGCCTCTGTTTGCAGGTGAGATGGCATTTCTTTGCACATTTGCCGAGCAGTTTTTAACAATGGAGCCACATGTTTTGCAAACAGGAATTCTCTGGCTATTCCTGTAGCCAGCAAAACAGTGCAAATGTCTCAGCATTGAAAAGGTTTGAGCTGGCAGCTTTTTAGCAGCTAAAGGATCTTTGAAGAGAAAAATATAATGTTGTCCAAAACCAATCAGATCCCCATGCCTCAGTTCCGCTGGTCCTTCCACTGGTACACAGTTTATGACTGTGAAGGCATTTGGAAATGACTCCACTATAGTCTTTTCTTCAAGGTGACAACTTTGCTTTTTTGATTGTTTAATCCTTTTGATTTTGCAGTGCAGAGAAAGGATGTCGGGCGACGATAAGCAAATGTTGGGCTTTGTCGAAGCCGTTTCTTGTCCTACTATTTGCTTTTCACACTCCAGAGGATACACCAAACAATCCTGTAAAAACAGCATCTACAGGTTAGATGTGTAGGGAGGAACTGCAGTTGCTGGTTTAAACCGAAGATGGACACAAAATACTGGAGTAACTCAGCAAGTCAGGCAGCATATCTGGAGAAAAGGAATAGGTGACGTTTCAGGTCGAGACCCTTCTTCAGACTGAGAGTCGGGGCGAGGGGAAACGAGAGATGGACTGTTCCCTTGATCATTGTTACTTTTTTGCATATCTTTCCTTCCTTTGTTCCATATCTCTTTTTATCATCGTCTCTATCTCTCGTTTCCCTTTCCCCTGACTCTCAGTCTGAAAAAGAGTCTCGCTCCGAAGCGTCATCTATTCCTTTTCTCCAGAGATGCTGCCTTACTCAGTTACTCCAGCTTTTTGTGTCTACTTACAGGTTATATGTTTAACAGTCACAGTGTTGAGTTTAAAAGACGAGTTCTACTGTTAAGGACTAGACTGCCAATTGAATTGCTGCAAAATAGGTTTAATGACCCAAGGCATAGAAAACTCTTCCAACTAACTATCCAATCATTTTCACAAGGACATCAGCTGATCTAATGTTTATCAAATACAGGTACATGACTTTCAAGTACATCCTGATTGCCATGACAATGCCTCTAACTGTAATTCAATACCTAATTTTCCATTTAAGCCAGCTTTATGAAATTGAAAAGGAAGAGTTGATGGATCCAAATATTGAATAAAGTGTGAAGACTTTTAACAATTTATTTTTGCTGGTTTTTCATGATTGCACTTAGGTTAAACATCTTGTCGCTGAACAGTTTTAGTGTTTTCTGTGATTCAGATGGTGACTCTCTAGCGTTGAGTCTAGAATGTTCTATTCATGCCTGAAACCAGAGCACTCTGGTGCAGTGTCACAGTACAGGGTACAGGAGTCTGAAAACCGTGACCTCCAGGATCAAGAACAGCTTCTTCCCAACAACCATCAGGCTCTTGAACACTACAACACTAACTAAACTATGAACTGTCTTAGTTGAAACTATGGACTCAAACCTATCTGCACTAACATAGGGGTTATTAATTTATTGATTTCTTTTATTTATTATGTTATCTATGAGTATTGTGTTTACAGGTCTTTTATGCAATTTAAATCAAACTTGTCACTTTTTCTATTCCGATAAAGGTCCTTGGCTCAAAACATTGACTCTACTCAAAAAAGACACAAAATGCTGCAGTAACTTAGCGGGTCAGGCAGCATCTCTGAAGAATATGAATAGGCAATGTTTCGAGTTGGGACCCTTCTTCAGACTGATTGTGGTTGGGGGGGAGAAAGCTGGAAGAGATGTGGGGGTGGGACAAAGTCTGGCAAGGTGGATAGAGGTTGGGGGGGGGTGAAGGGTTTGATTGGCAGGTGGTTGAACAAAGGCCAGAGATTAAGACAAAAGCTAGTGAGCCAAGGAGAGGAGAGGCATGAAACGTGAAGCGAGCAGAAGGAATGCAGTGGAAAGGGACTAAGAGGGAATGGGAAAGGGAGAAACAGCTGTTCTCCAGAGATGCCACCTGCTCCACTGAGTTACTGCAGCACTTTGTGTCTTTTTTTTGTAAACCAGCAGTTAGAGTTCCCCATGTCTATATTGGCCCTGCTCATCCCCCCACCCCCCCCCCCCCCACTGATGCTGCCTGACCTGCTGAGCACTTCCAACGGTCTCAGTTTTTGTCTTAGATTTCCAACCTCTCTAGTTTTTTTGCTCAAACTAATAAAGCTATTCTTCTAAATGTAAAAAATATTCTTTAAATGACATTGCACAGAAGTTTTTTGCTCTTACACTGTGTTGGTTATACCCCTGCAGAAGCAGAAGATGAGGGCCCTGGTAGCCTGGGTAAGAGTAGTCGTCATGAAGGCTGGCTTCTTGCTTCTCTTTGCTGCTTCTGCTGTAGAGTTTTCCGCTTTTGCATTGACTCTTCTTCTTTCCAGACTGCCCGGGCAATGTGGAGTAAAGTCTCTGCTGCTCCTCCTCTTGCTTCCCAGTGGCAGCGATGCTTGTCTCACTCACACTGTGTCGGAGTGGTGGTAATTTGCGCCTGTAGTCAGACATGGTTAAGTCTTTGCCTTTTGCTCGGTTTCGCTGAAGTTTCCGTGCTTGAGCGTTGATATCTGCAAAATGGGTTTTTTAAAAACACAGAATCTTTTTTCAATTGTACACATTACATTTCTGCAGATTCTTTCCTAGTGTTTCTTTTAATTACACCAATTATTATTATTATTAATAATATTATTATCATTATCTGCCCACTTACTATCCATGGATTCACAAAGTCATGAAGTCAGCTGTGTATCGCTAGAAGTGTTGCTGGACACTGCACTTGTTTTGACCAACTGAAAGTTGCAGAGAAATTGTTCATGGACAGCTTAACTAATTTATCAACCATAGCATTTGTGGCAGATAATTCAGAGGTATCTGTGATTCTTATTATCACAGTAAATTCCTCGCAGGTAACAAGGACTTAGTATATAGGCACAAAAAGCTGGAGTATCTCAGCAGGTCAGGCAGCATCTCTGGAGAAAAGGAATAGGTGACGTCTCAGGTCGGGACACTTCTTCGGACTCCAGTCTGAAGAAGGGTCTTGACCTGAAACGTCACTTATTCCTTTTGTTCAGAAATGCTGTCCGACCTGCTGAGTTACTCCAGCTTTTTGTGTCTATCTTCGGTTTAAACTAGCATCTATAGTTCCTACACAAGGACTTAGTGAATAGCATTATTTACCTTCCCACAAAATAAAGAATACTAATCTGTTAAATTTTCCACTGAAGATTATTTCTGTTGGTTTCTGTAGATATTATACTTTCCACAGAGGTTAGTAAGACTTGGGAGTGAAAACTGATTCACATACCGTGACCAAGTCCAACAATGTCCACATCAGAAAAAGTTCATTTATCGGGGCACTGAGAATGGCAAGTGATTTATCACCCAACCAACTACTGATGTACAATTAGTTTGAGTTTAGTTTATTGCCACATGTACTACAGTGAAAAGCTTCAGATTAGCAATTAGTAAGAATATGGTTGGCATCATATTCAGGTCCTTTCTCACCTGCCCGACACAGACACAATGCACATGTCCTAGAGTAGTGGAAATTCACCTGAGAATTTAAGCTAACGTCAAGGATGTTTAAAAGAAACTGTATGGGAGCAATATATAAAGAAGATTCTCATCAAATTTATTTTTTGTTATTTTCAAATCTGCTATTTAGTATTTTGTTTTTATTGCATAATGATAAATAATTCATTTACCTTGAACTCCAACAATCCTGGCAAAAAAAAACTGCAAGCATAATGATAATTTCTTTCTAATGGAAGGTGAGAAGTGGTGAGAACAAAGTGTGTTGTTGGAATATATGTTAATCACATGAATTATTGAGTTATTATTGATCTTTTTCCCCAGTTTAAGTGATGATTCCATTGTCTTTCTAGCACTAACCTCATTTGTTTTAACCAACAATCCACTTCAGAAAACTACCTTTATGATAGATATACAAGTACTTTATAATCTTACCAAGTTCTACAAGACACTAGTTAAGTACTTAGAGTGTACAATGACTGGATTTGTTTTTAAAATCAGAATTTTATATTTCAAGTAATCTTATCCTTTATCAGTGCATGGCTTTCACACTGGGACAACTTAAATATAATTTTCTCCAGAGATGCTGCCTGACGTGCTGAGTTACTCAAAGCACTTTGTGTCTATCTTCGGTGTATACCAGCATCTGCAGTTTCTTACTACATATCTAGAACATGGCTTATCCTTTAGGTGAAATTATCGTGTAAAAGAATAATACAAAGCTGCTAACAGCTTCACTGACTATTGTTCAAAATATATTAGAGAAATAGACCCAAGGCCAAGTTTTCAAGCAAACTCCTTTTTTACTATAACCCAATAAGGACAAAATATGTATTCACACAAGACTGCATATTTTTAGCAGGGTCGATTTAATTTTAAAATGTCCATTCCCTGAGAACCTACATTTATTTTTGACCTCATCCATCACTATGACATGAACAGCTATTTACAATCTAACAGATGCAGGCATGGCTGAATTTAAAGATATTGACAGTTGTTTTCACATTGCCGACAATACCTAATGTCCATTAAAATTATTTAATAACATTTGCTGTGTTATTGTGTCCACTAAATAGCCCAAAGACATTGTTACAACATGGGGTGTGGGAAAATAACTGCAGATGCTGGTACAAATAGAAAGGTATCACAAAATGCTGGAGTAACTCAGCAGGACAGGCAGCATCTCAGGAGAGAAGGAATGGGTGACATTGCAGTTTGAGACCCTTCTCCAGATAGTAAATTAGGATAATCAGTCAGAAATGCTGGAAATATGCATTCAGCAGGTCATATGTGTGGAGACAGAAACAGACAGTCTTCATGTTTGACAATAAAGACCTTTCATCAGAATAATACAGTATTGTTGAAAGTCTTTGACCTAAAACAGTGTCTCATTTTTTCTTTCTATAGATGCAACCTGGCTTGTTAAATACATAACCAGGGAATGGAAGAATATGGATCACATGCAGGCAGATGAAATGAGTCTATCTTGGCATCATGTTCGGTACAGACATTGTGGGCTGAAGGGCCTGATTCTATACTGTACTGTTCTATCTTCCAGAATTTTCTGTTTTTATTCCAGATTTCCAAAATTGATAGTATTTTGTTTCTATATTTTTTGTCAGCTCTTCTTTTTTTAAATCTAAATGCATCACTGGTAGAGTGTCACATTGGCATGGGCTGCAGATTTGTTTTGCCCATTGGTTAGTTTGCAGTGGGGCGTGTGATAGATCGGGACAATGGTTTGGAATAACAATGAGGGTTAAATATACAATGACAAGAAAATGTTGGCACAGGATGAGGAAGAAAAAAGGCATTTTTGTAAAAATTGAGATTTAGGTTTCCTTCCTGCTGGTGGATTAGCTTCAGGGCAACTCTGCGACAGATTTTAAAGGGCGCAATTCTCTTAAGTAGAGGGAGAGGTTGGATGAGAATGCCAAGCTGTTTGTGCCCAGCTTGCCATCGGTGGAATGAAAGAAGTGGAGTTCTGCTGTAATTGATTAAAGAGCACTCAATCTCTGGTGCAGGGAGCAGTAGGAAAGAGTATTAGTGCCTATCACTGCGTTTTATCATCTTCAAGGTGCACTGCCAACTTCTAGATCCTTATGCTGCAGCAGAGGAGGGAGCAGGGATAAACACGAGTGAGATTACAAACTTCACTTGAAGGAAAGTCTGATGATGAAATCAAAAACTATCAACAGGGTGGCACACAGTGGTGAGGCAGGGAGAGCGCAAGAGACCCGTGTTCGATCCTAATCTCGGGTGCTATCTGTGGGGAGTTTACACATCCCCCCTGTGACTGCATGGATTTCCTCCGGGTGCTCCGGTTTCCTCCCACATCCTACAGATGTGCAAGTTTGTAGGTTAACTGGCCTCTGTAAATTGCCTCTAATGTGTAGGGAGTGGATGCGAAAGTGGGATAACATAGAATCAGTAGACTTGGTGAGGACGAAGGGCCTGCTTCCCTGCTGTATCATTCAATCAATCAATGCAGTAAGAGGTTTAATAAAGACACAAGAAACTGCAGATGCCAGTTTACAAAAAAAAGAACAAAGTGCTGGAGTAAGTCAGTGGGTGAAGCAGCACCTCTGGAGGACATGGATAGGTGAGGTTTTGGGTCTGGAATGAACTCAGCAAGTTAACAATACAAAGTGAAGCAGCTTAAAAGCACTTCTGTGCTGATCGATTAAATACCATGTGGAACAATAACCAGTTTGTGGAGACACAAGAGACTCCATATGCTGGAGTCCGGACAAAACACAAACTGCTGCTGGAGGAACACTTAGATCTACAAACACAAACGTGTGTATATGCTCAAATATGTATCTGTTCAGAATGCAAGATCCTGAGCTTGCAGTTGCCTTTCTATTTAATTCTCCATCTCACTCCTGCCCATATTTCAGTGGTTGCTTCCACAAGCCCCAATGTGCTTGAAGGACAGCAACTCATCTCAAGTCTGGGCAAGTTATAGCCTCGAGGACTCAAAATCAAATTTAACTTCAAATAACCTGCTTCTTCTGTTAATATTGGAACTGACCTCTTCTGCTCTGAGGTTTTCCATCTGCAATATTAACACAGTATGTCTCCCTCCACAGACATTCACAAATCTGCTGGGAATTTCTAACATTCTCCGTCAGGTCTTAGGCTACAGCCTTTTCTATCATTTCACAACTTATATACTGGAGTGTTCTTTCTCTCTTGCCCCCTCTGACCATCCTCATTAATCTATCCTCAAGTCAGCTCTGCAAACAGCAGAATTACCTAGGCAACTAACCACATCCTTTCAGAGGTATTCCCTTTGTTCTTCTCATCCATCCCTCCCCCACTCTTTCTGTAACTTGTTTGTTCACTTTCACAGTTCTGATGAAGGTTTCTGACTCAAACCTTTAATCTGTTTCTCCTTCCACATTTGCTACCCAGTGTTGAATGTTTCTGGCATTTATGGTTTTATTTCAGATTTCCATCATCTGATTTTCAAGTGATTTTGTGTGGATCCTGAACAGAAATACTCCAATTTGGTACCGGTCAAGATTCCACTCACGAATAATTACTAATCTGGTTACTCTGACTTGCATCATTACTGGAATAAAGTTTGCTGAGAACAGCAGCACAAAATGATCCAACTACTGGTTATAGACTGGTTATATAGCCAACTGCAAATTGTAAAGTTTGCAAAACTGCTGAGTACATGATATACCTGTAAAGTACTTTATCTTAATTAAATGACAAGTCATTATTTTAAAATGCATTGGTTCATTAAATGCAACCCACAATTCTAAATAACACAGAACAGTTCAGCACAGGAACTGGCCCTTCAGCCCACAATGTTTGTACCGACCATAATACCAAATAAACTGCAATCTTCCTGAACATGTTCCATATCCCTCAATTCCCTGCCTGCTCATATCTGTCTAAATTCCTCTTAAACATTGCAACTATATCTGCGTCCACCTCTTACCCAGCAGCATATTCCAGGTGCCTAATACTCAATGAGTAAAAAACTCCTTTAAACTTTCTTCCTCTCACCTTGAAGTCATGCCCTCTAATAGTTTACATTTCCACCTTGATAAAAAGACTCCATCTGCCCGATGTCTCTCATAATTTTATAAATTTCGTCCCACCGCCTCTGACATTCCAGAGAAAACAATCCAAGTTTGTCTAACCTCTTCTGATAACTAATTCTCTTCAATCTAGGCAACATCACAATAGACCTACTCTGTACCTTCTCCAAAGCCTCAACATCCTTCCTGTAACGTGGCGACCACCATCGTGGGGAATATCAAGTTTACAGAATGTGCCCCATCAGAATTTCTCTCAGCCAATAATCCATTACACAGAGACCTAGATGTTCCTTTTTGCATAAACACCAACACATCTCCTTCCTCTGCTCAGCAAGCACTAACATAATATACGAATGCTTCGTTTTGGTCACGATCGGTGAAAATGACAATTTGTTAAGGTTAATAAATACGATATTGATGGAAATGTGATAAGTTAAAATCATGAGCGGCAAATATCTCACATACCAACTTTCCCAAAACTGGCAGTATTTCAGCAACTAAAACATATGCAAAAATTGAACTGAGCAGTAAATTGCAACTGAAAAAACATCGCTGTCACAGATGTCCCCAATGTCTATTTTCTTTCTCCATGCATAATTCTATACATTTGAAAAACAAAATGACAAGTAACCATTACTAACCAAAGCTTGTTCCACGCTTCATCAAATGGCACAGCTCTTCCAGTAAAATATTCAGCAAGGTCTGAACAAAACCTTTAGCATTACATGATACAGGCTTGAAATTGGTCTCATTGTTTACCAGGAGTTTGCTGGTTTCATGTGGAAGGTTTTATATCCGTTCAAAGTCTCAGGGATTGACTCAGTTCATTGAATAAATGCCTGGAATTCATAACCCAGAACTCCCTTCTGTTTATGCAGATTTTCCAATGAAAACAGATATTTCATACATGTACTAGATACCAAGGAACCAATAACATATTAAAGTTACTCATGCATTCTTTTTTAAGCACATCATTTTTAATATTGCTTTCAATTCATGGCTCATTGATCTTTACAATGTTGTCCTATGGTTATTGTAATATATAGACGAGTTATACTTGTTGCAGGACTGTTGGTTCAGAAGCAGCAGCAGAAATTATATTTATAAACCAACTGTGTGGGATTTTCATCCACTTGCATTCCTTTATTTCCCTGTGGGATATACACTGATCAGCCAAAACATTATGACCACCTGCCTAATATGCTGTTGGTCCTCCATGTGCAGCTGGGTGAGATGCACTGTGTATTGTGACACATTCCTCCCGTGACCACCATTAAAATTTTCTGTGACTTGTGCCACAGTCGACCTTCTGTCGGTTCGGACCAGACGGGATAGCCTTCGTTGCCCTCGCGCATCGATGAGCCTTGGGCTCCCAACACCCTGTCGCCGGTTTGTGGTTTGTCCCTCCTCGGACCACTGTCGGTAGGTACTCACCACTGCTGACCGGGAGCACCCCACAAGCCATGCCGTTTCAGAGATGCTCTGATCCAGTCGTCTGGCCATAACAATTTGGCCCTTGTCAAAGTCGCTCAGGTCTTTACTCCTGCATCCAACACAGCTTCTTCAAGAACTGACTGTTCACTTGCTGCCTAATATATCCCATCCTTGACAGGTGCCATTGTAACAAGATAATCAATGTTATTCACTTCGCCTGTCAATGGCCATAATGTTTTGGCTGATCGGTGTATTTGCACGCATAGAACAAAAGATGTAGGATTTCTAAAGTGCAACCCTTCGGATATTGGGAAAATAGAGATAGAGTCAGAGTGCAATGGAGCAGCACAGGGGAGACCAGTGGGCAAAGAAAGGAGAGCTGAAACGCTAAAGGAATAGGTTTGCATAGAAATCCTGGCTCTTTTTTTGGCATGTGAAGAGATCATGGTATTGTTCACCAAATTCAACTGAGATTGCAGTTTTACTTTACAATTCCTCTGCACAGGGAGGTTTGCTTTTACTCAGCAGTGCTTCCATTATTAGGGAAGCAGGTTGGGTGCCAATGTTTTCTCACAATGTTTTTTCACACAGCTGTCCATTCTCAGCATTAAAAGACATCTTCTTTCATAGCAACACACCAGAACAGCAACAGTAACTGCAGGCGAGGGGAGGAATCCCCTTCCCCACTTATCATACAAACTATCCCTAGACCAAAGATAGACAACATCTCAAGGAGAGAAGGAATGGGGAGAGAAATTTTCATATCTCCAGTTTCCCTCTCCCCTGACTCTCAGTCTGAAGTAGGGTCTCGACCCAATACGTCACCCATTCCTTCTCTCCAGAAATGCTGCCTGTGCCACTGAGTTACTCCAGCATTTTGTCGCAATTTTCAGTGTAAACCAGCATTAGCAGTTCATTCCTACACATCCTTAGACCAACCTCCCCAAACCAACCTCCCCTCCATTGACTTCATCTACACTTCATGCTGCCTCAGCAAGGTCACCAGCAAAATCAAGGACCAGTCTCATCCCAGCCACTCCCTACTCTCCCCTCTCCAAACAGGCAAGAGGTACAGAGGTGTGATAACGCACACCTCCAGATTCAGGGACAGTTTATTCCCAGCTGTTATCAGGCAACTGAACCATTTTATTACCAATTAGAGAGCAGTCCTGAGCCACCATTTACCTCATTGAAGACCATCTTTAATTGGACTTTACCTTGCACTAAACATTATTCCCTTTATCCTGTACCTATACACTGTGGACGGCGTGATTGTAACCATGTACAGTCTTTCTGCTGACTGGACAGCATGTAACAAAAAGCTTTTCACTGTACCTCGGACGATAAACTAAACTATCCTCTTCATGGCGACACACCAAATCATGTACTGGAAGATGAGATTAGTTTAACTTGGCATTATTGTTTGCCACAAACATTGTGGGCTGAAGGGCCCGTCCCTGTGCTGTACTGCACCGTTATCTGTTCTATGCTGTACCTGCAGTTGTTGTGTCTTTCTCCTTGGAAGCCATTTCCTCCACCTCAGACTGCCTGCGGAGCTCAAATCTTCTGGCAAACCCCTCCTTAGGCTTCCAAAGATCCTGAAGGAGAAGTGGCTTCTCATTCTCCCCCAGTGGTCGGAGGCACTCCATTCGCCAGCGTTTGTCCAGCCCCTCAAACCTCCCAATGACATCACATAGCAGGTACTCTTTGGCAGACGTCTTACTCACAGAGTACCGCTCCAGGGCTTCTTTGACCAACTCCTGGGCACTAGAGCGTGGTGTGGCAAGGACACTTTTGTAGTTCGCACCATTGCAGATATCGTTGCCAAAGATCTTAAGTATGCCCGGCGCAGAGAGCTGGATTGAGAGCTCGGAAGGATCATCTAAAGTGTAAATCTGGATATCGGCTGTCGACCTTCGTTCACGATAACTTAGCTTCCGGGATAAAACCTGTGAGAAGGATCGCCGCTGCCTCTTCAGTTTGCCCTTTGATGGCTGGGACATATTTGTTGTCAATTCATTAAACATGTTGTCAGATAAATGTGATCTGAAACTTGGAAAAAAAGAATTAATTGTTAAGCTGGCACAGCAACCTTATCGGCAGTAAATTCATTTTTTTAATCTGTTCCTAATCACTTTATTTAACCCTCACCTAAATACTTTACATATTTTTCCAACACCTTCATTTTCCCAAAATGCAGGGACTAAATTTGGAGCTCATCTACAACTCCTGGCTCCTCTTTTATAATCAGTTTTAAACAGTTTACAATCTACAAAAAGGCATAGGTCAAGGGCGGGGGGGATCTAATAATGTACTTATTGACATGATGCTCAAAGACATGTCCAACAATGTGGCCTGAATGTTAGGAATTAGAAGCCAGTGGTCAAATAATATGCAAGGATGATTTTAACTTAAAAAAATACAGTTAGCGAGCTTTCCAAAATGTGATTAGAGCACAATGGCGCAGCGGTTGAGTTGCTGTCTCACGGCGCCAGAGATCCAGGTTCAATCCTGACCACATGTGCTGTCTATACGGAGTTTGTACTTTCCTCCTCCCCTACATGGGTTTTCTCTGGGTGCTCCAGTTTCCTCCCACACGCCAAAGACCTAAAGGTTTGTAGGTTAATTGGCTTTGGTAAAATTGTAAATTGTCTATGTGTGTAGGATAGTGCTAGTGTATGGGGTGATCGCTGGTTGGCCAGACTTGGTGGGCTGAAGGGCCTGCTTCCGCACTATATCTCTAAAGTCTAAAGCAATACAGTTAGAGAGTGTTCATCTTAAATAGTGCTTTAGGGGGAGAAGGAATAAATAATTGTCCCACATCCAGTCATGTCCACACACATACTGCCACATATAAATACCGTCACACAGACATATACTGCGGCAATTGCAGTGTTCCTTTCATATAAAAAAGGCATTATTATTGTCTTTCAGGCATAGATTGCCCTTAGCCATGAGCTAGACAGCAGATAGTTGGGGTTCCTCCTTGGGTTCACTGTCTAACATGGCAACTGAAGGTAATATTTCTCCTTTTGAGCCATGGGACAGCTAAACCCAAAGCCCAAGGAATCACAGAGGTGGCCATGAATTTACCTGCTACACAATGATTTTGCAGTCTCATCAGTCTGCTCTCTCGTCTTAAAATGGATGCTCCATCTAAGTTTATCTGCATGCACGCTGCCCACCGCCCTCCAAGGAAGTGCACCAGAGTAGAGCCATTTAATATAGCACAGCCTGTCAGACAGATTATACAATACGGCCAAGAGTTTGGAGCAGTTATTCCCAGCTTTCCACAGGAGGTTGTTCAGAGGTGCAAGAGTAACACTTGCACTCCAGATGTGACATGCACATCTGCTGTCGTTGGCACCAGCATTACAGTAGTATATTGATTTCTCTAACTTCAAGTAATCCTTGCTTTCCCTCTCACTCTGTCCCACCCCTGTCCGAGTTCTCCGACTAGTTCTACTGTCCTCCTGATTATATATATTACTGATTGTATGCCATATTGTCACCTTCTCCTCAGCTAACAATGAACCATTCTACATTTCCTTATCATCGTGGGCTTTGATCTGTCATTTTCCTAACCCTTCCATATCTTTGTGTCTGACCTAACCCTTCCATATCTTTGTGTCTATCTCTCCCCTGACTCTCAATCTGAAGAAGGATCTCGACCCGAAACGTTACCCATTCCTTCTCTCCAGAGATGCTGCCTCTCCTGCTGAGTTACTCCAACATTTTGTGTCTATCTTCGGTGTAAACCAGCATCTGCAATTCCTTCCTATCCATTTCAGCATTACAGCAGATTCCAGATTGCATGGCCAACCCAGCACTGATCCCAGTCACTGCCAATGTAACTATGTTGTTAACAAAAGCACTTCAAAATATTTTGCAAATATTTTATGACCAAGACGATAACAAGGTTTCAGTAAACATCAGCCCATCTTTGATATAACAAAACAACTCCACTCCAAAGACGTACAGGTATGTAGGTTAATTGGCTTGGTGTATATGTAAATTGTCCCTAGTGTGTGTAGGATAGTGTTAATGTGCAGGGGTCGCTGGTCAGCACGGACTCGGACTAAACTAAATTGTGAGGTTAACAATCCTAACCTAAGAAAAAGCTGCCATCTTCCAAACAAAAACTTAGTTGATAAAGAAATTAAAACACCCGTTATTGTGTAAACCATCAGAAAACTAAGCAACAACTTGAAATAAAATTGGAGCAGTATTCACAAGAATAGAAATTTAGGTCACTTAATTTAGAAAGTGAAAATGCTTCCGATAGGTAGTGGCTCACTCTCGGGAGGGTTCTTTCTTGTACTTTTTTCAGCTCTAAATTCTCCTGTTGTACCATCTTTCTTGTCACATTTCTCTAGATAATTTTTGCCCTGATGTAATTTTAAATTAGCATTGTAGAGAATGCGCATTGAAGTCAAATTTGCTTCCCTCTTCCCTCGCATATATGGGTTCGAAATTAAAAGGTTCAGAGTGTGTGTGTGTGTGTGTGTATATATATTTTCTATACATACATATAATATATATACATTGATTATTTTTCATTTATTATATTGTTTACAGAGTACTATGTTTACATATATGTTGTGCTGCTCAAGTCAAATTTATTTGTCACATACACATACACGATGTGCAGTGAAATGAAAGTGGCAATGCCTGCGGATTGTGCACAAAAAAGAATTACAGTTACAGCATATAAATAAAGTTAATAAATTACTATAGTGTAGACAAAAATTTAGTCTCTGGGGTTATAAAAGTTGACAGTCCTGATGGCCTGTGGGAAGAAATTCCGTCCGCTACAAGTAAGAATTTCATTATATATATATATGCATACATATACACACATATATTCATGCATATATACATGCACATTAAACAAACAGACACTAATAGTGTAAAATGACAAAACCAAGTCTATATTGTTCAGAGCTTATTTGGAGGTTGGAATGTTTAATAACCTGATGGCTGTAGGGAAGAAGTTGTTTAATATAAAAGAAAGACACAAATTGCTGGAGTAGCTCAGCAGCATCTCTGGATGCAACCCATTCCTTCTTCTCCAGAGATGCTGCCTGTCCAGCTGAGTTACTCCAGCATTTTATGTTCATCTGCAGAGATGCTGCCTGTCTCGCTGAGTTACTCCAGCACTTTGTGTCTGTCTTCAGTGTAAACCAGCATCTGCAGTTCCTTCCTACACACCTCCACTCTCTGCTCAAGTTTCTTTTAATGCAAAAAACAAAATGCACTGAGTGTTGGTGTAACTCAGTGGGCCAGGCAGTGTCTCTGGAGAGAAGGAATGGGATGCATCCAGAGATGCTGCCTGTCCCGCTGAGTTACTCCAGCATTTTCTGTCTGTCTGCAAAGATGATGCTGCCTGTCCCCGCTGAGTTACTCCAGCATTTTCTGTCTGTCTGTCTGCAGAGATGCTGCCTGTCCCGCTGAGTTACTCCAGCACTTTGTGTCTGTCTGCGGAGATGCTGCCTGTCCCCACTGAGTTACTCCAGCATTTTATGTCTGTCTGCAGAGATGCTGCTGCCTGTCCCCGCTGGGTTACTCCAGCACTTTGTGTCTGTCTGCAAAGATGATGCTGCCTGTCCCAGCTGAGTTACTCCAGCACTTTCTGTCTGTCTGCAAAGATGATGCTGCCTGTCCCCGCTGAGTTACTGCAGCATTTTCTGTCTGTCTGCAGAGATGCTGCCCGTCCCGCTGAGTTACTCCAGCACTTTGTGTCTGTCTGCAAAGATGATGCTACCTGTCCCCGCTGAGCTACTCCAGCACTTCTTTTGTGTCTGTCTGCGGAGAGTGGAGGAGCGCGTGCCCGCGGCGGCTGCGGGGGCGGGAGCGCGCGCCGTCTCCCATAGCAACGGGCCAAGCCGTCCCTCTCCTCGGCCTCACACACACACACATTGATTATCTCTCCCTTCATCGTGTGGTGTGACATTTATTTCACTCTAAACTCGCCCTTTTTTTTCTCCTGGTGGACGATGTAGTTCGCGGAGCTCCTCCATGTTCACAAGTGCAGCTGCTGCTCCATCTGGGGGGGGGGGGGGGGGGCTGTCTGTGACCAGGGAAACACTCCCTTGACTCTGACCCGACCTGGTTTTATTTTTTATTTCCCCCCTCACGTTTGTCGCTTTTATATTTTTTTGCATCTCTATTTGTTGCATTGCGGGGCCTTCCATCCCCTTGCGGGGGCTGTGCGTGTCGTTTGCCTCGGTAGGGGTCGAGCTGCCTGTCCGTGGGTGCGGGGGGGGGGGAAGAGAGGGGAAGTTTTGTTGCCTCCATCACAGTGAGGGGGTGTTTGGAGTCACTGTGATGGATGTTTGTGTTGGGGTCGGGTGTCCTGTGTTCTTTTCTTTTTTTGCTGTGTTTTGTGTGACTGCTGAAATTTCGTTCGGTGTAAAAAACCGAGTGACAATAAAGTGTTGTTATGTTATGTTATGTTATCTCCTTCAACTAAAATAAACTCTCTCTAGTGCAATTATTGCCTCCTTTTTATTACCTCAAACACACAACCATTGGCATCGCTCTCTCTCTCTCTCTCTCTCTCTCTCTCTCCCCCCCACACACACACACAGTCCCAGTGGCAGCCTCTTCACAAACCCCTCACTCACTCACTCACCTCATTATTTGCCTCTTGCTCCCTCTCCTCTGCTCTGGGATATTTGTGGAGCCGTCGCCCTCGCTTCTTTCGCCGTTGCTTTCACCTCACTCTCTCCTCGCTGTCCAGGTGACCGAGTGATCATCCGCTCTCGCTCTCTCTCTCCCGCCTCCCCGAGCGCTCACGGAAAGAGCCGAGCGGGCCTTCGTCCACCTCCCTCCCCGCTCCCACCTGTTCCCCTGCTCACGGAAAGAGCCGAGCGGCCGACACTCGCCCTCTGCCGTCCGCTCCCACCTGTTCCCCGCGGGGACGCTCACGGAAAGAGCCGAGCGGCCGCCACTCGCCCTCTGCCGTCCGCTCCCACCTGTTCCCCGCGGGGACGCTCACGGAAAGAGCCGAGCGGCCGCCTCACCCGAATGTTGACGGCAACCCTCGAACCAAGGTAGGAGCTGCCGAGCTGCTGCCTCGCGCCAGTGTTGCCACCTGCTGGTAGAAACGGTCCCTGGCAGCAATTTGCCTCGAGAGGCCCTTCAGCCCATCCCGAGCACTTCCAATCGTTAGTTCAATGGTTCGATGCTTCTTGGGGGGAGTAATCCCATCAAGTGTTTACCCGATTATCTTTTATTGCATCATCTTGCAATTTTAGTTAAGTAACCCAGCTGGTCAGGCAGCATTTCCGCAGAACATGGGAAGGTGGCGTTTTGGGTCAGGACCTTTCTTCAGAAACATGACCTGAAAAGTCACCTATCCAGAGATGCTGCCTGACTCACTGATCTGCTCTGCCACTTAGTGTCTGTTTTTCCGGAGTTTGAATATCTGTTTCAGTAACTCAAAGTAATTTTGTTGAAGACAAAGTTTCGGGTTGGGAGCCTTCTTCAGTTTTGAGAAGGGTCCCGACCCAAAACGTGACCTATCCATACCTTCTACTGATGTTGCCTGACCTGCTGAGTTCCTCCAGCACTTTGCGTTTGTGCTCTGACCCCACAATGCTGAGTTGAAGCTTAAATAGTCTCTCGATTGGATCAATTTACTAGAAAGAGCTAAAATCAGGAAAAATCAGCAAGAAAAACTCATCAGGAAGATATCATTATCCACCCAGCAAAGTTCTCTTCAAACGACAGGCCAATGATAGGAATCAAGTCAAGCATCAACTTTCTATGGTTGTAATCAGTAAGTTCATTAATTGCTTTTGAAGCATGTTGTTTTCCATGAAAGGATGAATGTGTCAGGAGTCCTTTCAGCAACCTTTTGACATTTGTGTTGGAACTTGCTAACTGGTCTGTTGATCAATCTATTTCCTTGATTCAAGGGAATCAATCTATTCCCTTGAAAGGGCCAAACAATCCCTAATGCAAAACATGCCTCCAACAACTCATACAAACTTCTACAGATGCACTGTAGAAAGCATACTGTCGGGTTGCATCACAGCTTGGTTTGGGAACGACTCTGTCCAAGAATTTGCAGAGAGTTCTGGATATAGTCCTGTCCATTACACAGACCAGACTGCTCTATCTGCATCTCTTTTATTTATTCATTTATTTATTTTTAGACAATAGGTGCAGGAGTCGGCCCTTCGAGCCAGCACCACCATTCAATGTGATCATGGCTGATCATCCACATTCAGTACCCCGTTCCTGCCTTCTTCCCATATCCCTTGATTCCGCTACCCCTAAGAACTCTGTCTACTATAACTCTCTTTTGAATGCATCAAGTGAATTAGCCTCCACTGCCTTCTGAGGCAGAGAATTCCACAAATTCACAACTCTCTGTGTGAAAAGGTTTTTCCTCATCTCAGTTCTAAATGGCCTACCCGTTATTCTTAAACAGTGGCCCCTGGTTCTGGACTCCCCCAACATCGGGAACATGTTTCCTGCATCTAGCGTGTCCAATCCCTTAATAATTTTATATGTTTCTATAAGATCCCCTCTCATCCTTCTAAATTCCAGTGAATACAAGCCCAGCCGCTCATCCATTGATATGACAATCCCGCCATCCTGGGAATTAACCTTGTAAATCTACGCTGCACTCCCTCAATAGCAAGAATGTCCTTCCTCAAATTAGGAGACCAAAACTGCACATCTCGGGAAGGCAGACAACATAATCAAGGACTTTTCCCTCTCATGTCATTTTTTTCTACTTGCTTCCATCGAGCAGAAGGTACAGAAGCTTGAAAGCACACACCACGAGACTCAGGAACAACTTCTTTCCCGCTGTTATCAGATGGTCCTTCTATAAGCTGGGGTACTGTCCCAATTTTCCAACCTATCACATTGGCGCCTTTCACCTTTCACCGACCGGCGCGGCGCTCCAATGTCGGGAGCCCCGACCGCCCCGACGTGGCAACGACAACAGCCTGACCGCGGGAGAAGACGGCAGGGAAGAGAAAATACATTTTGGCCTTCCATCACAGTGAGAAGGGACTGGAGGAGACTCACTGTGATGGATGTTTCTTTTGTTTGGTGTTAGTGTATGATTGTATGTGTTATTGCATTTTTATTGATTATTCTTATTGGTCTTAATGTTTCAACTGCGAGTAATGTTTCATTTCACTACACATTTATGTGTATGTGACAAATAAACGACTATTGACTATTGATTGCGAACCTTTAACTTTTTCTCTGAAACAATCACTCTACAGTGCTGAGAAACTATATTCTGCACTCCGGTATTGTTCTCTTCACATTACCCGTTGTACCCGAGTTTGGCTTGATTATATTCATGTATAATATTATCGGATTTGATTGGATAGCTTGCAATCCAAAGATTTTCGCTGTAACTTGGTAAAGGCGACAATAATAAATCTAAATCTAAAGCTCTCTTCAATCACTCACATGACAACACAGTCCATAAGGTGTTATATTTAATCTCCATATATTATTAGGAATAACAATGAAAATAATTATAAATTATCTTGAATATAAAACACACAAATAACCAATTAACACACACATACATATATAGTTGCAGAATCATTCAATACATATTTTAATCAGATCTAGGATCAGTATCAAAGCTTCATAGGATTGTAAAGTATAAATCATGCAAAGTTAACATTGAACAGTACAAAAGAGTAAAAAGGCAGAGTGGAGATCTCTCCAAGTTATAGGCAGATCGGTTAGAAGTTCCTGAAGTGATTTAGACAGAACATTTTCCTTTATTTTTCTTTCTGGGCAGAATGAGGGGAATTCCCTTTCTTGGATCAACAGCAGCAGGTGAACTACAATCCCCATAATGCACCACTTGTTCATTCATGCATTGAGTAACCATAGACATTTCTGCAGAGCATTCTCTTGTCATGGCTTGAGGTGCAATTTGGTTATATCAAAACATCAATGCTGCACAAACATTATATAAGTATCACCAACATTATTTTAAGGAAAGCATGTTGCAATTTCATTTTTCACATATATAATTCGTGCAAAATTTGTACACAAACCTTGCCAGGCCTCAACAAAATGTAGAGACTCGGTGCTTTGCAAGACATTCAACAAAGTAAGGTTGATAATAAGTCAACTGAGTTTTTCCAGGAAGAATGGACAATCTCAGAAATTGTCTGGATTAAACTGATGCCTATCGAATTTACTCCATAAAGTGGTATGGGACAGGATTTTGGCAACTAGTAGAATTCAATAATCTCTTTGTTAGTGGTTTTTGAAACAATCTCACCCACTTAACAAATCAAGTTAGAACTAACATAACAGCAGGAATTCATTAAAAAGGTACAAAATAGTTGCATTTATAAAAAGATAATATCCTTGGCCTACTTAAAGATACTTGTACACACAGGAAAATTGGGTTCCATCTGAACCAGATACTCTTAATTCTTTTTTCAAGTAAGTGGAACAAAATAAATTATTCCTTGGTAATTACTCAGCCAGAGATTTATTTTCTAATTTTACTACGCTAGAAGTCAAATGCCTTTGTGTGTTACTTCAAAGGAATTATTACCCTGTTTATTTTAAATGGGTTAATGACTGCATTAAAATAGTATGCAGAACAATTTAACATGGAAGGTTATTAACCTGTGTAACGTCAAAGAAAATGAAAGTCCCTGGGCATTTCATGAAACACTGACAGAATAATACTGCATTACTAATACCTTAGGTGATGTCAGCCCTTGATTTAAAAGCAAAATGCTTATCTTACGCCCTTTGGTCCCCTTTTCATCTCTAGCTTTTCTCCACCAATATCCTGGTTTAAGAACAGCTTCCTCCCAATAACCAACAGGTTCTTGAACACTGCAAAAGACTAACTAAATAATAGACAATAGACAATAGGTGCAGGAGGAGGCCATTCGGCCCTTTGAGCCAGCACCGCAATTCAAT
The DNA here is from genome assembly GCF_053455715.1 of Rhinoraja longicauda. NCBI lineage: Eukaryota > Metazoa > Chordata > Chondrichthyes > Rajiformes > Arhynchobatidae > Rhinoraja > Rhinoraja longicauda. The sequence continues at coordinate 4,550,195 of NC_135973.1, forward strand.
GTGATCATGGCTGATCATTCTCAATCAGTACCCCGTTCCTGCCTTCTCCCCATACCCCCTGACTCCGCTATCCTTAAGAGCTCTATCTAGCTCTCTCTTGAATGCATTCAGAGAATTGGCCTCCATTGCCTTCTGAGGCAGAGAATTCCACAGATTCACAACTCTCTGACTGAAAAAGTTTTTCGTCATCTCAGTTCTAAATGGCCTACCCCTTATTCTTAAACTGTGGCCCCTTGTTCTGGACTCAACTTTGAACTATGAACTGTCTTGGTAGCATTTAAGACTTCGCCCATTTTGCTCTGATATCGAGGTTTTTAATTTATTGATTTTTTTGTTGTTTATTATGTTATCTATGAGTACTGTGTTACAGGCCCATTATGCTGTTGCAAGTAAGAGTTTAATTGTTCATTTCAGGACCACCACCAATTTTCCGGCAACTGGTGGTCAGGCACCTCCTTTAATCCGAACACAATTACAAGAGCACCCTTCAAATCCTCCCCTTCAAATGTGAGCCTTGGCCAGGCCAGGTGACCGATCTCGGCCTCATCGGGACTTCTGCAGCCGATCGGCGGGTTGAATTTGCCCCCTGCGGCCGGGGCTCTGGAACTCCGGCCTGGCCGTTGCCGACATAGATCCGTTCCCATAGCAGACTTCCAAAGCCAACTTTGCAGGCCCGGATCTCGGCCCCCTCGAGGTCGTGACCTCCGTTAATCCGCCAAGAGGGATAAAACGGCAAGGCTCTGGAACCAAGAGTGCCAGAAAATCGGAGGTGAACCTCTGATTAAATACTGTAGGAAGGAACTGCAGATCTGAAGAAGGGTCTTGACCCGAAACGACACCCATTCCTTCTCTCCCGAGATGCTGCCTGACCTGCTGAGTTACTCCAGCATTTTGTGAATAAAAGGAACTGCAGATGCTGGCTTAAACTGAAGCTGGACACAAAATGATGGAATAACTCAGCGGGACAGTCAGCATCTCTGGAAAAAAGGAATGGGTGACGTTTCGGGTCAAGACCCTTCTTCAAACCTCTTGACTCTTGAGGTTATTAGTCTACTTATTAGGAAAAGGCCTAAAGCTGTGTGTGGTAACTACTTGGAATGCTTGAAATTTATTTAAAGCCAGTATGGAATCAGATGGCTGCTCATGAGGTGCAGAACCAATTAATGCTCTGGGTAATGGGTCTAAAGAAGACCAATTTTATGGTCATAGAGAGATAGTGCACGGCCCTCAAGCCTTCTGAGACCATGGACATCAATTTACGTTAATCCTACATCATTTTTATTCTCTCAACATTTGCATCAACTCCCCTCATATTTTACCACTCACCTGTACACTTGGGGCAACTTACCGTAGCTAATTAAGCTACCAATCTATGTTATTTTGGGATGTGGAAGGAAACCGGTGCACCAGGAGAAAACCCATTGCAGTTATAGATAGCGTGCACACTCCACACCGACAGCGCCCAAGCTCAGCATTGAACCTGGGACTCGAGGGCTGTTGGGCAGTGATTCTATCAGCAACAATAGTTTTTCTCCAGTCCTGCAGTTTCCTGGAGCAGGATGTTACATCTTTGCCAACATCAACATATCTCCAATTCTACCAAAATAATTCAACTAAATTCTGCACTCTGCATTTTCCCCTTTTCCCTACTTACTGTACTTGAGTTTGGCTTGATTATATATACGTATAGTGTTATCTGATTTGGTTTTGCTTCGACATACAGCATGGAAGCAGGCCCTTCGGCCCACCATGCCCACGCCAACCAGTGAGCACCCATTCATACTAGCTGTATGCTACCCAATTTTCTCATCCACTCCCTACACATTTGAGGCAGTTTACAGAGGTCAGTTAACCTACAAACCCGCACGTCATTGAGGTGTGGGAGGAAACCGGAGCACCTGGAAGAAACCCAGATGGTCACAGGGAGAACGTGCAAACTCCACATAGACAGCACCTGAGGTCTGGATTGAACCTGGGTTTCTGGCGCTGTGAGGCAGCTGCTCTTACAACTGCACACTGCGCTGCCCTATTGACTGGATGGCTTGCAAAATAAAGCTTTTCACTGTACCTCGGTACACGCAACAATAATAAACCTAAACCAGATACTGCCATGGGCTTTCAACCTTTCAAGTTTCAAGCGAATGTATCTTATAATGAGCTTCATAATTAATACAGACCCTTCCAGAAAATATGATCTGCACTTGCACTCTTTTCACAGAAAAATATCATTTAAGATGTAACTGTATCTAACAGAAGTCACAGCCAATAATAAACCAAAGATGTGCAGCTCTGATAACGAGTGCAGTCAAGTTGGCATGGATATTTGTACACACGTGTAGATGTTTGTGAGTTTAAGACAGGCCAAGAAACTGGTACCTCGGTGCTAAGAGGTAGGTGAAGAGTCTTGGACAATCTGGCATTGACCTTCACTCATCGATTGCCTGGCCCAGAGATTGTCGCGACGTCTCGTTATTGTTGCCGCGGTTTGTCCCACAGGTAATGTCCATCACAGGTCACCATCTGACCACATGGATGTCCTCATCTCCAGGACTGCGGGCGGTACAGGTACTTCCAGACGGCGTAGTAATGGATCCCTGCTCCGATCGCCACAAAGAGGTGCCAGATTGCGTGCGCAAATGGAATCTGCCCGTCGCTTTTGAAGAACAACATTCCCAGGGAGTAGAAGAAACCACCCACCAGCAGTTCAAACAGTCCTTCAGTGTTAGGCTGACTCAAAAGAACAAAAAAAAGACCTTTATTTCAATAAACCATTTTGCTAACGGAACAGTATAGCACAGGAACAGGCCCTTCGGCCCACAATGCCCATGCTCAATTTTAATGCCAAGTTAAACTAATCTCCTCTGCCTGCACGTGATCCATATTCCTTAATTCCCAACATATCCATGTGCCTATCCAAAAGCCTCTTAAATGGCACTATCGTATTTGCCTCCACCATCACCCCTGGCAGCAAGTTTCAGACACCCACCACTCTGTGTAAAAAAACTTGCCCCACACACCCCCTTTAAAACTTTGCCCCTCTCACCTTAAAGCTACACCCACTGGACTTTGCATTTCCACTCTGGGAAATATATTCTAACTGTCTACAAAAGATAGACACAAAGTGCTGGAGTAACATAGAAACATAGAAAATAGATGCAGGAGGAGGCCATTCGGCCCTTCGAGCCAGCACTGCCATTCATTATGATCATGGATGATCATCCCCAATCAATAACCCGTGCCTGCCTTCTCCCCATATCCCTTGATTCCACTAGCCCCTAGAGCTCCATCTAACTCTCTGTTAAATCCATCCAGTGATTTGGCTTCCACTGCCCTCTGTGGCAGAGAATTCCACAAATTCACAACTCTCTGGGTGAAAAAGTTTTTCTTCTCACCTCAGTTTTAAATGGCCTCCCCTTTATTCTAAGACTGTGGCCCCTGGTTCTGGACTCGCCCAACATTGGGAACATTTTTCCTGCATCTAGCTTGTCCAGTCCTTTTATAACTTTATATGTTTCTATTAGATCCCCTGTCATCCTTCTAAATTCCAGTGAATACAAGCCTAGTCTATTCAATATTTCCTCATATGACAGTCCCACCATCCCAGGGATCAATCTGGTGAACCATTGCCTCAATTACAAGGATATCCTTCCTTAAATTAGGAGACCAAAACTGAACACAATACTCCAGATGTGGTCTTACCAGGACCCTATACAACTGCAGAAGAACCTCTTTACTCCTATACTGAAATCCTCTTGTTATGAAGGCCAACATTTCATTTCTTCATCAGCTTTCTTCACTGCCTGCTGTACCTGCACACCAACTTTCAGTGACTGGTGTACAAGGGCCACCAGGTAACTCAGTTATAAATTTGCACCTTGGCAACAATCCCCTCACCAAAATTCAAAGAACATCAAGTTTTCAAGAACTTGCACAAAACAATTTGCAAAGTAGTTTTTAATTATAATTTCTGTTGCAATTTCAGGAAATAACGCATTGTTTTGAGCACAGCACGCTCCCATAACCAGGAATCACTTAATAATTTGATCATTCATTTTAATTCAGAGCTAAATAAGAAATGGATAAGGAAGGAGCAGGAAAAAAAATTGCAGGTGCTGGTTTAAGTCGAAGGTAAATACAAAATGCTGGAGTAACTCAACGGGTCAGGCAGCATCTCGGGAGAGAAGGAATGGGTGACGTTTCAGATCGAGCCTCCCATTCCTTCTCTCCCGAGATGCTGTCTGACCCGCTGAGTTACTCCAGCACTTTGTGCCTATCCACCTTACCAAACTTCGGCCTGCCCCATCTTTCTTTTCCAGCTTTCTCCCCCTACCACACTCAGTCTGAAGAAGGGTCTTGACCCGAAAGATCGCCGATCCGTGTTCCCCAGAGATCTGCCTGACCTACTGAATTACTCCAGCACTTTGTGTTCTTTTTTTTTTGTAAACCAACATCTACAGTTCCTCGTGACTTCAAAAGTAATTTTTTTGCTTCCTCTTGAGGTTGTGAAAGATCCTTTAGAACTATCAGTACTTAGGCTTTATGGGCATCAATGTATGAGAAAGATAAATAAATAGACAAAGTATTGAAAATACCGTCACACCGAATGGATCGGTTTTGGAACTTCTTACCATGCAGAGAATGACAAGTGCAGGAAATATGCCCATCACCATGTAGCAGATCATTTCCACGATTTTGTACCTGCAAGGAGGCCAGATGTTCAGGGATGGGGTAGAGAGAATTTTGAGAATGAATATATTGGGTAAATCAAGAGTGAACTTAGGCATGAGGTAGGTGCTGTAACATCATTTTTTAAAATTTAGTCTAGTTTAGTTTAGTTTAGAGATACAGCGCGGAAACAGGCTCTTTCGGCCCACCGGGTCCGCACCGACCAGCGATCCCCACACATTAACACTAGCCTATTCCCCCAAGGGATAATTTTTACATTTACCAAGCCAATTAACCTACAAACCTGTACGTCTTTGGTGTGTGGGAGGAAACAGAAGATCTCGGAGAAAACCCACGCAGGTCACGGGGAGAACGTACAAACTCCGTACAGGCAGGGATTGAACCCGGGTCTTTGGCGCTGTAAGGCAGCAACTCTACCGTTGCGCCACCATGACGCCCTAATAGACATTTGAACAAACACATGGATAGGGAAGGTTTAGAGGGATAAGGGCCAAATGCGGGATGGTGGGGCTAGCATAGATGGGCAATTGCATCTTGGTCAGCATGGGCAAATTGGGCTGAAGGGCCTGTTTCCATGCTGTATGACTATGATTATGATCACCTTCCTGTAACTTTTAATTCAGTATCTTGATTAAACTTGATAAAGTTTGTAAATGGACCAACTAAAGGAGGAAGAGGTCAAAGGGAAATATGGGTCATTGAAGATTGAAGTGAACCAGAGAAAAATCGGATAAACGCCAGAGTATCACCAATTCAACGGAACTTTAAAACAGGTGATCTTTCTCATTCTCACTCTCCCAGACAGCGTAGGCTGTAGCAAGCTCAATAGATGCTGCCTGTCCCGCTGAGTTACTCCAGCATTGTGTGTCTGTCTAAAGGCATTGATTACAGCCAATGCAAAAATCACAAAGTCCAATAAACAAAGAAAATGAATGAACGTGAGAAAACAGGTTGTAATAATATTGGAATAGAAACATAGAAAATAGGTGCAGGAGGAGGCCACTCGGCCCTTCAGGCCAGCACCGCCATTCATTGTGATCATGGCTAATCATCCACAATCAGTAACCTGTGCCAGCCTTCTCCCCATACCCCTTGATTCTGCTAGCCCCAAGAGCTCCATCTAACTCTCTCTTAAATTCATCCAGTGAATTGGCCTCCACTGCCTTCCGTGGCAGAGAATTCCACAAATTCACAACTCTCTGGGTGAAAAAGTTTTTTCTCATCTCAGTTTTAAATGGCCTCCCCTTTATTCTTAAACTGTGGCCCCTGGTTCTGGATTCCCCCAACATTGGGAACATTTTTCCTGCATCTAGCTTGTCTAGTCCTTATATAATTTTATATGTTTCTATAAGATCCCCCCTCATCCTTCTAAATTCTAGTGATAAAAGCCCAGTCTTTCCAATCTTTCCTCATATGACAGTCCCGCCATCCCAGGGATTAACCTCGTGAACCTACGCTGCACTCCCTCAATAGCAAGGATGTCCTTCCTCAAATTAGGAGTCCAACACACAATACTCCACATGTGATCTCACCAGGACCATGTACAACTGCAGAAGGACCTCTTTACTCCTATACTCAAATCCTCTCGTTACGAAGGCCAACATGCCATTAGCTTTCTTCACTGCCTGCTGTACCTGCATGCTTACGTTCAGTGACTGGTGTACAAGGACACCCAGGTCTCGTTGCACTTCCCTTTTTCCTAATCTGACACCATTGAGATAATAATCTGCCTCCTTGTTCTTGCCGCCAAAGTGGACAACCTCACATTTATCTACATTATACTGCATCTGCCATGCAGTGTATACTGTCGGAGTGAAGAAAGTTGAAAGAGGATTTACTGATGATGGAGTTTTATGTATTGCTATTCATGAGAAAGCTGATGACACACTGACGTCCAGATGATTTGTAAGGTGGCAAGAGCATGTTTTATATCGAGGAATTGTAAATTCAGGCTGATTGTAACCACGGTACATTAACTCAAACGGGCAGCATTAAAATGGCTCCATCAAAATATGAAACAAAATAATTTGCACAAACAAATGGAAAATGTTTTTTTATAATGTCTTGGAATTTAAATACAAAATTGGATTGTGATCAATCGACATTGTTATTGCTGAAAAGGAATAAGCCTGAAGATTGTCCTCTTGCGCAGTTCAAGAGGAGAGCAAGACCACCACAATACAGAGGAGATGTGGTGGGGCAAGTTTTTTTTGACACTGAAGGCGTTGAGTGCCGGACAGAGGCAGATATGGTAGTGGATTTACAATACTTTTGAGAGGCACATGATATGCAGAGAGTGGAGTGACATGGATTATGTGCAGGTAGATAAGAGTCGGTCTTGGCATCATGTTTAACATGGACATTGTGGGTCGAAGGGCCTGTTCCTGTGCTGTACTAGCCTACGTTCTATATAATACGCAATAGTGTGTGGCCATTATTGATTGGGCTTGGCTGTAACTGTGATATTCCATCTGGTCTTAACGTGAGTGTCGCATTATCACAGTTGTTGGAAAAAATTGATGGATGTCCTTCCTCAGTACATCTAATAAATCACAGCAGCACAGCCACTAGGTTGTGAGTGGAGAAAACCTATTTACATTTTGCACTTCAAGAGTCAAAAATGTTTCATTATTATATGTACTGACAACGGAATTCTTACTTGCAGCAGCATAACAGGCGTGGGTTTCTCCAGTTGCTCTGGTTTCCTCCCACACTCCAACAATGTACAGGTTTCGTAGGTTAATTGGCTTTGTAGGTTAAACCAGAGCACCCAGAGAAGACCGTGTACTATTTGTATATAGAGTGCGTGAGGTTGCAGCCCCTGTTCGAGTATCTGAAGGGGCTGCTCCTCAAGTTCTGGCTCCATTTTAGCCCCACGCTGCTGATATTTGGGCACCCGGTAGAGAGGGGGGAGGGTCGGGAGGGAGGAGGGGGTCCCCCTGTCGGTCTGCTCCTGGGCCTGGCCAAGATGGCCGCTCGTGGGTCCAGGCAGCGGGTTAGTCGACGGTCGCACAGAGGTCGGCTGCCTACCCCTTTTCCGGGCTTACGTCCGTGCCCGCGTGTCCCTGGAGATGGAACACGCGGTGTCCATGGAGACGCTGGAGGCCTTCCGTGAATTCTTGACAAAGTTGGCGGGATTTTAATTTGATATTTATTGTGTTTTGTACACTGCCGATACAGGCAGCTTTTGATCTGATCACACTGAGTGGATAAGGGAGAACCAGTCGATGTGTTATATCTGGACTTTCAGAAGGCCTTCGACAAGGTCCCACATAGGAGATTGGTGTACAAACTTAAAGCACACGGTATTGGGGGTTCAGTGTTGAGGTGGATAGAGAATTGGTTGGCGGACAGGAAGCAAAGAGTAGGAATAAACGGGTCCTTTTCGGAATGGCAGGCAGTGACTAGTGGGGTACCGCAAGGCTCAGTGCTGGGACCCCAGTTATTTACAATGTATATTAATGATTTGGACGAGGGAATTGAATGCAACATCTCTAAGTTTGCGGATGACACGAAGCTGGGTGGCAGTGTTAGCTGCGAGGAGGATGCTAGGGGGCTGCAGAGTGACTTGGATAGATTAGGAGAGTGGGCAAATGCATGGCAGATGCAATATAATGTGGATAAATTGAGGTTATCCACTTTGGCGGCAAGAACAGGAAAGCAGAGTATTACCTGAATGGTGGCCAATTAGGAAAAGGGGAGATGCACCGTGACCTGGGTGTCATGGTGCACCAGTCATTGAAAGCAAGCGTGCAAGTGCAGCAGGCAGTGAAGAAAGCGAATGGTATGTTAGCATTCATAGCAAGAGGATTTGAGTATAGGAGCAGGGAGGTTCTGTTGCAGTTGTACAGGGTCTTGGTGAGACCGCACCTGGAGTATTGTGTACAGTTTTGGTCTCCTAATCTGAGGAAAGACATTCTAGCCTTAGAGGGAGTACAGAGAAGGTTCACCAGATTGATCCCTGGGATGGCAGGACTTTCATATGAAGAAAGACAGGCTTATACTCGCTGGAATTTAGAAGACTGAGGGGGGATCTTATAGAAACATATAAAATTCTTAAGGGGTTGGAGAGGCTAGATGCGGGAAGATTGTTCCCGATGTTGGGGAAGTCCAGAACCAGGGGTCACAGCTTAAGGATAAGGGGGAAGTCTTTTAGGACCGAGATGAGAAAACATTTCTTCACACAGAGAGTGGTGAGTCTGTGGAATTCTCTGCCACAGAAGGTAGTTGAGGCCAGTTCATTGGCTATATTTAAGAGGGAGTTAGATGTGGCCCTTGTGGCTAAAGGGATCAGGGGGTATGGAGAGAAGGCAGGTATAGGTTACTGAGCTGGATGATCAGCCATGATCATATTGAATGGCGGTGCAGGCTCGAAGGTCCTGCACCTATTTTCTATGTTTCTATGTTTCTACCACTTTGTATGTTTGTCTTGTTTATTTGGAATAAAGTATTTGTAATTTAAAAAAAAGAGAAAACCCACGCAGGTCACGGGGAGAGCGTACAAACTCTGTAAAGACAGCACCCGTCGTCAGGATCAAACCCGGGTTTCCGGCGCTGTAAGGCAGCAACTCTGCCACTGCACCACCCTTTATTAATGTTATTAACTCTGGAACAGTGTGATCTAAATATATAAATGTTTTCTGATCAATGTTGATTACTTTTTATTCTCCTTGTCATGTCATCACAAACAGAAGTCTTTTTGAAGTTGTAGTATTTACTGAAGCTTAAAAAATAAATTTCATCAAAATAATTGGCTCAGGTTCGATTCTGACTACAGGCGCCGTCTGTACTGAGTTTGTACATTCTCCCCGTGACCTGCGTGGGTTTTCTCCGAGATCTTCGGTTTCTTCCCACACTCCAAAGACGCGCAGGTTAATTGGCTGGGCAAATGTAAAAAATTGTCCTAGTGGGTGTAGAATAGTGTTAATGTGCGGTGATCGCTGGGCAGCACGGACCCGGTGGGCCGAAGGGCCTGTTTCTGCGCTGTATCTCTAAATCTAAAAAAAAATCTAAAAAAGAATGATGTGAGCTGTACGCTCTTGGAACATGCAAGAGGATCCGATGAAGAAGATGTACATGGCTGTGTTAAATACTGTTTGCAGACTGGCCTCCAGGGGGCAGTGTAGGCTTAACATTCAGTAAACCAGAGTGCTGGAGGAACTCAGCGGGGCAGGCAGCATCTGTGGAGGGAATGGATCGACGGCTTTTCAGATCGGATTCCTTCTTCAGAATAATTCTGAAGAGCCGTCAGTCTGTGGGACAGTCTCAACCCGTAACATAACCTGTCCATTCCCTCCACAGATCATAATCACAACATCATAAGATCATAAGTGATAGGATTAGAATTAGGCCATTCGGCCCTTCAAGCCCGTCAGGGCTAACGGTGGCGCAGTGGTAGAGTTGCTGCCTTACAGTGAATGCAGCGCCGGAGACTCAGGTTCGATCCTGACTACGGGTGCTGTACTGTACGGAGTTTGTTACGTTCTCCCCGTGACCTGCGTAGGTTTTCTCCGAGATCTTCGGTTTCCTCCCACACTCCAAAGACGTACAGGTTTGTAGGTTAATTGGCTGGGAAAATGTAAAAATTGTCCCTAGTGGGTGTAGGATAGTGTTACTGTGCGGGGATCGCTGGGCGGCGCGGACCCGGTGGGCCGAAGGGCCTGTTTCTGCGCTGTATCTCTAAATCTAAACTATCACCTATTCTTTTTCTCCAGAGATGTTGCCTGACCCGCTGAGTTGCTCCAACATTTTGTGGCTAACTTCAGTATAAACCAGCATCTGCAGTGCCTTCCTGCAGCAAACACTTCCCTCTTTCTCCACCCCCCCCCCCTTCCCCTCCATGTGATCAACCTGGATATACACACATTTCACCCATAATCCTGCCCCTTCTTTCCCCTTGCCCCCCCCCCCCCCCCCTCCCCTTCCATCTAAATCGCTTCCTCTGGCTTCACTTTTCATGTTGCTTCACCCATGATCTCACAACCTTTTGACTTTTCATTTCTGGTCTTTGACCACTCGTCTGGCAATCTAATCCATCCCTCCCCTCCCCTCCCCCCCTCACCTGTATCCCCACCTACCACTTGCCTGCCTTTGTCCCCACCCGCACCTCTCTTCCAGCTTTCTTCCCCCTACTTTATCTGACAAGCATCTCTAACGTGTTTGTGAGCATTTGGCTGGCCATAAATTAGTAAACCAGTCCCTGCAAACAGAAAAAGGAGACAGAAGGTGAGGTGACGGTCAGTGGTTGAAGGCAGTGCTGAACAGGTGAGACTTCAGTGATGTTTTGAATGTGGTGAGTGAGGAGGAGTCTCTGACGGTTTGGGGTAGTGAGTTCCAGAGGGTGGGAGCAGCGATGGAGAAAGCCCTGTCCCCCCAGGATCTGAGTTTGGTCCGGATGGGGGGGACAGGAGGTTGGCAGCAGCAGAGCGGAGGGTGCAGGTGGGAGTGTGTCTGTGGAGGAGGTCAGTCAGGTAGGATGGGGCCAGGTTATGGAGGGCTTTGTAGGTCATGAGGAGGATTTTGTACTGGATTCTCTGGGGGATGGGGAGCCAGTGGAGCTTGTAAAGGACGGGGGTGATATGGTCAGATTTTGCCAGCTTTAACCAAATACTCCAACACCATACCAGCTTCCTGCCACTATTTTCTCTGCATCTTCTGCTTCACATTCAGTCGGTCGAGGTACTCACCTTTCGTGAAACAGAAATACATAGAGAGTCCCTACACAGGCCATTATCCAAATGATCCAGCGCATGTGAGATGCCCACGGTCCCAGCTCCCTTAGATTCAGCCTGTTGGACAAGACAGTAGCACAGTGAATTGATTCAGTTCAATGGAGCAGGTCGTAGAGTCATATAGCACGGAAACAGGCCGCTCGGCCCAACTGGCCCATGCCGACCAAGGTGCCCCCATCTAAGTTAGTCCCATTTGCCTTCGTTTAGCCCATATATTCCCTCTAAACCTTCCTATCCATGTACCTGTCCAAATGCCCATTAAACATCAGAGGTTATGGGGAGAATGCAGGAGGATTGGGTTAGGAGGGAGAGATAGGTCAGCCATTATTTAATGGTGGAGTGGATTTGATGGGCCGAATGGCCTTATTCTACTCCTATTCCTTATGACCTTATGAAATACCGTTATAGTACCTGCCTCAACTACCTCTGACAGTTTGTTCCATATACCCACCACCCTCTGTGTGAAGAGGTTGCCGTTCAGGTTCCTATTACTTTTTTACCCTCTCACCTTCAACCTTTGTCCTCTGGTTCTTGATTCCCCTACCCTGGGAAAAAGACTGTGCATTCACCCCATCTACTTCCCTCATGATTTTATACAGCTCTCTATCAGTTCAGCCCTCCAAGGATCCAAGGAATAAAGTCCTAGCCTGCACCAACCTCCCCCTTTAACTCAGGTCCTTAAGTCATGGCGATAAAAACTAGGGATTTTAGGATCAGAGAACCCATGGGGTGGCACGATGGCACAGCGGTAGAGTTGCTGCCTCTCAGCGCCAGAGACCCAGGTTCAATCCTGACTATGGGTGCTGTCTGTACGGGCCAATTAACCGACAAACCTGCGTGAGAGGAAACCGGAGCACGAGGAGAAAACCCACGTGGTCACAGGGAGAACATGCAAACTCCATACAGACAGCACATTGCCGCACTGGTGGGTAAGGCTAAGCAGCGCCTTTACCACCTTAGACAACTGAGGAAATTCAGAGTGTCGCTGAGGATCCTTCATTGCTTCTACTCTGGGGCTGTAGAGAGCATCCTGTCCGGCAACATTACAGTCTGGTTTGGGAACAGCTCTGCCCAGGACAGGATGGCCCTGCAGAGAGTAGTGCGTTCGGCAGAACGCACCATGGGAACTACACTCGTCCCCCTGCAGGACCTATACATCAGGAGGTGCAGATCCAGAGCAAGCAAGATCATGAGGGACCCCTGCCACCCCAGTAACGGACTGTTCCAGATGCTACGGTCAGGCAAACGCCTCCGCTGTCACGCTGTGAAAACGGAGAGGATGAGACGGAGCTTCTTCCCACAGGCCATCAGGACTGTCAACTTTGATAACCCCAGAGACTAAATTTTTGTCGACACTTTTGGTGCTATGTTTAGTAACTTATTAACTTTATTTATTGTAACTGTAATTATTTTTGTGCACAACCCGCAGGCATTGCCACTTTCATTTCACTGCACATCGAGTATGTGTATGTGACAAATAAATTTGACTTGACTTGACTTGACTTGACCCATGGTCGGGATCGAACCTGGGCTTCTGGGGCTGTAAGGCAGCAACTCTACCGCTGTGCCATTGTGCCACTCACTAATTGTTGGGGGCCGAAGGGGCTCTTCCTGTGCTGTACTGTTCTGTGTATGTTCTATGAAAGATAAATACTTTCCAATTCTTTCACTCAGCCATCAATCCCATCACCTACGGCTTGCTGATAGACACAGAATGCTGGCAGTAACTCAGCGGGACAGGCAGCATCTCTGGAGAAAATGGATTGATGTGACATTTTTGATCAGAACCCTTCCTCAGGCTTCTTTAGTCTGCAGAAGGGTTCTGACCAGAAACGTCACCTATCCATTTCCTCCAGTGATGCTGCCCGTCCCGCTGAATTACTGCCAGCATTTTATGTCTATCTTCGATATAAACCAGCATCTGCAGTTGGTCCCCACATCAACCAGCTTGCCAGTGGGTGTTTGCAAGAACAAGTGAACTGATATCATCTCCAAGAGCATACAGTAATTCTCCCAGGAAAAGTGAGGAATATTGCCCCTAGTGTTAAAATAACCTGAAGCTGGCACTGATTACAGGTGTCAGGGGTTATGGGGAGAACGCAGGAGAAAGGGGTTAGGAGGGAGAGATAGATCAGCCATGATTGAATGGAGGAGTAGACTTGATGGGCCGAATGGCCTAATTCTACTCCTATCCCTTATGACTACATTGGAGTGAATGGGGTTTAAGCACTCTCTGCCCCAATGGCCTTGCTGATGCTACAGTCATATCCCAGCAGGGATAACGTTAGGTTTTACCAATTGGACTTCTTCATTTGTAAACTCATGAGGAGAAATTCATCCCCGAGCAATAAAATAAACCGTCAGGCACAACACAAATCATCAGCAGCAAGGCACAGAGCAAACTTAAACCCTGCAGCCTGCTAAATTTAGCAATTTAATTCATAACTGCATTACCTAGGAGACCAAACCTAGTATTAAAGCTGTCGGGGTAATCCATGAATGTGGAAAAATAAGAAAGGATTATTACTGTCAATTTAAAGCAATTGCCAATGTAGTCTTGAACCCAGACATACATTAGATGAATAAATAACACAAGATAGGCACAAAGTGCTGGAGTAACTCAGCGGGTCGGGCAGCATCTCTGGAGAAAATGAATAGGTGACGTTTTGGGTTGGGATGTCTGAAAAGGGTCCCGAATCGAAACGTCACCTATCCATTTTCTCCAGAGATGCTGCCTGACCCGCTGAGTTACTCCAGCACTTTGTGTCCATCTTCTGTGTATACCAGCATCTGCGATTACTTTCTGTGCTTAATAACTCTTTTTTTTTTAGGTGATGCTCTTGGAAACGTGTGGATTATTTAAAGTCACATTTCGAGAATAAATGCAACTTCTGAATAAATCACACAAACGTGAAAAAATATATAAATAAAGACACTCGACATAAAGCTGTGTGCAAAGTACTAAACCGACTGTTCTCATCCATTTTTACTGAGGAGACTATCATGGAAGCTAAGGAATCAGATATAGATGTTGTGATGTCTGAGATCAGGTATGATTTGTTGAAGAGCAGCAATGGAAGGGCTTAAAGTGCAATAAAATGGATAAATCCCCATGGTTGGAACAAGTACTTCCTCGGGTCAATAGACAATAGGTGCAGGAGTAGGCCATTCGGCCCTTCCAGCCAGCACCGCCATTCAATGTGATCATGGCTGATCATTCTCAATCAGTACCCCGTTCCTGCCTTCTCCCCATACCCCCTGACTCCGCTATCCTTAAGAGCTCTATCCAGCTCTCTCTTGAATGCATTCAGAGAATTGGCCTCCACTGTCTTCTGAGGCAGAGAATTCCACAATTCACACAGGGTCCTGTGTGAAGTAACTGCTGTGTACTGTTCTAAGACCTTACGGTCTTCTCAAGGGATGGAACTAATTTGGGGGCGGCACACTGGTGCAGCAGGTGAAACAGCTGCCTCACAGCACCAGAAACCCAGGTTCGATTCTGACCTCGGGTGCTGCCCGTTGGGGAGTTTGCATGTTCTCCCCGTGACTGCGTGGGTTTTCCTTGGGTTTTCCGCTTTCTCCCACTTCCGGGGGGTTGCAGTGCTGCCGGGGTTCACCGGAGCGCCGCTCCGGCTCCGCTGTTTAAAACAAAAGGCCAAAATAAACAGCGGGGAATTTAACAGCGGATGCTCCGGAACCAATGACAGCTCCGGCACCTAATAAATCAGCGCGGCAACACTGCCCACATCCCCAAAAATGTGCGCTGTTTGTGGGTTAATTGACGTCTCAGTGTGTAAGGAGTGAGTGGAATATTGGTTGCCAGAACTAGTGTGAGCGGGTGATTTGTGTTTTGCTCAAGATTCTCGGGTCTGCACTTTCATCCGTCTCTACGCCGATGCCATCTGTTCTTCTGATTATCACCTTTACAGTCACAACCTTTAGTCGTTTGTTCACTCACCAGGGGGCATATGAGGCAGCGATGAAGAAATAGATCACCATTCTGTCGAACATGTGCAAGCAGTGCTCCATTGTTCTGGAGAGAGAAAGAAGATAATTGTGCAGAATTCCTCTGTGTGTCATCCAGGCACAAAGTTTACATAAACATTGATTTGCTTCACAAAGAATAAATAGGACATCGTCCTTCTAAGTGTAATCCTAGCTCAGCACAGAGGCGTTGCAATGTTTCCAATTAAAACGGGTGTAATCAGAACTGTCCCTCTCCCTGAAAACCCCCAAAATGGGTCAGACTCTTTTATATAGACAATAGACAATAGGTGCAGGAGGAGGCCATTCGGCCCTTCGAGCCAGCACCGCCATTCAATGTGATCATGGCTGATCATTCTCAATCAGTACCCCGTTCCTGCCTTCTCCCCATACCCCCTGACTCCGCTATCCTTAAGAGCTCTATCTAGCTCTCTCTTGAATGCATTCAGAGAATTGGCCTCCACTGCTTTCTGAGGCAGTGAATTCCACAGATTTACAACTGAAAACGTTTTTCCTCATCTCAGTTCTAAATGACCTACCCCTTTTGTATGATAACTATGCTGTCTTCTAAATTCAGACACACACACACAAAATGCTGGAGTAACTCAGCGGGTCAGGCAGCATCTCTGAAGAGAAGGAATGGGTGATGTTTCGGGTCGAGACCCTTCTTCAGACAAGAGTCAGAGGAGAGGCAAACTCGAGATTTGGAAGGGTACAAAGTGGATTTAAGGTGTGAAAAGGACAGATCAAAGCAGACGATGGAAGGGTGTGTGAAATAGGTGGGTAAAATGGATGTTGGATTCTTGATTAGAACGGGCATCAAGCGTTATGGGGAGAAGGCGGAAAAATGGGACTGGTGATTTTTCGGGGTTCCGATTCGAAATGCCGCCTATCCGTGTTCTCTAGGAATGCTGCCTGACCCGCTGAGTTACTCCAGCATTTTTGTGCCTATCTTGGTATAAACCAGCATCTGCAGTTCCTTGTTATTATACACCCACACAAGGATGTTGCCAGGACGTGAGAGCCGGAGTGATAGAGAGAGGTTGAGCAGGCTAGGACTTCATTCCTTGGAGCACAGGAGGCTGAGGGGTGATCTTACCGAGGTGTATAAAATCATGAAGGGAATAGATAGATTGGGTGAATGTACACGTCATTTACCCAGAGTTGGGGAATCAAGAACCAGCGGACTTAGGTCCAAGGTGAGAGGGGAAAGAGTTAATAGGAACCTGGGGGGGGATCCTTTTCCACAGAGGGTGGAAGGTATTGGGAACAGCTGCCGGAGGAGGTAGTTGAGGCAGGTATTATAAGGTTTAAGAGACATTTGGACAGGTACATGGATAGGAAAGATTCACAGGGTGGTGAACCTGTGGAATTCTTTGCCACAGAAAGCTGTGGAGGCCAAGCCAGTGGATATACTTAAGGCAGAGATAGATAGATTCTTGATTAGTACGGGTGTCAGAGGTTGTGGGGAGAAGACAGGAGAACGGGATAAGGAGGGAGAGATAGGTCAGCCATCATTGAATGGCGGAGTAGACTTGATGGGCCGAATGGCCTAATTCTACTATTACATGATCTTATGAAAGGTTTGGAGAGACGTGGGCTAAACACGGGGCAGGTGGGACTGGTGTAGAGGGGCACCTTGGTCGGTGTGGGCAAGTTGGATCAAAGGGCCAGTTTCCGTGCTGTATGACACTATTACATGCACATCCACACACACAAACATGCACATGCATAAACGAACACACACCAGCGTGCACACACATACACCCTCATCTCCACACACATGCACACACCCAAAACACACGTGTGTATTTGTATGTTTGTGTGTTTGCATGTGTGTGTGCATGTCTGTGTAGGTGAGGGTTTGTGTATGTGTGCACACACAAACACACACTAACCAATTAGATTGTCGAAAGAATGTTGAAAAAGAAAAAAATTGAATTTCCCTTTTTTTAAAGGACACAATATAATGACATGACTCTCTGGTCCATTGCCAACTCAGTATTGACAAGGAGGATATTACTAGTCTTAGTTACATAAAGCCACCAGTTGCCTGACAACATTATTCTGGTCTATTTACACGTTGTTGAGGGTTTATGTTTCATATTTAATTAATCAATTGACAGGTGGCAGAATATCAACAAATTAAAAACCCAGTGTCTGGCACCGACTAAAGAAACGATGCTTCGTAATCGGTGCAAATGTGTTGTTGATGTGACCAAAGTTCTGGCCCCTCTCTCCACGAAGCACCACGATGCTTGCGACTTGGTGGGTCTGGGAATGTGGAATGAAGCCCACATTCCCCACTCTTCTGGATAGCCCCAGTGGAACATCCTCCCTTATTCACGTTCCATTGAGATAAGTCTGAAGAAGGGACCTGACCCAAACGTCACCTCTCCTTTTCCTGGCAGAGATGCTCTCTGACTCCAGCACTCTATGTCCATCTAAGATTTAAAGCAGGGGTTCACAAACTTTTTCGTCCCGTTTACCCCTTTTGAACATTTCGAAAGTAAATTTACCCCCACCCTATTTTGTTCAGTAATTTGAGTTTACACTTCTACCATAATAAAGCAACCGGCAGAGGGGAAATTTTTAAATACTGTTTTTAACATTATTATTTTAAGTACAAATAACAATAATAATAGCACATAACAATGTTATTTCACTTATTTATGAACAACTAATGATGAACAGATACCAGTATACCAGAACATGTTGAGAGACTGGAGCGGCTAGGCTTGTATACACTGGAATTTAGAAGGATGAGAGGGGATCTTATCGAAACATATAAGATTATTAAGGGGTTGAACACGCTAGAGGCAGGCAGCATGTTCCCAATGTTGGGGGAGTCCAGAACCAGGGGCCACAGTTTAAGAATAAGGGGTAGGCCATTTAGAACGGAGATGAGGAAAAACGTTTTCAGTCAGAGAGTTGTAAATCTGTGGTATTCACCGCCACAGAAGGCAGTGGAGGCCAATTCTCTGAATGCATTCAAGAGCTCTTAAGGATAGCGGAATCAGGGGGTATGGGGAGAAGGCAGGAACAGGGTACTGATTGAGAATGATCAGCCATGATCACATTGAATGGCGGTGCTGGCTCAAAGGGCCGAATGGCCTACTCCTGCACCTATTGTCTATTGCCTATTGAATTGGAGGTAGCATTGTGAAGGACTGACTGGGGTGACTCCAGATTGGAAAAGAATGGAGGGATGCAAATCACATGCAGGCAGAAGAGATTAGTTTATTTTGGCATCATGTTTGGCACAGACATTGTGGGCCGAAGGATCTGTCCTTGTGTTGTACTGTTCCATGTCTTCCAACTTCAAGAGGGTTGCAGGAGCCTGGAACGCACTGCCAGGAGTGCTAGTAGAGGCAGATACGATGGTATCGTCTGAGAGGCTTTTGGATGGACACATGGATATGCAGGGAATGGAGGGATATGGATCACGAGCAAGCGGGTATGATTTTGTCATGGCATCACGCTTGGCCCAATCATTGAGGGCCGAAGGGCCTGTTCCTGTGCTGTACTGTGAGATGTTCTTTAGTTTAGGTTAGAGATACAGCGCGGAAACAGGCCCTTCAGCCCACCGGGTCCGCGCCGACCAGCGATCCCCGCACATTAACACCATCCTACACCCACTAGGGACAATTTTCACATTTACCAATCCAATTCACCTACAAACCTGTACGTGTGGGAGGAAACCGAAGATCTCGGAGAAAACCCACGCAGGTCATGGGGAGAACGTACAAACTCCGTACAGACAGCACCCGTAGTCAGGATCGAACGCGCGTTTCTGGCGCTGCATTCGCTGTAAGGCAGCAACTCTACCGCTGCACCGTCGTGACTGTCCACATGGTACTATGACTTGAAACTCTGTATCTCTCTCCACAGTTGTTGCCCGACGAGCTGAACACGCCCTATCTCTTTATGTCAGACTACCCGTACCTGCGGAGTTTTGTGTGTTTCCGATAAGCACTTGACAACTCTGTCATTGGTTATCTTCTTCCTGTTTAATCCTCTCCGCTCTCTGTTATCATCCAACTCCATCGGTTTAAATTCCCCAGGAAGGTTGCCCCACCTTGCCCCCACCTGCCCCACTCACCCCCCCCCCCCCCCCCACCAATGTGCTGGTGTAGCTCAGCGGGTCAGGCAGCATCTCTAAACATGGATAGGTGACATTTAATCCAGACCCAAAATGTCGTCTATTCATACTTGGTTTTGTCCTGCCCACCTCACTTCCAGCTTTCACCTCTCCACTAGTGTAACTCTGAACAAGGGTCCTGACCCGAAACGTCACCTATCCATTTTCTCCTGAGATGCTGCCTGACCTGCTGACTTACTCCGGCACTTTGTATTTTTTTGTGCAAGATGCTGACACTGTGCCTGATTCTGCTGTATGGTTGTAGATTCATCTTGTAGCATGATTCCAACCTCCCACTAATTATATCAGCCCTCCGGGCACAGCACAGCACCGCGCCTGTGCTGGAATGCGGAACAAGCCTACATCACTTACCGCAAATGGCTTTTCTTCCAGGAGATGGTGTGAAAGACAGTGGAGACAATAAAAAGACCACTCAGTCCGAACCCATAGATCCATGCTGTGATCACCTGCCACTGATCATCGGAAAGGCCGCAGAGGATGGAACTTCCGAGGATACTGGGGACGATCCACAACTGAAAGCAAAAAGCATGTTGACTCAGGACACCGCATTGATAAACGACTCTTGGCAGCAATGGCCAGGGTGCTGTGTGCTGCCCGAGCCCACTGCCCGCCCCTCTGTCAGTGCCCGCATGTCCCTGGAGAGGGAGCAGGCCGTGTCCATGGGGACTCTGGAGGCCTTCCGTGAACGCTGGTCGCCAAGGAGGGGGGGGGTTGAGTGCATTGGAGATAAAGTTGGCAATATTTTAATCTGACAACTGCCAATGGCAGTCTTGATTTTGCTACTACCCTGCGTTTGTGTTTCTTTGAAGAAAAGCTCTTTGTATTAAACAAAAAAGGTGCTGAGTGCTGTACAACGTAATGTGTGTATGGCCCTCAGTGCAAGCTTCACGTTGCATGATGAGGTGCTGCAGAAAGTACCACTCGCACTACCTTTTGTCTTTTCACCCCCGTCCTTTGTCCAAACACCCCCCCCCCTCCCCCTCCCTCTCCACATATAAATCACTTGCCGGGATAAACACAAAATTCTGGGGCAACTCAGTGGGTCAGGCACTTATTTTATTTTTTAATGAATGCTTATTTATTTTTGCTATCCACTTTGCTGCTGTAACCCTGCAAATTTCCCCGTGGTGGGACGAATAAAGGATTATTATTATTAGGCAGTGTCTCTGGAGAAAAGGAATAGGTGACGTTTTGGGTCGAGACCAGGCTTTGTCCCGCCCCCACCTCTTTTCCAGCTTTCTCCCACCATCCCTTGACCACAGTCTGAAGAAGCCTCCCGACTTCTCTCCATGTTCTCTCCCTGTTCACCTCTCCATGTTCTCCAGACGTGCTGCCTGACCCGCTGCGTTACTCCAAAAGCTGCTGTCCATTTTTTGTAAACCAGCATGTGCGGTTCCTTGTTTGTGCCGAAGATAGGCACAAAATGCTGGAGTAACTCAGCGGGACAGGCAGCATCTCTGGAGAGAAGGAATGGGCGACGTTCCGGGTCAAGACCTTTCTTCAGACTCGCTCCACCGTTGCCCAGCTGAGTGGAACCGTTCTTGACTGGGTGCGTATCCGGTAAAGAAACGGAAGCCTGAACATCAGCAGTACTTGCTTCCCCTCCTGTACCTGCACCTGTACCACCATCTGCAGTGACTCACGAGAGTCTGTCCGTGGCCCTCCCAGCCGGCTGATCCAAGCCAAATCAACACCATGTGAAAAAATGAGTTGACAGAGGAAACTTTTGAAGCGTATACACAGACAATTTTTGGATGGATGTATGGATTGGAAAGGTTTGGAAGGCTA
Organism: Rhinoraja longicauda; assembly: GCF_053455715.1. Classification (NCBI taxonomy): domain Eukaryota; kingdom Metazoa; phylum Chordata; class Chondrichthyes; order Rajiformes; family Arhynchobatidae; genus Rhinoraja; species Rhinoraja longicauda. The sequence continues at coordinate 4,571,546 of NC_135973.1, forward strand.
TGGGCCAAATGCAGGCAAATGGGACGAGTCTAATACGCCAACTTGGTCGGCATGGACCAGGTGGGCCGAAGGACTCGTTCCGTGCTGTACAGCTCTGCGACTCTATGTCAGGTTATTTACATGTGATCATTTTATAGTTTCTTTTTTTGCGGGGGGGGTCTGGATTAAGATTTTCAATGAAAGACTATTTTAATTAGGTCAGAGGATAACTTCAGTCATACTACACCTCTCTGAAATAAGAGATTGGTTCTAAGGTGACAGTCACCGGGGATCCCAACTGTTGAGACACACCTGGCATTGACTATTCTATCAGGTCCACATGAGTATATTCAAGTCAATCGGCTCAAAGCCAAGTCTGAGATGCTTTCCTCAGGGACTTTTGGACTGTTAGTTAATCTTCGCTTGTTATCACGATGAACAGCAGGCAAAAAGAGCTCAGAAGCACGTGGAAGGTCCTGCTCAAGGTGTTTCTGTAGTTATAGACAATAGACAATAGGTGTAGGAGGAGGCCATTCGGCCCTTCGAGCCAGCACCGCCATTCAATGTGATCATGGCTGATCATTCTCAATCAGTACCCCGTTCCTGCCTTCTCCCCATACCCCTTGACTCCGCTTTCCTTAAGAGCTCTATCTAGCTCTCTCTTGAATGCATTCAGAGAATTGGCCTCCACTGCCTTCTGAGGCAGAGAATTCCACAGATTCACAACTCTCTGACTGAAAAAGTTTTTCCTCATCTCAGTTCTAAATGGCCTACCCCTTATTCTTAAACCGTGGCCTCTTGTTCTGGACTCCCCCAACATTGGGAACATGTTTCCTGCCTCTAACGTGTCCAACCCCTTAATAATCTTATACGTTTCGATAAGATCTCCTCTCATCCTTCTAAATTCCAGTGTATACAAGCCTAGTCGCGCCCAGTAGTTCCTGTGCTCTTGGCTCATGTGAGTTACTGAAGCCTGCTGCAATGGGCCCATTACCAAAACCGCGTGGACAATCCATGCAATAAACCAGTGAAGAAGGGTTCAGACCCGAAGTGTCATCTATTCTTTACCTCCAGGGATGCTGCTTGAGCTGTTGAGTTACTCCAGCATTTTGTGTCTATCTTCGGTATAAACCGGCATCTGCAGTTCCTTCCCACAAATGCAATAAACTGTAGCTCGAGTTTTTTTTTCATGGTATCCATCAAGCCCTAGGTCTTCATTAGTCTTCGTCATCAATTGAATGCTCCAGTTTCAAAGATATCCAGGCCTACCCCCGCCTCTACCTCTCCTGGTCTCTCCAGCCTCTCCTGGTGTCTCCAGTCTCCAGATGCTTGTCCAAAATCTAGCGATCAGAAATGCCCTCAGTCTATATATAACCTCAGTCCATGTACACTATAAACTTGAATGGGACACGATGGTGCAGGAAATGTGCCCATTCTTGTGTGCTGCCTTGGTATAATTCAGAGTAACTGAGACGTACAGCATGGAGACAGGCCCTTCGGCCCAAATTGCCCATGCAGACCAACAGACCAAAGAACTTGTCAGTGCTGTAAATGACGAAGTGCGAAAGGGGTCGGTAATCCTCAGCTTTGTGATGTGGAAATTTTTGACTTAGAAGAGAAAATTAACAAAAGGACATGTGATAATGTTCTATTTAATTTATTTGATTACCTGATGAAATATAAAATTAGATTCCAAGACAGAAAAGAGGCACAGCCTTCTGTTTGTCAACTGACGTGATTCAAACTGCCATTTGGAACAGTTTTGTTTAGGTTTAGAGATACAACGTGGAAAATAGGCCCTTCAGTCCACCGAGACCACGCCGACCATCGGTCACCCATTCACATCAGTTCTATGTTAGCCCATTTTCTCATCCACTCCCTACACACTGGGGCTCATTTACAGAGGGCCAATTAACCTACAAACCCGCACGTCTTTGAAGTGGGAGAAAACCGGAGCACCCGGAGGATATCCCCGTGGTCAAACGGAGAACGTGCAAGGGGTCAGGACCGAACCTCAATCACTGTGTCTGGTGCGTGAGGCGGCAGCTTTACCATTGCAGCAATGTGTGCCGCCCACAGTTGCAAATTTCCTTTGACCAGTACCATCCACACCCTCGATTCCACTGCAAGACATTGACTAGGATCTAATTACAAACCTAGAACAGTGATAGACAGAGGACAGAGGTGACATTATAATCCCTCTACTGCTAATGGCCTGGTGCTTATTCTCTTAAACTCTATCTTGTATCAACTCGCTAAAGATAATCCACCTGATTAATATTAAGTCAGTTGATTTTAAATAGAGCAGCACTCTTCCGAAGGATAATAAATTATTCAGCTGTAATATTGTTCAGAATTCTGATGTGCAAACAGCTGTCGGATAGGAAACAGTGTCATTCTAATGTGAAATGTATGCATTATTTCTTCAGTCATACACAGAATCAGTCTAGGATATGTCGCTGAATGAGATTTTTATAGTTTAGAGATACAGCGCGGAATCAGGCCATTCGGCCCACTGAGTCCGCACCGACCAGCGATCCCCGCACATTAACACTACCCTACGCACACGAGGGACAATTTTTACATTTACAATTTCCCCTGACTGGTCTGAAGAAGGGTCTCGAACCGAAACGTCACCCATTCCTTCTCTCCAGAGATGCTGTCTGTCCCGCTGAGTTACTCCAGCATTTAGTGTCCATCTTCGTCTTAAACTAAACCTCTACCCCATTGCTGACTTGTCTCATGGACTTTGTCTCTGAAACTATTGCAATATAACGCCGAGAACTATACTCAGCACTCTAAATAAACTGCAAATGTCACCCCCTGCCTCTCATGCCAGGTTTTGTGGTTATATGTAAACTTGAGATGAATCAAAACACTGCTGATTTACATTGTTTAGTCTGGTTTAGTTTAGTTTAGTTTACAGATGTAGCATGTAAACAGCCCCTTCAGCCCACCGAGTCCACGCTGACCATTGTTCACACGTTTACACTAGTTCTATGTTATCCCACTTTCTCATTCACCTCCTACACACTAGGGGGCAATTTACAGAGGCCAATTATCCTACAAAGCCGCACGTCCTTGGGATGTGGGAGGAAACCGGAGCGCCCGGAGGAAACCCATGTGGTCACATGGAGAACGTGCAAACTCCACACTAACCGTGCCCGAGGTCAGGATTGAACCTGGGTCTCTGGCGCTTCGAGGTAGCGGCTCTACCAGCTGTGTCACTGTGCCGCCCTATCAGGGCTCAGGGAGAAGTGATATTTTTTAATGTAAAATTCTCATCCTTGCTTTAAAATTCCTCGTTCAAACATATTACTGATTTAATCTTATAGAAGACATTCATAGAATCATAGAGTGATACAGTGTGGAAACAGGCCATTCGACCCAATTTGCCCACACCGGCCAACATGTCCCAGCTACACTAGTCCCACCTGCCTGCGTTTGGTCCATATCCCTCCAAACCTGTCTAACTGTTTCTTAAACGTTGGGATAGTCCCAGCCTCAACTACCTCCTCTGGCAGCTCGTTCCATACACCCCTCGCCCTTTGTGTGAAAATGTTACCCTTGAGATTCCTATTAAATCTCTTTCCCTTCTCCTTGAACCTGTGTCCTCTGGTCCTCGATTCACCTACTCTGAGCAAGATACACATAGGTTTCCTCCGGATGCTCCGGTTTCCTCTCACATCCCAAGGACGTGTGGGTTTGTAGGATAATCGTCCTCTGTAAATCTACCCGATCCATTCCTCTCACGATTTTATACACTTCAATAAGATCACCAAAGATCACAATTCAGTGAACTGATCTGAAGAAAGGTATTTACCCGAAACGTCACCCATCCTTTTACTCCAGAGATGCTGCCTGACCTGCTGAGTTACTCCGGCGCTTTGTGTCTATCTTCAGTGAATGTAAGATGTCCCGATACTTACTGCATGTGTGACACAATTGGCCGCGTGTTCATACTCTGTAGGTTCATATCTCCGATGGGCGGGAACTCTGTTATTCATAAACCTGTAAAGAAAATAATATCTTTATCTGTGAAAGGGCACCACGGCTGTCTCATATCCGTGCCATTTTCCCACCCCTTGTCCCCAATGGGCTGTTTTCCTTGCAACAAATGGACACCGTATTCTCTCCATTTAGTACAGGGAAACGGAGCAATGGCAAACCTGTACAAAAGTCAGATGTTTCCAGAGCTCACCCAGTGTGTTCATGCACACTGGCGCAGCTGGTGGAACCGCTGGCTCACAGCACCAGACACCCAGAGATAGACAAACTCTTGATTAGAACGGGTGTCAGGGGTTATGGGGAGAAGGCAGGAAAATGGGATTAGGAAGCAGAGATCAGCCATGATTGAATGGCGGAGTTGACTCGATGGGCTGAATGGCCTAATTCTACTCCTATAACTTGTGAACCCCACCCTGGGAGTGTCTGTGTGGAGTTTGCACGTTCTCCCTGTGACCACATGGGTTTGTTCCCAGTGCTCCAGTTTCCCCCCTGACTCCCCCCCCCCCCCCCCCCCCAATCTTTGCACATCCCCAATCCTTTCCACAAGTCACATTAATTTCATGTTTCATGTATTTTGTGTTTATTATGACTGTTGGCAGATCAATTTCCCTCCTGGGATAAATAAAGTTCTATCGTTCGTATCGTGTATAAATCAGACAACCGATTATAAAAAATCAGATTTTTAAAAATGTCCATTTTTTATACTATTAAATAACACCTATTAAAAATTAACGTGTTCACTGCCAAGTTTTTTTTCACCATTGGCCATGACCTGAGTGTACGTGGGGGGTGGCACTGAACAGGTTAAACATATTATTAAAAATCTGATTTTTTAAACTTTGTAGACTGTGTACGGTCACAAATAAACAGCACCGGCTAGAATGAGCAGAAGGCATTGACCTCTCCTGCTCTTTAGCGCGCATTATTGGCCGCTGATCCCCGCACCCCCCCCCACCCCCCCCCCCCTCTCCTTTGTTTAATCTTGGCAGGCAGCGACCCAGCTTGTCTGGAGTAGGCTAGCACAAACGAGGGCGTGCTGGCTGCCAAACTCTGCCTGGCACCCATCAGAGTGGCGCAGAGAGTAAAATGTCAATATTGTGACGTACGTACTCTAAGCCACTGGCTGAGGCACAGCAGTGACTCCTGCAGCTCATGTGGGACCTGTGAATGGGGTGAACAGGGGACAACTCTTTTAACTTTGGTCTTAGCCTTTGAGAGATACAATGCGGAAACAGGCCCTTCGGCCCACTGCGTCCGTCCGTGCCGACCAGCAATCACCCCATAAACTAGTTCTATCCTACAGCTGAGGGACAATTTAACCTACAAACCAACACGTCTTTCAATAGACAATAGACAATAGGTGCAGGGGTAGGCCATTCAGCCCTTCGAGCCAGCACCGCCATTCAATGCGATCATGGCTGATCACTCTCAATCAGTACCCCGTTCCTGCCTTCTCCCCATACCCCCTCACTCCGCTATTCTTAAGAGCTCTATCCAGCTCTCTCTTGAAAGCATCCAACGAACTGGCCTCCACTGCCTTCTGAGGCAGTGAATTCCACACCTTCACCACTCTCTGACTGAAAAAGTTCTTCCTCATCTCCGTTCTAAATGGCCTACCCCTTATTCTTAAACTGTGGCCCCTTGTTCTGGACTCCCCCAACATTGGGAACATGTTTCCTGCCTCTAATGTGTCCAATCCCCTAGTGTGGATCCTGGGCTAAATAAATGTCCTGACACTGCCACCTCATCAATGGCGTGAGGCGTGGTGAGGACGACCTTATCCCATCCCACCCCCCCCACCCCTGCCCCAACTTAAACTGAGAATCTGCAGAAGGAATGTCCAGGAATAGCAAGAGCAAAGTGAAAGGCAGCCAAAAATAATGAATTGAGAAAGAACAGATGATAGCTATGCTCTGCAGTGCAGCCGGGACTTCAGAGGAGAAAGATGAGGCAAACAGGTTCAAGTACCAACAAATATTAACATAATCTAGGTCGGCCCGCTGCGAACCTTTCACCGTCCAGCGCGGCCTGGAACGTGGCAAGTTCAACAGCCTGACCGCGGGAGAAGACGGCAGGGGAAGAGAAAAGACATTCTGGCCTTCCATCACAGTGAGGGGGTGTAAGAAAATAACTGTAGATGCTGGTAGAAATCGAAGGTATTTATTCACAAAATGCTGGAGTAACTCAGCAGGTCAGGCAGCATCTCAGGAGAGAAGGAATGGGCGACGTTTCGGGTCGAGACCCATCTTCAGTCTGATCACTGGGCGACGTTTCGGGTCGAGACCCTTCTTCAGTCTGTAGAAGGGTCTCGACCCGAAACGTCGCCCATTCCTTCTCTCCTGAGATGCTGCCCGACCTGCTGAGTTACTCCAGCATTTTGTGAATAAATACAGCGAGGAGGTGACTGGAGGAGGCTCACTGTGATGGATGTTTCTTTCATTTTTGTTTTGTGTTGGTTTGTGATTGTGTGTGTTATTACTTATTTCTATTGCTCTTATTGTTGGACTGCGGGTGACGGAATTTCGTCCAAAAGACTTGTTTTTTTGGATGACAATAAAGGTTATTCTGATTCTGATTCTGATTCTGATCATTAACATCCTTTCCTATTTTGCTAAAACACAAGCTGTGTTTAAATGACCAAAGTGCCCCTGAAGTAAGTTCACAGCCTCCACAAGTGAAGTAACCAAACTGCAGCTCACTATCCAACCGATCTACATTCTGATCACATTGCACTTCCCCTATCTATTCAATACAAAGGATGCAAAACAGTTGTAACCCAGCCCCTCAATCAGCTCCAGTGTTGCCAGGCAACCACCTTAAAACCATGCTTCAGTTTCATTCGAGATCCAAGGTTTTTTGTTCCATCGTTTCTCTCATGGTGTAAAAAAAAAATCTGAATTACCACGATTGTTGCCATAGGAACCAGCATAAGGTGATTTTATTTTTTCACTGTTTTTTTTGTACACCGCTTTTGTGTGTAGCTGGATTCTGAGGGTGCAGAGTGATATGCAGCTCGATTTAAACTGCCTTGAATTTATTTTTGTGGGATGGTTTAATTCAATAAATCGTCTGTTTGATGTCTGTCTGAAATGGCAAGACCCGATATCTTGGACATCCCTCGTCTCTCTCTGAGACAATACTTGCTTCTTCTTTGACCTCTCCCAAGAGTGGCACTGTCAATTTTGTTTCATTACTTCCAGTGATGTGATATGGGGTGCTTTACAATGTTAAAACCAATAACAAATGCAGGCTGTTGCTGCTGATTTCACATGATGTATCTCAAGAAAAAAAGAAAGAGGCATTAATTATCCTGTGAACAGTCACTGTGGACATGTTTAACCTCCTCATTCGAAACAGATGTTGCTTTATCTGAAGATGTCTCGACCCGAAACGTCACCCATTCCTTCTCTCCCGAGATGCTGCCTCTCCCGCTGAGTTACTCCAGCATTTTGCGTCTACCTGCTTTATTTATCCTAGTTCACACTCCCTCCTCATCCATTTAGAATTACTTTAAATTCTGAGCCAGCTGCTTCAGATTATTGAAGGAACGATGTGTCTAGATGCCTCTTACTCTTACAAGTGTGATGACAAGGGGTATGTGAGGCAACCAGACATTAAACCCCGCCTAGAGTCATACAGTACGGTAACAGGCCCTTAGGCCCACTTGTCCATGCTGACAAAGATGCCCCTTCTAAGCCCAGTCCCATTTGCCCGTATGTGGTCCATATCTCGACTACCTCCGTCAGCAGCTCATTCCATGTACCCAACACCCTTGGCATATTACAGCTTCCCTGTCTATAATACACCTGCTAACTCCAGAAATGAAACATAGACCAGTAAAGCACAGGAACAGGCCCTTTGGCCCACAATGTCCGTGCCAAACACTATGCCAAGTTAAACTAACCTCCTTCACCTGCACATAATATCCATGTCGCTCCATTCCTTGCATATCCTGGCATTTAGAAGGATGAGAGGGGATCTTATCGAAACATATTAGATTATTAAGGGGTTGGACACGTTAGAGGCAGGAAACATGTTCCCAATGTTGGGGGAGTCCAGAACCAGGGGCCACAGTTTAAGAATAAGGGGTAGGCCATTTAGAACAGAGATGAGGAGAAACGTTTTCAGTCAGACAGTTGTGAATCTGTGGAATTCTCTGCCTCAGAAGGCAGTGGAGGCCAGTTCCCTGAATGCTTTCAAGAGAGAGCTAGATAGAGCTCTTAAGGGTAGCGGAGTCAGGGAGTATCGGGAGAAGGCAGGAACGGGGTACTGATTGAGAATGATCAGCTATGATCACATTGAATGGCGGTGCTGGCTCGAAGGGCCGAATGGTCTATTGTCTATTGTCTATATCCATGTGCCTATTCAAAAGTCTCTTGAACCCCACTATCGTACTTGACTCCACAACCATTGCGTTCCAGGTATCCATCATTCCCTGCATTAAAAGAACTTGCCCTGCACGTCTCCTCTAAACTTTGCCCCTGATGTTTGACTGGAGAATGTGGGGAATGAAAGATTAATTACAAGGATACGAGTCCACACAGATCATCGATCAGCCGTTCACACATGTTCAATGTTATCCCACTTTCTCATCCACTCCCTGCACATTAGGGGCAATTAGCAGAGGCCAATTAACCTACAAATCCACACATCTTGGGGATGTGGGGGGAAACAGGAGCACCCGGAGAAAGTCCATGTGGTTACAGAGAGAACGTGCAACCTCCACACAGACAACAGCCGAGGTCAAGATTAAACCCACGTGTGTGGTGCCGTGAGACAGCAGATCTCCAAATAACCCAACACCCTGTCCTCCAAAGACGTGCAGGTATGTAGGCTGATTGGCTTGGTAAGTGCGAAAATTGTCCCTAGTGGGTATAGGATAGTGTTAATGTGCGGGAATCGCTGGTCAGCGCGAACCCGGTGGGCCGAAAGGGCCTGTTTCCACGCTGTATCTCTAAACCAAACTAAACTAAGCTAAATCTACCAGCTGTTCTACACCACCCTGGCCATGCTCTCATTTTGCGACTATCATCGGGAAGAAGGTACAGGAGCCTGAAAACCATGACCTCCAGGTTCAAGAACAGGCGCGTCCAAGCAACCATCAGGCTCTTGGGGGAGTTCGGAACAAGGGGCCACAGTTTAAGAATAAGGGGTAGGCCATTTAGGACTGAGATGAGGAAAAACATTTTCAGTCAGAGAGTTGTGAATCTGTGGAATTCTCTGCCTCAGAAGGCAGTGGAGGCCAATTCTCTGAATGCATTCAAGAGAGAGCTAGATAGAGCTCTTAAGGATAGCGGAGTCAGGGGGTATGGGGAGAAGGCAGGAACGGGGTACTGATTGAGAATGATCAGCCATGATCACTTTGAATGGTGGTGCTGGCTCGAAGGGCCGAATGGCCTCCTCCTGCACCTATTGTCTATTGTCTTGAACATGACCCAACACAACCATGCCAACCTTGACCTTCCATGGACTCTGTCTTTGGTTGCACTGTGGACTTCGATGTTTGTGTTACTATGGTTACCTAGTATTACCGTTATTAATTTATGGTATTTTTTAATCGTTATACATTATCTGTGTATTATTGCGTATGCGGGTTCGTTAAGCTCCAGCGAGTGAGAATTTAATTGTTCGGCGGCCGGTAATTATGACAATTAAACACGCCAAACTCTCGGCTTACAATTGCCAAAAATGCAGACACTAGGTAGTAAATAGGGCAACAACAGCCGATATTATGAGCTACATGGCCTCCCTCTGGTCTCTCTCAGATGGATAACGTAATCCAGTTACTAATGCCAGCAAATTAAGTTGCCATAAGGATTTTTAAAAAAGGCTTTCTGATCAGGACACACACTGATGTTTTTTTTCTCTTATAAGATCTCGTTGCTTCTAAATCCTTGTTACCACAATGTAATGGATGAAGCATCTGTGATTTGTAAACCAGACTGTCATAACAATTTATCAGAATTCCCTATCAGGGTTTGAATTATTAAGCAAGGAAGCAAATGTCATGTAAACAGAGGCCCAGTGACCTGCTATTCACCACAATAACATTACTCAGCTGGATCGTAAAACAATCAACGTACAACAGGACGACATATGTCTCCAAAACACTCCCTATTGTAAAGTACTGATGTGTTATTTGTGACTCCTGTCGTATACTGAAGCTCTCGGTAACTCCAGAATTATCCTCAGCATCAAAGATTTTCCCCCATCTTCTTTTCTCCTTTTAGAAGGATGAGAGGGGATCTTATCGAAACGTATAAGATTATTAAGGGGTTCGACACGTTAGAAGCAGGAAACATGTTCCCAATGTTGGGGGAGTCCAGAACCAGGGGCCACAGTTTAAGAATAAGGGGTAGGCCAATTAGAACGGAGATGAGGAAAAACTTTTTCAGTCAGAGTTGTGAATCTGTGGAATTCTCTGCCTCAGAAGGCAGTGGAGGCCAATTCTCTGAATGCATTCAAGAGAGAGCCAGATAGAACTGTTAAGGATAGCGGAGTCAGGGGGTATGGGGAGAAGGCAGGAACGGGGTACTGATTGAGAATGATCAGCCATGATCACATTGAATGGCGGTGCTGGCTCGAAGGGCCGAATGGCCTCCTCCTGCACCTATTGTCTATTGTCTATTGTTAGGTTTAGTTTATTGTCATGTGTACCAAAGTATAGTAAAAAGCCTTTTGTTACATGCCATCGAGTCAGCGGAAAGACTATAAATGATCACAATTGAGCCGTCCACAGTGAACAGATACAGGATAAAAGGAATAATGTTTTACCTGGAATACGTTTCATGATAATTCCACCCCATGATAATGCCACACAATCTAACATTTCCTCAAATAGCTTCCTCAAAAAACATTTCCTCAAATAGCTTCTTCGAAAGTGGTTATTGAAGGATGACATGCAGCCCATCGAAACAGGCTGAAGGAACTGATGGAGCAGCAGGAATAATGAGGAAGGCACGTGGCTGTGGTAGTGAGTCTGAGTCAGAGTATGGACGTCGCCCCCACCCTCTTTCCCTGCGCTCACGTTTCTCCCACCAACCCCTCCCCTCCTTTTAAACTTAAAAATGTGAATAACTTAAAAAATATAACACTGATTTCAATAAAACTACTTGCATTATCACTAAAGTGACAATGGTGAGTAAGGTGGGCTTAAAATTGTCGCGCTATCGTGTACCGTTTTGGCTGAAGTTCAGTGACAAACAAGATAACGGTACGGTAGCGTAGCGGTAGAGTTGCTGCTTTACAGCGAATGCAGCGCCGGAGACTCAGGTTCGATCCTGACTATGGGTGCTGTACTGTAAGGAGTTTGTACGTTCTCCCCGTGACCTGCGTGGGTTTTCTCCGAGATCTTCGGTTTCCTCCCACACTCCAAAGAAGTACAGGTATGTAGGTAAATTGGCTGGGTAAATGTAAAAATTGTCCCTAGTGTGTAGGATAGTGTTAATAGTGTTAGTATGCGGGGATCGCTTGGCGGCGCGGACTTGGTGGGCCGAAAAGGCCTGTTTCCGCGCTGTATATATATGATATGATATGATAACAAACTAGAGTTTTAGTATATAGATGTGCGGGGACCGCTGGTCAGTGTGGACTCGGTGGGCCGAAGGGCCTGTTTCCTCGCTGTATCTCTAAACTAAACTGAAAAACTTTTACCTCCAGCGTTTGTCACTTACTTCACCCATCTACCCATCAGCCCCCACCCTCCTCATCTGTATCCACCTATCACTTTGCCAGGCTTTATCGTCCCCCCTCCCCATCCCTAATTTCCAGCCTCCGCCCACCTCCCCCTGCTCCAATCAGTCTGAAGAAAGTTCTCGACCCAAAATGTCATCTGTCCATTTCCCTCCACATACGCTGTCTGACCCGTTGAGTTCCTCCAGCACTTTGTGTTTAGTACACAGAACAGAATAGTTAATTAAGTGTAGAAATGTCACATATGCTGTTTGAATTATAAAAGTAGATCTGAGCATCTTATGCGCCAACCCTGTATTTTGGCTCAATCTGCCCAGTTCAACTGATCAATGCAGGTTGATAACGGGATGAACACCGACCACTTGCATTGTGTAGATTATGTGAGCATCTGGTCTGTTCCTGGCCATTACTCTCTATAATGACTATAAATAGAACAGACAGTGTAGTTCTTGCATAACCTGACTAATTATGAATGACATGCAGTTTAGTTTAGTTTGGAGAGACAGCGTGGAAATAGGCTCGTCATGCTGATCATCGGTCACCCGTTCGCACTAGTTCTATCCACTTTCACATCCACTGCCAGCACTAGGGACAATTTGCAGAGGACAATTAACCCGCACGTCTTTGGGATGTGGGAGGAAACTCGAGCACCCGGAGAAACCCACGCGGTCCCAGGGAGAACGTATAAACTGCACTCAGACGGCACCCGAGGTCAGGATCGAACCTGGGTCTCCGGTGCTGTGAGGCAGTGGTTCTACCAGCTGCATCACTGTGCTGCCCTAATTTAGATGACAGAATAAATTATCCCTGCATTATTGTATAAATATATTCCAGTTTCCAAGTCACGACATGCTATTTCACATCATCCAGAGCACTCATGTGCAGTAAGCCCTCATTGTACAGGCCCTCATTGTACAAGCCCTCATTGTACAAGCCCTCATTGTAGGCTGAGCAAGTACTAGGAGAAGTCAGTACAAGCAGAAGACAGTACAAGTCTGAAGAAGGGTCTCGACCCAGAGATGCTGCCTGTCCCGCTGAGTTACTCCAGCGTTTTGTGTCCACCTTCGATTTAAACCAGCGTCTGCAGTTCTTTCCTACACACTGAGCAAGTACTACACTGACAGAGGTGCCTTTTTTCAGCTGAAACATTAAAGCAAGGCTAGTGTAGGATGGCAGGGCAAGAAAGGCATTGGCAGCCCGGCATGGCAGTGACGTTCGGTAGATTTGTTCACCGTAACCGAAATCTGTAATAAACCGCTCCATAAAAGCAAGGGTTTAATGTACATGTCTTTCTCCCGATTTGTGCTGGAAACTCACAATGTTACTGTGCGGCGCTGACTCGAAGGGCCGAATGGCCAATTGTCTGTTGTCTATTGACCGTGAACTCAGTTCAGTTTGGTTCATTGTCACGTGCACTGAGGTACAGCGAAAAGCTTTTGTTGCGTGCTTACCAGTCAGCGGAAAGACAATGCACGTTACAATCGAGCCATTTAGTGTATAGAAAAATTGGAGTCAATGGTGGGGAGTCTGGTGTGTGTGATAGGCTGGGCTACATCTACAACCAACTATCCGCAAACCGACAGTATGGTTTCTGAAATATATCTGTGGAAGTTTGTGTGTCGCTGGTGAAGTACAAGTTTGAGGTGAGAAGGAGGAGGATTAAAGGGGATCTGATGGGTAAATGTTTTATACATGGTATGTGTATATATATATATATATATATATATGTTCTATATATATGTTCTATATATATGAACATATATATACCCCAGGTCTACCCCAATGACGTGTCTGCCTAGCCTTTCTCAACATCGGATGAGCATAGGTGAGTGCATAAGCCTCCCATCACCACCGGGAGCAAATTGACATTTGGCACTTTGGATTTCTAACATCTTGTCCTGTGTATTTGGAAACATTTACCCTGGAATCATCCAGTGACTGCCGTGAATAGAATGGCTGACAACAAGGGAAAGACCTTGTGACTGCTGGAAAGACAGCTGACAGGAGGAAATAGACCCCACCTGGGGCAGGCATGGGCTAGCTCCCCATGTCAGCAGGATCCAATACTAATCAGTATTTTGGATTCACCCGCCTATTGCTACGAAAAGAATTAAAGAAAGAATACCCCTAGAGTCTGCGAGAGTGGGGGCGGAAGAAGACTCATTGACGGATAATACAGCCATAGACCTAGGAGTGGAAAAGACCATGAGCAATACATGCACTCACCAAGAACCATGCGCACAATCAGCATCCGAGAAGAGGCTTCAGGTCTGCCCCTGCAGCTGGATGAAAATAACATCTTCAAAGGGCTTGAAAATACATCAAGGAAAGAAAGGGTGCTTGAGGGAGGGAAAACAGGGACCTCGCATTGATAAGTACTTCCTGAGAAGTCAATCAAGTCAGTCGAATGAAGTCCAGCGACTGGAGTCTCACCAAAGTTCGCAGGACATCAGCCCCCCTGATGAAGGAAACTCAAGCACAGTTAAGCAGACAGAGGAAAATATGGAGCCCATCCAGCCAAGAAAACCAGCAATGGAAAAAAAGATCAGCGGAAGAAAACCCCGCGTGAAATGGCCTGGAGCCTCGGAGAAGAAAGAATGGGAGACCATAAATGCAAATCTGACCAATATCCTACAGGGTGTAAGGGGTACAGTCGAAAAAAAGCTTGATAAGATGGGGGACATTATCTATGGCTATGGAACAGAGCGATATGGGGTAAGGGAGGAAAAGGAAAGGGCACCAGCTTTGGAAAGCAAGTCCAGACGGCAAAAGGAGATGGAATGCCTAATCCGGGAGAGAAGGCAGCTCAAGAAGCAGTGGAGGAAGGCTTCTGATAGTGAGAAGGAGGGCATCAACATTCTCCAGGGAAACATCAAAAGCCGTTTAGCAACCCTGAGACGAGCAGAATACCTGCAGAAGTCACGAAAAAAGAAAGAACGAACGAGATCACGCTTCTTCAAGGACTCCTATAAGTTCGTAAAATCACTTTTCATCAAAGAAAAGGGAGGAAACCTGAAAACATCAAGGCAGGAGCTAGACGAGCATCTGAAAAGAATACATGCTGATGACAAAAGACACCTGAAGACAGCTATTCCATCGGACATTCCACCAATTGAACAACCAGAGCACCAGATGGACATTAGTCCTCCAAAGTGGAGGGAGGTGAAACAGACAGTAAAGCGGGTAAGAGCATCTTCAGCCCCAGGGCCAAATGGGGTTCCGTATCGACTCTACAAGAGTGCTCCTGATGTTCTTCGCTTCCTGTGGAGGCTAATGAGAGTGGCTTGGGAGAAGAGAATTATATCCAAAGCATGGCGCAGGGCAGGTGGAGTCCTGATTCCGAAAGAGAAGGAATCCACAGATATCAGCCAATTCCGCCCTATCAGTCTCCTCAATGTAGAGGGTAAAATCTTCTTCAGCATCATAGCTCAGAGGATGACCAGCTATTTAGAGAGAAACAACCTTGTGGATACAACAGTCCAAAAAGCAGGCATCCCAGGGTTCTCTGGATGTCTCGAACATACCAGCATGATTTGGCACCAAATCCAGACTGCAAGAAAAGAAAACAAGAGATCTGCATGTCGTTTTCCTTGACCGTGCCAATGCGTTCGGAACTGTCCCACAGTTTCCTGTGGGCATCCTTTGACTTCTTCAGGATACCAGAGACCATCGCAAGCCTTGTCAAGGCTTATTTTCAGGATCTGCAGCTGTGTTTCACCACGCCAGACTTTACCACCACATGGCACTGCATGGAGATTGGCATAATGGCAGGGTGTACCATCTCCCCATTGATTTTTACAATGGCCATGGAAGTCATCATAAGGGCCTCCAAGTGGGTGGTGGGAGGCGAGCGGCTGATGTCTGGAGTCCGTCTACCACCCATCAGGGCCTACATGGATGACATGACAATCATAACAACAACAGCACCTTGCACCAGGCGCCTTTTAGGGAAGCTTCAAGAGAACATCACTGGGGTTAGAATGAAATTTAAGCCATCCAAATCAAGAAGCATTTCTATAATCAAAGGCAAACTGACGGATCAAAGGTTTTTCATTGATCAAGAACCAATCCCAACTGTGTCAGAGAAGCCAATCAAAAGTCTGGGGAGATGGTAGGACTCTAAACTGAAGGACACTGATCAAGCAAATGAGCTGAGGCAAGAAATCATCAAAGGTCTAGCGAACATCGACCGATCCATGTTGCCTGGAAAGCTGAAAATCTGGTGCCTGCAGTTTGGGTTACTACCTCGCCTTATGTGGCCACTAACCATGTATGACATCACCCTCACAAGAGTTGAGAAGATGGAAACAACAATCAGCTCTTTTGTGAGAAAGTGGTTAGGTGTTCCTCGATGCCTGAGCAGCGTAGGCTTGTACGGTCAGGAGGTACTTCAGCTGCCTCTCCCTAGCCTCACAGAGGAGTTCAAGTGCACTGAAGTCAGACTAGAGATGACCCTGGCAGAATCGAGGGACACTGTCATCCGAGCTGCTGCCCCAACCCTGGCAACAGGAAAGAAGTGGACGGCTAAGAATGCGACACAGCAGGTAAAATCTGCTCTCCACCAAGGCGACATGATTGGGCAATTCCAACACGGACGAAGTGGCTTGGGGCTTGGCGAAAAGCGACCTTGCTGGAACAAGGCATCCTCACTGGAGCGCTGGAAGTTGGTCACAGCCGAAGTCCGCCGACAGGAGGAGTCAAGTAGGTGTGCCAAGGCTGTGTTGCAAGCTAAACAGGGCCAGTGGATGAGATGGGAGAGTGTGGAAAAGCGGAAGATCAGCTGGAAGGACATGTGGGAGATGGAGGCGAGCAGGATAAGCTTCCTCATTCGCGCAACCTATGATGTCCTTCCTAGCCCAAAAAATCTCAACCAATGGCTGGGCGAAGATCCATCACGCCCCCTGTGTTCAACACCAGCCACGCTTAAGCACATCCTCACTGGGTGTAAAGTAAGCCTGGAGACATAATCAAGTGCTCAAATGCCTGGCAGCGACTCTGGAAAGCAAAAGAACAACCAACAATGCCCTGCCACCCAGAACAACCAACCCAGTTTTGCCAATTGCCTTTGTTCGGGAGGGGGAACAAAAGCAACGGAAAATTCCACCAAGGACAAGGTTTGGACAGCTGGAGGCAGCCCGGGACTGGCAGATGCTGGTGGATGTGGACCAGCGGCTTACAGTTCCACCAGAGATAGCCATCACCAACTTGAGGCCTGATCTTGTCCTCTGGTCCAACTCTCAGCGCATGGTGTATTTTGTGGAGCTCACAGTCCCTTGGGAGGATGCTGTGCAGGAAGCCTTTGAAAGAAAGAAACTGCGCTACACAGACCTTGCAGCGGAGGCAGAACAGCAGGGCTGGAGAGCAAAGATCTGCCCGGTAGAAGTTGGATGTCGAGGATTTGTGGCAACATCTACCGTAAGACTGATGAAGGACCTGGGGATCAGCGGACAAGCCCTACGCCAGGCTATCAAGGAAACATCACAGGTGGCAGAGCGGAGTAGCCAGTGGCTCTGGCTGAAGAGGAAAGACCCCATCTGGTCTCCCAAATAAGCCGGCTGGGCAGATGCAGAGGGGGGTGGTTCTGGGACGCCAGAATGCACTGCTGAGCCTACTGGAGAAGTCGTGGGTCCAATCAGCGAAACATCGATGAAAGTAGATGCCCACTTGATAACCCCAATGACCTGTCTGCCTAGCCTTTCTCAACATCGGATGAGCATAGGTGAGTGCATAAGCCTCCCATCACCACCGGGAGCAAATTGACATTTGGCACTTTGGATTTCTAACATCTTGTCCTGTGTATTTGGAAACAATATGTGTATTTGTGAGTATGTGTGTACATATACACACACTGAACTTTTTTGTTCTCTCTCGTTTATTATATTGTTTACAGTGCACTATGTTTACATATTCTGTTGTGCCGCTACAAGTAAGAATTTAATTGTTCTATCTGGGACATATGACACTAAAACACTCTTGACTCTCTTGACTCTACATGGATATCTGGAATGATATGCCAGAGGAGATGGTGGTGGTGGTGGTGACAGAAACAGATTTTTAAAATTAAAAACACCTGGATAGGTATTTGAATGAGTGAAGGAAAAGAGGGAACACGAATTGGTATAGATAGGCAAGATGGTCGGCATGGACGCAGTGGGCCGAATGGCCCGTTTCTCTCCTGTGCAACCCTATAACAATACAAATTGAGTTGTTTTTTTGTTAAAATAGCGCGGGGAAAAAAAAAATCCTACATTAAATAAAGGTTAGGGTAATGGGGAATGGTGCTAAACACCTTTTAAAGTTGCCCACCTGCAAATTGTCAACAACAAAAAAGTCACAATTTAAATCGGATCTACTACACAAGACACACATCCATTCCTTTAAATTTACAAATTAAATCCTACCTTGCAAAATTGATCTTGCGAAATGTCACCATTTTTCCGGGAGGTGGGGAGTTTTTGTTCCACGCGAGCAGCATCGGTGGTCTGTGCGAGCTATCCCTTGTCCAACATGCCTGGTCAGAGAGGCGAGAACCAGAGGCTGGGGCGCTGTCTGATCCACCGCACCCAGGTCAGTGAGTTCGATACCGGCTCCTGCCTTCAGACACCCACCGCCGCTACTCCCCACTCCCGCCCGCAACCCTCGCCCCGGCAAATTTTAACCGTTTAAGACATTCTGTCGGAGCGACAAGAACAGCCATCTCCTTATCTTTGATTCGGAACACCAACGTGTTGACAAATGGCCCAGATTGCCGGCGCTTCGGAGCATCATCGCCTTTGTGTCAACGCTGTGGGGATGAAAATGTGAACACAAAAGTAACCAAATGACTAGAGGTAACAAAATCAACAAGGCTGTCCAGAAAATGTTGCATTCGCTTAAATGCCAATCTATTGCGAGACTCCCAGGATTTTTTTTGTGTGCACTTACCATTTACAAATATTGCAACAGTTTCCTGGAAAATGTTGCAAGGAAATCTGGTCACAGACACAATGGGATTCAGTCGCGTTTTTTGTATTTGGTTACATCCTCCAAGGGAACCCACTTGCTGTTTGTTTCAAAGAAGAAATCAGCACAATTCGATGTTAACCCTGAAGGTCTTGTGTGAATCTCGAGCCTGCGGGGACATCATTTCTTCCTGCGAATTTACATAACATAAATTACCAGTTCCTCAAACAGGAGCACAGTGGCGGCCGTGCAGAATAGGTCAGGGATAACGGTGGGACAGATTAATCGCATCAGACTTTCTGCCTTGCTTTTGTTGGGATACTTTCCGTTTCCTTCCTCTTAAATAAATAACAATGGCAGATTGAGTTTAAATGAGTTAATGGTTAATATCACAGTTACAGTAGTCAATTCATAGGTGGTACGAGAGGTAAGGTATATGATGAGTTTACCTTGTTTAGGTAATATTACCTATGTTTATTACCTTGTATATGTAATTATGTAATATGTAATATACCTTGTATATTGTATATTAATATGTAATTCACATATTACCTTGTTTAGGTAATATGTGAATTATTATTACCAAGGTTAAAGTTATTAACCATGTTCATAACAGACATGAAAAGAAGAGAATATGCGTGAAAACAGGTGTAACTGAATATGTGGCTCCTTCATGTTTTATTTATTCTTTACTATGTGTGTTGAAGACAATTTTTAAAAAGTAAGTAGAAAAAAAACCTAAAACTACACCTCGTCCGATGGCATTTCCATTTAAATACAGCTGCTGAGGAGCCCAGCCCTTTAAATTAAAACACTTGGATTGTTCCCACATTTTCAGTTTCAGTAATAATGGCAAATTGTTTGGTTGGATTTAAGACAAACCAAGAGCCGCAAACATCCATTAAATGATAGTCAAATGTGTTGCCTGTTGGTATTGTAATCATATGCCTGATATACATATATGATGTATGTATCAATGGCGCACTCTTGCACAAGATTTAAACTGAACTGATTTAAAGATGTTTCGATTTTGCATTCGTCGTGGGCTTTTCCCACTTTTCCCAAAGTCTTTATAACCCAAATCAGTCAGCGTTGTACCATAGGAAACGTTGCAGCTAGTTTGGGTCAGTTACAGTCCTCGAAAACATTAATTCATATATATTTTATCTATATTTCATTAAGTTGATTACGAAAAAAAATCCTCTATTTCCCCCACCTCCAGCGTCCATGCCACTGCACGTGTGTGTGTGTGTGTGTGACAAATAAACTTGACTTGACTTGACATGGAAGAGGTTTGTCTCTAAAATTAGTTGTGGTTTACTCTGAATGCTTAGAGACCTGCTCCACGCTGTTCTCAACTGCCTCCTAGTGGCTTATCACAAAACTGCAGGAGGACACATTGCAGAGAGTTAGCCAAAGAGCAAAGGAGACAAAGTGCTGGAGTAACTCCGTGGGTCAGGCAGTATCTCTGCAGAACATGGAATGGGTGACGTTTCGGGTTGGGACCCTTCTACAGCCACCAGGATTGTTGGAGACGGGAGAAGAGGTCATTACTGGGAAGAAAGGTCTCCTTTCCGTAGAAAAAAGGCAGAGGTGATGGAAGAAGCACATTTAGCCATGGTGGGACCAGAACTCGTTGATGTGTGGCCGAGTGGTCTGAAGATGGGTCCTGACCTGAAATGTCACCTTATCTAAATCTAAATCTAAAAAAATCTAAATCTAAATCTAAAATCTTATTCATGTTCTTCAGTGATGCTGCCTGAACCGCTGAGTTACTCCAGCACTTTGTGTCCTTTTTTGTAGACCGGCACCTGCAGTTTTTTGTTTCTACATAGTGGAAAACAGCAACCCATGAAAAAGGGAATAACCATGACTCCGAGAAGAGTGATTGGCTACCTGCTGATATTTATTCACAAAATGCTGGAGTAACTCAGCAGGTCAGGCAGCATCTCGGGAGAGAAGGAATGGGCGATGTTTCGGGTCGAGACCCTTCTTCAGACTGATGGGTCGAGACCCTTCTTCAGACTGAGTCCATGCCAAACAAGATACCAAATTAAACTAATCTCCTCTGCCCGCATGTGAGTCCCTTGCATATCCTTCAGCCCAACATCTAAGCCGACCAAAGATGCCCCATCTACACTAGTCCCATTTGCCCACGTTTGACCCATATCCCACTAAACCATTTTACTTATGTACGTGTCCAAATGTCTTTTAAATGTTAGTTTCTGCCTCAACTACCTCCTCTGGCAGCTCATTCCATGTACCCAGCACTCTGTATGAAGAAATTGCCCCTCGGTTTCCTATTGAATCTTTCCCCTTTCATCTTAAACCTATGTCCTCTTGCCCTTGATTCCAAATGACACTCTTAAATGCCACTATCGTATCTGCCTCCACCACCACCCCTGGCAGTGTGTTCCAGACATCCACACTCTCTGTGTAAAAAAAAAACTCGCCCCGCACATCTCCTTTAAACTTTGCTCCTCTAACCTTAAAGCTGTGCCCTCTAGTTTGTAACATTTCCACCCTGGGAAAATGGTACTGACTGTCTACCCTATCTATGCCTCTCAAAACTTTATACACTTCTATCAGGTGGTTGTTGATTGTGCCAAATAGAAATGCACAAATTGGTTGCTGTTTTTAATATCAATTGCTGTACTCTATTGGCCAAAGAATGCTTGCCTTTATTAAACCTTGAGGTTGAAGAAAGTATTTATGACTGCAAATCACTTTCAGCTTTCTTGTCTAGCTTTCTGTCTATTCCATTAAATGTGAATGTTAAACTCATCTGTAGCTATGAAAAGATTCTCCCTCCATAATGTTCTAAGAGGGGAAAGATTTTTAAGTCAGAGAGATGGATTCTTGATTAATACGGGTGTCAGGGGTTATGGGAAGAAGGCAGGAGAATGGGGTTTGGAGGGAGAGATAGATCAGCCATGATTGAATGGCGGAGTAGACTTGATGGGCCGAATGGCCTAATTCTGCTCCTATCACGTATGAACTTATGACCTAATAATAGGAACCTGAGCGGCAACTTCTTCACACAAAGGTTGGTGGGTAAATGGAATGAGGTGCTGAAGGAGGTAGTTGATGCAGGTACCATCACAATATTTAGAACATGAATAGAAAATGTTTTTAACTGGATCTAGGCCAAATGTGAGCAGGTGGGATTAGTGTAGATGGGGGCTGTAGGTCGGTGTGGGGAACTTGGGCCGAAGGGCCTTTTTCCATGCTGTAACACACTCTAAGGCCCTAAATGATTACTAGATTGTGCAATAAAATGTGTAGGAAGGAACTGCAGATTCTGGTTTACACCTAAGATGGACATAATATACTGGAGTGACTCAGCGGGTCAGGCAGCAACTCTGGAGAAAAGGAATAGGTGACGTTTCGGGTTGAGACCCATTAACTGTTGGCCATTGAGGAACGTATAATGACCACCATGCCAGGGAGAACTGCCCTGCACATTGTTGATATAATGTCACTTGACTTTGACATTCGGCCGAGGATGCACCTGAGACTTATCATATCATATATATACAGCCGGAAACAGGCCTTTTCGGCCCTCCAAGTCCGTGCCGCCCAGCGTTCCCCGTACATTAACACTATCCTACACCCACTAGGGACAATTTTTACATTTACCCAGCCAATTAACCTACATACCTGTACGTCTTTGGAGTGTGGGAGGAAACCGAAGATCTCGGAGAAAACCCACGCAGGTCACGGGGAGAACGTACAAACTCCTTACAGTGCAGCGCCCGTAGTCAGGATCGAACCTGAGTCTCCGGCGCTGCATTCGCTGTAAAGCAGCAACTCTACCGCTGCGCTACCGTGCTTCTGTATGCTTGATAGACGATACTACTGAAATCCCTTAGTACTGCACAAAATGACAGTTGTAAATCTGTGGAATTCACTGCCTCAGAAGGCAGTGGAGGCCAAGTCTCTGAATGCATTTAAGAGAGAGCTAGATAGAGCTCTTAAGGATAGCGGAGTCAGGGGGTATGGGGAGAAGGCAGGAACGGGGTACTGATTGAGAATGATCAGCCATGATCACATTGAATGGTGGTGCTGGCTCGAAGGGCCGAATGGCCTATTCCTGCACCTATTGTCTATTATCTATTGACACCTTAAACTTAGTGCTCCACTTGCTGCTGCCATCCGTATCAAATCTGTATCCACCTATCACTTGCCAGATTTTGTCCCGCCCCTCACCTCTCTTTTCTAACTTCCTCCCCTGAGTGCAATCAGTCTGAAGAAGAGTCCTGATCCGAAACATTGTTGGTCCATTCCCTCCACACATGTTGCCAGACCCACTGAGTTCCTCCAGCAGTGTTCTTTGTGCAGATCTGATCAAAGGCTTATCCAACACCAATTACAAACCTGACACAGGAGCTTGCTCTCAGCATGTTTGATAGCTGGTTTTTCAGGTGAACACTATTTTGATCTCTGTAAGTGGATGACCATTAAGTGTACATTAAAAGCCTTGGTTTATTTTTGGGGGGGGGTTGGTAACTTCAAAGAAATTTGGAGTATAATCTCCTGAAGATCATAAGTGATAGGAGCAGAATTAGGCCATTCGGCTCATCAAGTCTAATCCACCGTTAACTTGTGGCTGATCTATCTCTCCCCCCTAACCCCATTCTCCTGCCTTCTCTCCATAACCCCTGACACCCGTATTACTCAAGAATCTATCTATCTCTGTTTAAAAATATCCATTGACTTGGCCTCCAGAGCCTACTGTGGCAATGAATTCCACAGATTCACCACCCTCTGACTAAAGAAGGTGCATCTTACAAAATTCTTAAGGGGTTGGACAGGCTAGATGCAGGAAGATTGTTCCCGATGTTGGGGAAGTCCAGAACAAGGGGTCACAGTTTAAGGATAAGGGGGAAGTCTTTTAGGACCGAGATGAGAAAGTTTTTTTTCACACAGTGAGTGGTGAATCTGTGGAATTCTCTGCCACAGAAGGTAGTTGAGGCCAGTTCATTGGCTATATTTAAGAGGGAGTTAGATGTGGCCCTTGAGGCTAAAGGGATCAGGGGGTATGGAGAGAAGGCAGGTACGGGATACTGAGTTGGATGATCAGCCAGGATCATATTGAATGGCGGTGCAGGCTTGAAGGGCCGAATGGCCTACTCCTGCACCTATTTTTTATGTTTCTATCTTGCATGTATTGCGTCTAATATTATGATGGGAGATTGAACCTTGTCCAAATGTTCAATTAGTTTGGAACTTAAGATACTATTTTACTATCTTTCCCCATGCTTTGCACTTCTATTTTTATGTTTTCTTCACATATGTTCCTTTTTCTCTTGTAGCTTAGGCCAGCAATATTTAATAGCTGGAGCAGTTTGATTTGATTTCTCAGTATAGTAATTCTCTCTTCTGCCACTTGATGGTGTCAGTTAGTTCGATTTGACATAAGAACATAGCTTAAGTTTATTTAGTTTAGAGATACAGCACGGAAACAGGCCCTTCGGGCCACCGAGTCCACACCGACCTGCGATCCCCGCACATTAACACAACCCTACACACCAGGGACAGTTTTTTACATTTACACCAGGCCAGTTAACCTACAAACTGGTAGAGAGGGGGAGAGAGAGAAAGGAGAGGGAGGGAGAGGGAGAGAAGTAGTGATAGAAAGAGAGGGAGGGAAGGAGAGGGGGAGGGTTAGAAAGAGAGAGAGAGAGAGAGAGAGAGATAGGGAGGGAGGGGAGGAGAGGGAGGGAAGGAGAGAGGGAGGGATGGAAAGAGAGAGGGAAGGAAAAAGAGAGGGAGGGAAAGAGAGAGGGAAGGAAAGAGAGAGGGAGGGAAAGAGAGAGAGGGGAGAGGGAGAAGGGGAGGGAGAGAGGAGGAGGGAGAGAGGGGGAGGGAGAGAGGGGGAAGGAGAGAGGGGGAGGGAGGGAGGGAGGGAGGGAGAGATGGGGAGGAGGGAGGGAGAGAGAGATGGGGAGGAGGGAGGGAGAGATGGGGAGTGTTTGTGAGTGGGTACATTCAGAGGCACTACGGTGTATATAAGTCCTTTATTAGCAGATCATTGACAGTACAGATGCTGGCTACCGTTACCACCAGCTCTCAGGATAGTCTCCTAACTAACACCAGGATAACGCAGGCTAACGCAGTACAAAAGCCAGCCTGCATTATGGACCGGATGCACAACAGTAAAACCAGACATGGATCTACATCCCCCTTCTTAAGCATAAGCCCCCAAACTAGATAAGAGTATATAAAGCCACCACAATAGGAAAAAAACCAACAGTCTACCGACATCCTAATATAAGCGATGAAAACAGCAACTACAACAAACGCTAAGCAGAGGAGGATACAAATTGAGTGAGATAAATGAAAGGGAACGGTAAGGACTGTAATTAATCAGAGTCCATAATAAGTGTCTAGCCACTGTCTTGGTACTTGGGATTGGGCTTACAGACCCGTCCTGCATGAGTACGATACAGGCCCTCCGCCGTACCCGTTGTAGGTGGCAGCACCGTAGGTGGTGGTTCAAACGGCACTGGTCTCGCAACAGCCTTTTGCACAGGAGACTGCACCGGTGACGTCACGGGTGACTGTAGAGGCGATGTTATGGGTGATTCCATCACCAGCACCAGCGACTCCTTTGTTGGTGTAAAGACCAGCTTGCGGTCTGCCGACGCCTGGCCTCCATCGGTCTGTAAGCTGCCATCTGCGACCTCCGTGTAGCCATGCGGACGTGGCTGAGATGGCACCGGCTCATTCACCGGTAGAAGGTGTTTTCTGTTCCGCCGGTAGGTTCCTCCTTCCCATTGGACAAGATAGGACCGTGGCTCCTGGCAGGTCCCACTAACTACGCCCAGACGATCATGACCCTTCTGGGTCTGCAGACGGACCGTCTGACCCTCCGACAGAGGCTGGAGAGGACGGCTAGACCTGTCGTAATACGCCTTCTGGATCTGCCGTTTATGTTGCAACTGAGCCTGGACAGATTGGGGCTCGTGAACACGAATAGGGCTGCAGCAGGTGTCTTGCAACAGGAAGGGTGGTACGAGTTTGTCTGGACATCAAACGTTGGGCCGTTGAACCCAACACCGGGTCACGTGAAACGTTACGGAGATTGAGGAGTTCCAGGAATACCTTCTGGATCTCTCCATGACCTGTTTGGCATTATGGACCGCCCTCTCGGCTAGCCCGTTCGACTGTGGATACTCCGGGCTGCTGGTGACGTGTTTAAAATCCCAGTCCTTGAAACATTGACTGGTAAATTGACCGGCATTATCCGACATGAGGGTGTGAGGAGACCCATGGACCGACAAATGTCTTGCCAGTTTTTGAATTATCGCCACTGAGGAAATTGTGTGGAGCAAATCGATCTCAAACCACCCGGAGTAGGAATCCAGCAGGGCCAGATATTAGACAATAGACAATAGGTGCAGGAGGAGGCCATTCGGCCCTTCGAGCCAGCACCGCCATTCAATGTGATCATGGCTGATCATTCTCAATCAGTACCCCGTTCCTGCCTTCTCCCCATACCCCCTGACTCCGCTATCCTTAAGAGCTCTATCTTGCTTTCTCATGAAAGCATTCAGGGAACTGGCCTCCACTGCCTTCTGAGGCAGAGAATTCCATAGATTTACAACTCTCTGACTGAAAATGTTTTTCCTCATCTCAGTTCTAAATGGCCTACCCCGTATTTTTAAACTGTGGCCCCTGGTTCTGGACTCCCCCGACATTGGGAACATGTTTCCTGCCTCTAACGTGTCCAACCCCTTAAAAATCTTATACGATTCGATAAGATCTCCTCTCATCCTTCTAAATTCCAGTCTTTCAACATATGACAGTCCCGCCATTCCAGGAATTAACCTAGTAAACGTACGCTGCACGCCCTCAATAGCAAGAATATCCTTCCTCAAATTTGGAGACCAAAACTGCACACAGTACTCCAGGTGCGGTCTCACTAGGGCCCTGTACTGCTATATTGATTGCCACGCCACTTGAAAATGCCAGTGGCCACAGAGGACCAGGGTAAATCAGGAACCGGGTGCAGCAAAAGCGGTTCCCTTTGGTGATGCGGGGCCAAGCTGTTACATACTGCACATGATTGCACCCTCTGGTGCACGCAGTCAGACGTAGCAGGCCAGAAAAACATACTTTTCGCTCGCTGAACCGTTGCCTCAGCGCCAGGGCGTCGAAGTGCTGCTGCCGTAGTGAGGCAGGAATCACCGCTTCATGGCCTTTCATAATGACCCCGTTCTCGATAACCAGCTCATCTCTAACGGGGAAGTACGGCTGTACAGAGAGTGGTAACATATGCAACTTGCCCGGCCAACCCTGTCGAACGACGGACGCGAGCGACTGCAAAGTGTCGTCCTCCGCCGTGTGTGTCACTAACACGTCCAGACAAGACGAGGGGAGATGATCGACCATCATTACGTCAAAACAACCCTTCTCGGCAGCATGCTGGTTCTAGGTCTTCCTGGGCGCACGGGGCAGGGTGTCGGCCAGGTGCATGTCTTTGCCTTGGTTTGTAAATTAGTGTAATGTGGTATTTTTGGAGACACAGCAGCATCCTCGCAGTCTCGCCAGGGCAGCATGGAGCGGTTTGTTCAGTATGGAAATCAGTGGTCGGTGATCAGTCTCCACAACGGCAGTCTTGCCGAAAATGTGGTCATTGAACTTTTCGCACGCGAAGACAACCGCCCAACAGTTCTTTCTCGATTTGAGCTTGCCTCCACGTCTGTCATGGTCCGTGAGGCATAAGCAATGGGCTGGCCATCCTGCAGGCACGCAGCACCGAGGCCGTACTGGGGTGCGTCGCAGGTCAGCGTAACTGGTCGATTGACGTCAAAATATGCCAGGGTGGGAGGACACGACATCAGGTGTCTGAGAGCGTCAAAAGCTCGCTGTTGTTGCTCATGCCACGTCCATGCAATGTCTTTGTGAATAAGCTGTCGCGGTGGAGCGGAGAGTTCGCTAAAGTGAGGAATAAACTTGCCAAGATAGTTCATCATGCCCAGGAACCTCTGCAGGCTGGTGACATCAGTCGGTACTGCCATCTCACTGATGTATCCTGTCTTCTCAGCATCAGCCTTGATGCCCTCACTGGTGAAAACGTGTCCCACATAGTTCACCTTGTTGACATGGAACCTGCACTTGTTGGGGTTGAGTTTTAAATATACCTCCCTGGCACGATTGAGTATCTTCCTTAAGTTAACATCGTGCTCCTGCACGTCCTTACCTGCTACGATAACGTCATCGACAACAATCTCACAGGGGTATCTGTCGAAGAGCTTCTCCATAGAGCTTTGAAACACTTCACTGGCCGCGTTAACCCCGAACGGCATCCACAAGAATCTGTACCGTACAAAGGATGTGCTGGAAGTAGTGAGCAGAGATGAACAGTTTCGCCCGATGGATTGCTTCTAAACCTGCTAGATTGAGAATGGATGCTTGTACGCGGGGCGACTTGTACGCACTGCGACAGCTTATTCACAAAGACATTGCATGGATGTCTTGTCGTGGTGTTCAGCAGCCATGAATACATCGTAATCCTCCTCGAAGGTGCGACAACGTTCACCGATGTTGCCGTCGAAGACAAGTGGATCGGGCTTCCGAAAAGATTCAGCCATGGCTAGAGACGTCAAAAGTCTTGAGGAAACAAATGGCGGTGACTCAAAAAGCTAAATTACGGCCACTTCTGACACCATGTTTGTGAATGGGTACATTCAGAGGCACTACGGTGTGTATAAGTCCTTTATTAGCAGATCATTGGCAGTACAGATGCTGGCTACCATTACCACCAGCTCTCAGGATAGTCTCCTAACTAACACCAGGATAATATAGTACAAAACCCGGCCTGCATTATGGACCGGATGCACAACAGTAAAACCAGATATGGATCTACAGGGAGGAGAGATGGGGAGGAGGGAGGGAGAGATGGGGAGGAGGGAGGGAGAGATGGGGAGGAGGGACGGAGGGAGGGAGGGAGAGATAGGGAGAGATGGGGAGGAGGGAGAGATGGGGGGGAGATGGGGAAGAGGGAGGGAGGAGGGAGGGAGGAGGGAGGGAGAGATGGGGAGGAGGGAGGAGGGAGAGATGGGGAGGAGGGAGGAGGGAGATGTGGAGGGCCGGGGATGTGGGGCCCGGGGACAGGCCGGGGATGCGGGGACAGGCCGGGGATGCGGGGACAGGCCGGGGATGCGGGGACAGGCCGGGGATGCGGGGACAGGCCAGGGATGCGGGGCCCGGGGACAGGCCGAGGATGCGGGGGAGGGAGAGATGGGGGGGGAGGGAGAAATGGGGGAGATGGGGAGGAGGGAGGGAGGAGGGAGGGAGAGATGGGGAGGGAGGGAGAGATGGGGAGCAGGGAGAGACGGGGAGGAGGGAGAGATGGGGAGCAGGGAGGGAGGGATGGGAAGGAGGGAGAGATGGGGAGGAGGGAAAGACAGGGAGGAGGGAGAGACGGGGAGGAGGGAGATGGGGAGGAGGGAGGGGGAGATGGGGAGGAGGAGGGAGAGATGGGGAGAGATGGGGAGGAGGGAGAGACAGGGAGGAGGGAGAGACAGGGAGGAGGGAGAGACGGGGAGCAGGGAGGGAGAGATGGGAAGGAGGGAGAGATGGGGAGGAGGGAGAGACGGGGAGGAAGGAGGGAGAGACGGGGAGGAGGGAGATGGGGAGGAGGGAGGGGGAGATGGGGAGGAGGAGGGAGAGATGGGGAGAGATGGGGAGGAGGGAGGGAGACGGGGAGCAGGGAGGGAGAGATGGGAAGGAGGGAGAGATGAGGAGGAGGGAGAGACGGGGAGGAAGGAGGGAGAGACGGGGAGGAGGGAGAGATGGGGAGGAGGAGGGAGAGATGGGGGGGAGGGGGAGATGGAGGGAGGGAGAGATGGGGGGAGGGAGAGATGGGGGGAGGGAGAGATGGGGGGAGGGAGAGATGGGGGGAGGGAGAGATGGGGGGAGGGAGAGACAGATGGGGGGAGGGAGAGAGAGATGGGGAGGAGGGAGGGAGAGATGGGGAGGAGGAGGAAGGGAGAGATGGGGAGGAGGGAGGGAGGAGGAGTGGCGCAGGCGCAGGAGCTGCCGGAACGCAGCAGCATGGACATGGCGGCGGCTCCAGTGAGCGGGAAGGGCGAGTAAAGCGGAGAGCGGGGGGAAGGATCAGGCCGGGTCTCCCTCCCCCCCCCCCCCCTGCGGGGGGAGCGAGCAGCAGCAGCTCGGTCCGATGAACCTGGCCAGTCTGAGCGGGGAGGGAGGCAGCAGCCAGCTCCTCTTCGCCAACTTCAACCAGGACACCACGTAAGCCGGGACAGGACATGCCGGGGATGTGGGGCCCGGGGACAGGCCGGGGATGCGGGGACAGGCCGGGGATGTGGGGCCCGGGGACAGGCTGGGGATGCGGGGACAGGCCGGGGATGTGGGGCCCGGGGACAGGCCGGGGATGTGGGGCCCGGGGACAGGCCGGGGATGCGGGGACAGGCCGGGGATGTGGGGCCCGGGGACAGGCCGGGGATGTGGGGACAGGCCGGGGATGTGGGGCCCGGGGACAGGCCGGGGATGTGGGGACAGGCCGGGGATGTGGGGCCCGGGGACAGGCCGGGGATGCGGGGCCCGGGGACAGGCCGGGGATGTGGGGCCCGGGGACAGGCCGGGGATGTGGGGCCCGGGGACAGGCCGGGGATGTGGGGACAGGCCGGGGATGTGGGGCCCGGGGACAGGCCGGGGATGTGGGGACAGGCCGGGGATGTGGGGCCCGGGGACAGGCCGGGGATGTGGGGCCCGGGGACAGGCCGGGGATGTGGGGCCCGGGGACAGGCCGGGGATGCGGGGACAGGCCGGGGATGTGGGGCCCGGGGACAGGCCGGGGATGTGGGGACAGGCCGGGGATGTGGGGCCCGGGGACAGGCTGGGGACAGGCCGGGGATGTGGGGCCCGGGGACAGGCCGGGGATGTGGGGCCCGGGGACAGGCCGGGGATGCGGGGACAGGCCGGGGATGTGGGGCCCGGGGACAGGCTGGGGACAGGCCGGGGATGTGGGGCCCGGGGACAGGCTGGGGACAGGCCGGGGATGTGGGGCCCGGGGACAGGCTGGGGACAGGCCGGGGATGTGGGGACAGGTCGGGCCGATGCGGGGACAGGTCGGGGCCAGGCCGGGGATGCGGGGCCCGGGGACAGGACAGGCCGGGGATGTGGGGCCCGGGGACAGGCCGGGGATGCGGGGCCTGGGGACAGGACATGCCGGGGATGTGGGGCCCGGAAACAGGCCGGGGATGTGGGGACAGGTCGGGGCCAGGCCGGGGATGCGGGGCCCGGAGACAGGCCGGGGATGCGGGGACAGGTCGGGGCCAGGCCGGGGATGCGGGGCCTGGGGACAGGCGGGGCCCAGGGATGTGGGGCCCAACTAATCTCCCCTTCTATTAATTTATCCACGTCTGAAAAGTCAGATCTGTTTAACCTGCCAGCAGCCCCTCGGATACATTGTATTTTTAAAGACAGTCGCATCAGGGTAACATTGTGATTTACTCTCTGCTCTTGCTGACCAATCTCTACTTTAAATGGACTCTCTGTCACTTTATCGTTTCTGGAAATCATTTTTCCATCTATCCTGCATTATTGTGGGTGCTAGCAATGGTTTACTTTTCCAACAGTCGCATGAGGTTAAATATTGATTTTACTCATCTCTTGGTGAACAATATCCATTTAAAATGGACACTGCACCCTTGTTTTTATTTTTGTTTTGCAAATCATCGTTGCGTTCATCAAGGTAGCTTGCATTATGTTCGGTTTTGGTTAATTTCCAACAGTTGCATCAGGAGAAAAAATGTCAGTATAATCTGCTACTGATGTGCAATATCCATTTCAAATTGATCCTCTTGTTTTTGTTTTGAAAAATTTCTGCATTATCATATCATATCATATATATACAGCCGGAAACAGGCCTTTTCGGCCCTCCAAGTCCGTGCCGCCCAGCGATCCCCTTACATTAACACTATCCTACACCCACTAGGGACAATTTTTACATTTACCCAGCCAATTAACCTACATACCTGTACGTCTTTGGATTCATTATGTAATTTTGCATTATGTAAAAATCATCTTTGTGTCACGGTTGTATGCTACATTATGTTTGGTGTTAGCAACAGTATAGTACTGAGTTGATTTTTTTTAGTAATTTGTAATTCATCCTGTCAAAATAGGTTTGTCTGATTTGGGATGTAGTACACAGCTATGATGTATTTTCACTGGATATTCCTTCAAAATCTGTTTAGCACCTGCCTGAGTCTGTGTGCCTGTTTGAAGTGTTTTCTGCCATTGAGACCTAAATTTGTGGGCCCCGCTTGTGTTCTTACACCAATCAAACCCTGATGGTTTGACAAACTAATTGCTTTGGATCCAGTACTTTTGTTTAGGATTCGGGCTTATGGAACTCAGTAGCTCAGGAGGTAACAGGAGTCATCAGGAAGCTCAGTTGCAAGGACAAGATCGCCTGTGACCTAATCTACGGATCCTTGTGTCACTGTGTGTTATGTAACTTGATAGACTGCCATAGAGTCATGGAGTGATACAGCGTGGAAACAGGCCCTTCGGCCCAACTCGCTCACAGTGGCCAACAATGTCCCAGCTACACTAGTCCCACTTGCCTGCGCTTGGTTCATATCCCTCCAAACCTGTCCTATCCATGTACCTGTCTAATTGTTTCTTAAAAGATGGGATAGACCAAGCCTCAACTATCTCCTCTTGTTCCATACACCCACCATCCTTTGTGTGAAAAAGTTACCCCTCGGATCCCTATCAAATCTTTTTCCCATTCATGTTGAACCTATGTCCTCTGGTCCTCGATTCCCCTACTCTGGGCAAACGACTCTGTGCATCTACCCGATTCATTCCTCTTATGATTTTGTATACCTCTATAAGATCTCCCCTCATCCTCCTGCGCTCCATGGAATAGAGACCTAACCTACTCAACCTCTCCTGAAAGCTCACACCTTCTAGTCCTGGCAACATCCTCGTAAATCTTTTCTGAACCCTTTCAAGCTTAACATTATCTTTCCTATCACATGATGCCCAGAATTGAACACAATATTCTAAATGCGGTCTCACCAATATCTTGTACAACTACAATATGATCTCCCAACGTCCATACTTAATATTCTGACTGATGAAGGCCAAACTGCCAAAAGCCTTTTTGACCACCTTATCTTCCTGCGACTCAACCTTCAAGGAACCATGCACCTGTACTCCTAGATCCCTCTGCTCTACAACATTAGAGGCCTACCATTTACTGTGTAGGTCCTTCCCTTGAACGACATCCCAAAATGCAGCACCTCACACTTTTCTGTATTAAATTCCACCGACCATTCCTCTGCCCACCTGGCCAATCGATCCAGATACCGCTGCAATCTTTCACAACCATCTTCACTATCTGCAAAACCACTAACTTTTGTATCATCAGTAAACTTGCTAATCTTGCCCTGTATGTTCTCATCCAAATCATTGATGTAGATGACAAACAGTAACGGGCTCAGCACCGAACCCTGAGACACACCAATAGTCACAGGTCTCCAGTCTGAGAAGCAACCTTCCACCATCACTCTCTGCTTCCTTCCATGGAGCCAATTTGCTATCCATTCAGCTCTCTCTTTGGATCCCAAGGAACTTCAGTGGGAACCACGAAATTCAGCTTCCAGACATGCTGGGTATAGATTTGCCAGAACATAGCTCTGCACTCTTGAGCAAACTCCCAATGACAAAGAGCTCTGTTGCATGTGTGCTACTTGGGACAATGAAAGGTTAAGGGAATAAGCCCTGATTATTTTGACAAGAGTGTAGTTGAAAAGCAGACTGATGCTCAATTTACAAGATCTCTCTGGCATCTATTTCAACCCAAACAATGCCAAGCAAAGTGCTCTGGGTTCCTGAGTCTATTATAGTTTGCAGCAACTATTGTTATTTCCAGACAGTGAGATCCATAATACACATTTGGATGTTCTGATGTAGTCACATACGCACTGTAGAGGACAAAAATCAATTGTGAATGATAGGTTCAGACTTTTCAATGACATAAGGCGCAGTGTTTCTAAAATTATATGAGCACTGTCAGCTTGGACTGAAGATATGATGTTCAGGAAGATGGATGTTTTTCTTATCAACAGTTTTGCTGAGGCTGTTAATGGTCATAGGGGCTAATTTGTTGTCACACAAAGAAAATATTATATCACACATACCAGTTTAAGATCTCCACCAGTTTGGAACCTGCTGAAATAACAAGAAATGCTGGAAGCACTCAGCTGGTCGGACATCATCTGCAAAAAGAGAAGCAGTTGATGTCACAGGTTGAAAAACTATCAGCAAAGCTAGCTACAGTGAGTTATATCACAAAATAAAGAAGATCTCAAATAGCATGTCAAATCGGACTGCTTCGCTGTGTAGAGATATAAATGCTGTTTGATGCAACAAGTCAACTTTACTAAAAACTTGGGATAAAAATTATATTGTGATCAGTTGCCCATGTGTGCAAAAATGTTTGAAACCACTTTGCAAAATAATTTGTAACACATGAACAGGGTTGAACCCACTAATTGTTCCATTATATGTAGTTGGTAGTATAAATATGAAGCCACACTGTGAGTTAATAGACTTGACCATTTCGTGCCACCGACTTTTCATCAGGACTGGATTTTAACTTGAAAGGGCTCTGAATGCATGGAGAGTTGTGGAATTGGATTATATCACGGCACACAGTGGCGCAGTCAGAGAGTTGCTGCCTTTCGCCGCCAGAGCCAGATTCTCCTGAGATTGTTGGGCAGAACAGGGTATTTTTTTTGTTAGAATGTAATAAAAAAGATTTGCAAATGAAGGTTTATACGAATAGACACACAATGTTGGAGTAACTCAGCACATCTGGAGAAAGTGGATCGGTGACATTTCCGGTTGGAACCCTCAGTCCCAACCCAAAACATCATGAATCCATTTTCTCCAGAGATGCTGCCTGACCCCCTGAGTTATTCCAGCATTTTGTGCTTATTGTTTTAGTTAGTCTTTTTGCCGCTGGTATGTCTGACTGTGCCACTGACATGACCATGTTGCAACTATCAAATGAGCAAAATATCAAATAACCTGAATTAATCTCACTCCAAACGTGAAAATAATTCCTATGGTGTGCCGAGGGATCGTTGTTGTAATCACTGGTTTTCAAATTAATTCCGAAGCTCGTCTTAGTGATCGTGTTTATATTCTCCTAGATCTCACGTCATGTATTGCGATTTATTTTTCTATGTGGCTTTATGGAACGTAACTCATCTATCCACAAAGTCAAAGTTTTCCCAATGTGGCCCCTTGCTTGGGTTTATATGCTTACACTAGTTTAGTTATTTAGTTTAGAGATACAGCATGGAAACAAGCCCTTCAGCCCATTGAGTCCGCGCCGACGCGCGATCCCCACACATTAACACTATTTTGCACACACTAGGACTAATTTTACACATACACCTAGCCAATTAACCTACAAACCCGTACGTCTTTGGAGTGCGGGAGTAATCCGAAGATCTCGGTGAAAACCCACACGGTCACAGAGAGAGCGTACAAACTCCGTACAGACAGTACCCGTGGTCGGGATCGAACCCGGGTCTCCAGCGCTGCAAGCACTGTAAGGCAGCAACACTCCACTATGCCAACCAAGCATTAGGTTAATTAGCATTTTGAATTGAATTATCTGTTTCAAATTCTATTAAAATCGTTATTTATTCCCCATCCTGTCCACCTTTTTAATTATCAAATTTTAAACATTGATATATTTTTCATTATTAAAATAAATTATAAGAAATGGATTTGATTGTGATATATGCAGCATCAAATGTGCTTGGTGGTAGACAGAATATAAACTTGAAATCATGTTGGTGTGTGGAAAGCAGAATGGAGCAATAAGATTCTTTAAATTTTCATATGTACAGCGTGTTTAGCCATTGAATATCATGTGTCCTTGCCTGTGTTTTTTAAGTGCCCAATGTATTTGAGCAAATAACGTGCTTTGATTAATTTTTAAGGCCAAGTTTCATTCCTGATAAATTGAACTTCTGAGTCTGAGTATGTACACAATCCCATAATGCTGTGTGTAATCATGTCATGTCTGAATCCAAGTGATTTGGGGGGATTTCCCAAAGGAACCCAGAGAACTATTTGTAAACCAGCATCTGCAGTTTCTTGTTTCTCCATGGAACTTTAATTCTGAAAGCACATGATTTGTCCGTGTGTGGTCAGGGATATTCTTAGCACTGTGTCTATAGTGCATTTCTAAGTAAACACAGTAACAGGTGCCCATTAATAAATAGTTTGTGAGCAATTTGTGTTAAATAACTAATCTATTATAGCTACTGATCAGTTGCTAGATTTCCTGATCATAATCTATTTCATTCCTGATGGATACAACAAAATTCACACGCACCCCAATGTTTGATCAAATGTAAATGTGGGGGAAAAAAGATGTTTTCTGCTTAATTTTTCAGCCTTATTTTGCTTCCATTGTAAATGTAATCTATAACTCTTTATAATGTTTATTAGCTGTGTTGATTTGACCTGGTGCTTACTTGCAGACTTTAGAATTAGGCCAATGTTTGATTGGAACTGGTAGATATCTTGGGCATGTTTGACTGTGAGACAACTGATAGATGAGAACTTAATATAAGAAAATAACTGCAGATGCTGGTACAAATCGAAGGTATTTATTCACAAAACGCTGGAGTAACTCAGCAGGTCAGGCAGCATCTCAGGAGAGAAGGAATGGGTGACGTTTCGGGTCGAGACCCTTCTTCAAAACATTTAAAACCTTTTCCAAAGTTTTGGCAGGTGTGATTTTTTTTTCTTCTTTTCCTCCCCCCATCTCCACTTGGGGCATTTGAAAGACATGATGTCAGCAGACTGCCAACTGAAGCCTCATCACCACCTATGCCTCACTCTGTCTCACCCACCCCAAACTCCAGCATTGGGAACTCCAGGGTGAATAATCGCATGCATCTGCACCAGTTTGTTGTTGGCACGGGGATTGCAATGTATGGGAGGATGAGGTCGAAGTTGGGGAGCAACTGCAGACTCAAGACAGAAAAGAGCATGATTCAAATCTTGTGGTTTTTGTTTATGGCTGAACTAGGGGTAAAGGAGGAAGGTCCCAAAATTTGATTGAGCACTCTCTCCTTTTTACTTTCAAAATGGTTTTATTTTGAATTATGTGACAAAATGAAAGAATTGCATCCCCCATTTAGTCTTGGAGAAATTTGTATTCAGACGATGTTTGATAAAATAAGCAGTAATTAATTTCCTGAAATCAAATGTAGTTGGCACTGAGTATAGGACTGCTACTCCAGCATTTTGTGTCTGTCCATAGTAAATCAGCATCTGCAGTTCCTTGTTCAGAGAACAAGACTGCACATGGAGCGTAATTTTCTCATCAAAGGCCAAGCCAGCATTTGCCTTCCTGTTTGATATACTTGTGTGTTAACTTTATTTGTATCTCCAAATCAGCACACCAAGATCTTTCTGTATGCAAAAAATTACCAATGTTTAAATAGATAAAGATGTTGCAAATTTATTCAGTTGTCTGCAAAACTGTATGGGAGATTTGCTTTGTTTTCAATAATTTTGGATTTGCACACTCATGGTAATGTCTGACAATTATTTTTTCTAATCCAGAAAGACCTAGTAACGTTTGGGACAGTATTTAAAGGACTGTCTGCTTCATTGTGCGAGGTGATGGGGATTCGGTTTGGTGATTGCAAAAGACATAGCTCAGAGCAGTGTCTATCTCATAAAGTTAAAAGCTGTGCATATGCAAAATAGAAGGTTATTGTCATTTATTGTGTAAGAAAATAACTGCAGATGCTGGTACAAATCGAAGGTATTTATTCACAAAAATGCTGGAGTAACTCAGCAGGTCAGGCAGCATCTCAGGAGAGAAGGAATGGGCGACGTTTTGGGTTGAGACCCTTCTTCAGTCATTTATTGTAATCTTTTATCTTGTGAACATTTATGTTTAGCTTTCAATAAACTGGATTGAAATATTTAGCTTGCTTACCTGTTATAAATCAAAGTTGCAGTGAAAAGGAAGGGGTAGAGAGAACAAAGAATGCTTGTCATAGGGTGGCAACTGAGAAACTGTTGCAAGATGTGGTGTTGCTGGCCATGAGAAGATAGTGAAGGGGCTTCATCATCAATCTGTCTAAGATGCAAATGGAGGAAAATGAAGGAGCAAACAGCAACGTTGGACCTTTGTGACTGAACACTGAAATAAAAGAGTGGTGGAAATACTCAGCAGACCAGGCAGCATCAAACAAATGAGAAAAAGAGACATGCAGATAGAAGTGATTGAGATCTGATCAATTCTGACAGAATCTGGAAAACTGGGTTATGACGATGGTGCATTGGGTTGAAGATAATGAGATGAGAGAGGAAATGCCTGTTGAGTTGCTGGTGGGGTAAAAGGTGAGGATGAAAGGAGCCTCATTGCTTAGAATGGAAGGAGTGGGGGTATCCAGAAATGGGGGGGGGGATGGAACAAAATGGGAGCGGGGGGGGGGGGGTGAAGAAGGGGTGGGATGGAACAAAATGGGAGGGGGGGAGGGGGACACTGGTATGGAAAGTGTCATCAGAATGGAT
Source organism: Rhinoraja longicauda (assembly GCF_053455715.1). NCBI lineage: Eukaryota > Metazoa > Chordata > Chondrichthyes > Rajiformes > Arhynchobatidae > Rhinoraja > Rhinoraja longicauda. The sequence goes on from NC_135973.1 coordinate 4,609,778, forward strand.
AGGACAAGCCAGAGAAAGGAATGGGAGCAGACTGGGAGGAGGTTTAGTCAAAGTACATATGAGATACTGATTATTGATTGCTAACCTACTCCCCGAGATGGAGAAGGCAAGAGTGAGAGATGGACCGGTGTGGGAGGTATGGACCGGTGTGGGAGGTGCGAACCAGGTAGATATTGGCTGTAAAAATGATCAAACTCTGAAAACGGGAAGCAAGACCAAAATCACATCAGAAATATCATCAGCAAAATTATCGAATATCATCAAAAGAGTAGGACTGAAACTAAGGACTCTTCCACATATTCTCACACAAAGGGACATATGTTATACAGATTTGCGTGGGCCTCCTCTGTTCTCATTTATCTCCTTGTCGTGTCTCCTCCAGATACATTGAGAATCAGTGGGCCTTCTGTGGGTTCTGAAGTTAGGACCCGCTGAATCTACCAGTACTTTTTCAGGCATATTATTTACTAAAGCACCTCAGTTTAGTTCCTTCATATTCAGTAATCACTATTTTATTGGGTAAGATCTAATGAGCTGCTGCACCATTTAACAAGGTTGAAAGATAAAGTTATGAAGGCAGAGGATACTTTCAGGAACTGAAGTAATCAATAAAAACATTGTTTTATTATACACGACAAATTGCAGAAAGCTACCATAGATGTCGAGCCCAATGTAAGTTCAAAGGCTACTAAGAAAGTGAACTAAGATGTTGAAGTTGTGCACAAATTGTAACAAGACTTTACGTAACTGAAGTCCACATCTCTTTAGATAAATTAAAGGTCTTTTTTGCTTATTTGAAACACATTCACTGAAATTTACCTGATCTTTCTTCCCTATTTTGAAAGTAAGACTTTCTATTTTTATTTTTAATACAGGTCCCTTGCAGTTGGAACCAAATCTGGCTACAAGTTTTTCTCACTTTCTTCAGTGGATAAATTGGAACAGATCTATGAATGCAGTAAGTGTCCCAAATAGAACTACACCTCTACAAAAGAGTATTTTTATGTTAACTGTAGCTTTTGTATTTTGCAAAAAAGACACCATGTGCTGGAGTAACTCAGCAGGTAAGGCAGCATCCCTGGAGAACGAGGATAGATGAATTTTCGGGTTGGGTCCCTTCTTCATACTGATTGTAGAGGATATGGTTGTGGAGCATTAAATCTACTTGCTTCTTTGTTCTACATCTTATCCTTCTCCATTCTACAAAACTTTGAATTCTTTCCTGATAATTATTATTTCATTTCCCATAACCCTTACTGATGTGCTCAACAGCTTCTGGATCCTAGTTCTCATCCTTATGAGAAATGTTGGATTTAAACACGTTTTATTGCATTCAGGATACATATTGCAGATGATACAAAGCTGGGTGGCAGTGTGAACTGTGAGGAAGATGCTATGAGGTTGCAGGGTGACTTGGACAGGTTGTGTGAGAGGGCGGATGCATGGCAGATGCAGTTTAATGTGGATAAGTGTGAGGTTATCCTTTGGTGGTAAGAATAGGAAGGCAGATTATTATCTGAATGGTGTCAAGTTAGGAAAAGGGGACGTACAACAAGATCTGGGTGTGCATCAGTCACTGAAAGGAAGCATGCAGGTACAGCAGGCAGTGAAGAAAGCCAATGGAATGTTGGCCTTCATAACAAGAGGAATTGAATATAGGAGCAAAGAGGTCCTTCTGCAGTTGTACAGGGCCCGAGTGAGACTGCACCTGGAGTACTGTGTGCAGTTTTGGTCTCCAAATTTGAGGAAGGATATTCTTGTTATTGAGGGCATGCAGCGTAGGTTTACTAGGTTAATTCCTGGAATGGCGGGACTGTCCTATGTTGAAAGACTGGAGCGGCTAGGCTTGTATACACTGGAATTTAGAAGGATGAGAGGGGGTCTTATTGAAACATATAAGATTATTAAGGGGTTGGACACGTTAGAGGTAGGAAACATGTTCCCAATGTTGGGGGAGTCCAGAACCAGGGGCCACAGTTTAAGAATAAGGGGTAGGCCAATTAGAACGGAGATGAGGAAAAACTTTTTCACTCAGAGTTGTAAATCTGTGGAATTCTCTGCCTCAGAAGGCAGTGGAGGCCAATTCTCTGAATGCATTCAAGGGAGAGCTAGATAGAGCTCTTAAGGATAGTGGAGTCAGGGGGTATGGGGAGAAGGCAGGAACGGGGTACTGATTGGGAATGATCAGCCATGATCACATTGAATGGTGGTGCTGGCTCGAAGGGCCAAATGGCCTACTCCTGCACCTATTGTCTGTTGACTGGGGAATTGGAAGTTGTCAAAATGGTGGCGGGCATGAGAGTTGTCCCGGATGTAGGTGGGAAGGGAATGGAGAAGGGGAGAAAATCAAGGTATGAGATGATCTATCATCTAGATCCAGCACTGCATACATTCTTGTCGGTCAACCCTCAGCTTAACAAAACAGACCGCTGATGTGCAAATAATAGCCTTGCTTATTTGAATGCAATCAATAATGAGAAAAGGCAGGTACTTGATTCCATCAATGTATTAACTATTTGTTGTTATTTGTGTGCGATTTCAATTACATTTATTGTTTTACTTCAAAAATTCTTTAATGACTTTTGGAGCAGTGTGTGACTGTCTTGCACTGAAATTTTAAGAGGTTTGAAAATATTTGACTGGGTGAGCATTAAAAAGGCTGACTGGGCCTTACAGAGATGGGACCTTTAGGATAAGTCACTAATTGTGACATTTTCCCAGACAAATAAAACTCAGAATAATGAGTCCTGGAAAAGGCAGCTATTTTTATGCAGTCTGGTTTAGCTATTGCTAAATTGACTGTTTAATTCATTGGGAATTGATAACTTTGCTTTTCTATAATGTTTTTGAACAGCTGACACAGAAGATGTATGTATTGTGGAACGACTGTTTTCTAGCAGTCTCGTAGCTATCGTGAGCCTTAAAGCACCCAGAAAATTGAAGGTTTGTCATTTTAAAAAAGGAACAGAGATATGCAACTACAGTTATTCCAATACTATTCTGGCTGTCAAACTCAATAGACAGGTAAGAATTGGTGGTGGCATTATTTTTTCTTCTTTCACGCTGTGTCCAAAATAATTTGTGGCATAAAGGTTTTGATTATTTAAAACAAAGTAGCTTTTTTTTTTTACAACTACATGTTGTTCTGGTCGTCCCAAGGTTATAATCGACTCTCTTCCCCACATATAGAGATTGATAGTATGCCTGGAGGAGAGTTTGTACATTCACAATATCCGAGATATGAAAGTACTGCACACCATTCGGGAAACGCCACCAAATCCCACAGGTAATTCTTAAGGAACGACTAGTAAATACTGGCAATGCCATGAAGTGATAGGAAAGTGACTTTTGTAAAAGATTATTTATAAAGCCATTTATTTTTATTTAATTAAAAATAGTGCCCACCGTGCCATCTTCAAAGTGTGGGGAGATCATCTGTCTTGACAGAGTAAAACACAAAGTACTGTCGTAACTCAGCGAGTCAGGCAGCATCTGTGGAAGAAATTGACAGGCAACATTTCGGGTCGAGATCCTCCCTCAGATTTACTCCAGCACTTTTATGTTTTACTCATGATTCCAGCATCTGCAGTTCCATGTACGTCCATCTTGACCGACTGATGTATTCAAAGCAATACTTCAGGTTACTGTTAAAGCACAACCAATTGCTTCATATTACAGACAGCTAGAAAGTGACAAATCGTCAGCTCCACCCAGTGCAGAAAGCAGCTAAAAGAAAATACCAAATGGTGTGCATCATTCCAGACCCGTGTGCAACTGCTGCTTGCTTTGCACGTGAGGTTCTGAAGTGTTTATGAAACTTGACTGATACCAGTGCTCTTGTTTTCAGGTTTGTGTGCACTTTCCATTAATAACGACAATTGCTACCTTGCGTACCCTGGCAGTGCGACAATTGGCGAAGTGCAGGTATTCGACACCATCAATCTGGTAAGTTGCACCTTGAGTGCATAAAAAATGTAGAAACAGCTTGTGTTCTACTTCTAACTTTTTTTGTGATATTGAAAACACCTTTAAGATAATATTGTACCACTTATTCTCAGGCAACAAAAGAATTGCTTTTAAAATTGTCCAAAATTGAACTTAGAGCTACAGCATGGAAACAGGCCCATCGGCCCACTGCCGACTATAAATCACCCGATCATACTAGTTCAATGTTATCCCACTTTCCAACTGCCTACACATTAGAGGCAATTTACAGGGGCCAATGAACCTACAAATCCGCAAGTCTTTGGGATTTAGGAGGAAATCTGAGCATCCGGCGTAAACCCACGTGGTCATGGAGAGCATGTAGACTCCGCTAGAATCTTCACTCTAATTTAATCACTTGTTGTGAGAGGTTTTTTAATATTAAATTCTGAAACAACCCTAAAAGATAGGACAGCAGAGGTAGACAATGACTATTTCGTAATTCTTTAAAAAAAATAATTAATTGATAGATTTCATAGGAAATTGGGTACTTTTCTTTGGCAAATGTCAATTATTAAGTCACAAAGTATACTTAGAAAATTGCAACATAAAAATGCTGGAATCAATTGGCAGGTCAGGCAGAATTTATAATATTTTGAGTTGCAGATCCTTTATCGGAGCTCAGAAAGAGTGAGGATGGGAGGTCTTAATTTTATGTCGAATAGAGGATGAAGGTGTTGGATAGGACAAAGTGAATATCTTTGTTGAGGTGAGGCGTGTGTTGCTTCGTGGTTAGGCAGTAGGTGAAATCATCCCGTTGATAAGATAAGGACAATGTTAGAGAATCGTGCAGCCTTTGGGATTCAACATTAAATTCTACAACTTGCAGTAGCATGTTTTCTCTGTTTGCACCAAAACTGCTGTAGGTCATCCATTTATAATACTGGCCCTGTTTTACTCTCTTCCTTCGCAAAGTCTAGATCTGCTGGGGGTTTTTAATACCTCTGCAGTTTGTAGCGTTTGGATTGCTTTGTTCGTGTTCTCTCTGACTTCCCTCTCGCCAATCAGACAGACAAACTCATCATTAGTTTAACCCCATTGTAAACCAGACCTTGCAGTATCAAGGATAATATCTTAGCCTCCCCCATCCCTGCCCAACACTCTATGCTACCTGACCTGCTTAGTGTCTTATGTTTTATTCAGAGAGATCCGGGTGTCTCTGGAGAAGGAATACAAAGTTGGCTCGCAAGTACGACAAGTAATTAAAGCATGGCAAATAGAATCTTGGGTTTAAAGCAAATGGGGTGCAACATCTATTTGGAAGTTATGTTACAATTGGGGATTGGTGAGAACTCCCTGGCATATCGCACACAGACTTGGTCTTATTTAAAAACAAGATTGTACTTGCCTTAGAGAGTGCAGCAGACGTTCATTTGATTCCTGGGATGAATGGGATTAAATTTGTAAGAAAAAGTTGGGTTTATGGGGCTTGTATCCTCCAGAGTTTAGGAGAATTAAGAGGCAAGTTCCTCGAAAAATAAATGTTTGTGAGGAGGCTTGAGAGGTAGATCCTGTGAGAGTGAGGATGGGCATGGTCTCAGGCTAAGGGGTTGGTTACCACTGTTTGAGATGGAGACTTTTTAGGTTTGAGAAAACATGGAATTCTGTGCTGTGGAGAGTTGTGGACAGAGTTATAGAGGGATACAGTGAAAACAAGCCCTCCGGCACAACTTGGCCACACCAGCCAGTAAGTCCCAGCTACACTCGTCCCACCTGCCTGCATTTGGTCCATGTCGCTCCAAACCTGTCCTATCCATGTCCCTGATCAACTACTTTGTAAACGATGGGATATTCCCCGCCTCAACTACCTCCTCTGGCAGCTTGTTCCATACACCCACCACCTTTTGTGTGAAATGTTGATTATTAACTCACTTCTAATCTATTGGGTGGGCATTTTGTTTGGGCCATCAGTTGTGATTTTGGTGAAGTGTCATATAGCAGGTGCTGACCCATTTGGTTGCTTTATGTGGCTGCTACTGGAGTTCTTAATTTATTGGAATGTAAATCTGCAGTTGTCGATTTGCAGGATTGTTGCTAAGGGAAACTCTTATTCAGTAGGTGAAAGTATTGTGTCAAGCTGTCACTGACCTTGTGCTATTGCTCCAGAGAAATATTTACAGTTACAAGGAACAAGAATAGGATAACAGTAAATCTTGATGCGAGCGTTACCTCCAAAGCTCCCTGAAATTAATTGTTTGCCAACTCCGCCGGGTTAATGCTTTAAGCAATTTATTCCAAATACATTCTGCTTTGTACGTGAATTGGCTTCTGTCCATTGTTATTTGTCCCTGGTATGTAGGACATTGCTAGTGTACGGGGTGATTGGTGGTCAGCGCGGACACGATGCGCCGAAGGGCCTATTTCCACGCTGTATCTTGTCTAATCGTACCTTGTCCATCTTGCAAAGTATTCTCACATGCATTGGAATTACGTCTTGCAGATAGCGGTGAATCTTTGGAATTCTTTATCCTGGAGTATTGCGGAGACTAGATCATTGGGAGTACTTAAAGAGGAATAGTGGGATTGTTTTGTCATATATATATATCTATCAAACTTTGTTCGACTTGTCTGTTCTGCAATGTAAAACAAAAACATCAACAAATGCTATTTATAAAGGGGATCTGGTGCATGCTGTTATCGTGCACATGCAATTTGAGATGAACGAGGGTTGAATTTCAGTGCAGTTACACAATTAGAATTACACAATCATCGAATTTGGATGATCAGGTAGTGTTTGGAATAAACATCCCCTTCAATCACTATTGGCTTGTACAAACCATATATTTTTGTCAAAATTTTTGCCTATGTTTCTACACACTTAAAATATTCTGTCACATATTTTTGTCAAAAATATGTAACAGAATATTTCAAGCATGTAGAAACAAAAATGGGTGCAGGAGTAGGCCATTCGGCCCTTCGAGCCAGTGCCGCCATTCATTATGATCATGGCTGATCATCCAAAATCAGTACCCCGTTCCTGCTTTTCCCCCCATATCCCTTGATTCCTTTAACCTTGAGAGCTAGATCTAACTCTCTCTTGAAAACATCAAGTGAATTGGTCTCCACTGCCTTCTGTGGCAGAGAATTCCACAGATTCACAACTCTCTGTGTGAATAAGTTTTTCCTCATCTCAGTCCTAAATGGCCTACCCCTTATTCTTAAACTGTGACCCCCTAGTTCTGGACTTCCCCAACATCGAGAACATTTTTCCCGCATCTAGCCTGTCCAATCCTTTAAGAATTTTATATGTTTCTATAAGATCTCCTCTCATTATTCTAAATTCCAGTGAATACAAGCCCAGTTGACCCATTCTTGCATCATATGTCAGTCCCACCATCCCGGGAAATAACCTGGTAAACCTACGCTGCACACCCTCAACAGCAATAATGTCCTTCCTCAAATTAGGAGAGCAAAACTGCACACAATACTCCAGGTGTGGTCTCACCAGAGCCCTGTACAACTGCAGTAGGACCTCCTTGCTCCTAAACTCAAATCCTCTTGCAATGAAGGTCAGTATGCCATTAGCTTTCTTCAGTGCCTGTTATACCTGCATGACTGATGTACAAGGACACCCAGGTCTCATTGCATCTCCTTTTCCTAACCTGACACCATTCAGATAATAATCTGCCTTCCTGTTCTTGCCAACAAAGTGGATAACCTCCCATTTATCCACATTATACCGCATCTGCCCACTCACCCAACCTATCCAAGTCACCCTGCAGCCTCACAGCATCTTCATCGCAGCTCTCACTGCCACCCAGCTTTGTGTCATCCGCAAACTTGGAGATGTCACATTTAATTCCCTCCTCTAAATCGTTAATATAAATGTAATGTAAAAAATATAGATCACATTCCAAGATCATCTAATATAACGGCATTGAGCTGAAGGCTTTAGTGATCCAAGCCAATGCAGGATATTGATTTAATCTGCATTATGTGGTTGATTTTTAGCTATTTGATGTTTTGAATAATTAACTTCCTTCCTGAAATATTCTATTTCATTTCAACCTGTCGTATGTTGGATAATCTGCCCAAAAACATGGATTCTTTTAGTGATTAATAACTGGCATGTATTTGTGGAACATTTTTTTCCACACTTTATTTTACAGAGAGCTGCCAATATGATCCCAGCACACGACAGTCCCCTTGCTTCTTTGGCATTTGATTCAAGTGGTTCAAAACTGGCAACAGCCTCTGAAAAGGTAAGCCATGTTCTTCAGTCTGAAGAAGGGTCTTGACCCATTCTTTCAATCCAGAGATGCTGCCTGTTCCGCTGAGTTACTCCAGCATTTTGTGTCTATCTTTAGTTCCTTCCTACATCATATAATCCTGTTTCATGACGTGGAACACTGAAATTGAAAAACGCACAACATCAGGGGTGCGATGTGAGTTATTATGGTGCATGGTGGTGCCAGCACTTGGAAATGTCTCTTGATTCTTTGGTCTAAACGGTGGGCGGCACGGTGGCACAGCGGTAAAGTTGCTGCCTTACAGCGAATGCAGCGCCGGAGACTCAGGTTCGATCCTGACTACGGGCGCCGTCTGTACGGAGTTTGTACGTTCTCCCCGTGACCTGCGTGGGTTTTCTCCGAGATCTTCGGTTTCCTCCCACACTCCAAAGACGTACAGGTATGTAGGTTAATTGACTGGGTAAATGTAAAAATTGTCCCTAGTGTGTGTAGGATAGTGTTAGTGTGCGGGGATCACTGGGCGGAGCGGACTCGGTGGGCTGAAGGGCCTGTTCCCGCGCTGTATCTCTAAATCTAAAGATCAGATAATGAGGAATTGTGTCATGTATGGGGATTGGCCGTTGTGGCCAGCCTGTTAGTATGTCTCCTTCTCAAAGTGCATCGTCCTTGACTAGCTTCTTCAAGGCATAAAAGTTGCAGCCAAAGTGGTTGCATACAGATTGGATGCAGTGAATGGCTGCATCAAGCAGTGGTGCAAGCACTTTGTGTTCATAGCATTAACAAAATCTGCTTTGTCAGAGAATTTTTTGCCTCATTTGATATTTTGTACTTCATTTATATATACCTCACAATAATAATAATAATAAACATTTATTTTATATAGCGCTTTTCCAAGTGCTCAAAGACGCTTTACAAAACGGTCAAGACATAAAAACAAACAGACGAACTGTCCTGACGGAGAAGCGGCGAACAAATAGCGCCAGCGTCCTCTCACGTCAGGGTCCGGCAGTAGACAATAAAGAACACAAGACACACAATTACAATTTTAACACAAACAGCCATCACAGTGATTGCTCCAGGCACACCCTCACTGTGATAGAAGGCAAAGAAAAGTCTTATCTCCTCCTCATTCTTCTCCCGTGGTGCCACGAGGCGATCGAGGCTCCCGACTTTTGAAGCCCCCACCGGGCGATGGAAAGTCCCAGGGCCGAGCCGAGCAGGCCGATGAAGGTCCTGAGCCCCCACCGGGCGATGGAAAATGCCGCGGCCGAGCCACGCAGGGCGATGAAGGGCCTGCGAGCGGGTCGATCAAGCCTCGCGCTTCGGGGCGGTGGAAGCTGCTACGGCTGGAGCTCCCGAAAGCCGGTCGCCAGCCAGGGACCTGCGAACTCCAGATGTTGCGGTCTGCAGGGCCCATGGCCGAAACCTCCGAGATGGTAAGTCCCGGCCCTGAGATTGGAGTCTTCAAGGTCGATCCCAGCTGGAGGCCGCCGACTCCACGGTGTTAGGCCGTAGCGCGAACGGAGACACAACACGGTAAAGGTCGCATCTCCGTTGAGGAGGAGATTGGAAAAAAAGGTTTCCCCCACCCCCCCAACCACCCCCCACATAAACAGAGTTAAAAATAAATCAAAATGTACATTTAAACGATGACAATAGACAAAAACAAAAAAAAAGACAGAGAGACTGCCGGTGAGCCGCAGCTGCAGAAGGCAGCCACGCCCCCTTATTCACAATGGTAATCATTTCCTTATCTATCGGTATTACTTAGTATGACTTGCATGATTCAATTTTTCACCTTTTAATTCCACAGGGAACAGTAATCCGAGTATTCTCCATTCCCGAGGGGCTGAAACTCTTTGAATTCCGGAGGGGTGTTAAGAGGTAAGCAAAAGGGAAGGGTTAATCTTGACATATGTATTTGCTTTTTAAAAATACAACGGAAACTGTCACAATGCCTTTAAAAACACGTCTTTGCCAAACCAACATTTGGGCCAGTCTGGAATTTGCACGTTCTCCATGTGACCGCATGGATTTCCTTCGGATGTTTTGGTTTCTCCCATAACTCAAAGACATGCGGGTTTCTAAGGTAATTGGTCCTTATGTTGGCCTCATTGTGCAGGGAATGGGAGAATATAGCACTCATGTGAATGGGTGATGGGTGGTTGGCATTGGCTCGGTGGGCTGAAGACCCTGTGTTTCCACGCTGTATCTTTAAACTAAACTGAGAGATTTTTGAATTAACTAATGGAATAAAGTACTAAGCTCTGCTATTGTAATAAATGTAATTTAGCAATTAGTTTCTTGTATTTAATGTATTGTCTTTGTTTCTTAAATTGTGTGTGCCTTTGGTGAGTTGAATAAGCATTTTCTTTGCCCAGTTCCTCAGTGGATCTTGTTTCTTGTCATTTAGGTGCGTGAGTATCTGTTCACTAGCATTCAGCATGGACGGAATGTTTCTGTCTGCCTCCAGTAACACAGAGACGGTACATATCTTCAAACTGGAGACACAAAAAGAAAAGTAGGTAAAAGCTAAAATAATTGTCAAAAGATAAAATTGGCACGGTAGCGCAGCGGTAGAGTTGCTGCTTTACAGCGAATGCAGCGCCGGAGACTCAGGTTCGATCCTGACTACGGGTGCTGCACTGTAAGGAGTTTGTACGTTCTCCCCGTGACCTGCGTGGGTTTTCTCCGAGATCTTCGGTTTCCTCCCATACTCCAAAGACGTACAGGTATGTAGGTTAATTGGCTGGGTAAATGTAAAAATTGTCCCTAGTGGGTGTAGGATAGTGTTAATGTACGGGGATCACTGGGCGGCACGGACTTGGAGGGCCGAAAAGGCCTGTTTCCGGCTGTATATATATGATATGATGATATGATGATGATAAGCATCCTAATTGCTGATCCTCCATGAAGTACCATCGTAATAGCAGTGTTCTGTTCTTCATAAGGCTTTCAAACTTTTTCCAGCATTAATTTACACCATGTGCTTTCGGCAATAAATTTAATTACGTTTATGGCTGTCATATCTGTGTGTGTTCGATTTGTGACATGGGGTATTCCTTTGTACTGTAAGGTGCCCGTGGACTTCCTTGTTAGAAATCAGTAAGCTAGTCATCGATTGTAAAGAAAAATGCAGAACATCCCGCCCTGTGTTATATTCCATTACTCCGGTGCACCTTGCATCTGCTGACTCTCAAAAGGCTTTAGTATCAATTTGCCTAGTGCTCAGTTAGAAAAGGGAAGAGAATACGTTTTTATTTAGAAGCAAATCTTGTAGCTGTGAGATTTGCATAGCATGTCAATCCTGGTCTTTGAAAGAGAGACGTGGAAGAGAACGGTTGAGTTTGCTGTGGTTTTTACACGTCTTCATTTCTCCTTCAGGCCACAGGAAGAACCAACCACATGGACCGGATACTTCGGGAAGGTGCTCATGGCATCCACCAGCTACCTACCGTCGCAGGTCACGGAGATGTTTAACCAGGGTAGGGCATTTGCAACAGTCAGATTGCCCTTCTCTGGACACAGAAACATATGTGCTTTGGCAACGTGAGTATCTTGTTGGTAAAAACTAAATATACTTGGGATGGCAGAGTAGCGCAGCAGTAGAGTTGCCGTCTTACAGCGTCCAAGAGACCCTGGTTCGATTCTGACTAGAAGTGCTGTCTGTGGGGACTTTGTACCTTCTCCCCGTGACCGCATGGGATTTCCCTGGTTGCTCTGGTTTCCTCCCACACTCCAAAGGTGTACAGGTTTGTAGGTTAATTGGCTTTGGTAAAGATTGTAAATTGTTCGTAGTGTGTGGGATAGTGCTAATCTGAAGAAGGGTCTCGACCCGAAACGTCGCCCATTCCTTCTCTCCTGAGATGCTGCCTGACCTGCTGAGTTACTCCAGCATTTTGTGAAATAAATACCTTCGATTTGTACCAGCATCTGCAGTTATTTCCTTACACTAGTGTAAAGGGATCGCTGGTCAGCGTGGACTCGGTGGGCCAAAGGGTCTGTTTCCACGCTGTATCTCTGAACTATGAAACTAAACCTGAGGTGGAAGAATCCATTCAAACATTGGGGTTTTTTTAAGTGCGCAGTCAGCAATAGGCGGTGAAACAATATATTCTTTTCAGCTTTAAAATACATTGGATCGAGAGTAAGCTGTAATTTTTTACCATTGCAATTTAACAAGTTTTTACTCCTGGTGTAAGTAATGTTTGTAACAGGAAAAAAGAGATCAAGGCACAAACCAGTGGTTTAAGTTTATTATTGTCACAGGTACTGACGTGCAGTGAAAAGCTTTATTTTGCATGCTATCGAATTAGATAATATTACACATGAAGACATTCAAGTCAAACTTAGGTATGATAGGAGGAGTGAAGAGGAAAATACAGAGTACAGATTATAGTTCTGAGCTTTGTAGTGTAACGATTGCAGAGAAAGGTCCAAAGTCCGCAATGAGGCAGGTTGGAGAGTTGGGACTGCACCCTGCCGGTCAGTTCAGTTTAGTTTATTGTCACGAAGAAGCTGTAAAGAACCGAAAAAAAGAAAGCAAATACCAGAGTAAAAAAAGCAACCTGCGCAGAAGAAATCAGTCATGAGGAGCGATAGGAGAAACCAGGAAAGAGAATGTGAGAAAGAAAGTGTAGCTTTTTATAATGAAAGATTGAGACGTTTTATTTGAATATATGTTGAACAGTAAAAGATATTATGATTTTTTATTTAAGTCACCAAGTGTTGGGTGTAACTCAGCGGACCAGGTAGTATCTCTGGAGAACATGGATAGGGTCGGCACTCTTCTCCCAACCTGAAATGTTACCAGAGACTCTGCCTGACCTGTTGAGAGAGAAAAAGACCAACACTTTGTGTCTTTATTTTTGTAAAAAACTAGCGTCTACATTACCTTGTTTCTTCAAAGATGTTATGATCTTGGGAAGTACAATAAACAGTAACTTCTGATAAAATTGCACTTTTGGTTCTGACGTTGCAGAATTCAGAAGATCCCTCGGCTCCTGGTCGCTGCGGCAGATGGTTATCTCTACATGTATAACATGGACCCACAAGAAGGAGGCGAATGCACCCTCATGAAACAGCACAAGTAAGCAAAGCACCTTGGAAATTCACTCCAGAGGGAGAAGCATAAAGCAGTTTCTTGGAAGTTTAAACCATAAGATTTATCCAGTGCCTTAAGGTTTATTGATGACATGCAAAGGGCTAACGCATGTTTTATTTTGGAATGGCCACCAGTGTACAATTCACAGTTCAGCAGTCAAGGAATCATGGGCCATTGAGCAGATTTTGTGTAGTCTATGGCCTTTGCTTCATGTGAGTCTTTACATTGCAGATCACGTGCAAACAAAATCGGGCAGGTTTGGGTTGCTGAAGGGTTTGGGGAGGTTGTTGGCCATAAGAGAGTGAGGCTCAAAGTTTGGGATTGAAGGTGCATCAGCAATCTGGTGGCTAAGAAAGGTTAGTAAGATGATTTTGGCGATTGATAGCTAATTAGGTCAGCGCAGCTATGATTGGGAGTTGGACAGTTGTTTGGTAATTGGGGGAGAATTTCCAGAGTTTGGTGGAAATATCAACAGGTTTCTTGAGACGAGGTGGTGAGGAACCCAAGAGAGAGCCGCCACAAGGGCAAGGTATTTACTCCAAAAGGGACCGCTGGTGATAGTATGCCAGAAATGGACTCCATTGGTGGTCATCGATTATGGACAAGGTATTGACTAATAGGGACCACAGATGACAGCATGTGAGAAGTGGACTCCACAGGTGGGCATTGATACAGGGAGGCACCCTTCAATTGCTGCAGTGGTAATTACAAGTGTTTGGGGCGCTTGTTTCTGCTGGGGGCCAATAGACAATAGGTGCAGGAAGAGGCCATTGGGCCCTTTGAGCCAGCACCGCCATTCAATGTGATCATGGCTGATCATTCTCAATCAGTACCCCCTTCCTGCCTTCTCCCCAAACCCCCTGACTCCGCTATCCTTAAGAGCTCTATATAGCTCTCTCTTGAATGCATTCAGAGAATTGGCCTCCACTGCCTTCTGAGGCAGAGAATTCCACAGATTCACAACTCTCTGACTGAAAAAGTTTTTCCTCATCTCAGTTCTAAATGGCCTACACCTTATTCTTAAACTGTGACCCTTGTAATGGACTCCCCCAACATTGGGAACATGTTTCCTGCCTCTAACGTGTCCAACCCCTTAATAATCTTAAACGTTTCGATAAGATCTCCTCTCAGCCGTCTAAATTCCAGTGTATACAAGCCTAGTCGCTCCAGTCTTTCCACATATGACAGTCCCGCCATTTCGGGAATTAACCTAGTAAACCTACGCTGCACGCCCTCAATAGCAAGAATATCCGTCCTCAAATTTGGAGACCAAAGCTGCACACAGTACTCCAGGTGCGGTCTCACTAGTGCCCTGTACAATTGCAGAAGGACCTCTTTGCTCCTATACTGCAGGCCCATGGCCGAAACCTCCGAGATGGTAAGTCCCGGCCCTGAGACTCTTGTTATGAAGGCCAACATTCCATTGGCTTTCTTCACTGCCTGCTGTACCTGCATGCTTCCTTTCAGTTGGGCCACAGGTCAAACGTATGATTGAAAATTGCCTGAATGATTCACATGCCCAGTGCAAAGGTATAACTGACCCCGAGAGAAAATCACAGACAATAAATCCCCATTTTCCACACCATTAATTTTTCATTGATTGAAATTCAGTTGCGTGGTTCGGACTATGTGATCCAATTTCTAAGCATTGATTTTCTAGATCAAAATTTACAGAATTGAGAAATGATGCAACTGGACATCAAATCCAGTGAAAATAACATTTTCCCCACTCTCTTGCTGTTAAAGACTTTAAGCATCTTCCTTGGCATAACTACAGTCTCTGAACTCCAAACATGTAGTGGCTACCATTCATTGTTCAGCAGAACTAAGCTTCGCAATGTACTGCCTATATATTCATCAACATTCTGCATTTAAAGTAAATTATTAGTTAAAAAAAATTCTAGATTGGCAATGAGATTGAAGAAACATTTTTGAGAAACAAATCGCTAGCCCACAAAAGGGAGTCATGGTTTGTTTTGTAAAGTCATTGGCTTCACTTTGTTAATTTGCGATAACATTGAATAATTACCTTATTTCTGGCATCATTTAGTGATTAGGTTTTCCATTCTGTCCTTGGGTGGCCCATGTTAGAAATTGTCCGCCGTTTTGTCAATTGCAATGGTATAATTCACTTTAAGATAAATTTTACTGCACCAGGATTATAACTAATGACTCCAAGTCTCAGGAAATAACGGCAATTCTCCAGAAATGCTACCATGCATTGTAAAGATTAGTGGTAGGCCAAAGAATTGAGAAATATTTCTAAACCAGCAAAAGATGACAAAAAAAAGTGGGAAAATAAAGAACAGGAGGATAAACCATCAAATAATACAAAATCAGACCGAGCTTCTAGAACTATATAAAGGAGAAAACGGTAACGAAAGTAACATTGGTCTGTTAAAAGAGAATGGGAGTTGGTAATGGGAAATGGAAAAGATTGTTAAATAATTATTTTTGATCAGGCAAAGACAGTGGACGGCACAGTGGTGCAGCGGTAGAGTTGCTGCCTCACAGTGTCAGAGACCTGGGTTCAATTCTTACAACGGGTGCTGTCTGTACGGAGTTTGTACGTTTTCCTTGTGACTGTATGGGCTTACTCTGGGTGCTCCAGTTTCCTCCCATGTTCCAAAGACTTGTGGATTTGTAGGTTCATTGCCTTCTCTAAATTGTCCCCAGACTGTAGGAGAGAACTAGTGTACAGGGTGATTGTTGGACAGCATGAACTTGGTGAGCCAAAGGGTCTGTTTCCACGCTGTAATTACTAAAACTATAAAAGCATCTCAATAAATAATCAAGAAACTAGAGGGAGGAAGGAGCTTAAAACTATTTTTATCACTGGAGGAAAACTACTGACCAAACAAATAGGATAAAGGTGGACACGTATCCAGGTCAAATGCCTGGGATCTGGTGCAAAGGAAATGGCTGCAGGGATGGTGGACATGTTGGTTGAAATCTGTCAACATTCATTTGATTGTGGAGAAGCTATCAGAGCATTGGAAAGCTGCAAGGATAATGCTGCTATTCGTGGGAGAGAGACAAAGTGGGAAACTGGAAGGTTAGCCTGATATCTGTCATTGGGGAAAATAGCTGGAATCATTTATCAAGGAGCCAATCGGACAAGTGGAACATCTGAAGACAAGCAGACTCAGAGTCATTACTTTAAAAGGGAAATTGTGTTTGACAAATTTGCTGGAGTTCTTTGAGGATGTAGATTACAGAATGGATAAAGCAGGATCTGCAAATGTAGAGTAGTGGGATTTCTCTACAGTCGATAAGAATATTGCACAACCTAAGAGCATGTGGGATTGAGGATAATTCATTGGCATGCATAGGGCATTGGCAAACACAAAACAGAGAATCAGCATGAATAGGTCAATTTCAAGTAGGTGATCATTAACAAGAGGGGTGCCACTGGTATATGCCCTGGGGCATCATCTATTTGGAATCAATATAAAGAGCCTGAGAATCAACACAAAATGCTGGAGTAACTCAGCAGGTCAGGCAGCATCTCTGGGGAAAAAGGAACAGGTGACATTTTGGGTCAGACCCCGTCTTCAGCCTTTCTTCGTTCTGACCCGAAATGTCACTTGTTCTTTTTCTCCGGAGGTGCTGCCTGACCTGCTGAGTTACTCCAGCATTTTGTGTCTATCTTCGGTGTAAACCAGCATCTGCAGTTCCTACACCTGAAGAACCTGGGAATGTTGGTTTTGGCCATCCAAGTGCCCTACCGTATGCAATGTCCCTTTAGATAGATAGAAGTGCATTGATGTTTTAGATGTATCATATCATCATATATATACAGCCGGAAACAGGCCTTTTCGGCCCTCCAAGTCCGCGCCGCCCAGTGATCCCCGTACATTAACACTATCCTACACCCACTAGGGACAATTTTTACATTTACCCAGCCAATTAACCTACATACCTGTACGTCTTTGGAGTGTGGGAGGAAACCGAAGATCTCGGAGAAAACCCACGCAGGTCACGGGGAGAACGTACAAACTCCTTACAGTACAGCACCCGTAGTCAGGATCGAACCTGAGTCTCCGGCGCTGCATTCGCTGTAAAGCAGCAGCTCTACCGCTGCGCTACCGTGCCGCTACCTACTGTGACTATTCTATGAAGACTGCAGGTCCTCAACTTAAACCTTCCACTTAAGTTGTGAAGACAATTCTTTTGTCAGCATCATGTGTTGTAATCTGACAGTGCATGACCTGTAACATTGTTTGGTGCTCCACTGATGCCACTACGCATCAATCGTGCCTGTATAAATTGTGCAGCGTATGGCTGGGCCAGTTTCACAGCAGATGCAATTTCAGCTGTAAATGTTAAGGTTAATCGGTTTGAGTAGATCTTATGTACTAAACGGCTCACACCAACAATTTCTAGGCCGAAGATAGACACAAAAAGCTGGAGTACCTCAGCGGGACAGGCAGCATCTCTGGAGTTTAGGAACTACCGCTGAATATATAGGTGTGAGATGTGTGAAATACAATTTAAGTGGCGTATCCATGACTGGAAAAAGAAGACAATAGACAATAGGTGCAGGAGTAGGCCATCCGGCCCTTCGAGCCAGCACCGCCATTCAATGTGATCATGGCTGATCATTCTAAATCAGTACAAAAAATATAAATGGGAATTGAGCGTAAAAGTAGGTCAGAATGGTGCAACTTGAAGAGATACTCCAGACAGTATTGTTCAGGTTAGATGGCGCTGGTTATAGTTTTGGGAGGTGATATTAAAGAAATTGAAGGGAGTGATTTTCACATTGGCCTCTTTAAAAAAATATATATATTGATTTCTCTGTTTCTCTTCACAGGTTGGATGGTAGTGTAGAGTCGGCCAATGAGATTCTGGAGCCTTCACCACATGACCGTCCGTTAGTGTCTCAGACGTACAGTTCACCTGCTGCCAAAGTTAGTTATACTACGTCATCACCAACACGGCACGGTGAGCAACGGCAGGCGATGCATCCAGTCAGATATGCTACATTTTCCTTCATTAAGTTTTCACTAAGATTCATCAGCACCCAAAAAATCTGATCTGGTAACACATCCAATATTGAATGATGTGCATTTAAGTGTATCAAATAGAACTTTGTAAGCCCCCCCCCCCTCCCCCCCACAAACTTAAAATCTGATCTGGTAACTCTTCCAGTATTCGATGATGTGCATTATAGCGTATCAGGTAAAACTTTGGTTGGGTGATAACTTGGACTTGTTACAGTTAAGTAAAAGTTGGGTGTTTTGGCGGACTTTCTTCATATTTGATGCCAACAGACACATGTTGCTGGAATGACTGCGACTTATACTTTGATGTTATCTGTTTGATGCAGCCTATCCAGAGGACCAAGGAGCAGTGGGCGGTATTGATCCAGATGATGATTTGAATATTGACAATCTGCGGTTGGATGAGGACAATGAGACGCCTCCCCTGATTCTGAAGAGCGAGTGACTTGTGAGCTGGCACATGTGTGCAAAGAACACTTGCAATAGACTGAATTGTGATGCTGCTGCAGACTTACCATTGCTGGACAGAAAGTGAAGAAAAATATGGATGGAACATTTTTAAAAATGGAAAGATTGTAGCTGTAGTTTAATTCAATAATATTGAACTCAAAATATATTGTTTCTCCCCCAGTGGCTTTAATTCCTGTAAAGAATTTGAGTAAACATGTTTTTTTTGCCCCCCCCCCCCCCTCATTTGGCCAACAATTGCCGCCTCATGCAGCCTTGGAGCCTTCTAGCTTTGCATGTTTACTTGTGCCAAGTTTCGAGAATTTAGGAGCCACTTTAATCTTGCCAGACTGGTTGTTTTCTCAGTGACCTCCCACTAGCTTCACCCGAACTAAAAGGTTTAAGGACACTTTTTATTCCTCCATTCATGGGCACAGGTTTCCAAAGCTGTAAGATAGCAATCCCATCCCATTACAAAACAAAAGAAATCGCTTCCAGCCTCCTGCACCTGAAATATCCTGTGAGGTTTTGTCCATTCACTTAAATCAGCTCTCTGGTGTGAAAGTGTGGTCCTTCGAATTTCATTCCTTTGAGGGAACAACTATAAATTTTACTTTTAACACTTGCTCCAAAAAGAGACAGTTCATTAAATGTGACACTAAGAATGAATCTCATCTTAATCCAAAGGGTTTAAATATTGAGTGGATATTTGTAAGTTAATCTGAAAATAAAAGATGGTATCCCATGTGTTTCTGAATCTTGTGATTATGACAGATTCTTTTCCAGAGAAGTGATTATCTCGGACATTATTCCTCTTGGACTCTTGACTTTCTCCAATGTACAGTGTGAATTTGGTCAGCTGGGGAGGGGTTGCTACTTTGAGTCTCGGTGAGTCTAGAAAGATTTGGTATTCTGATGTTTTCTGAGTTTGTATTTCTTGTCCCAATGGCCAAACTTCGGCCATCCGAAGCCTAGCAAATTGTTTTAGAAATTCCCTTAGTAAGTGGAATTCTTGCAACAAAGATTTCTTTTTATTTTGATAATTGCTGTCACAGAGCGCATTTCAATTACAACTTATAAACATGTGATAGGTAGAAGGGAACTTGGATTGCTTCATCTTACGACTTGAAAATAACTAAAGGTTTTGGGGAGAAGGCATGAGAATGGGGTTGAGAGGGAAAGGTAGATTAGCCATGATTGAATGGTGGAGTAGACTTGATGGGCCAAATGGCCTATGACCAGAAGGTCCTATTATGACTTATGAAAAGACAAATTGAAACTTGAGTGTCTTTCTTTGAATGATGTTATAATAAAATCATTCAACACCTTGCAATATAAACTTTCTAGAATTGCAAAGATCAAGAGTTTACAGCCATCTGCTGAAATTTGGCTATTAAGATACATGGGAGAGACCTTTTCGTCTGTAGAATGTAACTGGATCAGGTCAAAACATCTATTTGAGATAGAGAGGAACATTGCAACATTGAATCTGCTGTTATTCTTCAGTGTCTATCATGATCTGGATTGATACCATCATAAGCTACTCAAAGTGTGGCATTTGCACCAGGTTTTCCTTGTTCATCTCTGGAGGGTGTGGAGAAGGCTCACCACTACTCTGGTTACACTGCAGATCTGGAGGTTATGCAAGTCACAGTACTTCTGAAGCAGAGAATAATATACATTTAAATGACAAAGTCATTGAGGAGAAAAAGGTTATTATACTGCGTCTCTTCGGCCAATGTTTTTCTTTAAATTTGCTTCTATGATCATGCTTTGTAGAAGTGTGCACCTTTCCACAATTAACCCAGTGTTCTTAATTATTCTACCTGGTAGTCACTGTAATACAAACGCCCTAGAAGGTGCTTTGCATGGCATTTTACTGATATTGTAATAAGGCTTGTACAAAAATGTGATTGGTGATAAAATATTCCACTGTCTTGATGTTTGTTGCTGAAATGCTCCACTTTTATTGATGATTTTGTTTTAAAGACTGGAGCAATGCGTAGAAAGATTGCCAACACAGCAGTTGTAATCACCACAATGTGTTTTTTTTTTCTTCTGGCAAGAAGTATGGGGCATTGAAACTTTCTTCTGGAGGAGGCTGAGAACCATTACTTTCATGAAAGTAGTTAAATGCTTGTAACCCTTTCATGGAACTGTGCAGCAATTCAAATCAAGTCGACTTTCAGGGCAAGTCGAATCGAGTTGTGATGATGCATCTATTGGACTTTCTGTGCGTATCGGCAGTGTTTATTTTTCTCCGTGAAATTAAGATTGGATATTTTTATTTGAAAGAACGACATACTGCAGAACTTCATTTCCCAGAGTTGATGTATGAGATGCATAAAGCTGAGGTGCTGAGACTAGAAATGGCTCCTGTTTGATGGAACTAGATTATCTAATAGTCATATTCCAGTAATTCAGTTGGATGGTGAAGTCAAGGAAAATGATAACTCAATTGTCCGGTTGTTTATGATAAGTATTTAAAAGAAAAACACTTTTAAAAATTCAATTCCTAGAGGTGACATAAGGAGAATACTAAAGATGGCCAATTGGTTGCCCTGTTGACTATAGTTGAGTAGAGGGGCCAGGGGGGCTGTGTGACGGTGCAGAAAAGAGAGGAGAGGCAGCTTGTTGGTTTAAAAAAAAGACAGAATGACAGAACTTGCAAATTCTGTTTGCAATCAAGTTGTGATGTGGTGTTCCACCACTTGCTGTGATGTTTAGAGTTTGTATATTGTAAGCGAAATGATGTACAAAAAGGTAATGTGTATGTAAATTATGTATGGAAAGGTAATGTTTTGTATATTTCAATCATTTTTTTGGACACTGACATCTATAGTTTATTGTATATCCAAGTATTTTGCTACCTATAAGCATGAATCCAGAGTTATAATATTCTTTTGACATTAATTCTTCCAGACATTGTTATCCAGCGAAACATATTTTAGTACCGATTCAGCCATCTCTTCATACAGCAAAAATGTTTGTGCTGAAGTATTTGCTTTCTAATTGTGAAGACAAAACTTCTTATGAGATGCAGAGGAGGTGTTTAACTTTTGGTACATTGGATGTTGAATAAAATAGGAATATAAGCTGCAGACAGTTCTGTCTCCTGTGAAAGAGGCCTTCTCTGTTTCTGATTTTCTTGTTACCTGACCCTGCATTTAAAGTTATGACATCAGTTTTTAATTACTTTAAAAAATAATTTAGTAACATTTGAAGTCATAAATTGAAATGTTACATTTTGCAATGTGAAGACAATGAATTTGCACATTTTAGCACTGAAGGATCTGTAATGAAGAAATGTATCAATAGAAAATTATTAAAAACCAATTAACAAAAAGTGCTAAATTTTATCCACTTCTGCTTTCCTACCTTTTTGAGCTACTTCTCCAAAATCGGATGCAAGGTTGTAGTGAGTACAACACTGAACATGATTGTGAAGCTGATCATCGCACAAACTGGTTGTGTGAGCTGCTACCGATCAATGAATAAATGCACCATCTATCCTGCAGTTGAAGGCATCGATCAACAAACTTCCAAGAAATTCTCCATCAGTTCTGATGTAAAGTCTTCAAATCAACCTGTTCTTCTCTCCATAGATGTTGCCTGACCTGCTGAGTATTTGCAGCAGTTTCTGTTGCGAATGAACTTCTCCCATTTGATACTGATGTGTTTGGCCACAGCTGAGTTCAGTGGATGCAGAACAATTGATTGTATTAGCTTGCTGCAAAGACTACAATGTAGACCAAGAAAGTTCCTGTTCAAAGTTTCACATGTGAAAAATTAAAATGGGTCCCCATTTCTGACCATGGGATGTTGCAAAGTGATTTAACGCTTGTAAGGTGAATGGCAAGCAAGGCCTGGATTAAATGCTGCTCTATTGATTAGTCAGTTATCGCCTTTTGCTGTATCGATTAGCCAAATGGCGTTTATACATTGACGCCGGCGCGGTGACACAGCGTTAGAGTTGCCTTACAACGCTAGAGACCCGGGTTCGATCCTGACTACGGGTGCTGTCTTTCCGGAGTTTGTACGTTCTTCCTGTGACCTGTGTGGGTTTTCCCCGGGTGTTCCGAATTCCTCCCACATCCCAAATACATACAGGTTTGTAGGTTAATTTGGCTTTGGTAAAAATCGAAAATCGTCACCAGTGTGTAGGATAGTGTTAGTGTACGGGGATCGCTGGTTGGCGTAGAGCTGGGCCTGCACTGTATCTCTACTAAACATTCAGGGATACAAGTAAGGAATGGTAATGGCTGACAGCTTACTTACCTCTGTAGGTAAGGAAAAGTAAAACTCAAGCAGGAACTGGCAGCGGGGGTTCCCGAAAGGGCTTATGAATGGAAGTCCAAGACTATTCATCCAGCACTGTCAGTATGTGGTAAGAATAACGTGTTGATGCTGTCTTGCGTAAATTATAAGTTTCTTTTATTTGTGTTTGTTGCAGAAGCTTTAGGTATTGATTAGTCGGAAAAAGTTTCCCATGGACTCTGTTTAATGTGCCCCAATTAATGGACTGATTTAGACAAATGGGAAATTTTGAGACCCTTGTACAAGTTCAGTCTGAATCAACGATTTTGACAGACTCCCTTTATCAAACATTGTATTGCTTTTCTTTGGCCACTTTGCATGGTTATGCTTTGGTGATCAGTCTTGCATGTGATTACGCAAGAGCATTTTGTTAAAGTGAAATCATTATCTATCGCATTGTGTGAGCAGGAACTCATTGTTTTGGAGGTTATACACTAGCATGGGAAGAGGTTTGTCCAGCCAAAATAAATTATTGGGTCATTTCATAATAAAGGGCATATTTATAATTGGCAAACTGGATATGAGATAGGCAGCAGGCTCTTTACTTTCGTAATTCTATTCTATCACGAAGATAAAATGACCAAGTGTATTGTGGCCAAAATTGGGAAGGTAAGTTGTGAGGAGGACATCGAGTCTGTAGAGAGATACAAATGGATTAGGTAAGTGGGACGATGTAGAAAGGAGGATGTAGATGCTGGAATCTTGAGCAAAACACAGTGCTGGAGGAACTCAGTAGGTCAGGCAGCATCTCAGGAAGATATGTAGGAATATGTAGAAAGATAGATAGATCATTCCGAAGAAGGGACCCAACCCGAAACATCACTTAGCTAGGTCTTCCAGAGATGCCTGACCCGCTGAGTTTGTCCACTTTATGTTTTAAGTAAATGGAAATGTTAATGGCATATCGAGTAAATTGTGAATCATTCATCTTGGTTAAAAAAAAAATGAAACAAAATTGTTTCAACAGACTATATAATTCAGCATAGATACAAAATGCTGGAGTAACTCAGCGGGACAGGCAGCATCTCTGGAGAGAAGGAATGGGTGACGTTTTGGGTCAAGACCCTTTCTAATTCAGACTATAATTCAGCAATATAGAAAGGTCTGAGTGTTATCATGCTTGGTGTGGTTTTTAATCCCCAGGCAAGATGACCCATGCGGGTTTTAAATGATTCATCGCTAGCAGCGTTCTGTTTATGTCATCAGTGAACTGGAGTGAAATAGAGCTCAATTGTGCAGCCTGCTGATAGCTGGATCAGACCCAATAGGTAATTAAATTATCAGAAGCAAGTCTCGGATTCTCTGAGTGTGGGACCTCACATCGCGGGTAAGTCATCTGATTTAGCCACCTGACGGTAGATGTGATTGCTGTGCCAAAAAACTGTTGAAACTAATAAGAAAGTTGCACTGGTGATGACATCAAGTTGGACTAGCGAGAAATGATCATGTTTATTGCCTTTAAATTGAGTGAATTTGACATCAATAGTTATCCAGCTGGTTCATGTGATATCTCCGTTCAAATGATATAAATATCACTGGTTTTAATTAGATGACAAAGACAAATTGAGAATGTTTTTATTTTAACTGTTAAGGTGGGAGAGGGGAAATAATGAGAATTAAAACTGGTGCCATCACAATTCTGTTGATCTTTGGGAATATTTCCAGCAGGGATTGGGGGTGCTGGGGAGGGGGGAAGCAGTTAGATAAATACAGTTAGACAGACACATGGTTGTGTAGCTAATAGAGTAAGGTGCAGATAAGTTGGTGGAAGTGTGGGGGAAATAGAATGGGCCAAGTGCAGATTGGTGGTTTATGGCTAGTGTGGACTCTTGTACTGTATCGGTGCCAGTAATCATTTGCCTTAAACACTGGTGAAGAAATTACATAGAACAGTACGGAACAGGCCCTTCAGCCCACAGTATCTGTGCCGAACATGCCAAGACCAACTCTTGCCTGCCTGCACATAATGCATACCCTTCCATTCTCTGCATTTCCAAGTCTCTTTAATTGTATCTGTCTCCACCACCACTCCTGGCAGAACATTCCAGGCACTTGCCATCAACTGTGTTTTTAAAAAAAAATCTTGCCCTGCACATCTTTAAATGTTGCCCCTCTCACCTTTAAGCTACACCCTCTAGAATTTGATATTTCTAACTTAATATTCCTTAAATTTAAAGACACACGCGCACCCTCCACAGATGCTGCTTGCCTGACCCACTTAATTTCTTTTTGCTGCCCTCACACGTTATAAGAAGCCCCCAACATCCCCCTCCAAACTACAGATTCTGGGGTACTCATTGGGGCCCATGACCACTGTATATTCCTTAAACAGAGCACAAAGTGCTGGAGGAACTCAGTGGATCGGGCAATGTCTGGATATTTAATCTGAAGAAGATCCTGGCTTGAAACGTTAATTGTCCATTCCTTCCACGGATGCTGATGGACCTACTGAATTCTTCCAGCACTTTGTTTTTTTGCGCAATGTTCCAGCAATGTTAGTTACTTGTGTCTCCACTGTTTATCACTTGCTGCTTTTGACACCCAAACCCCTTTCCCATGTGGGTGAATGGAAGAACCTAAGGATAAGTCTAGGATTAGTGCAAATGAGTGCTCGGTAGTTGTTACCAGTGGGCCAAAGGCTTTGTTTCTACACTGCATTCCATTTGATTTTACAGTTGCATTGGCACAGTAACCTTGGATTCTGGAGAATTACAATTATGAATGAAAACTGCACAATGGCCAGCTACATCTGAAAAATATTAGATTTTTAGATTTAGATATACAGCGCAGAAACAGGCCTTTCGGCCCACCGGGTCCGTGCCGCCCAGCGATCCCCGCACATTAACACTATCCTACACCCACTGGGGACAATTTTTCCATTTGCCCAGCCAATTAACCTACAAACCTGTACGTCTTTGGAGTGTGGGAGGAAACCGAAGATCTCGGAGGAAACCCACGCAGGTCACGGGGAGAACGTACAAACTCCGTACAGACGGCGCCCGTAGTCAGGATCGAACCTGGTCTCCGGCGCTGCATTCGCTGCAAGGCAGCAACTCTACCGCTGTGCCACCGTGCCGCCCGACTGTTTTTAGCAAAACAGTTGTGGTTTAGACCCCTCGGTAGAATCAATAAATAAAAATAAGGTCATAAAGTCATAAGTGATTGGAGCAGAATTAGGCCATTCAGCCCATCGATTCTACACCGCCATTCAATCATGGCTGATCTATCTCCCCCTCCTAACCCCATTATCCGGGCTACTCCCCATAATCCTTGACACCCGTACTAATCATCTTTCAAATATCGCTAAAAGATACAACTTAAAAAGCATGGATGTGAGAACAAAGAAAGGGAATGCTGTTCAACAACTTCTCCTTTGACTCCTCCCACTTCCTCCAAACCAGAGGCGTAGCTATGGGCACTCGCATGGGCCCTAGCTACGCCTGCCTCTTTGTCGGGTACGTCGAACAATCCCTGTTCCAGACGTACACTGGCCCCATCCCCGAACTCTACCTCCGCTACATCGACGACTGCATTGGTGCTACCTCTTGCACCCATGCAGAACTCACTGACTTCATACACTTCACCTCCAATTTCCATCCTGCCCTTAAATATACCTGGACTATCTCTGACATCTCCCTCCCGTTTCTGGACCTCACCATCTCCATCACAGGAGAAAAACTAGTGACGGACATTTACTACAAGCCCACCGACTCGCACAGCTATCTGGACTACACTTCTTCCCACCCGGTCCCCTGCAAAAAGTCTATCCCCTACTTCCAATTCCTCCGTCTACGCCGCATCTGCGCCCGGGATGAGGTGTTTCAGACTAGGGCTTCCGAGATGTCCTCGTTTTTCAGAAAACGGGGCTTCCCCTCCTCCATTATAGATGAGGCTCTCACTAGGGTCTCTTCTACATCCCGCAGCTCCGCTCTTGCTCCCGCTCCCCCTCCCCCCACTCGCAACAAGGACAGGATCCCCCTCGTTCTCACCTTCCACCCCACCAGCCAGCGGATCCAATATATCATCCACCAACATTTCCGTCACCTACAACAGGACCCCACCACTGGCCATATCTTCCCATCCCCTCCCCTCTCTGCAATCCGCAGACCGTTCCCTCCGCAACTCCCTGGTCCACTCGTCCCTTCCTACCCAAACCACCCTAACCCCGGGCACTTTCCCTTGCAACCGCACGAGATGCAACACCTGTCCCTTTACCTCCCCCCTCAACTCCATCAAAGGACCCAAACAGTCTTTCCAGGTGAGACAGAGGTTCACCTGCACCTCCTCCAACCTCATCTATTGCATCCGCTGCTCTAGATGTCAACTTATTTATATCGGCGAAACCAAGCGCAGGCTCGGCGATCGCTTCGCTGAACACCTGCGCTCGGTCCGCATTAACGCAACTGATCTCCCGGTGGCCCAGCACTTTAACTCCCCCTCCCATTCCCAGTCTGACCTCTCTGTCATGGGCCTCCTCCAGTGCCATAGTGAGGCCCGCCGGAAATTGGAGGAGCAGCACCTCATATTTCGCCTGGGCAGTTTGCGGCCCGGTGGTATGAACGTCGACTTCTCCAACTTCAGATAGCTCCTCTGTCCCTCCCTTCCCCTCCTCCTTCCCAGATCTCCCTCTATCTTCCTGTCTCCACCTATATCCTTCCTTTGTCCCACCCCCGACATCAGTCTGAAGAAGGGTCTGGACCCAAAACGTCGCCCATTCCTTCTCTCCCGAGATGCTGCCTGACCTGCTGAGTTACTCCAGCATTTTGTGAATAAAGGGAATGCTGTTAATAGTTTGATCATTTGTTGCCCAGAGTGAGCTGATTGACTCAGGAGAATATCGATTGCACTTTAAGTGAACTAGATAGCTAATCCAACATTTTGTTCTTTGCCTGTGGACTTGCGGGGAAACAGCACATCAAGTCACTGCTTAATCTGCTTCCACCATTCTTAGGTAATGCATTCCAGCCCATTGCATTAAGGAAGTCCTTTCTATCTATTAAATGCTGAGTTTTCTTAATGAAAATTGATGATTCAGGCCACAAGAAGGCTTCACAGAGATGTGGAACTGAAGGGACTGCTAACATTTAATGGGGTGGGGTGACATCGCAGAATGTAGACTGAATGTGCTTGGTACTTTGTCATATGTGAAACTTCTTCCCAGTTCTCACTGCAGATGGCAAGGTATTTTGTTTTTGTCAACTTAAAAAGAAAGGATAAAAGCCTCATCTGTTCAATGAAATGATTGTACAAATATTTTAACTTAGATTTAAGTGGAATTGTATTTAGACTATTAGGCTACTGAAAGTTAAAATTTCATTGTCAGTACTTGTGACACTTAAACACATGACACTTGGGCAGTTTACAGCCCGGTGGTATGAATATTGATTTCTGTAACTTCAAGTAACCCCGGCATTCCCTCTCTCTCTCTCCTCCACCCAAGTCGCACCAGCTTCTCATTTTCACCCAACAAACAGAAAATAATGGCCTGTTTCCTTTATCATCGTTACGTTTTTGCATATCTTTCATAGATTGTTCTTTATCTCTCTACATCTTCTATATCTCTTGTTTCTCTTTCCCGTGACTTCAGAAAGGGCCTCTACCCAAAACGTCACCCTCTCCTTCTCTCCAGAGATGCTGCCTGAGTTTTGTAATACAGCGTGGAAAAAGGCCCTTCAGCCCACCGAGTCCGTGCCGACCAGCGATCCCTGTACACCAGCGCTACCCTACACACTAGGGACCATTTACAATCTTTACCTAAGCCAATTAACCTACAAATCTGCACGTCTTTGGATTGTTGGAAGAAACTTGGAGCACCCGAGTGGGAAAACCCATGTGGTCACAGGGAGAACGTACAAACTCCGTATAGACAGCACCCGTAGACAGGATCGAACTCGGGTCTCTGGCGCTGTAAGGCAGCAATTCTATCGCCCTAGAACAGCAGAGCAGAGGAACAGACCCTGTGCCGAACATGATGCCCAGACCAACTCTTATCTACATGCACATAATCCATGTCCCGGCATATCCATGTGTCTATCCTAAAGTCTCATAAATGCCACCCGCGACAATAAATAGGTGCAGGAGTAGGCCATTCAGCCCTTCGAGCCAGCACCGCCATTCAATGCGATCATGGCTGATCACTCTCAATCAGTACCCCGTTCCTGCCTTCTCCCCATACCCCCTCACTCCGCTATCCTTAAGACTCTATCCAGCTCTCTCTTGAAAGCATCCAACGAACTGGCCTCCACTGCCTTCTGAGGCAGAGAATTCCACACCTTCACCAATCTCTGACTGAAAAAGTTCTTCCTCATCTCCGTTCTAAATGGCCTACCCCTTATTCTTAAACTGTGGCCCCTTGTTCTGGACTCCCCCAACATTGGGAACATGTTTCCTGCCTCTAATGTGTCCAATTCCCTAATTATCTTATATGTTTCAATAAGATCCCCCCTCATCCTTCTAAATTCCGGTGTATACAAGCCTAATTGCTCCAGCCTTTCAACATACGACAGTCCCGCCATTCCGGGAATCAACCTAGTGAACCTACGCTGCACACCCTCAAAAGCAAGAATATCCTTCCTCAAATTTGGAGACCAAAACTGCCACAGTACTCCAGGTGCGGTCTCACCAGGGCCCAGTACAACTGTAGAAGGACCTCTTTGCTCCTATACTCAACTCCTCTTGTTACGAAGGCCAACATTCCATTGGCTTCACAATGCATTCCAGGCACCCACTACCCTCGGTGTCCAAAACTTTCCCCCCACATCTCCTTTAAACTTTGCCCCTCTTAGCAATGCCCTCTAGTATTTGAGTTACTCCAGCTTTTTGTGTCTATCTGACACTTAAATTCTCTTGTCTCTTAACTTAAAAGGGGAAAAAAAAATACAAATTTTGTTTAATGGTATGTTTTATTATCCCAAGAGCTTTGAAACGGGTTTCATCTTATGACCAGCAAAGATAGCTTGAAAATAACTAAATAGCACAAGTTTTTGCTCCATTTGTTTTTCAGTTAAAGGGATAACGTTGAGTTTAAACTGACAAACCCCTGAGGACAGTAACTGGGACTTGCCCAAGGCACCTAAAGCAGCATTCAAATACTAGAGCATGGAGTCGCTGCAAAGCAACTTGCTGGAATGTGAGACTTCTGTACCTTTTAGAGAGTACCAGGTAACACTAAAATTGTTAGGTACACAAGAAGAGTGATCACCATTTCAACATCATTGGCCTTAACTTGGAAATAATTGCAAATGTATTGCTTTAAGCGGGTGTGTGGCAAGGCAATAAGGGCGTCGCAGGCTGCTAGCAGATTGGTCCCATGATTCAGGCAATCTTCAGGCCTTTGCATCCAGGCTCTAGGGGAAAACAAACAGATTGGGAAAGGTTTATAAAACAGAGGTGATAAATGCACCCAGTCAACAAAAGGTTGAGTTAGTGTAACAAAGACCGTCATGGTGATAGGGCAAAAAACAGTCTCTATCAACAAAGAACCCGAGGAGCAAAGTTTCTTCACACGATATCTGACACTGGAGAAATTCCTTCAACTCCAGAGAAGTGTACAATTATGTCCACTTTCTACCCACACTCACATTTTTGACCTTTTGATTTCAACAAGCTCTTGGCAAGTACAGATGCTGGTTTAAATCGATGGTAGACACAAAATGCTGGAGTAACTCAGCGGGACTGGCAGCATCTTGGGAGAGAAGGAATGGGTGACGTTTCGGGTCTCGACCCAAAACGTCACCCATTCCTTCTCTCTCTCGAGATGCTGCCTGACCCACTGAGTTACTCCAGCATTTTGTGTCTACCTTAGCTGTTACTCAGAGTAGGTGGGTTGCAGACTTGAAATCAGCACCTTTTTTTTCTAGACAAAATGGTGGCAGCAAGCATATGAATAAAACATTAAGCTACATTTATCAATTTTTTTTGCCTTAGTACACCCCCTCTTCTGCTTTGATTTTGTGACCAACTTCTAATTTAATAAACTCATAACCAAAACTAAAGATTGGAATTTACACGTTTTTAAAATTTTAACTTTCAGAGATACCAGTATTGTTGAGATTATCATCATATCTTCCACAAATGCTTGCGTTTATTTAAAGGGCCGTGTAACCTGCTCTGAATTCATAAGTCTGAGTTGTGGACTTATTCCCACTATGTAGTGGCCTGATGGATCCACTAAAGCTGACCCTGGGTGCAGAATCTGCTCTTTCAATTGGGAATATGGAAGGGACTCTGCGACCTCCTGGTGACCAGATGGTTGAAATCAGAACACTGGAAGATGGCTGGGCTGGTATTCAGGAAAAATGAATCACAAGGTTCTCCCTCAACTAAATGAATGAACCAGAAAATAAATTATATAGCCCGCATAACAACTAACAACAATATCATGTAGTACCTATAACCTTGGGACCTCAATGGGAATCCTGCTTTATGTTCTTCCATCTTTCTTGACTTGAACCATTAATAATGGGCACCAATAGTTTCCTACCACCTTGGGCTGCCCTTACTCTGCATTAAGAACCTACTGATCTATATGGCCCATTGTTAATGGGGAGTGCACTTGCATCTTGTTGCAGACGTTTCCCAGCAAGGAAGTTGTTCCTGAACTTGACTAATTGATATTTGGTGGGGAATAGTGGAGTTGGGAAGGGTATGGCCAGAGTAACAATTGAAAGGAGATGTTTCTACCTTTAAATCCCAGATTGCCATCCCACCATCCATGCCTGTGGTGCAGAACGTGGTACAATCCTTCTTTCCACCATCAAGATTGGAGATTTGGCTGCAATGAAAATGAAGAGTTACAGTAAAAGCCTCCATCTTCCATCCGTGTCTTCAAAACTACAGAATCAGATAGTTTTGTTCAGTGTCAATTCAACACACACAGGGGTGGCATGGTAGCGCAGCGGTAGAGTTGCGCTGTATTTCCACGCTGTATCTCTAAACTAAAAACATTGTGGAAAACAAGGAACTGCAGATACTAAAAAACACTAAGTGCTGCAGTAACTCAGCAGGACAAGCAGCATCGCTGGAGAACATGGATAGATGATGTTTCTGCCTGGGACCCTTCTTCAGAAGGCCAGAGGACGCGGTCTGACCCATGCTTCAAAGATCCAGTATTGCCAAGAAATTCCAGATCTTACACATTAGTAGATACCTGGTCACCCCACTAACAAGTAGCTCTAGGCTAGTCTGAGCGTGTATAATTTCAGTGGGGTTACGGGAAGATTGGAGAGTCGGGTTAGGTCTGATTCTTCAAGCACCTGCAGGATGTAAGTCCAGCTATGTATTTATACACTGGAATTTAGAAGGATGAGAGGGGATCTTATTGAAACATCTAAAATTACCAAGGGATTGGACACGCTAGAGGCAGGAAACATGTTCCCGAAGTTGGGGGAGTCCAGAACCAGGGGCCACAGTTTAAGAATAAGGGGTAGGCCATTTAGAACAGAGATGAGGAAAATCTTTTTCACAGAGTTATCAATCTGTGGAATTCTCTGCCTCAGAAGGCAGCGGGGGCCAATTCTCTGGATGCTTTCAAGAGAGTTAGATAGAGCTCTTAAAGATAGCGGAGTCAAGGGATTATGGGGAGAAGGCAGGAACGGGGTACTGATTGTGGATGATCACAGTGAATGGCGGTGCTGGCTCGTAGGGCCGAATGGCCTACTCCTGCACCTATTGTCTATGGCTTGCAAATTGACAATAAAACCAGCATAGGCAGGGGAGCAATTCATAGATCAGATGTGTGGCTTGGGAAGGATAGAGATGAATAACATACACCAGGGTCTGACCAAGAATGAGGTCATTGACCTCTGCATAGAGGTTTGGTTCATTCTCAATGCAGTAGGGTGGTTAAGAGAACCTACTGTTGATTTTCATGGTGGACTGTTTGGATTAAGATCAAGGAATGTTGTACCCACTGGGGAGTAAATAAACAATGATAGCTCAATGATGCAAAACATCTAGAGGGGACTCTAGAAATGTTCACTGTAACTTACGATCAGGAATGAGTTCCCTGGAAATATACATTATTTAAACAGGAATTTGGACAGTTATTGAAGATGAAGAACTAAGGCAAAATTCATAGGGCCATCGGATTCAACACATATTTAAAAGATTCAGAAGGATTCTGATTTTCAGCTGCAGCTTTCAATAGACAATAGGTGCAGGAAAAGGCCATTCTGCACTTCGAGCCAGCACCACCATTCAATGTGATCATGGCTGATCATTCTCAATCAGTACCCCGTTCCTGCCTTCTCCCCATACCCCCTGACTCCGCTATCCTTAAGAGCTCTATCCAGTTCTCTCTTGAATGCATTCAGAGACTTGGCCTCCATTGCCTTCTGAGGCAGTGAATTCCACAGATTTCAACCCAATTCATTATCACAAGGGGTCAGGAGGACCTCCCTCATTCTTGGGTAAGGGTCTGATGCAAGGATGCAATTTTAATTCATTGCCAATAGACAATTGACAATAGGTGCAGGGGTAATGATGGAACAAAGAGCATTTTTTTGTGTTCTTTCCCAGGGAGTGGTGAGCCTCCGGAATATGTTGCCACCTAGTGCACTAGTAAACTAGTGCAATTAAATTGTAACAGTGCACAATTTACTCTGAGTGTCAATTGATGCAAGAGGAAGCTGCATGGGTGGTGGTTCAGTCTGAAGAAGGGTCCTGACCTGAAACGTTGCCTGACCCACTGAGTTACTCCAGCAGTGTGAGTGTATCTTTTTGCACAGGTTCGTGAGTGGGAAAGGGTTACGTCTAGCAGAAGGCAAGTGCCAGCTGGATATTCTTTCATTGTTTGGTGGTGCAGGAGAGGTCCCCCCACTGTGTTAACACCGAGCACCATTCCCAAACTCCGTTTGGAGGCGGGTTGCCATTCTCTGTACCTGATGCTGTTTTTGTGGACAGTGTCCAGCGCATTGTTGTCGTCGGCCGAGGCGTGTTTGTCCAGGTTTCTGAATTTGGCCAGAGCGGATATCCCACGTTGCGTGTTCTGCTTCGGAATATCCAGCTTCTTGCCAAACGTCACCTTGTCCTGGGCACCATCGTAGGTAAACAGCACCGGGAAGCAATCATGACCCTGTCCGAACCAGATGGACACAAACTGAATGCACTGTCCTCTTAAATTGGTATTGTTACATTGTCATTTCATCCAAGTTGTAGAGAAAGAGCTTACAGTAAGATAGATGCAAAATGCTGCAGTAACACAGCATCTCTGGAGAAAATGAATAGGCGACGTTTCAGGTTCTCCAGAGATGCTGCCTGACCCACTCAAAAATGTTGTCTATCTTCGGTGTAAACTAGCATCTGCAGTTCCTTCCTACACAATACTTTACAGTAACACATGTTCTGTAGTTTCAAAACTATGTAAAAATAGAAAAAAAGATTCATCTCTCTAAAATCCTCCTTTTCAAGTGGGGTTGTATAAAACTTGAGACCTTGGGTGGCTGTCCTGCCCAGTGGAATCTGTTGTCGTCGTCCCCCCCCCTGTAACTGGAATCACCAGACAGTAATGTGGAGTGAGAACTGTTATACAGCCCAGAAATATGTCCTTCAGCCCAACCCTCCAGTGCTGACAAAGATGCCCACCTATGCTAGTCCCATTTGCCCGCGTTTGACCCATATCTCTCTAAACCTTTCCTCTCCGTGTACCTGTCTAAATGTCATGTAAATGTTGTTTATAGCACCTGCCTCAACCACTTCTTGTGGCAACCCCTTGCATATACCCACCCCCCTGTGTGGGGAAATGGTTGCTCCTCAGGTAGACAAAATGCTGGAGTAACTCAGCGGGTCAGGCAGCATCTCTGGAGAGATGCGCTGAGTTACTCCAGCACTGTGTGTCTACCTTCGATTCAAACCAGCATCTGCAGTTTTTTTCCTACACATGTTGCCCCTCAGGTTCCTGTTAAATCTGTAATGAATGATGTTGCCGAGTTCCTGTCCTATTTAACTTGGAGCAGATAGACAACTGGTATTAGTTTAGCACAAGATGCACTTAACTCCTGAAGACATCTGCACACATCCCCTCCAACAGCCACAGGAAACATAGAATCACCACTGTGCAGACATGAAATCTGACAAAATAAAGAGGCGTTTTGTTCCAGTGTGCCTCCACTGACCCTCTGAAAGAGTTAGTCCCACTTCCTACTTTCTCCACTGCCCCTCAATTCCATTCTTTGCCTTTATCTTTTCACATTGCTGTTGAATCTGCTTCTGTCAACCTTTCATGTGGTGCCTCGAGGCGTTTTCTCCATTACCTTTGTGCTTTTGCCAACTTTCTTAAATCTGTGTCCTCTCCTGCCAGTGCAACTTATGTACACTTAACACCCATCAGTTTGAAATATTTGTTAAATCTAACCCAACCCTCTCTTCAAGCAGAATTCCAGCTTCTCATCCCCCCCATTTCTTCGAATATCTTCATCTCTGGGACAATACTAAAGGAACTTTAGAGACACAGCACAGAAACAGGCCCACCGAGTCCGAACCAACCTGCAATCCCCGCACATTAGCACTACCCGACACACACTAGGGACAATTTTACACTTATACCAAGCCAATTCACCTACATACTTGTACGTCTTTGGAGTGTGGGAGGAAAACAAAGATCTCTGAGAAATCCCACACGGTCACGGGGAAAACGTACAAACTCCATACAGACAGCACCCGTAGTCACGATCGGACCTGGGTCTCTGGTGCTGCAAGCACTGTAAGGCAGCAACTCTACTGCTGTGCCAACTCTAACTTGTGGCAAGAGAGCATAGATACACACCGATCAGCCAAAACATTATGACCAAGCGACCAGTCGGTTCTTGAAGTTGATGTGTTGGAGGCAGGAGGAAAGACCTGAGCGACTGACAAGGGCCAAATTGTTATGGCCAGCCGACTGGGTCAGAGCATCTCCGAAATGGCAAGGCTTGTGGGGTGCTCCCGGTCAGCAGTGGTGAGTACCTTCCGACAGTGGTCCGAGGAGGGACAAACCACAAGCCGGTGGAGGGAGTGTGATGGTCTGGGCAATGTTCTGCTGGGAAACCCTGGGTCCGGCCATTCATGTGGATGTCAATTTGACACGTGTCACCTACCTAAACATCGTTGCAGACCAGGTACACCCCTTCATGGCAATGGTATTCCCTGATGGCAGTGGCCTCTTTCAGCAGGATAATGTGCCCTGCCACACTGCACACATTGATCGGGAATGGTTTGAGGAACATGATGAAGTGTTCACGGTGTTGCCCTGGCCTCCAAATTCTCCAGATCTCAATCCGATTGAGCATTTGTGGGATGTGCTGGATTGACAAGTCTGATCCACGGTGGCTCCACCTCGCAACTTACAGCACTTGAAGGATCTGCTGCTAATGTTTTGGTGCCGGATACCACAGGACACC
This sequence comes from Rhinoraja longicauda, assembly GCF_053455715.1. Lineage (NCBI taxonomy): Eukaryota > Metazoa > Chordata > Chondrichthyes > Rajiformes > Arhynchobatidae > Rhinoraja > Rhinoraja longicauda. The sequence continues at coordinate 4,646,202 of NC_135973.1, forward strand.
TTCAGGGGTCTTGTAGAGTCCGTGCCTCCGTGGGTCGGCGCTGTTTTGGCGGCACACGGAGGACCAACAGCATATTGAGCAGATGGTCATAATGTTTTGGATGATCGGTGTACACTTCCAGGTGCTGTTTGAGAATACTGACTGGTTGCTTCAGGGTCAAGATCAGCAACTCGAACACTGAGGAACGATGGAGATTACAGGGAGCGGTAGACATCACAGGGACTGCCCTCCTCATGTTCAAAGGGATCTACAGGAGACGTTACCTCAACAAAGGCAACCATCAAAGACCCACACTACCCTAGCTATGCTCTCATTTCACTCCCACCATTGGGAAGAATGTACAGGAGTCTGAAAACCACGACCTTCAGAATCAAGAATAGCCTTTTCACTACAACCATCATGCCTTTGCACAACTCACAACACTAACCCCAACCACGGGCTACTTTAGACATACAGCGCGGAAACAGGCCCTTTGGCCCACCGAGCCCGTGCCGATCAGCGAACACTCCGTACACAAGCACTATTCTACACGCTAGGGACGATGTACAGTTTGTTTTTTTAACCAAAGCCAATTAACCTACAAACCTGTACGTCTTTGGAGTGTGGGAGGAAACGCTACACGGTCACAGAGAGAACGCACAAACTCTGTACAGACAGCAACCGTTGTCAAGATGGAACCGGGGTCCACGGCGCTGTCAGGCAGCAACACTACCGCTGTGCTGCCCCTATGGACTAACATTGGCGGCACCAAGGTGTGGTTTATTTGCACTGGTATTGTGGGTTATTAATTTATTGAATTTGTTTATATTATCTATCCATATTGTGTTTACAAGCCTGTTATGCTGCTGTAAGTAAGAATTTCATGGTTCTGTTGCTGGTACATAAAACAATTAAACTCTCTTGAGAAACCAGTGTGTTTGTTTCTGTTAAGTTACTTACTGCTGCCACTAAACTGTTCTCCGTGATAAAGGTGACAGTCAGGAGAGGTAGAGATTCTGTATTGAGCGAAGCCGTCCTGTAAAGAGAAAAGCAAGTGAAGATCAATGGAAAAGCTCACCTATTCTAGGAGATAAAAAATTGCATTCTCCAGAAATATTTTACTCTCCTTCCAAAAGAACCTTGTTCACTTTAAAATAATTCCACTCTTTGAAAATGGCGAGAGGGAGGAGTTAAAGACCATGGTCCAGAGACCCCAGCACAAACATCTCAGAGATGTGGTGGGAGGGGCGACTTTGTTAAAACAATAGCATATTGGTTTGTTTTCACACTGCTGCCTGTGGGAACCTTGCTGTGTACGATTTGCCATTACAGCAGTGGCCTTCAACAAGTACCTGTGGAAGAACGGCACTGTACGTGTGTGTGTTCTCCCTGTAGCTCCAGGGGTTTCCTCTCCCGTCCGAAAGATGTGGCAGTTTGTAGGTTAAGTGGCCTCTGTAATTTGCCCCTACTGTGCAGGGAGTGGATGTGAGACGGGATAACCCAGAACTAGTCCGAATGGGTGATCGATGGACCCGGTGGGCCGAAGGGCCTGTTTCCAAGTTGTACCCTTACAATCAGTTAATACTCGGGCAGTAAAATGCTTCGGGATATTCTAAGGTTACTGAAAGGTGCAATGTAAATGCGATTTACTTTTTATTGTTTTTAAAACTTGCCCAACCAGGTTTTAGTTTACAGATACAGTGTGGAAACAGGCCCTTCGGCCCACCGAGTCCGCAGTGATCCCCGCACACTAACACTATCCTACACATTAACAGAATCAAGGGATAAGGGGAGAAAGCAGGAATGGGGTACTGATTTTGGATGATCAGCCATAATCATATTGAATGGTGGTGCTGGCTTGAAGGGCCGAATGGTCTACTCTTGCACCTATTTTCTATGTCTGTGTTTCTACACACTAGGGACAATTTACATTCATGCCAAGCCTATTAACCTACAAACCAGTGCGCCTTTGGAGTGTGGGAGGAAACCGAAGATCTTGGAGGGAAAACCCACGGGGAGAACGTACAAACTCCGTAGGCAGCAGCTGTAGTCGGGATCGAACCCGTACCTCTGGCACTGTAAGGCAGCAACTTTGCCGCGGTGATGATCCTACATACAGGCAAGGGAGGGCGGATACTTACACAGTCTTCTTGTTGGCGTCCGTCACGCACACGGTGCTGTCATGGCTCACCCAGCCCACGCGGTCCCCACTGTCAGAGAAACACACCCCGTGAACCCAGCCTCCTGTCCCACTGGACTCGAACATCAGCTCCCCAAATGGCATCTTCGAGCCCCAGGGCGTGGGCGATGGCTTCTCCTCCACCTCCTTGATGTAGGCCGAGAATACTCTGGGAGAGAGAGAGAGAGAGAGTGCAAAGCTGCAATTAGACCACTTACAATATGATGAAGGGTCTCGATCCGAAACGTCACCTATTCCTTGTCTCCTGAGATGCTGCCTGACCCATTGAGTTACTCCAGTATTCTGTGTCTCTCTTACAATGACAGGCAGCTCACTCGAACTCAGCATTTGTGAAACTCCAACCTTCTAGTTTTAACACCGGAGCCAGCAAAGGGACTAGGGCCAGAAGGACAGTATTACTGGCGTGGACCATAGAACAGTACAGCACAAGAACAGCATTTATCTCCCCTCCCCTGACTCAGTCTGAAGAAGGGTCTTGTCCCGAAACGTCACCCATTCCTTCTCTCCAGAGATGCTGCCTGTCCCGCTGATTAACTCCAGCATTTTGTGCCTATCTTTGGTTTACACCAGCATCTGCAGTTCCTTCCTGCACATAAGAACATGGCCCTTCAGACTGAAGGGCCCTGACCTGAAACGTCACCCATCTTTTCTCTCCAGAGACGCTGCCTGACCCACTGAGTTACTCCAGCACTTTGTGTCTATAAGTGATAGGTGAGCAGGGGCTGAATGGCAAATGGGTGAAGTGACACAGGATAGAGGTGGAAAGGAAACAAAAAGGTTGTCAGACAAGGAACTCCATCAGTCTGAAGGGTCCCATCCCAAAACGCCACCTGTCCATTGCTGGGGATGTTACCCATGCAGAGCCAGGGAGTGCCTGCAGTTGACATTGATCTGACTGCCAACAGAAATTATTGCAGGTCTAACTAGGAGCAGATAACCTTGACTAGTTGTTTTGTAGATCAACTTACAATCCGTCATCGATGTGTATATGTATGTAATGAATATCACTGTTCAGTAATTGGCAGTAAAACATTCAAATAAAAAAAACACTGGCCCAGTATTTTCTGCCTCAGTATTTTACCACCAAACACAAGGTTTACCAGCCACATCCTGCAAGGATGAGAGAAGATGTGATCAATGACTTTGTTGCTTTTACCACCATTAAACAAAATGGAATTAGCTACACCTGTGCTACACATTCACCATCTGTGGCTGGTTGGGAGTGGTGTGGTGTCACTGCAGTTGGTGTGGCAGTCTCACAATAGGGTTGCCAACTTCCTCACTCCCAAATAAGGGACAATGGGTGACGTCACCGCCCCATGCGCCCCACGTGACCTCACCCAGCCAGCGGCCACGTGCTCCCGCTCCACCAATGGCGGCCGCCCGGGCCGGGTAGTGCAGCGGTAGAGCTACTGTCAGAGCTGTTCCCAAGCCAAGCTATGATGCAGCCCGATAGACCAAATCAGAAATGGGTAATGTTGTCTGGCTGTATCCCCCATCATCGCACTCTAAAGCCTCAAACCAGTTTTAGTGACACTCATAATGTCTTGGATAAAACAATTTTAACCTGGTATAAACATTGCATTGGAAGCTTGATTACCAAATCAAGTGTATGAGTGAGAGCAAGTTGCAAGGATACAAGAAATGAGAGATGAAATGAGTGATGGAATTGCACTACTGAGAACTAGCACGGACCTAATGGGAGGATTGTCATCAGGTGTAGTGATGTTTGGGCATCACTGAGGCAGATGCAGCATTATCCCCATGTACACATGTACTATATTACAAGTCAATAGCCACAACAGATGTGGTAACCTGGATTCTGTGCAGTGAAACTCATAAAACAGAAACACAATAGTGAGTTGGCAAATATTTGTGTACAGTGTTACTGATGTCGAGCATAGAATCGTACAGCACAAGAACAGGCCCTTTAATGTTTTGAGGACAGTGATAATTTTTGCACATCTTGAGTGATAAATTAATGAAATCTTGCATACATTACCTGCACTTGAAGTCAGAAGATCCAGCAGCCAACAGGATGTTATTGGGATGCCAGTCCAGATTTAGTATAGTGGAGCGAATTGGCTTCTTGATGTGTTTGCAGACCCACCTGCAGAGATCACATGCAAGGTTAAAGGGGCTGTGCTGCGCACACAACACAACTTTTCACATTAAATTCTTGATTTCCCTTAGAGTCATAGAGTGATACAGTGTGGAAACAGGTCCTTCGGCCTAACACACCCACACCAGCCAACAATGTCCCAGCTACCCTAGTCCCACCTGCCTGCGCTTGGTCCATAACCCTCCAAACCTGTCCTATTCATGTACCTGTCCAATTGTTTCTTAAAGGATGGGAAAGTCCCAGCCTCAACTACCTCCTCTGGCAGCTTGTTCCATACACCCACCACCCTCTGTGTGAAAAAGTTACCCCTCGGATTCCTATTAAAATTCCTGACATTCACTGCCCAATCTGCCCAAGTCAATGGGCTTTGCCTTAATGCCAACTCACGCAGTCAGTACCAATGTATGTGCTGTTGTAAAAATACATTTCTGCTCAAAGGCCAAATGGAGCATGGTTGCCTGGCTTGGTTTGACGGGGCCTGCTGGACAAGGCCCCTTCTCAATAGACAATAGACGCAGGAGGAGGCCATTCGGCCCTTCGAGCCAGCACCGCCATTCAACGTGATCATGGCTGATCATTCTCAATCAGTACCCCATTCCTGCCATCTCCCCATACCCCCTGACTCCCCTATCTTTAAGAGCTCTATCTAGCTCTCTCTTGAATGCATTCAGAGAATTGGCCTCCACTGCCTTCTGAGGCAGAGAATTCCACAGATTCACAACTCTCTGACTGAAAAAGTTTTTCCTCATCTCAGTTCTAAATGGCCTACCCCTTACTCTTAAACTGTGGCCCCTTGTTCTGGACTCCCCCAACATTGGGAACACGTTTCCTGCCTCTAACGTGTCCAACCCCTTAATAATCTTATACGATTCGATAAGATCTCCTCTCATCCTTCTCCTGTATCTTCAAGTGGCCCCAATGGCAACTAATAAACCATTGTGAAATTTCCCATTTTTACCCCCTTGCTCCGTCCGATCAGAATGATTCACAAGACTAAGCGAAATCGAAGCCAGTTAGTGGTTCAGCCTGCCCCAGCAACTCTCCACTACAGGCACCGACCGGTCTTTCCTCAGCATCCTGCACCAGGTCAGTCTGAAGAAGGGTCCCGACCCGAAACTTCACCCATTCCTTCTCTCCCGAGATGCTGCCTGACCTGCTGAGTTACTCCAGCATTTTGTGAATAAATCCCGCACCAGGTGTTTTACTCCAGATTCCTCCATCTGCAGTGCCTTGTATCTCCTGAGTAAAACTTAGCTGAAACTGTGCGGGCTTTACTGTCCTCCATTTCCAATTTATTGTCCTCTTTCGCCTTTAGCAATTTCTTCTACAGATGCACCACAGGAAGCATCCTAACGGGCTGCATCGTAGCCTGGCTTGGGAACAGCTCTGACCAAGACAGCAAGACATTGTAATAAGTTTAATTCAGTTTAAATACAGCGCAAAAACAGGCCTTTCAGCCCACCGAGTCCGCGCCGACCAGCGATCACCTCGTACACTAGCACTATCCTACGCACTAGGGACAATTTTACTGCGGCCAATTAACCTATAAACCTGTATGTCTTTTTAATGTGGGAGGAGACCACTCAGAGAAAACCCATGCAGTTCATGGGGAGAACATACACTATACAGACAGCACCCGTAGTCAGGATCGAAACCGGCTCTCTGCGGCTGTAAGGCAACCACTCTCCCGCTGTGCCACCGAGCAGCCCAGGTCAAGGAGAGTTGTCTCGTGCCCTGAGCCAGGGACAGTCCCATCACTCCTGTGGGTGGAGATCGTACACCCGACACTGTAAACTCACCAGTCATTCTCCTTCTCAAAGTAGCAGATTGAAATCAGCCGTGACGCACTGCCCACTGCAAACTTGTTCTCCTTGGGGGACCACTTGACGCATCTGGCGGCCCGGTTGATTCTCAGGATGACTAGGGTTGGCTTCCAAACGTTGTTCTTCAGTGACCAGACGTAGGCATTACGATCAGTTCCGCAGGTCACGATCCGGTTGCTCTCTGGAGCCCAGCTAATCCCTAATTCAAGACAAACATCAATGGACTGAACTGATCACTGAAGAAGGGTCTCGACCCGAAACGTCACCCATTCCTTCTCTCCTGAGATGCTGCCTGACCTGCTGAGTTACTCCAGCATTTTGTGAATAAATACCTTCGATTTGTACCAGCATCTGCAGTTATTTTCTTATACCATTTAGAAAGGAAGACAGAATCACGAAAGTGTCCCACAGTACCTCCTAATGTTTACAACCAATTTATAGACAACAACCTGGGGCTGTTGCAGGCAAGAACAACAATGGCTGTACGTTAAAGAGAAAGCCACTAATAAATCAGAAGAGGAGTCTCGACCCAAAATGTCACCTATTCCTTTTCTCCAGAAACGCTGCCTGACCCGCCTGATCCATGCAGCACCTACTTCTGTTAGATGTGACCCTTTCCCACTCAAGGAGCAGTGCAAGACAATAGACTCAAAGTGCTGGAGTAACTCAGCGGGCCAGGCAAAAACTCTGGAGTACATCAATCGGCGATGTTTCAGGTCAAGACCCTTCTTCAGACTGAAGAACCAGTAAAATCTTCCTAAAATCTGGAAAACATTGTGGGCCGAAGGGCCTGTTCCCACTGAGTTACTCCAACATTTTGTGTCTACCTTCGATTTAAGCCAGCATCTGCAGTTCTTTCCTACACACATGATACCAGATTAAACTGGTCTCATCTACCTGTACATGATCCATATCTCTCTCTCTATTCCTTGCACTTACAAATGCCAGAACCAGTCTTTAAGATAGACACAAAATGCTGGAGCAACTCAGCGTGGCAGGCAGCATCTCTGGAGAGAAGGAATGGGTGGCGTTTTCAGATCGAGCCCCTTCTTCAGACGAGGGTCTCAAACCTGAAACGTCACCCTTTGCGTTTTGATGTATGTGTGTTACACCTGGGCACCCGGAGAAAACCCACGCAGTCATAGGAAGACCGTGCAAACTCCGTGCGGACAGCACCCATAGTCAAAATCGAACATGTAGTACAAGAAAATAACTGCAGATGCTGGTACAAATCGAAGGTATTTATTCACAAAATGCTGGAGTAACTCAGCAGGTCAGGCAGCATCTCAGGAGAGAAGGAATGGGTGACGTTTCGGGTCGAGACCCTTCTTCAGGGTCTTGACCCGAAACGTCACCCATTCCTTCTCTCCTGAGATGCTGCCTGACCTGCTGAGTTACTCCAGCATTTTGTGAATAAACAAAATTGAACATGGGTCTCTGGCGCTGCGTGACAGCAACTCTACCGTTGTACCACTTTGCTGCCCACTTACTTCATAAGTAATGAGCCATGGCGATGCGTTTCTGCCCCGGAGAGTGTATTTAAGGGCAACCGTGTGCGTTTGTGGGTAAACACCAGAGTAACGTCTGATCTCTCACCTGTTACATGTCCACTGTGCTCCTTCAGCTGGTGAATCCTATTCCATTTGCTGCCCTCCTTCTTGAAGATGTGAACCTCGTGACTGTTGGGGGACAGTGCAAATTCTGAGGAAACAATTAGAACATGTAAACCACATGACTGAGCCAGAAACCAAATTAAAGAACCATATGTGCCTGATCTTTGCGTATTTATTTCAGCGAAGTGTTCAAAAACCATGAGGTTAAAGTGAGAAGGGAATATGTATGACACAAAAGGCAATGGGGAACAGAGAGGGAAGGCAAATCACAGGATCCAAAAATTCATCAAAACATCTACTTAGTTTTGGATTTAGAGATACATCGTGGAAACAGGGGCGTTCAGCCCACCGAGTCCACGCCACCCATCAGGGTCATTTATAATTTTTACCGAAGCCAATTAACCTACAAATCTGTGGGTCTTTGGTATCTGGGAGGAAGGTTAATTGATTGGGTGATATGTAAAAATTGTCCCTAGTGTGTGTAGGATAGTGTTAATGTGTGGGGATCGCTGGGCGGCACGGACTCGGTGGGCCGAAGGGCCTGTTTCCGCGCTGTATCTCTAAATCTAAAATCTAAAATCGAAACCGGAGCTCCTGGAGAAAACTCACGCAGTCACGGGGAGAATGTAGAAACTCCGTGTAGACAGCACCCAGAGTCAGAATCAAACCCGGGACTCTGGCGCTGTGAGGCAGCAACTCCATCGTTGTACTCTGGAAAACTAATCACGGGATACTATGGGAAGTTGGTTGATCTACCAGAATAGCCCTAGCCTGTTAAGCATAAAACCTATCACCAACGTGGGTGTGAAGGATGAGTACTGATGAGGCATGGAGGGTTAGATTGTCAGGAAGATGTTGATAATGGCGAGGAGTGTGAGAATGTAAGGAATGGGGAATTGGTGAGGAAGAGGAGACAAACAAAGAATAGGAAACTGGCGGAAGGGTGGGAATTTGGAAATGAAGCACAAACATTTCAAAGCCAGTTTTGCTTGTTAGTCAGAGTCATACAGTACAGAAACAGGCCCTTCATCCCAACTTGCCCATACCAACCAAGATGCCCCATCTACTCCAGTCCCACCTGCTCGCGTTTGGCCCATATCCCCCTAAACAAGTTAGGATAGTTTTGGTAGATCGAGCAAATTCCCTTCATATCCCAGGATATCTTTCCCAGAAGCAGGTGTTTTGATAAATCGTTTGATTCCATGATTTTCACGAACAAGTATTAATGAACTCAAGCAACAACTTGGGAAAAGGGTTAAAACACCAAATGTGAGGCAGCAGCTATCTCTGTGCTTGTAGTTTAATGTCATAAGTGATAGGAGCAGTATTAGGCCATTTGGCCCATCTAGTCTACTCTGCCATTAGATCATAGCTGATCTATCTCTCCCTCCTAACCCCAATCTCCTGTCTTCTCCCCATAGCACCCGACACCCATACTAATCAAGAATCTATCAATCTCTACCTTAAAAATATCCACTGACTTGGCGGCAATGAGTTCCACAAATTCACCACCTTCTGACTAAGGAAATTCCTCCTCATCTCCTTCCTAAAGGAACGTCCTTTAATTATGAGGCTATGACCTCTGGTCCCAGACTCTCCCACTAGTGGAAACATCCTCTCCACATCCATTCTATCCAAGCTTTTCACTATACTGCACATTTCAATGAGGGTCCCCCCCCTCATTCTTCTAAACTCCAGTGAGTAGAGGCCCAGTGCTGACAAAAGCTCATCGTAGGTTAACCCAAGTATTTTCAGGAGGTTTTATTACTATTACTCAGACCCAAAAACCCCGGACAATCATACAACCTTTAGTTTCCATCTGCAATAATTTACAACTAAAAGCAAATGTTTTACATGTGTGAATATCACCACTTTTCTTGTACTCTTCCCCTTTCAGTGTTTCTGGAGACCGTGATTTGTGAATGGATTGAGAGATCCTGGCAGCTTTCCTAATAACTACTCCTGTCGTGTCCTGAAATCATGAGGAGAATTCACAGGGAGAATGCAGAGTCTTTTACCCGTAGAGTAGGGGTATCAAGAACCAGAGGACATGGGTTTAAGGCAAGAGCAGAAAGATGCGAAACTCCCCCTCCTATTCCCACACTGACTTTTCTGTCCTGGGCCTCCTCCACTGTCAGAGCGAGGCCCAGCGCAAATTGGGGGAACAACACCTTATACCCCAGCTGGACAGCTCAGACCCCAGCAGTATGAATATTGATTGACTTCTCTAACTTCAAGTAGTATAAGAAAATAACTGCAGATGCTGGTACAAATCGAAGGTATTTATTCACAAAATGCTGGAGTAACTCAGCAGGTCAGGCAGCATCTCGGGAGAGAAGGAATGGGTGACGTTTCGGGTCGAGACCCTTCTTCAGACTGACTCTAACTTCAAGTAACCTTTGTCTTCCCTCTCTCTCTCCATCCCTCCCCTCTCTCCATCCCTCCGACCAGTCTGACTGTTCTCGTTTACATTTTATCTGTCTGCTTCGTTGTCACCTTGTCCTAGTTAACAATGATCTATTCTACATTGTCCTTGATCTTCATTCACCCTTTGTCTCGTTTTCGCACCTTGCATTTCCTTATCTCTGTATCACCCGATTCAGCCTGAAGAAGGGTCTCGACCCGAAACGTCACCCATTCCTTCTCCCCAGAGATGCTGCCTGAGTTTCTCCAGCATTTTGTGTCTATCTTCTGCCTCTGGAGAACATGGATAGGCGAAGTTTTGGTAAAACTCCATTTTGACCGTGTGTTATGACTTGCTAAATAAATATGTCTAAATCCCTGTGTTGGTTCAATATCATTAATCTGCTCGCAATGACCAAGGAATGAAGCATTCTCCCATTTTTGAATAAAGGACAAATCACATGATCTTCTCCCTCGGCCAAGGATGTTGTTGTGTTATTCATTCACATCCTGTTCGACATCCCCCCTGTGCACAGAACCTTGAGATAAGAATTCACATCCACCCTCAAATAAGAGGAGAGTTCATTCTCAAGCCCATTAACTCGGCCTATTCAATCAGACTACTTCCTCTTCCATTGCTGTCACCGATGGTTTTGATGCCAATGCACACAACTCTGGAATAACCTTTCCTCCGGTGTGCCACTAATGACTTCCGGGTGTTCCGAACACAATGTGCAAACTGATGAGCTCTGCAGACCTGGTGAGGAGCCTCCAGTAACTTACAAACTACCAGGGTTCTGAGGACATTGCAGCAAACTCTGTCTCACTGGGGTTGAAAAGACTTGTGTTCACCCCTTGAGCCACACCAGTTGTTCACCAGGACGTGGCCTGTTAGGTTCACGTTTACTGTCTGTCACATCTATCAAGATACAGCTACAAACGTTGTAGGAGAAAAAACTAAAGAAGGGTCTCGACCCGAAACGTCACCCATTCCTTCTCTCCCGAGATGCTGCCTGACCTGCTGAGTTACTCCAGCATTTTGTGTCTACCAGCTAAAAACCTTGTTTTGCATGCTTTCCAATTGAGTCAGATATCTACACTAATACTATACATAAATAGAATAAAGTCAAACTCAATACCACAGGGGAAGATACCATGCACAGGGGAAGGTACAGAGTGCAGAATATAGTTCTCGCCATCGTAGCACTGCAGTTCCAGAGACAAAGTCCAATGTCCGCACTGGGGTAGAGGTGCTTTGGACGGAACCCTAGTTTATGGAAAGACCATTCAGAAGCTTGGTAACATAGGGGAAGAAACTGTTCCCGAGTCTAGTGGTGCACGTTTTCAAGCTTCAGCCTAATGGGAGCCAAGAGAGGTAGGAATGAGCGAGGTGGGACAAGTCTTCGATTATGTGAGAGAGAGAGAGAGAGAGAGAGAGGGGGAGGGAGGGGGAGAGAGAGAGAGGGGGAGGGAGGGGGGGGGGGGGAGAGAGAGAGAGAGAGAGAGAGAGAGAGAGAGAGAGAGAGAGAGAGAGAGAGAGAGAGAGAGAGAGAGAGAGAGAGAGAGAGAGAGAGAGAGAGAGAGAGAGAGAGAGAGAGAGGAGAGAGAGAGAGAGAGAGAGAGAGAGAGAGAGAGAGAGAGAGAGAGAGAGAGAGAGAGAATGACTATGAGAAGGGGAACTGTGAATTGTTCTGCTGAGAGCCAGCATAGACATAATGGGCTGAATGGCCTCCTCCTGCATCGCAGGCAAGCACAGTTAGTGGAACTCTGAAGTTCAAACCGTGCAGAACATTTTACCTTGCAAACTTGGCCAAAGATTAGTCTGTACTTCTGATAAACGCTCTTCAATGATAGCCAGAGGCAGTTTTAGCAGTTACTGCAATGGCCGCTGGCCAGAGGAGGGAACTTGAATCCAAATGAGGTTGCAATCAGTCAAATCATGCAGTGAACTGACATGTCCACTTGATCCAAAGACTGGAGTGCTTAAGACTGCTTGGCTTATGAGGAGTGTTGATTATCTCCTGGCTGGTTGATCCCAGTGACACGGCTCATCCCAGTGACATGGCTGATCCCAGCGTCTGAGCTGCGAAGGGAAGCATTGCTTTAGTCCTTAAAGGCATGAGGAAAAGATGAGGAAAAACCTTTTCAGTCAGAGAGTTGTATATCTGTGGAATTCACTGCCTCAGAAGGCAGTGGAGGCCAATTCTCTGAATGCATTCAAGAGAGAGCTAGATAGAGCTCTTAAGGATAGTGGAGTCAGGGGGTATGGGGGGAAGGCAGGAACGGGGTACTGATTGAGAATGATCAGCCATGATCACATTGAATGGCGGTCGGTGCTGGGTTGAAGGGCCGAATGGCCTCCTCCTGCACCTATTGACTATTGTCTATAAAGGCAGAGAATAAGAGATCTTCCCGATATAGATGTAAAAGCAGAATATCACAGCTTTCACCCCCTACTACAATCAGTCTGAAGAAGGGTCCTGACCCTTGGAGAAACATCCCCAAAGTCCCCCAGAGATGCTGCCTGACCCACAGAGTTACTCCAGCACCGCGTGTTCTGCTCAAGATTCCAGCATCTGAAATTCCTTGCATCCAGCTGAATGTATAATGATCCAAGTTTTGTTTCCATTATACAGAGGGTGGTGGGTGCCAGGAACACGCTGCCAGGGTTGGTGGTGGAGGCAGAAACGGTAATGGCGTTTAAGAGAATTTTGGTTCGGCACATGGGAATGCAAGGAATGGAGGGACAAGGATTATGTGCAAGCAGATGAGATAAGACATTGAACGTACGTGGACATTGTGGGCCGAGGGGCCTGGTCCTGAGATCGATAAATTCTTTATCAGTGCGGGTGTCAGAGATTATGGAGAGAAAGCAGAAGAATGGGGTTAGGAGGGAGAGATAGATCAGCCATGGTTGAACAGCGGAGTAGACTTGATGGGCCGAATGGCCTAATTCTACTCCTATTCCTTATGACCTTCCTGTGGTGTACTGATTCATATATATATAAGAAAATAACTGCAGATGCTGGTACAAATCGATTTATTCACAAAATGCTGGAGTAACTCAGCAGGTCAGGCCTGACCTGCTGAGTTACTCCAGCATTTTGTGTACTGATTCATGTTTGATGTTACGGCAAAGACTGGGTTGGAGAGGTGAAAGGTTGTTGGTGAGGCCACCTGTTTGATAACTTACTGTGGGAAATCAAAAAGAGAGAGAGAGAGAGAGAGAGAGAGAGAGAGAGAGAGAGAGAGAGAGAGAGAGAGAGAGAGAAAAGGGGAAACTGCAAAACGCTACAAATAAAATCGTGACATCAGCTTCAGAACGCGAATGGAAATCCAGTCAATCATTTCCAAATATGGTCAAGTAATCAGCCCTGAAACAGGAACACGCCCGAGCAAAGAGAGAAGATTAAACAGCAGCACTGTTTAAACAAAAACTTGCACGTGTCTAACGTTTTACACAACCTGTGGACATCCCAAAATATTGCACTTTTTGAAATGTAGTTTTAATGATTTCATGAAGTAAATCAGCAGCCAATTTTCAAGCAGCAAACTTCCACTAACATAATTAATTAAATGACTGCTGCTTTGAGGTTTTAATTGAGGGACATACATTGGGCCAGGTCATAGGTGTTAACTTCCTTGGGCTTATAGACAATAGACAATAGGTGCAGGAGGAGGCCATTCAGCCCTTCGAGCCAGCACCGCCATTCAATGCGATCATGGCTGATCACTCTCAATCAGTACCCCGTTCCTGCCTTCTCCCCATACCCCCTCACTCCGCTATCCTTAAGAGCTCTATCTAGCTCTCTCTTGAAAGCATCCAACGAACTGGCCTCCACTGCCTTCTGAGGCAGAGAATTCCACACCTTCACCACTCTCTGACTGAAAAAGTTCTTCCTCATCTCCGTTCTAAATGTCCTACCCCTTATTCTTAAACTGTGGCCCCTTGTGACATATACTATCTATGTCACAAGTTATAGGAGTAGAATTAGGCCATTCGGCCCATCGAGTCCACTCCGCCATTCAATCATGGCTGATCTCTGCCTCCTCATCCCACTTTCATGCCTTCTCCCCGTAACCCTTGACACCCGTTCTAATCAATAAATTGTTTATCTCTGCCTTAAAAATATCCACTCACTTAGCCTCCACAGCCCTTTGTGGCAATGAGTTCTGCTGATTAACCACCCGCTGACTAAAGAAGTTCCTCCTCACCTCCTTTCTAAAAGAGCGCCCTTTAATTCTGAGGCTATGACCTCTGGTCCTAGACTCTCCCACCAGTGGAAACATCACTGGATCATTAATGCCAGTGAATCAATTACGGTATCATGGTTATCAGCTCTTCCGAATAACACTTTAAACAAAATTATCACAAGCAAAAGATCTCCTTCTTTAAATTCAATTCTGTTTTAGAGATAGAGCATGGATCAGCCCCTTTGGACCATCGATCACCCGTTCACACCCGCTCTATGCTATCCCACTTTCTCATCCACCCCCTACACGCCAGGGGCAACTTTTCAGCGGCTAATTATAGACAATAGACAATAGGTGCAGGAGTAGGCCATTCGGCCCTTCGAGCCAGCACCGCCATTCACTGTGATCATGACTGATCATCCACAATCAGTACCCCATTCCTGCCTTCTCCCCATACCCCCTGACTCCGCTATCTTTAAGAGCTCTATCTAACTCTCTCTCGAAAGCATCCAGAGAATTGGCCTCCACTGCCTTTTGAAGCAGAGAATTCCACAGATTCACAACTCGATTCACAACTAATCAACCTACAAACCCACACATCTTTGGTATGTGGGAGGAAACCGGAGCACCCGGAAGAAACCCAGGTGGTGACAGGCAGAACGTGCAAACTCCACACAGAAAGCACACAAAGTCAGGATCGAACCCAGGTGTCTGGCATTTCAAGGCAGCCGCTTGACCAGCTGTTACAGAACAATATCAGCAGTTTTTTTAATAAACTTTTAATCTGATATATGATCGCCTGTCTTACTAAAAAGTATTCAAACTGATAAAATATTTGGCAGATTATTAAAATATCTAAATGGTTGGATTTATGGAGACGTGAAGGGGCACAATTGGATGAAAGTATTTGAAAACAGAGGGAAAATTTGTTAAACCACTGGGTGGAAAAATAAGATCCATGTGAAGTTGATCAGGCTAGGAGGACATTATTCCTTGGAGTGCAGGAGGATGAGGAGTGATCTTAAAAAGGTGTACAAAATCATGAGGAATAGATCGGGTAAATGCAGAGTCTTTTACCCAGAGTAGGGGAATCAAGAACTAGAGGACATAGGTTTAAATTGAGGGGGGGAAAGATTTAATAGGAACCCGAGGGGCAAATTTACTTTTTTTTTTAGAGATACAGCGCGGAAACAGGCCCTTCGGCCCACCAGGTCCGCGCCGACCAGCGATCCCCGCAAACTAACACTCTCCTACACCCACTGGGAACAATTTCTACATTTACCAAGCCAATTAACCTACAGACCTGCACGTCTTTGGAGTGTGGGAGGAAACCGAAGATCTCGGAGAAAACCCACGCAGGTCACGGGGAGAACGTACAAACTCCGTACAGACGGCGCCCGTAGTCGGGATCGAACCCGGTCTCTGGCGCTGCATTCCCTGTAAGGCGGCAACTCTACCGCTGCGCCACCGTGACAAAGGGTGGTGGGTGTATGGAATGAGCCGCCAGAGGAGGTGGGTGAGGCAGGATCCATCACAGCATTAAAAATAAATTTGGACAGGTACATGGATAGGACAGGTTTAGAGGGATGTGGGCCAAACGCCTATTTCCACGCTGTATGACTCTATGAAACAAAGTACATGACAAAGAGAACTGATCAGTGTAAATGTGTAAGGAACTGCAGATTCTGGTTTCAATCAAAGATAGACATAAAATGCTGGAGTAACTCAGCAGGACAGGCAGCATCTTTTGGATAGAAGGAATGGGTGAGGTTTTGTGTCGAGACCCTTCTTCAGATCAGTATAAAACTCTAACAAGAGTAAAAACAGTTGGAGGAAGTAACTTCAGATGCTGGTTTACAGCAAAGATAGACACAAAATGGTGGAGTAACTCAGTGGGTCAGGCAGCATCTCTGCGGAGAAGGAATGGGCGGCGTTTCAGGTCGAGACCCTGCTGCAGAGTGTCCTCAGACAAAGATAGTGGTGTTGGCTCAGCCACTGCTGGTGTGTGTGTGTGTGTGGAGAGCTGGCTCTGCACCTTCGTCAGCCAACCAGCTAGCCAGCCCCGAGACCACGCCCCATGTCACCACTCTGTGGTTTCTGCAGAAAACATTTCCCCAACATCCTCTCAACTGCTGCAGGCTGCTGCTATCTGCAGAGGCAGGCACATTTGCACTTCACTGCTAGTAAAATACTAACGACCTGTGGGCATGGTTAGAATACAGGAAACCTTGCTGGAGGTCTTACTTTAGCTTAGAGATACACCCCCGGAAGCAGGCCCTTCGGCCCACCGAGTCAGCGCCGACCAGCGATCCCCGCACATGACTCTATCCTACACACACCAGGGACAAGTTACACTTACAAATAGCCAATTAACCTACAAACCTACAGGTCTTTGAAGCGTGGGAGGAAAACAAAGATCTCGGAGAAAACCCACGCGTCACAGAGAGAACGTATAAAATCCACACAGACAGCTCCCGTAGTCGGGATCGAACCCGGGTCTCTGGCGCTGTAAGCACTGTAAGCCAACAACTCTACCACTGCGCCACCCTGGAACCCACAAATAGCATTGCAATAAACGGAAATGGTTCAAAACCCTGGAGTCCATGCCAACCAACACGCCCCATCTACATTAGTCCCATCTGCCTGCTTTTGGCCATGATCCTTCTTTACTTATTCTCTTCATGTACCCGTCTGTATGTTTCTTAAATGTTGCAATAGTACCTGCCTTAACTATCTCCTCCGGCAGCTCGTTCCCTACACCCACCACCCTATGCATCAAAAAGTTATCCCTCAGGTTCCTGTTAAATCTTTCCCCCCTCACCTTAAAGCTATGTCCCCTGGCTCTCCCTACTCTGGGCAAGAGACTCTGTGTCCTGTTCTACGTTAAATGTAAGAAATAAATATAAGGAAAGACCCTGGATGTTCTGCTCTCAGCGAGAGAGTTCATCCAGTAGCCTCTGAATCAGACGTAGGATTGTGCCTGATCATCTCTGAAGGAGAACCTTCTGCTTTGTTTAGTTTGGTTTGCGTTCAAGTCTAACTGGCCAGAAACTAAAAGACCAGAGAGGTAAATCCATCCATATATCATGTCATTCTCCTGCTGGCCAGCAGATCACCCGCCCACACTCACACACAGTTTATTTTCTGACTACTACATGTTTAGATTGACTGCAGTTTTTTTTTTGCTGACCATTGATAAAAGAAGTTCCCAAATTTCTTTCCATTACTTCCTCGGCTTTCTGACCATTACCCCTGAAAAGTAAAATCTTCTCACTATGACACTTTGCCGTCAAAGTTCAATGCCCAGGCGCAAAAAGTTGATGGGAAGAGACAAAGGCCGGTCAAATAAGTTGAAAGGAGCATTTTGAAAGGAAGGAAGGAAAGGAGAAAGACACAAAGTGCTGGAGTAACTCAGCGGGTCAGGCAGCATCTCTGGAGAACCTGGATAGGTGACGTATCACAGAGTGCTGGAGTAACTCAGCGGGTCAGGCAGCATCTCTGGAGAAAAAGATGGCTGAAATGTCACCCATCCTTTTTCTCCACAGATGCTGCCTGACCCACGGAGTTACTCCAGCACTTTATGTCTATTTTTGGCAAGATTTCTGTTTCTGGGAAAGGCGGAGGGCTTGGTGAAGTGAAATTCCGGAGGTTTCTGCTCGGCCCGCTGAGTTACTCCAGCACTTTGTGTCTTTTTGTGTATACCAGGACTTGCAGTTCCTTGTTTTCTACAGGGGTTAGCTGGCATCGCTAATGTTGGGTAGACCGATTTATGCTGCTTGCATTGTGAAGAGTTGAAAGATAAGAAGGTAAGCCAGGCACTAATTCAATATGGGTGGGGATAAGTGAAAAGGAAGGACAGGCTCCAACTTTAAATGACCTAATTTCAACATGCCCAAACTAATTGCCAAATATTTGTTTTTCTGAAGCAGCATTTTGTGAGCTGTGCAAGTCTGGGCGAGATCGGGTTGAGCAATCCTTCAGTATACCAGCGCCTTGCACGACGGGCTGCTTTAAAACATGCCACAACATCACCAAGTCATTTTGTCCCCAGCAATTTGCATTGAAATGTCAGGATGTGCAGGATGAAATGTGGACGCTCCTCATAACATTTCTTTGATGGTTCAACTCTCTCGTTAAAGCCACATTGGGATAATTTTTCCCCATTAACAATTATAAACACACTTTTGCACCACAGTGTTAAGAGGGCGTGCAGCGTAGGTTTACTAGGTTTGTTCCCGGAATGGCGGGTCTGTCATATGTTGAAAGACTGGAGCGACTAGGCTTGTATACACTGGAATTTAGAAGGATGAGAGGAGATCTTATCGAAACGTATAAGATTATTAAGGGGTTGGACACGTTAGAGGCAGAAAACATGTTCCCAATGTTGGGGGAGTCCAGAACAAGGGGCCACAGTTTAAGAATAAGGGGTAGGCCATTTAGAATGGAGATGAGGAAAAACTTTTTCAGTCAGAGAGTTGTGAATCTGTGGAATTCTCTGCCTCAGAAGGCAGTGGAGGCCAATTCTCTGAATGCATTCAAGAGAGAGCTAGATAGAGCTCTTAAGGATAGCGGAGTCAGGGGGTATGGGGAGAAGGCAGGAACGGGGTACTGATTGAGAATGATCAGCCATGATCACATTGAATGGCGGTGCTGGCTCGAAGGGCCGAATGGCCTCCTCCTGCACCTATTGTCTATTGTCTTTTTGCTAAAGGTTGGCATCTCCAAAGATAAAAAGTCACTGAAACTGTAGGACTGAAATGAGAAGAAAATGCTTCTCTCAAAGGAGAATTCTCAAAATTCGCTTCATCGAGAGACCCTGGAGGTGCAGAGATTAGTTGCATTCAATGCAGAGACTGATGGATTTCCAGATTCTGGAGGAATCAATTGCTATGATGCTACAATGTTGAGAACTATATTCTGCGCTCGGTATCTTCCCCATTGTACTGGAGTTTGACTTGATTGCACATGATCTGTTTGGATCGCAAGCATCCCAAAGCTATTCACTGCACCTCGGTACACGTGACAATAATAAATAAATTTAAACCTAAAGACTTGGAAAAATACACAAGATCCCCCCCCTTGTCCTCGTGAGTAAAGTTGCCTGGGGTGCTCGGGAGGGGTATTTCACTGTAACAGAAACGCCGCAGAGATCTCTGGAATCGAGGAGGGGGGATTCTGTCAAGAGACTGCGTTTAGTTTTGTTTAGTTTAGAGACATTGCCGATACAGGTCCTTCAGCCCACCGAGTCCGTGCCGACCAGCGATCATCCCGTCCGTACACTAGCACTATCCGACACACACAGACAGGACAATTTACAATTAATATTGCTGTGGACTGCGGTTCTGTACAACTGCTGAAGCCAGCCACTCTGGGCTAACAGGAAGCAGGGTTTGATGGAGCAGTGAGGAGCATCGAGTGCCATCTGCATTCGATTCACTTTTGCTCTCTCATCTTTAGCCCATCTGGATTACACATCACTGCACAGTCAGTTCCAATGAATTTCAGCTAAATACATACATTCCGAGGTCCGTGAACTGGAACTGGCAGCCACCATAGGGTTCTTTTTGTTGGGACTTTTCAAATAATCTCCAGTAAATAGAACAAAGCAGGTCTTTGAAATGTGTGTGGAAGCTGCCGCACTCGAATATATAACTCACCAAAGTCAGGGCAGTGGGATCACGAGAGTCGGTTACAATCCCAGGAGGCGCACTTTGATTGGTCAGTGTTGTTCTTATTATGTTGGCATGCCCAGCAGGAAGCCAACAAGAACACTTTTGCAAACAGGCTGCAGTGGTTATGTTGGGATTTATATATAATTTATGCCTTTCTTGTCGGAAGAGACAGACTGAACGCAAATAGTTAGTTGGTATGCATTTGTGCCCGGCAACTCAAGCAGTCACAGAAACTGGCCCTTCGGCCCAGCTTGCCCGTGCCGACCAAAGATGCCTCAAGATTACGCAATTAAAAATCAATTCTTTCCTCCAACTCCCTCCCCAGGTGAAATGTGTTCATGCCCATTTCAGGATGGTTTCAGAAAAGAAGGGTCTCGACCCGAATCGTCACCCATTCCTTCTCTCCAGAGATGCTGCCTGTCCCACTGAGTTACTCCAGCATTTTGTGTCTATCTCATGAACAGTTGTCCATAATTGTTGATACTTCCCCTTTCCCCCCCAACTCTGCTCATCCAAAGCACTGGATTGCAACCAGACCGACAACACTCAACTTGAGAGCTTCTCAGGAAGCAAAGTACGAGGCAGAACAACATCAGAAGACATTCTCATTATGTGCTCTGACTTAAGGAAGTGAAAGAAAGTGCCTAAAATAGGGACAAAGTTGTGGTGTAACTCAGTGGGTCAGTGGCCTTTGTCTAACCATCTTCCAGTCAAAACCCCCCCTCACCTGCATCCACCTATCACTTGCCAGGCTTTGACCCACCCCCACCTCTCTGCCAGCTATGCCCCCCCAACAACAACAATCTGCTTGAAGAAGGGTCTCAACTTGAAACGTCACCTGTCCACGTCCTCCAGAGATGCTGACTGAACTGCTTTGCAACTCCAGCACTTTGAGTTTCAATCCCATTGAGCTCTTTATCCAGCTAAACCCTAATAAACCTGCAAGTTATTCATAATCCATTTCCAGAGTACAGACTAATTTCTGCTGCTAAGATCTGTTTTCTGTGCTGTACGATCGAAGTGGAGCAGTCTTCAGAGCTGATCTACTTTTTCTATTAGCGATGTGGAAAGTATTATGTTTCTTTGTCATCTATTAGATATTTTGAATCTAAACCACAGAAATCATAATTCCCAAGTTGTCAGACCGAGCTGGAGAATGGCATTCAAGGCAGTAACAAACATTGCAACTTGTACAGCGATGATTCACAAGTTCCATTCAACTGAAGTAGTGACTGTGGTGTGGCTCGTTTAAGAAAGATCAGCTTAAAATCTCTGACGTTGGTTATCAGTGGACATGAGACTGCCAGTCTGCGATCGCTTTACTTGTGGGAAGCCCAAGCTGTTTGATCGGCGATGTGCTTGAAATACTCACGGGTCCTGTCTTTATTCCAGGCATGACAGCTGATTGGTTCGAGCAGGAAGCTGTGGTAAGACATGGCTGATGTTCTGCAACTAAAACAGATGGAGACAATTAACGTCGGCCAGAGTCCAGGACCGATACACACACAGAACTGCTTGAAACAACTGGTCACTGAACATCAATGGCCCAGCCCCCAGCCCCAGATAAAACACATTTATACCTACCTTGTAAAGTCCATTCGTCATAGGAGCAGAATTAGGCCATTCAGCCCATCGAGTCTACTCCGCCATTCAATCATGGCTGATCTAACTTTCCCTCTCAACCTCATTCTCCTGCCTTCTCCCCATTACCCTTGACATCCGCACTAATCAAGAATTCACACAAAAACACCACATCCTGCTGGCATGGGGACACAAAGAAACTGTTGATGCGGGAATCTTGAACAAAATACAAAGTGCTGGAGGAACTCAACAGGCCAGGCAGCATCTGTGGAGGGAATGGACGGGTGATGTTTCAGTTCAGTTTAGTTTATTCCCATGTGTACTGAGGTACAGTGAAAAGCTTCTGCTGCATGCTAACCACTCAGCAGAAAGACAATACATGATTACAATCAAATCCACTTACAATGTACAGATACATGATAAAGGGAATAACGTTTAGTGCAAGGTAAAGCCAGCAAAGTCCGATCAAGGATAGTCCAAGGATCACCAATGAGGTAGATAATATTTCAGCACTACTCTCTGGTTGGGGTAGGATAATTCAGAAGCCTGATAACTGCAGGGAAGAAACTGTCCCTGAATCTGGAGGTGTGCGTATTCACACTTTTGAACCTTTTGCCTGATGGGAGAGGGGAGTAGAGGGAGTGGCCAGGGTGCGACTCATCCTTGATTATGCTGCTGGCCTTGCCGAGGCAGCGTGAGGTATAAATGGAGTGAGCTGTACACATTTTGGTTTGTACGGGAAGAAGGGAAGGACACTGGCCACAGAAAACTCACTTCACTTCCTAAAATATCTGGAGCATTTTTCATAGAGTCATAGAGTCCTACAGCACAGAAAGAGGCCCATCGGCCCATAGTGTCCGTGCCGCCCGTTACCAAACACAGTCTAATTTTAATCCCATTTTCCAGCATTTGGACCGTAGCCCTGAATGTTGTAGCATTTGAAGTGCCCATCCAAATGCCTCTTAAACGTTGTGAGTGTTCCTGCCTCCACCACCACCCCAGGCAGTGAGTTCCAGACTCCAACCACCCTCTGGGTAAAAAAGTTCTTTCTCACATCCCCCGAAACCTCCCTCCCCTTACCCTGTATCTATGTCCCCTCATTGTTTTCATTAGTTTCTGGTTCCAGATATGTGACCCGTTTAGTTAAAATTGAATCCAATACTCCCCCTCCTCCCACGCTCAATCCTCTGCCTACGATATCTTTGAACTTCGCTTTCAATGAACACTGTGTGGACATTTCTCAAGCTGATGAATCCAAGAGAACTCATTCGGATTGTAGATGGTGAATTCAAGTGGAACATAGTGTAAGTGTGGCTTGCAGTGGTCATGAATGGTCACTGGTACGACATCTAAACTTTGTTAGCTCAGTTGTCGTTTTCTGCCTGCTTGGTTGTATCCTGTATTAGTTTCAGCCCAACAGTGCCACAGAGTCATACAGCACGAAAACAGGTCCTTCGACCCAACCAATCTATGCCAACCTAGATGCCCCATCTGCTCTAGTTCCACTTGCCCGGCGTGCAGCGTAGGTTTACTAGGTTAATTCCCGGAATGGCGGGACTGTCATATGTTGAAAGACTGGAGCGACTAGGCTTGTATACGCTGGAATTTAGAAGGATGAGAGGAGATCTTATCGAAACGTATAAGATTATTAAGGGGTTGGACACGTTAGAGGCAGGAAACATGTTCCCAATGTTGGGGGAGTCCAGAACAAGGGGCCACATTTAAGAATAAGGGGTAGGCCATTTAGAACTGAGATGGGGAAAAACGTTTTCAGTCAGAGAGTTGTGAATCTGTAGAATTTTCTGCCTCAGAAGGCAGTGGAGGCCAATTCTCTGAATGCATTCAAGAGAGAGCTAGATAGAGCTCTTAAAGATAGCGGAGTCAGGGAGTATGGGGTGAAGGCAGGAACGGGGTACTGATTGAGAATGATCAGCCATGCTCACATTGAATGGCGGTGCTGGCTCGAAGGGCCGAATAGCCTCCTCCTGCACCTATTGTCTATTGCCCGCATTTGGTCCTTATATCCCTCTAAACCTTTCCTATCCTTGCACCTGTTCCAAGTGTCTTCTAAATGTTATTATAGTTCCTGCCTCAATTAGCCCCCTCTGGCAGCTCATCCACATATATCCACCGCCCTCTGTGTGAAAAATATCAAGTCAATAACAAAGCAACAGCACTTTCAAAGGTAGACAAAAAATGCTGGAGTAACTCAGCAGGTCAGGCAGCATCTCTGGAGAAAAGGAATGGGTGGCATTTCGGTTCGAGACCCTTCTTCGGACCCTAAACAACACTTTCAACATCTCTCAGGGGCGGCACAGTGGTGCAGCTGGTAGAACCACTGCCTCACAGCTTCGGAGACACGAGTGACCTCAGCTGCTGTCTGTGTGGAGTTTGTCATCTCTCCCTGCGACCGCGTGGGTTTCATCCCACAGCACAAATTTTGGGGGTTTGTCGGTCAATTGGCCCTCTGTAAAACTGCCCCTGGCGTGTAGGGAGTGGGTGAGAAAGAGGGATAATGCAGAACTAGTGTTAACGAGTGATCGGTGGGTGGTAGGTGTGGAATTAGTGGGCTGAAGGGACCGTTTCCATGCTGTATCTCTAAACCAAGCTGCACAAATTAACCCTCTTTGCTCCACTTCTCCATCACAGTTTCCAAAGAAATCCCACCTACCTTTATTACACTGCTTAAATTCATCCTACCCCTAATGCTTCACAACGTCTGTTGTTCAATGAGTCTCAACATTCACCTTCAAACATGCAAACACAAAAAAAAAAAAAAATGCCTTTAACCTAAAAATTAAGAAAAAAAGACACACTGGTAGATTCTGGAGCTTCCATGTGCAATCTGGAGCTGACATCAGCTCTCCTGCACACAAAGAACATATTTCTTGGTTGGGAACAGCCCACAGAAAGCAGGAACAAAGTAAAACAAAAAAACAATCTTCATTATGCTTCTAATAATTGTTTTGTCCACATCATTGCACTCGGGGCATTCTGTGGGACTCTGTCCAGTTTATGGAATACAAGATATTGTTCCTTTGCATCCTAGATTCCCACAATATTAATTGCACAGGGAGCTCCACAAAACTGCCCATTTTTCTCTGGTGATTTGGTATTTTCCAAGCAAGAGAAGCAAGCATAAATTACATCATTGTTAGCACGAAAAGTTACACGGACCATCATTACCAAGCTCTGCCCCGATGAGTCAAGATCGAGAGGTTCCGCTTAAGGGAAGAGAGAGAGAGAAAATTCACAAAGGGAGCTTTTGTTTTTTAAGGAGGAAACATCTGAAAACTTCGAACCTACCTGTAAACAATTAAAAGGCAAAAGATTCCAGTTGGAAAGTTGAGGGTTTTCTTTGTTTTGTTGTTGCTGTTGTTGGAGAGAAGCTGCCTCGGTTCATGGACTCTGTTCCGTCAACATGAACGGCGGTGCAGTTGTAAGAGAGAGAGAGAGAGAAAAGGGCTGAGAGCCGCACTCGATCCTCCCCTACTTCCCTTTCCTCTTGCACAGTCTGATGCGACCACTTCCTGGTGTGGGCGGTTGACTCCTCCACCAGTTGCCTCTCAGAGCAGAGCTCAGCTCCACTCGTCCCTCCCTCCCATCCACCCACCTACCTCAACAACACTCCCACAGCCACTCTGACCAGAACCCGCTCTTACAGCTCAGTTGCAATAAATGGATTAACCCTCTGTTGGCCGTACAATAATAGTTGAGCCAAACTGCCAATGGAAACATTCATTTAAACCAGTCGTCAGTGGTTTATCTAAAATGTTGTGTAGGGAGGATCTGCAGATGCTGGTTTAAAACGAAGATGGTCGCATAAAGCTGGAGTAACAACTCAGCGGGTCAGGCAGCATCTGTGGAGAACATGGATAGGTGACGTTCCACAGAGTGCTGGAGTAACTCAGCGGGTCAGGCAGCATCTCTGGAGAGAAGGAATGGGTGAAGGAATGGGTCAGCTGTATCCCTTCTCTCCAGAGATGCTGCCTGACCCGCTGAGTTACTCCAGCTTTTCGTGTCTATCTAAAACGTTGCCCTGGTTTTGCGTATTCCACTAAATCTAACAGGTCAAAGGCCGTTTAACCCATCGTTTCTATAATAGGTTTTTGAAAGAGGATTGTAGGAGACAAGTCACACTGGATCAAAGCAAATTCAGTACAAAACAAATTCTGTCCTGGGTTGCCCCCTCGACTCAGTGCAGGTGGTGGGAGAGAGGATGATGGCAAAACTAACATCGCTGCTGGACAATGACCCACCCCATTCAGGACACTGTCACTGCACTGAGTAGCTCCTTCAGTGACAGACTCCTTCACCCCAAGTGCGTGAAGGAGATATAGGAGGTCCTTCCTTCCCGCTGCTGTGAGACTGCACAACCAGCACTGCTCCCAGCAGACGAGTCAACAATAACAGCTAAGAGCATGCAGAAAACTGATGACAATTTATGTATCTTTTATTTATAATGAATGATCTCTTGCTCTCTTGCTATCCACTTTGCTGCTGTAACACTGTAAATTTCCCCGGTGTGGGACGAATAAAGGAATTTATTATTATTATTAAAGGATTGAAAAGTCTTGTGCTTATGGAAATGTATAGATGTAAATCTTTTTATTTTGTCTAGAAATGTTGCTAAATATGAATTAATGCCTTCAGGAAAGAGTAAAGGTATGTGAAGGAGTGAATCTGAATGATAGAACCTGGAGGACTGTCATATGGTCTAAACATGCTAGAGGGCATTTTTCCTTTTTCGAAGATGGTATATGGTACACAGTTATTTTCACATCAAGAGGAACGTTAGAAGAAAGAGATCATTAGAAGAACGCAAACAGTGAAGATTAAGTTGATGACCAGCTCGGCTCGGTGTTGGGACCGCAGCTATTTACAATATACATCAATGACTTGGATGAAGGGATTAAAAGTACCATTAGCAAATTTGCCGATGATACAAAGCTAGGTGGCAGTGTGAACTGTGAGGAAGATGCTATGAGGTTGCAGGGTGACTTGGACAGGTTGTGTGAGTGGGCGGATGCATGGCAGATGCAGTTTAATGTAGATAAGTGTGAGGTTATCCACTTTGGTGGTAAGAATAGGAAGGCAGATTATTATCTGAATGGTGTCAAGTTAGGAAAAGGGGACGTACAACGTGATCTGGGTGTCTTAGTGCATCAGTCACTGAAAGGAAGCATGCAGGTACAGCAGGCAGTGAAGAAAGCCAATGGAATGTTGGCCTTCATAACAAGAGGAGTTGAGTATAGGAGCAAAGAGGTCCTTTTGCAGTTGTACAGGGCCCTAGTGAGACCGCACCTGGAGTACTGTGTACAGTTTTGGTCTCCAAATTTGAGGAAGGATATTCTTGCTATTGAGGGTGTGCAGCGTAGGTTTACTAGGTTAATTCCCGGAATGGCGGGACTGTCATATGTTGAAAGACTGGAGCGACTAGGTTTGTCTACACTGGAATTTAGAAGGATGAGAGGGGACCTTATCGAAACGTAAAAAATTATTAAGGGGTTGAACACGTTAGAGGCAGGAAACATGTTCCCAATGTTGGGGGAGTCCAGAACCAGGGGCCACAGTTTAAGAATAAGGGGTAGGCCATTTAGAACGGTGATGAGGAAAAACTTTTTCAGTCAGAGAGTTGTAAATCTGTGGAATTCTCTGCTTCAGAAGGCAGTGGAGGCCAATTCTCTGAATGCTTTCAAGAGAGAGCTAGATAGAGCTCTTAAGGATAGCGGAGTCAGGGGGTATGGGGAGAAGGCAGGAACGGGGTACTGATTGAGAATGATCAGCCATGATCACATTGAATGGTGGTGCTGGCTCGAAGGGCCGAATGACCTACTCCTGCACCTATTGTCTATTGTCTATGACGTTTTCGGTCGAGACTCTTCAGACTCTCAGTATTTGTAAAGGGTAAGGTTTAAATCATACAATAATGTAGGGATGGATGGGTATGGACTTTTGGGGCAGTAAAAATAAGATGGGGGGAAAACACTCAATTCAGCTGAGCTGGACGCAGGTAGCTGTTGGTAATGTAAGAGGGAATGTTCAAGAAGGCACAAAATCTGACTGATTATGTGTAAAACTGTTAGTCCCGCTCCTTCGTGTAATTTTATACAGTTGCATCTGATCGCAGCAATGCGAAACCCAAATGCTTCATGGCCACATTACGAACTTCAACTTTAATAACTTGAACTCAATAAGAATTTTTTCACAGGCAGACCCGATCAAACTGGCTGGTTGCAGAAACGAGAGGCTCAAACCATTTTCACCCTTGCCAGCACTCGATGCACATGAGAAACACTGTGGTTCCTCTATAAGGTTTGAGCCGGAAGCAAGAATCAACAGTGAGAGAGTGGGACAAGTTGCAGACAGGAAGCTAAAGTGTTGGTTAGATTGTTTCCGCAGACCAGAACCATTGTTTGGACAATTTAACCGGCAGAGGGGCTGAGTGCAACACCAAGATCCATTAGAAGCTCTAATGCAAGGGGTATGAGTTGCTCATCCCAAATAGGCATTGTATACACTTCAGTTGGGATTTGGTGCAATGGTTCCTTCATTATTACATATAGACAATAGACAATAGGTGCAGGAGTAGGCCATTCAGCCCTTCGAGCCAGCACCGCCATTCAATGCGATCATGTCTGATCACTCTCAATCAGTACCCCGTTCCTGCCGTCTCCCCATACCCCCTCACTCCGCTATCCTTAAGAGCTCTATCCAGCTCTCTCTTGAAAGCATCCAACGAACTGGCCGCCACTGCCTTCTGAGGCAGAGAATTCCACACCTTCACCACTCTCTGACTGAAAAAGTTCTTCCTCATCTCCGTTCTAAATGGCCTACCCCTTATTCTTAAACTGTGGCCCCTTGTTCTGGACTCCCCCAACATTGGGAACATGTTTCCTGCCTCTAATGTGTCCAATCCCCTAATTATCTTATATGTTTCAATAAGATCCCCCCTCATCCTTCTAAATTCCAGTGTATACAAGCCTAATTGCTCCAGCCTTTCAACATACGACAGTCCCGCCATTCCGGGAATTAACCTAGTGAACCTACGCTGCACGCCCTCAATAGCAAGAATATCCTTCCTCAAATTTGGAGACCAAAACTGCACACAGTACTCCAGGTGCGGTCTCACCAGGGCCCGGTACAACTGTAGAAGGATATACCATAGTACAGTGAAATTCTTTTTTCCATACAGATCAGCGAGATTATTGCTTTACATAAGTACTATCCCCGGATAGCACATCATGCAAAGAAACAGCCCACTAAGTCGAAATGCAAGAGTCGCCAGGTTCTGGCGCCATTTCACAGTCCCAACTGAGTGTGGGTTTTCTCCGGGTGCTCCGGTTTCCTCCCGCACTCCACAGGTTTGTAGGTCAATTGGCTTGGTATAATTGCAAATTGTCTCCGGTGTGTGTAGGATAGTGTTAATGTTTGGGGTATCACTGGTTAGCCAGTGGACACTGTGGCCTGTTTCCATGCTGTATCTCTAAACTAAACTAAAAGCAAGAGTCACCGGGTTTTGGCACCATTTCACAGTCCCAACGGCAGCTGGCCACAAAGGCGAATTGTCATCCCTCTCCTCGCCCAGCGATCTTCAGCCGTCATGCCCCGAGAGCACCTCCCGCAGCCGGCCTCCAAGGCGCGAATGGTTGGACCCTGGTTCTTCTTACCGGCCCTCTGTTCAGCATCTGCCATCGTTGCCCCCCACCTTCACTCCGGTTCCCGGTCTACAGGTTTCGTTCAGAGATACAACACTGAAACAGACCCTTGGGCCCACCGAGTCTGCACCGACCGACCCGTGATCTCTGCACATTTAGACGATCCTATACACACTGGGGGCAATTTACATTTATACCAAGCCTATCAACCTACAAACCTGTACGTCTTTGGGGCGTGGGAAGAAACCGTAGATCTCGGAGAAAACGCCCTCACCATCACTGCTCAGGTTTCGGGGACTAATGAATGGGACATTCGCAAATCTCCATTCGTGCGTGAATGAGGGCGGCGTGAAGATGAAAATGGTTCCTCCCTGACTTTAATCTCGTCAGCCGGACATAAATTCAACACACAGGAATCTGTGCCTCTTTTACTTTATTTCACTCCTCAATTTTTTCTTGATGCCTCCCCTTAATTAAAGGGAGTGCTGTTAAAATGGTTTTACAGTCCACAAATAAACAGAGGTCTCATTTATTTTGCCAGCACAGGAAAACAAGGGGAAAGAAAAATCAGCAAAATGTTTAGGAATTTGGATTGGTGGCTGCCTGAATAACCAGCCATGGAGACATTGATGAAGGCCTTCTTCTGTCGGGTTCTGCCGAGGTTTCTAACCTGCCTACACCCTGTGGTTCACATTCCTGTTGAAATACAGATATACATTTCATGTTATGCTTGGTCATATTTCAGGAATGTCACAGGCGAGTTTCCACCACATTCCACAACGCAAAGCTAGATTGGTCTTGTGGTTCATGATGCAAAACCCTTTTCAGTAGCCAAGGTCTGCAAAGTATTTGTTGCAAATAGATTGCTTCCCGAGTGGGAAGTGACAAAAAACAGACGGTTAAGGGTTAAATCCTTGAATCCATTCAAGGCTCTGGAGATGGAGCCTGAAGAGGTTTATCAGAATCCTGCCTGGGTTAGAGGGCTCTAGCTACAAGGAGAGGTTGAATAAACTTGGATTGTTTTCTCTGGAAGGTTCAAGGTCTTGGAGTCACGCTGATAGAAGCATGGAAAACTGAGAGGAATAACAGGGTAAGACAGTCAGAAATGTCAACGTTTAATTTAGAGTTAAGATACTGCCCTGAAACTGGTCCTTTGGCCCCACCAAGACCACGCCAACCAGCGTACACTAACACTATCCTACACACTAGGGACAATTTAGCCAAAGCAAATTAACCTACAAACCTGCCCGTCTTTGGAGTGTGGGAGGAAACGGCAGCATCCGGAGAAAACGCACATGGTTACAGGGAGAAGGTTCAAACTCTGTACAAACAGCGACCATAGTCAGGATCGAACCGGGGTCTCTGGCGCTGAAAGGCAGCAACTCTACCGCTGCGCCACTGTACCACCTTGGTACCAGAATGCTGCTTGAATTAGAGGGCACTAACTACACGGAGAGGCTGGACAAACTTGGATTCTTTTCTCTGGAACGCGATATACAGACAATAATAAACAGGAACCTTTGAAACTCAGTTTCTGAATTAATCTATTGAGTTTCCACAGAAGGTATTTAGTTTAAAGATACAAATTTGGGCAATCATGTCCATGCAGATCAATGATTACCTGTACACCAGTTCTCTCCCACACCAGGGACAATTTGCAGAAGGCAATTAAGCTACAAACCTGCACGACTTTGGAATGTGGGAGGAAACCGGAGCACCTGGAGAAAACCAACACGGACACAGGAAGAACGTACAAACTCCGTACAGACACCACCCACAATCCGGATCGAATCCATCTCCGCCACATCTACACTAACCTGCAGAATGGTGAACATCTAAACACCCACTTTTTAAAAATGTTATAAGCTCTGTTGAGATTAACTTTTTTGATATTTATTTGTTACTGTTCAATACCTATTTACACATCAGTGGCCTTCTCAATTCTGTTTGTTAATATAAGAAGATAACTGCAGATGCTGGTACAAATCAAAGGTGTTTATTCACAAAATGCTGGAGTAACTCAGCAGGTCAGGCAGCATCTCAGGAGAGAAGGAATGGGTGACGTTTCGGGTCGAGACCCTTCTTCAGACTGATTGTTAATGTTTCGCCTTTACTATCATTCATTTATACAATGGCTAAATACCAACTCAAAATGTTTATTTAGTTTGGTCAGAATATTTCCATCAATTCCTGTATTATTTCAGCAATTATACTCTACTTTAAATACCTTTCTTTATCCCTTTAGTGACCTCGGATTCAAATGCCATCACTTTTCTGCATTTGCCTTGACAAAGAACTAACGGTAATAATATTGAGAAATCACAACTTTAGAAAAGTTAAATATCACCATTTAAATGTTTTATAGTAAAGTCACACAATGCTTTAAAATATACCAAAGTGCCCATTCAGTAGCTTTGCAAAACATTCTACAAGTTACCAGAGCCATAGGTGCCACATGGAAACAGGCTCTTCGGTCTAGCAAGACAGCACCAGCCATCAACCACCTATTTACACTAATCCTACGTTAACTCACCATTTTCTACACCACACATTCTCTCACTCGCTGACGTACTTTGGACAAGTTGCAGTCACTAATTAATCTGTTAACCTGCATGGTTGCGAAGCAGTGGAATTGCTGCCTTACAGCACCAGAGACCCGGGTTCGATCCTGACCTCGGGTACTGTTTGTATGGAGCTTGTACGTTCTCCCTCTGACTGCGTGGGTTTTCTAAGGGTGCTCCGGTTTCCTCCCATGCACCAAAGACGTACAAATTTGTAGGTTAATTGGCTTTGGTAAAAATTGAAAATCGTCACTCGTGCGTAAGATGGTGCTAAGTTACGGGATGGTCGCTGGTCGGCATGGACTCGGTGGGCTGAAGTCCGTTTCCATGCGATATCTCTAAAGTTTTGGGG
The DNA here is from genome assembly GCF_053455715.1 of Rhinoraja longicauda. NCBI lineage: Eukaryota > Metazoa > Chordata > Chondrichthyes > Rajiformes > Arhynchobatidae > Rhinoraja > Rhinoraja longicauda. The sequence goes on from NC_135973.1 coordinate 4,678,360, forward strand.
ATGAGGGAGAAAACCAATGCACCCAGAGGAAACCCACCTGGCCACGGAAAGATGGAAACATCACACAGACTGTAGGAGGCAAGGTATGAAATGGGATGTCGAGAACAGTGAGACAGGATCTCCACCAGTTGTGCCCTGCAACCCACTTGAATGTAAATGATCAAATCTGCTTTAATTATTAATAGATGCCGAACGCAGGAGGAAATATGCAAGAGGAGCCAAATTAATTCTCCTTATCAGCATCTACATAGAGTCAGAGACATACAGCAGGGAAATAGGCCCCTTGTCCTAACTTGCCCATGTTGGCCAACATGTCCCTTCTACACTAGTCCCACCTGTCTGCATTTGGCCCATATTACTCTTACCTTTACTATCCATGTACCTGTCCAAATATCTTTTAAAATGAAGAGGGGTTTAAAAAAAAATCCCTTTTCAATGGAAAGGGAAAGTGAAGAAAATTGAAACAGATTACGCAACCCCAAGTAAGTGTAAAATATTCTAATACACCATCTCTTCGGGAAGGTATTACATTGTCCAAATGGGTTTAATTTTCCCTTGATCTACTCCGTAACAGATTGGAAATCCGTCATTAATTCTTACAAACCAAACACAGAAAAGTCTGCATTACCTTTTGATTGATACGAAACACGCACTTTTGTGTCGTTGAGACCCATCGTAAATATTCAATGTGGAGCTCCGAGATGCCAAAGGGTTAGAAAGCTATTGAAAAGTATTGCTGAAAATTAAGGACGTAACATCAAGCTGTTTAGCAACGTTGAACAAGGGAGACCTCTCTGCTGTGTTGTGAATCAGGAGTGCACCTCTAATAAGGGCAGTAGCTTGTGGGTACTGAAGCATTGTAGACGGTGAGCAATTCGCAGCCATAGGCTGCTTCTCCAGCACACGTTAATCAGCCAAACTGACAGATTGAATCAGATTTTCTGCATATCTGTGTATTGTAGATACTGGATTAGTGAATCTGTCACAGAAGATTAATGTGGTTCCCGTTTATTACTCTGCGTGCCTTCTTTGTACAGCTAGAATGGCTATTAACTGTTCATAAGGATTGGAGAACAAAGGATGAATAGAGAGAAACATATTGCATTGAAACACAATGGACTATTTCTGCGGTACATCAGTACATTCTGTTCAGAGCAGATTAAGGTCAGAAGACACAGGAGCAGAATTAGGCCATTCAGCCCTTCGAGTCTATTCTGCCATTCGATTGTGGCTGATCCATTTTTCCCTCAACCCCGTTGTCCCACCAAAGCGCGCACTTGGATTTTTTTTTTTCCTGCAATCAAAAAATGTAAATGAACAACAAAGAGGCAAGATAAGAGCGAAGTTTTGTAGTGTTTATTTTCTAGCAGACACACTACATAAAAGTCCCTTGAAATTAGTGTACATTACTACCCTCTTTAGGGCAAAACCCTCAGAGTACTGCAGAAACTGTTTTGAAGGGAGGTTTAGCTAAGAAAAAAAGAAAAAAACCCACTTCAAAGCAATTCCTTTAAAATCAAATCAAAATTCCCGGAATTAAGTGGCGGAGCGTTGATTTCAGAATTTTGTCAGTGCCTTTCCCGGTGTTTGTTTTGAAGATTTGCTGACCAGCTTCTAGCCAGTTGCATTTGGAGGTGGAAGGAGAAGGGCTCTTCCTTTCACACGGTTTCATCGGCCTAGATTGCAGAGTTTCTTGTTCACATGATACGCATGCCTTGGATTGAGGATTCCAGAGTCTGAAAGCAAATTAAGAATGCTTAAGTGCTTGGTGGCCATGAAGAAAGTTAAAGTTCTGGCGAAATAAATGTTGGCAACACTCAACAGGTCAGACAGCAGCTTTGAAGAAAGAAAGAGTTAGTGTTTCAGTTTGATAACCGTTCATCATTCTCATCAACTTCTGCAATATTTTGGGGTGGCACTGCGGTAGAGTTGCTGCCTTGCAGCGCCAGAGACCCCGGTTCGATCCTGACTACGGGTGCTGCCTGTACGGAGTTTGTACGGTCTCTCTGTGACCACGTGGGTTTTCTCCGGGTACTCCGGTTTCCTCCCACACTCCAAAGACGTGCAGGGTTGAGGGTTGTTGGCTTCTGTAAACTGTCCCTATTGTGTAGGATAGTGCTAGTGTACGGGGCAACCACTGGTCAGCACAGATTCGGTGGGTTGAAGGGCCTGTTTCGACGCTGTAACTCTAAAGTCCAAGGTTTCACCCTCATATACTTCTGGAAAAATGTTGGAATAAAGCTTCATGTAGATTTTTCAGATAAAATTGAGAGAATCCTTTTTTTTGGGGGGGGGGGGGGGGGGGAGCTGATGGGTGGTTAGCAGAGAACAGTAGATAATATTGGGAAAGAATATAGTCACTTGGACTTTAAAGTAAATGATTTCCAATTAACTTGGTACATGGAAACAGGCCTTTCGGCCCACCCAGCCCATGCCAATCATCGATCACCCGGTTACACCAGTTCTATGTTATGCCACATTCACATCCACTCCCTAAACACTAGGTTGAATTTTACACAGGCTTATTAACCTACAAACCCACATTTTTTGGACGTGGGAGGAAACAGAAACCGGAGGAAACGCAAGTGGTTACAGGGGGAACGTGCAAACTCGACACAGACAGCACCCGAGGTCAGGATCAAAGCCGGGTCTCTGGCGCTGTGAGGCGGCAGCTCTACCAGCTGCACCACCTTGTTATTTAAATAACAACATGTTCAACAAAGACTGGATACTTAACATGTGGATGTGAACAAATTTTACAAATACTGACCCTTCCTAAAATAAGTACTTGAAGTTCCCTAAAGTTGTGAAGAAACTGAACACCAATACATTTGGACTGGTTATGGTTTAAAATATCAATTCCGACTGCAGTTTAAGTCAGTGCACACAATAATAAATATGAATTAAAAAACACAAAAACATTCCATGCATTGTTGAAAACAGTCAATGTTCCCAAAATATTACTTCACCTTCAAATCCCAAATTGTCATCGCACCGTCAATCCCAGTAGTGCAAAACTTCCAACAATCTCTCTTATCGCCTTCATATATGGAGACTTGGCTTGAGAGAGAGAGAGAGAGAGAGAGAGAGAGAGAAAACACGAGTTACATTACAGAGTACAGCATGCTTATGATTGCAAACAGGTTGGGGTGGGAAGGGGAGAAAAGAGAGCGAGTTTGCAGAATAGAAATGAATCCAAGCTACATTAATACTCCACAGATTTCTTTATCTAACCCTGTCAGCATTTCAATACAACAGACTGGTCTGTATAGGAATTTTATTACGGAATTTACGAGACAATCCACAGCTCCCATCTGAAAGACCTCCCTTTATTAAACAATCTTGGTTATAGTCTTTTCTATGTTGGAGATTTACCATTTAATTATAAGTGACATTGACAGTCACAGTCAGCAATATATTCTCAGGGTTCCCAAACCTAGCAAGCGACAAATCTGTTGAAATCCCAACTTGCAGTTAACGTTTAGTACCAAAATATGTTATTATTCAGAATCCATTCAGTATCCTGTACACTGTGGCCAGCTTGATTGTAATCATATATAGTCCTTTCACTGACTGGATAGCACACGACAAAGCTATTCACTGTACCTCGGTACACGGGACAATAAACTAAACTCAACCATTCTGGATTCTGGCAAGATTGTATGGCTGAATTGAGTTTGGAATGGAATGGAATACCTTATTGTCACATGTGACAAGGCACAGTTAAATTCTTGTCTCGCATACCCAAGGTCCTCCATTGTTCTCCCCTGCCCCCTCCTCCCTGTCGTCCCCTCACGTCAGCTCCCCCATTGCTCATTGCTCTTCACCCTCCCTCACAGCGGTCCCCCATGCCGTGTCCCCCTTTGTTCTCCCCCTCTCCCTCCCCTCACGGTGGTTTTGTGCCACATTTTTTGAGGTACAGTGAAAAGCTTTTGTTGTGTGCTAACCAGTCAGCTGTGGCTAACCTTGAGTGACCAAAGTTTCCAATATATTGATTTTGGGGATTCCTTCCTGAAGCAAGCAGGCTGCATTGTTCGTGAAGATTGTCCACTTACGTGATGCTGTTCTGGTGGAGGGTCTCGAGTGTGGTGTTTCGATCCTCTGTGGTAGCCCTTCTATCCAGATTGTGGAAACGCTGCATAGCAGAGATGTTGCGTTGAATGCTCTGCTTTGGAATGTCTAGCTTGGAGATGTAGTTTAAAGAGCCACGATCGTCGTATACGAAAAGCATCGGACAGCAGTCATGGCCCTAAGGTGTAGAGAAAACTGTATAATGGACTCTACAATTTAATACTCACTAAAGTTGAGCTGATGAAACATGCATAATTTCATTATCTCACACAATATGGTTAATTTATATTTGTAATCAATAATCAGAAAAGAACTTGCATTGAAAAATATAAAATGCAGAATTACTAACTATTGCACAGAAATAATAACGCAGTAATCACATTTAAGCAGTTGCTTAGAAATCAGTATTTAGACGCAATACTTTTGGTGGGGTGAGCACGTATTCTTCCTTGCCCCCCCTCCCCCCAGCACAATTTTACCATTTGCAGTCCCGAAGTCTTTTGCTCCAATGGGATGTGGTAGAATGCTGCTTTCAGCCCTGAGAATGGAAGCTTGGATACCAGCAGCCTTCAGACGCACATGCTGGTTCACCATAGCCAAGTCTGCCCCAGCTAACATGGGCCCTTCCAAGCACAAAATCACTGTTCACGACACACATCCGTCATTACCTCGCTTACCAATCCCACAAGCTGACAAGTCTGCTTGGTGTAGGAAAGATCTGCAGATGCTGGTTTACACCAAAGACAGACACAAAATGCTGGAGTAACTCAGCGGGTAGGGCAGCATCTCTGGAGAGAAGGAATGGTCGACCCGAAACGTCACCCATTCCTTCTCTCCAGAGATGATGCCTGTCCCGCTGAGTTACTCCAGCATTTTGTGTCCACGACAACTTGATAATGCGTTATATATCCCAAGGGTTTTGATTTGTCCCGATTTATTGATCCGATTATTTTTTAGAATGAGATCAAGTGACATTGTGACAAATTCTTTATTCTATCTCAAACAGGTTTGATTGATCTTAGAGGCTTTTGTAACATGAAATCAAGTAGTACTCACTGCTGCCACTATGCTAGTTTCAGAGACAAAAATCACACTCAACAGGGGGAGAAATTCAGTCTTCATTTGAGAAACCCTAGAAAGAAAGATTACACTTAAATTCTAACCACTTATCTTTCAAACATCCTTAACCAACACCATTTTATCACCTATTTCCCATTGTAAAAGTAGAACCCCTGAAGCTGTGAAGATCGAAATTTGGACAGAAGCAGAAGCCTCAATTTCTAATCAAGTAGCTTTAAAAACAATTTCAGAATCCAAGCCACTATCAGAAACGTAGTTACCTTTACATTATTGTACTTTCCAGAGCAAGTAGAATAAAAAAATAATTCTCTTCGCCCTCAAGTTTTGATTTCTTGGACTTCTGGGATGTATGGAACAAGATTTCATAATGGCTCAGTGACTAACATTAGGCGAATAAAACTTCAAAGATGGCTTGCAGTCCACACAACTGGAGGCAATTTTCTAACCAGAGGCAGACTTTTCTGAGCAACCCCTAGGTGGTCTGATGTTCCACACCACTGTTTGCAATGGATTTAGACAAGTGAAAGTGCGACTGCAAATATCCCCACATACAGTGATTATATTAACAAAGAGAAAAATATTAATGAGAAGCTTCTTCATCTGAATGTTTCAGATGCAATGAGGAAAGGTGATCCACTCAACGTCATTTTAAGGAATGAGGTTGGTCACATGGAACAAATGTTAGGAAACAATGATTAAAATATTACAAGTTCTATATTGCCACAGTGAAGAAAAAGAAACAAAGAAAATGATCAAGAAGAAAATATTAGCAAAACCACATGAGAAGGCGAGGCAGTTGAGATACTGGATAGGGCCAAAAGCCATAAAGAGGAGGTACCATAGAGGCAGGTGGAAGTAAAAGTCTGGGATAGAATCAGTCACTGGGATGACTATGGATTATGAATTATGTTTATTTAATGAGGTAGCAACAAGTATCAATGGAAAATCATTGACTACATGCGGTTTTTCAAAAGGCACATGATAGATTTGTCACCAAAACGGAATCGTATGGAATGAAAGGGGAAGTGGCGGCATAGACGTGAAAGTAAGTTAGGGAACAATGGCATAGTGATTGTGAACTGTTGTGTTCTATTGGAATAGGGTACAGTTGTGTTCTGGAGAATGGGCATCCTTCAAAGGTGGAAAGGACAAATACACAGCAGATTAAATTTAAAACCTGCAAAGTGCAGAATTAGATATTTTGATGGAAAGTACAAGGCAGGAAAATGTCATCTAAAAATCCCAACTGTATAGGGGGTGAAGATCTGGGGCCACAGTTGCACAGATTATTGAAAGTGATGTGACAGGTCAAGAACGTAGTCCATAAAGCGTACTGTGAATTTTACATGCAGGATAGAGTACAAAACAAGGGAATTTTGTTAAACCTCTATTAAACCAATTGGCCACAGCAGTACAGTAGGATGCATCGCTTCTGTATATTGAAGAATGCCTCTATTGTGTGCATTTCAAGAAGGATTTTACAAGGGAAATTAAAGTCTTACAGAAAAGATTTCCCAGAAAGATTCGAGGATGAGATAATTTTGCGCATGCTTTGTTAAAACTGGGGCTGTTCTCCTTAGATCAAAGACACTCGAGAGATTTGATAGAAGTACTGAATGACATTAAATATCTAGTCAGTAAATAGGGAATCACTCTAAACTATGGCAGATGTCATAAATTTGAAATATAAACATGAAATTCTCCAACACTCAGCAAGTCAGGCAGTATCTGTGGGGTGAGAAACAGAATTAAGGTTTCAGGCTTACACAGTTTAATATCACTTTGAAATTAAATCATAAATATACCCAGATTATTTATTTTTTATTTTTTAACAGTTCTCATTGATAGAAGGATCAAGAAACGAGGAATAGAAATTTGCAAAAGAACCAAATGGAGACACCAAGATTGTGTGGTTATTTGAAAATGCTGATGGGTGCAGATTTCAATAAAGAAATAGATCATTCAAAGCACGACACAAATGATCAGCTTTTGGGGGAAAAAGCAGGTAAGTAAATACGTAAATTTCTCGTTGAAAAAGACACCTTGTAAAGAAGCGTGTTTTGAAAACTACTACTGCAAGATGAATGCCAAATTTGGATGTCGGCTTACATGATGTTACACTGACACCATGTGGTCCAAACATGCATTACATGAGAAAACATTACTTAAAATGAATTGTAATATTTTACATTCATTAGAATTTAAAGTGAACGGCGATATGGAATCATTCACTTTGTACAAAATCTCTTTTCATTTCTGCTTAGCGGATGTGAGAAACCAATGTAAATCATCAAATTTAAATGAGTAAAATAGTTTTGAACAAAACATAGCCTGAACTTGTCATGTGATAGGAGAGGAATTAGACTCCAGCCCATCAAGTCTACTCCGCCATTCAATCATGGCTGATCTATCTCTCCCTCCTGACCCCATTCTCCTGCCTTCTCCCATAACTTCTCACACCTGTACTAATCAAGAGTGTATCTCTGCGTAAAAATACCCACTGACTTGGCCTCCGCAGCCTTCTGTGCAAAGAATTCCACAGATTCACCACCCTCTGACTAAAGAAATTTCTCCTCATCTCCTTCCTAAAAGACCGTCCGTTAATTCTGAGGCTATGACCTCTAGTCCTAGACTCTCCCACTAGTGGAAACATCCTCTCCACATCCATGATCCAAGCCTTTCACTATTCTGTATGTTGCAATGAGGTCCCCCCTCATTCTTCTAAATTTGTACAGGTGTGTGGTAGAAAGCATACTGACTGGTTGTATCATGGCCTGGTTTGGCGACTCAAACCACCATGAACAAAGGAGATTGCAGAGAGTGGCAGACACTGACCAGTCCATCACAGATCCTAACCTTCCCACCATCTAAAGGGATCTATAAGAGGTTGTGCCTCCAAAGAGCAGCCAATATCAAAGACCCACATCACACAATCAATTCACTCCTACCATCGGAAGGTCCAGAACTCCGAAATCCGTAACCACTTGGCTTAAGAATAGCTTCTTCCCAGCAACCATCAGGCTGTTGGACACCAAACATCACTAACCTCAGCTCTAAGGACTTCTGGTTTGTATTAGTATCATGGTCGTTAATTTATTGAATTTTTAAAAACAATCTGTTCCAATTGCATTTATGGTTCTGTTAAGCTGCTGCAAGAATACTTTGCTCCATTGTCTGTACATATATATGACAATTAAACACTCTTGACTTCTTGACTCTTGAATCAGTAGAGCATTCAGTAGCAAAACTGAAATCTTCTTAAGATATACCCATGCATCAATATACTGTAACAAGTTCATAAATTCTAGTAGCAGAATTAGGCCATTCGGACCATCAAATCTACTCCGCCATTCAATCATGGCTGATCTATCTTTCCTTCTCAACCCCATTCTCCTGCCAATGCCCTATAACTCCTGACATCCTAACATAAAATTAAATTAAATCATAAATATACCCAGATTTAAAAAATCAAAGCAATCTTTAAGACTCCTTAACTTATTATAATTTTTTTTTTTTTTAAGGCCAGCACGAGCCTCAATTCACCTGAAAAATAAAGAACAATACTTACGTCATATTTCTACCAGTGTCAACAACAGATACAGTGCTGTCGTGACTGACCCATGCCAGGCGGTTTCCTGTGGCAGAGAAAGAAACACTGTGGACCCATCCACCACTACTGGCACCACCAAACTCTGCCATCACCTGTCCAAAAGGCATTTTAGAACCCCAAGGTGTGGCCACAGGCTTTGTGTCTACTTCTTTAATGTACGCAGAAAAAACTCTAAAGGAAAGATAAAATCGTATTGTGAGAAGCAGTTTGGTTGACGGGAAAGCTCTAAAGTACAATTTAATTTAGTTTAGTTTAGATATACAGAGCAGAAACAGGCCCTTCGGCCCACCGAGTCCGCGCCAACCAGCGATCCCCGCACACTAATGCTATCCAACACACACGAGGAACAATTTATAATTATACCAAGCCAATTAACCTAAGGAGTCTTTGGAGTGTGGGACAAAACCTAGAGCACCCGGTGAAAATCCACGCAGTTCATGGGGAGAACGTACAAACTCCATTGAGGGGAGAATGTACAAACGTAATATTTATCATAGCTTTTTTACTATTCGGGTCAAAAGAAGTGAGAAGTGGAGATCTTCACTGTGCTTGTGTTTAAATGTTCACAACATAAGCAATGGAAGCAAGACCAACATGGCTTTTCAAGCTCTTTCAACATGCAACAAGATCATGTCTGAACTGATCTTGATTCAGCACCACATTCCCGTACAAAGCCCATGAATAAGTCACTGGAAAAGATTTGCTGCCTCACAATTTCCCATGGGTAACACAAAATGAAAAAAGTTTAAAGGAATTTTACTTCCATCTGAATACATTGGAAGCTTGTCAATTCAAATTTTCCTGACAATTGTCATTAAATATTTTAAATAATTTTAAATTTACAATGAACGCTTTTTGAAGAGAATGCATTTTTCTTAAATTTAGATACGTGACTTTACAATAATTTGTGTGGGGTAATTTTTCTGTATGATTGATTTGTGCAACTGAGAGAACTTTGTTGTGAAACGAACAAGAACTGCAGTGGATCTTACCTGCATTTGAAGTCACATGAACCTGCTGCCAGTAAGACATTATTGGGATGCCAGTCAAGGCTAAGGATAGTAGAACGAATTGGCTTCTTAATGTGTTTACTCACCCACCTAAACATGAAAAACACAGCTGGTGAGATTATGACCCAACAGATGCATTTGTTTATTCAGAAAAGATTTTAATGACACTTTATTTACAATTTTAAGTTCATTTAGTTCAATAATCTCTCTTCATTTCTGCACATCCCCTACTTCTCTATTTTGAAGTGCATTGCTTCAAAGCAGATGGACCCAGTTTCCAGGCCTTGATTGGACTACACGTGACGACATTTCATATTTTTCTGTTTTAATGGTGGAAAACCTTTTAATCGTATTTCAGCAACTCCCAGGCTACTCTTAACACCTAGCATTTCTGTTTATGAATGTTTTATTTGCTATTATTGTTCTTCTAATTTCTCTATATTACAACCTAATCTTTGTGCCTTAATAGCTTTATTGCACCTTCTTTAGAGTTTTGTGCTGCCAGCAAACTTGGAATAATTAATCTGCGACTCCTTATTTAAATCACTGACATTGATTCTAAACTATTGAAAACTGAAACCACCTTATTTCTATTGTATTTTCTGTCTGTTAAAATAATTTTCAACCCATGCCAATATATATATATTTTTAAATCGACAACCGCCCAAATGTTACAATAAAGAACAATGTTCCTATGAGTATTGTAGACATGTATGCCAGAGGAAAATAAAACTACAACACTACCAACTACCCCAATACAAATAGATGTTGAAAACTTAAATTGCCCTCAAAGGCACTCTTGTTTTTTTAAAACAAAAATTCACTTACCAATCATTTTCCCCTTCAAAGTAGCACACTGAGATCAGCCGGGCACCACTGCCTACAGCAAACTTATTTTCCTGAGGAGACCACTTAACAAATGTGGCAGCACGATTAATTCTTAGAATGACCAAGGTTGGCTTCCACACACCGTCTTTCTGACTCCATACATAAGCATTACGGTCAGCACCACAGGTCACAATGCGATCACTCTGGGGAGCCCAATCAATGCCTACACAAACAGTAGCAAATGTCAGTGTAAATTCATCATGGACATCAGTATCCAGAAGAACACATCCTGGCAGTAAAATGTAAACAGAGACACAAGGAACAGTAGATGCGGGCTTACAAATAAAGACACAAAGTGCTGGAGTAGCTCGGTGGGTCAGGCAGCATCTCTGGAGAAAATGATTACGGGAGATCCAGCAGGCCTTGGCGGACTGACACAAGTGTTCAGCGAAATGGCCGCCTAGTCTACGTTTGGTCTCTCCAAAGTAAAGGAGGCTACATCAGAAATACCAAATGCAGTAGATGAGGTTGGAGGAGGTGCTCGTGAACCTCTGTCTCACCTGCAAGACCTGCTGTGGATGCGAGTGCGGATTTATAGGGTCAGGTATTACATCTCCTGTAGTTGCAGAGTTGCTGGGGAAAGTTCCTGGGGAGGAGGGGTGGTTCGGGTCGAAAAAGGGTAAGTGAACCAAGGAGTTGCGGAGGAAGTGGTCTCTGCAGAATGGAGAAAGGAATGGGGATGGGAAGATGTAACTGGTGTTGGGATCATGCTGAAGTTAGCAAAAATGTTGGAGAATGATTTATTGGATATGGAGGCTGGTGGGGTGAAAGGGAAGGACGAGGGGAAATTTAATCTTGGGGGTAAGGGGAAATGAGAGATGAAATACAGGACACAGGAGGTGCAGGTGAGGGATCTATCTGCCTGCTGGAGCGACCGCAGGCAGTGAGAATGGGCCCGCACCTGTCCTCCATTATCACCCTGAGTACTGGCACACCACAGGGCTGTGTTCTGAGCGCCATGCTCTACTCCCTATTCACACACGGCTGTGTTCCTGCATTCGACACCAACACCATTGCCAAATTTGCAGACGACACAACAGTGATCGGGCTGATCACCAACGGTGATGAAACAAACTACAGAGCGGAGGTACAGAACCTGGCAGACTGGTGCTCTGATAACAACCTGTCCCTAAATACCACCAAGACCAAGGAGCTGATCATCAACTTCCGTAGGTTACACAACGGGGAATACGCCCCGATCTTTATCAACGGGGACAGTGTGGAGAGAATGTCTAGTTTCAAGTTTCTGGGCACTCACATTTCAGAGGACCTCACATGGTCCAATAACACTGCTGCGCTGGTCAAGAAGGCACAGCAACGACTGTTCTACCTAAGAACACTGAAAAAGTCTGGTCTACCCCAACAGCTGCTGACGACCTTCTACCGCTGCACCACAGAGACCATCCTAACACATGGCATCCCTGTGTGGTAACTCAGCTGCATGGAGGCAGAGAGGAAAGCTCTTCAGCGGGTAGTCCATAGAGCTCAGAGGACTATCGGAACACAGCTACCAGCCTTGGAGGGCGTCTACAACACACGATGCCTCAGAAAAGGCACCAGCATCCACAAAGACTCTTCACACCCCTGCAACAGTCTGTTCGAACTTCTACCATCGGGCAGACGATACAAGGCCTTCTACGCCTGCACATCCAGACTCAGGAACAGCTTCATCACCAGGGCCATGAACCGGTCCTGCTGAGTGAACAGTGAACCGGCACAGATCTACTTGCACTTTATTCTGTTTTAAACCGGTTCTAATTTGTTTCATTGGGTTGTTTAAATGAATACTGACTAGCTAATTATTTTATTGCATCGTATGGGAGGCGCATTCCCAATCTCATTGTACCCCTGTACAATGACAATAAAGATATATTGTATTGTATTGTATCTATGACAGCAGGGAGATACCACATTTACTAAAGAAAGAAAGAAGACATCTCAGATGTCCTAAAGCCTCATTTTGGGAGCAGGTATGGCAGAGACAGAGAAACTGAAAGTAGGGGATAGCGTTTTTTGCAAGAGGCAGAGTGGGAGGTGGTGTAGTCCAGATAACTGTGGGAGTCAATGGGTTTGTAAGAGACATCCCCTGTGATGGAGGCAGAGAGATCAGGAAAGGGGAGAGAGGTGTTTCTTTCAAAGAAGAACTGGAGGGCCCCAAAGCTGAAGAAGGGTCCTAGCCGGAAACATTGTCTGTCCTTGCCCTCCACAGATGCTGGCTGACCTGCTGAATTCCTCCAGCACTTTGTTTTTTTCCCCAACATATCCAAGCAGCGTGGGATAAATTATAAATTATTCTCTGCTGGTATATCTGTTTGCTTGGATTTCAAAGGACCCAAAGAAAACAATGAGAATGTTAAGAAAATGTTCCGTTTAGGTTTCAGATTTTTCAACTACTTCAGCTAACAATGTAAAAGTGGTTTTACTCCAATACATGTCTGACATTTAGTAGCACCATCGAATTAAAACACTTTGTCTTATTCAGCTGACTGAAAATTGTTAAATATAATCAACATTTTCACAACATTGGCAATCCCAATTCCAAATGAATTTCACGTGTAAATATCCAAAATAGAAATAAAGTTGTTTTTGTACCTGTTATTCGACCATTATGCTCTTTCAGTTCATGAGTCTTGATCCACTGATTGCCACTTTTCTTATAAATATGAACCTCGTGGTTATTGGGACTAAGTGCTATCTCTGTGGAAAACAGGAAAATTTGAAAATTCACAATATACAAATGAGTGATATTTGTGTGTCAAATATAAAAATGCGTTTGGGCATTTCAGTAATGATGCCATGAATATATTGTCAGCAACTAATCTTGCAGTCCAATATGACAGCAATGTTGCATATAGGGTGTATTTCAGACTCACAGTTGCCAGGGTGAGGGATGATGGATCAGGGTGGAAACGGCCCACCATCTGATAGCAATTTACAAAGTTAAAAAGTCACAAATGGTCTTAAAACAGCTATGCCTTTTTCGATCGAGCTAATTAAATCAGGAGGATTCACTTAAAGGCATTTATTAAGTGGCCTTTGAGGACTACGAAATAGAATTAAGCAAGTGAACTCAAGAATCATTGAGATAGGAAAGACAACTGTCACTTGCGCCCGAGACTCTAGAGATTAACACTTTCACCTACTGCTATATACTTATTCTTGAACCGAAAAGCTCTCAAACATCTTCAAAAACTATTGGTAATCAAAGAACTGTTTCTGACAAAAACAGAGGTCACAGAAAGAAATGGCCCATTTGACTCAACTTATGTTGTTGTCCATCTCTACACAAGAAAATACATCTCAATTACCCGCTATGCCTTTATTCACCTTATTCATCTTCAACATTCACTGTTGCTGCATCAGACACCATAAGAACATAGATTGCAGAGCTTCTCAAATCTGCAGAAAGATATCCTTTAGGTGTCATACATTTACTCTTGTATCTCCCCCACTTTGCCCTAAATTCATGAGGCTACTGTAAAAGTCTCCATTTTATATATCCATAATTCTCTTCTGAAAGCATTGCCACCCACTTCACTTTTATTGTACCTTTGTCTAAATATATTTGTTCATGAAAATGTAGTATATTGCCCAATTATCTATATTTCAGATACAAGGCTAACTAACCCACTAAAACAAACAAGTTTATTGGTTACTTTCGATACTCTGGCAATATCCATATTCAGTGGAACTATGATATCTGATTTAGAACGGTAACAATATTATTCCTACATTCTGTCAGCACTTGTCTTTTGTCTTTCTTCAGTCTAACAAATTAACCTTTCTAAAAACCCATTCATAACAATGTCACTCATCTTACTTTCAGCTATAACAGACTCATCTCTGCTTTGACATCCTTCACTTCAGAAAAGGAGAATGTGAAATACTTATCAAATGCCTGCATAATATTTTTGATTTTTGTTTATGGATTGATCATTTTCTCATCTCAGAGATACCACCTTGTGTAACAATTCAACTCAACTGACACACTTGTGAAGTAGTTGTTCCTTCTGACAAAAGATCCTACAGATACCATTTGAAAAATGCTGCAAGACAGGAGTGTTACAACATTTTTTTAGTTTGCAGATCAAAAGATCTCTGGTTTGAACACAATTATAAGGGTATCCTTTTAAGTTTGCTATCTCATGCAAATGCAACCACAAAGTTTTCTCGGGGGCAACTTATCACATTACCGAGCAGTAAAAATATCCTTAACATGTGATTAACCAGCCATTCATCCATCACTGGCCACTCCCAAGGCAAATAAAGGCAAGTGAAGAACTTCTCAAATTAAGTTGAGACTTTTGGTTCTTTGGAATAGCCTCATAGCCTCAAGTAACTTGTCAAGTGCGCAGATTATTTCTAATCCAGTTATTTTAGTGGAAATTGTTACAATTCTGGATGCAATTTGACACATTTACAGTACAAGCATGCTTGTTATCTGTGGATCTCTACATTATCACAATAGCAACATTTTTAGATTTACTGTTCCGTCATACAATCTAAGATATAGCAATGATAACCAGGAGATTCAACATAGATACCCGACCCTGGAAACAGGCTTCACTGACGTACAAACTGCAAAACAAACCATTATTATTTCCCACAAAATACTGACCATTCTTGCCAATTTGCACGGACATCACAAAGTGAACTTACGTGTCCGATCTTGATTCCAGGCATGACATGTAATTGGTTCAAACAAGAATTGATGGCGAGACATTCTACTTTCAAAACTTCTTTATGACCTTCACTAAACCTTGAAATATTATAAAAGAGGGAAATAACATTTCAGTGTTTTGAACATTTATTCAAAAATTTCAAAACTTAAAATCACTCCTATTATTTTCAACAACTTATTCCAAATCAATGCTAACAAGAAATAACCCAAGTTCTTTGGCCTCTTCCTTTGGCTATGATGGACTAGCATGTACTTCCTAAAAGAGTCATTCTTTCTGGTAACACACCTTATACTCCTCCCTCGTTTAATCAATCATGGACCACCAAGGATAGTAAGGAGACCTTGAGAGAATAAAGCATTTTCCTCTGCCCTTCGGCAATTTCTTAGAGAAATTCCGTATGAGAATTTGTAACAGAAGTTTTTTTTATACAAGTTTGGTATCCTGCATGCAAACAATGTAACACATCCTTTAGAGTTGGCCAAGTAGGTTACAACCCCAATGCTGGGGCCAATGGCCTAGGAGAAGATGCTAACATTGGCCCACTTATCATGAGTGGAATTTGACTCATTTTGTAGGGAGATTGTTGGTTATACCTGAGACTTTTTGTTACCCATGTTGAGCCAAGACAGAATCTCAGTGCAGAATGGTATCACCATTCTCCTTCTTTCTAGTTGTAATACTGTATCGCACCTCCAACAAGCTTCCCACTGCAATAATGTTAATCTTACAACTGAATGGGTAGTTGTCCACCATTTCCACCCCAGCACCAAGGTCACTTCAACTTCAGCAATTAAGTTGCAGTTCATACAAATTTGGAGGTTAAGTCATTGTTAATTCATTCAATGCAGCATGCACTAGAACGGGCTTTAAACAAACATTCATTAAACAATCCTCTGTTAGCTTGCCTCCTGACAAAGACACCCTTAAAAAAAAGGACATTTTCAGTATCTCAGGAGTAACCTTATAGCAAAGGCAGACATTGCATGCAAAACTCATCACCAGCTCCTGCATGGCTGGGAGTAAATCTACACTTTGGAGAACAATCTATCATAGCAATTACAGCTAGAGTGTAACTGAGTTGTCAAAAGTTACTGACATGAACTCAACATCTTGCCATGTTTGCACTGTGGCACCAAGGTTAAAAACTTATTCAGAATAAGGGTTAAAGGGCATGATTCAACCAAACATTTGTAAAACAATGTCTAAGTGTTAAATATAGCAGAATGCACAGTAACGCCATTGTTGCACCTAAACGCACTTTCCAAGTGCCAAAATGAAATGTTTGAAATATTAAATTCAATCAAATTATGAAATTCAATCAAAACATGGATGGAAAAGAGATTCAATCAGGAACTGAACATTAATAATATGGAAGCAATTAAACAATCCAGATTTAAGATTGCCTAGATAACAGAGTATGTAGCAACAGAGGTTAGATTCATGCCTTGGTGTGGCAAGTTTACTTAGACTCATGTAAACATTCCAGCTGATTAGTTATGAAAAATGGAATCTTAGCACAGGTACATGGAGAAATCTGTATTTAGTTTTAGGTTAGTCTAGTGTAGAGATACAGCATGGAAACAAGCCCCTCAGCCCACCGAGTCTACGCTGACCAGCGATCTCTGCACATTAACACTATTCTACACATACTAGGGACAATTTACATTACACCAAGCCAATTAACCTACAAACCTGTATGTCTTTAGAATAACCTACAAACCTGTTTGTCATTTGGGAATATACCACTTACCAAAACAAGCAGTAAAATATCTGAAATTTTACCGTCTACCATTTACCCATAAGAATTTCAAGAATTTACATTTTGCCCAAGGGTAAACTGCTGATTTCAGCTAAAGTAAAAGGGCTAATTGAAGCACACATTTTAGATTTACAGAGAAACAACTTTAAAATTTATTTCCAGATATTGATGCGACATATCCAACAATACTGCAATGCAAATAAAACCCAATCAACTTTTTCGTCCTACTCCAGTAAATGAGCCATCAGTAACTTGAATAAAATGGAACTAATCATTTATTTATTTTATTCCTGGTACCAAGATTTGCATGAAGTGATTATACATGGAAAAAGTGTTACAATTCAAAGTCAGGATTTGTATTATTTGACGAAAAGTCGAATTATTCAATGATTTTAATATTTCAAGATATTGCGGATTTTCCATCCTAAAAATTCTACATGCCAGAAATGCATGAACAGAGTACATTGTGTATTCGCATGTGTATATATTTACTCTTTAAAACAAAAGCTTAATTTTTGTAACAATAACGTATTTTTTTAAATTGTATGGCACTTTACAGGAGACATCATTCAGCACAAAACACCTTCTTCAGTCTGAAGAAGGGTCTCGACCCGAAACGTCACCCATTCCTTCTCTCCTGAGATGCTGCCTGACCTGCTGAGTTACTCCAGCATTTTGCGAATAAACACCTTCGATTTGTACCAGCATCTGCAGTTATTTTCTTATAACACAAAACACCCTGTAGTTTCCTAATCCTCCGACTTTAATGGCATGTCATACATTCTTTGAATCAATGTCTCATTCTCAAGAAGATCTGGGTTGCATAGGGATACAGGTAACAGCAATTGCAATAAAAGGCTGAAGAGCATTAATGGAAATGAGCGTTGCCACTCAAAGGATGGCACAATGGTATCATTTGCAGTTGAATTACAGTCAGCAATTATTATAATGCTGATGCTGTCTGGAAAGAGCAGTTGGCAAGATTTTAATATTGCTCTAATACATTACTCTATGTGGATTCTGCTCCCCTAGATCAGTTTTAGATTTCAGTTGGCGGTTTCAAGAAAATGCAAAATTGTGTACCAAGAAGCGTTAATAAATTAGTAGAAACTGCAAGGAACTGTATGTAGATACTGGTTTACAAAAAAAGACAAAGTGCGGAGTAACTCAGCATTTAGGCAGCATCCCTGAAGAACATGGATAGGTAACGTTTCGAGTTGGGACCCTTCTTCAGACTTGCTAGTATATATAAACGTCACCTATCCATGTTCTCCAGGGATGCTGCCTAAAGTGCTGAGTTACCAGCAATTTGTGTCTTTTGTTTAGCATTAATGAATTAAATGTTTGGAACTTTCATGGGTCAAATATACTTCAGTCTGGAAAGGACAAACCGATATCCTGATCTGGGATGATATTCCTAGAAAAATGAAGGAATCAATCTGCAATGCTTTTTTTCGCCCACCTGTAGATTGTGTTGCAATATTTTTCATTAAATATTCCATTCCATTCTGTTGTTGCTCATCAGTGAAAGGGACATTTCAGGTCAATGATTTTGCACCACAACTAGAGAAAGTTAGAAATCACAATTGTTCAAGTTTGCAAAGGGGGAATTAGAGATCACGAGAGGTTGAAAAAAAGACTCTAGCATTGGCTGAGAGAGCACAGTAAAAACTTGTTGATTGCTGCTGATCTGCCAGGAGATAGAAATAAAAGGAGATGAATAAAGACAAGCGAGAAAACCAAATACTTGAATGCAAGATATTCACGTCTTCACTCAATCTCCTATTTCACTAACTTTTCAGAAGTTCCCACTCTCCATTTCATTGCATTTTTCCCTTCCATCTCTCCATCTCCTAAATATTGTATTTCTAACTTTTGCTAGCTCTGATAATGGTCATTGACTTGAAATATCTGTGCCTTCCTCTCCACAGATGCTGCTCGAGATGGTGCGTGTTTCCTGCATCTTCTGCTTTCATTTCAGATTTCCAGCATCTGCAGCTTTTAGTTTTGAGTTTCCATTTCAGAATATTGTTATCCCAAGAGCATCAAAATGATTTTGAGTAACATAGAGAAAACAGTGGGATATGACAGTGGGAGTCAATCACGTCATTTTCAGCTTTTTTAAAGTCCTGTGAATTTGAGAAAGGACAAGCTTTTTTTTTTTAAAAAGGCCATAAGATTGAGGAAAGTTTTTTTTCCCATCTCTCCATACATCTCAAAACGAATCTTAGCCAATAATTTGCCCATAAACATTATTGGTTTGGTCAGAAAATGCAGAAGCCACTTTGCAAGCTCCAAGGTCATACAAACAACAATACAAATAATTGAGTTGGTAATCATTAGTGTCATTATCTGTGGAATAGTGATGAAGTTTCTGCTTTTCAAACAAAACCATGGGGATTTTTTATGCTCACCTGCCCAAAAAACAAACAAGAGGTCTTGGTTAAATAGACATGAAAATCGGTACCTCTGCTAAAACTTTGCTCGCTATTGCATTGAATTATTGGTTTATATATCTTACCCTTGATGAATACCCGGAAATACAATTCATAAAAGCTATATAGACCAATAGGACATTTTCAAATGTGATTCTCAAGTAATTTTGTAATAAACCTTTGGTCTGCAGTATCAATTAATATTTCTATTGTGACTCTTTTTTTAATCTTTGATCAGAACACTTTACATTCCTACTCTCATACCTCATTGCTTCCCCCACCCTATTTGTACTTCAACCTAATGAGTCATGTTTCAGTACACTGATGATGCGAGAGATTGTAGCAATCTTTCTTTGAAGGCTGAACATATTTCTGTGCAACCTTTTGTAACAATATGGTATCCAACCCCTACTGTATACGGAAATAAAGGAATAGGTTTTGAGTCTTGCACTTAATGCATTTTTCAAGTGCAGTCATCCTGGAAATCTCTTTAAAATCAATAATGCTTAACATTATATGCAATTTCATAGAATTATTAAAAAAAAGCCCAACAGTGACCGAAAAATCACCTTTCAAGTTTTGCTGATTGACAATTCTCTGACCATCAGAGGCCCATGTCCAAGTGCCACTCAACGCATCTGAACACACCTTATTGCAGAGAAGATACATTCTTCATATGGCAACCTCTCAGTTTCAGGAAAACTGAGACCCTGTTCTTTGCCAGCTAAATTTATGGGTCTTTGGAGCATGACCAGAAAATCCTGTTCCTGACCAGCATTTATTTCTCGACCTACACTTAGAAAGAGGATCATTTACCTTTTAACCATTTATCAACCTAACCAATGTTAAACTGGTTGGCTAGTTAGGCTTGTCTAAAGAACAAAAATAACTGCAATTATTAATTGGATCAACAAAGCACTTTGCTGCATTCAAGGCAAAGTACTATATAAATACTAGTTATTTTAAAATGGGTCACATGCAGAAAGAGAATTTCTAAATAGAAATGACTAGTAATTAAATAGTATATCATTTATACGTGGTACATATTGATTAAAATAAAAACTTTGACATATTAACAGAGTTACTGGAACAATATTATAAGTTATCACAACTAACTAATTCACTCTATTGCTTTAACCCATATCATTCTCTATCAAGACATGACCCAAATCAGGTAAAAACATACACGTGAGAACATTGCATGCGGCCATTGTACTACATTGAATGTCCTGGGGCAAAGCCTCATGTTAAGTGTGAACAAATTAAAAACATATATCCAAGATTTAAAATATTCAAAGAAGTCCCCTAACTTGATGTACTATTTATTGCACAAAACAAATTACTGAATTATTTACCTGATCAGCTCCTAGAAGCATAAACCCCAGAGGGAAGATCACTTCAAACACCGACCTATATAACTTTGGAATTTAGGTTGAATACGTCTGGAAATATAGTGGTAGTATTAATATAGGTGACAATGACAAAAGGAAATACAGTGCCCTCCATAACGTTTGGGACAAAGACCCATCATTTATTTATTTGCCCCTGTACTCCACAATTTGAGATTTGTAATAGAAAATATCACATGTGGTTAAAGTGCACATTGTCAGATTTTAATAAAGGCTATTTTTTTACATTTTGGTTTCACCATGTAAAAATTACAGCTGTGTTTATACATAGTCCCCCCATTTCAGGGCACCATAATTTTTGGGACACATGGCTTCACAGCATTTGTAATTGCTCAGGTGTGTTTAATTGCCTCCTTAATGCAAGTATAAGAGAGCTCTCAGTACCTAGTCTTTCCATCACCTTTGGAAACTTTTATAGCTGTTTATCAACACGAGGACCAAAGTTGTGCCAATGAAAGTCAAAGAAAGTCAACGAAACAAGAATAAAACTGTTAGAAACATCAGCCAAATCTTAGCTTTACCAAATCAACAGTGGGGGGGGGGGGGGGGGGTGTGGCCTGGGCATGTATGACTGCTGAAGGTACTGGCTCACTTATCTTCATTGATGATACAACTGCTGGTGGTAGTAGCATAATGAATTCTGAAGTGTATAGACACATCCTTTCTGCTCAAGTTCAAACAAATGCCTCAAAACTCATTGGCCGGTGGTTCATTCTACAGCAAGACAATGTTCCCAAAAATAATGCTAAAGCAACAAAGTTTTTCTAAGCAAAAAAATGGTAAATTCTTAAGTGGCCAAGTCAATCACCCGATCTGAACCCAATTGAGCATGCCTTTTATATGCTGAAGAAAAAACTGAAGGGGACTAACGCTCAAAACAAGCATGAACTAAAAATGCTGCAATACAGGCCTGGCAGAGCATCAACTGAGAAGACACCCAACAATTGGTGATGTCCATGAATCGTAGACTTCAAGCAGTCATTGCATGCAAAGGATAGGCAACAAAATACTTAACATGAATACTTTCATTTACACGACATTGCTGTGTCCCAAACATTATGGTGCCATGAAATGGGGGGATGACGACTATGTATAAACACTACTGTAATTTCTACATGGTGAAACCAAAATGTGTAAAAATGGCCTTTATTAAAATCTGACAATGTGCACTTTAACCACATGTGATTTTTTTCTATTGCAAATCTCAAATTGTGGAGTACAGAGGCAAATAAATACATTATGGAGGACACTGTATGTCCTCTTACCTGCCTGGCCTACATATAATGCAAGACACACAAATGCGGCTAAATCTAAATGAGAATTACCTGGTAAGATAGGCAGAATTGAGGTAAGTCAATAATTGCTAGTCTTGTCAGCATGCCAACATCCTGTGAATAAAGGAAGGATGGCCTTCTGCAGTGTCACCGATTTGATCTTAACCTTTTCTGGATACGATCCCTGAAACAAAGGGTCGGCAACCTGAAATATTAAGCTACTTTGTCTTACACAGATGCTGCTGACCTGCTAAGTATTTCTAGTATTATCTTTTTTAAAATTTCAGATGTCAAAGTCATACAGGACAGAAACAGGCCCTTCAATCCAACTCATCCATGCCAACCAAGATAATGTTATTCATGTTATCCCTCTAAACCTTTCTTACTGAGACAAAGTTATAGGCATCCATTAATTTTTGATTTTGAATGCCTGAAAAATCTATACCTAGAGCTATCTCTCCCTTCAAATAAAGTGAAAACACCAAGTCAATGGATATTTTTAGGGCAGAGATAGATAAGATTCTTGATTAGTGCGGGTGTCAGGGATTATGGGGAGAATGTAGGGGAATGCGGTTAAGAGGGAAAGATAGATCAGCCATGATTGAATGGCGGAGTAGACTTGATGGGCCGAATGGCCTAATTCGTCTTCTATCATTTATAAACATTTCCCCCATAATTGTTCAAGGGACAAAAACACAGTAAAGACACAAGGAACCTTGCTTTTCATTAGTTCAAATGATTACGACCATGTACTAAATGATGAGAGTTTGGGCCAGGATTCAGATAAACTCCAGTGGAATACGTGCGTGTTCCCCGAGAGATGCAGCAACTCTGTGAGTTGGAACGTCCTGCTCAGTGTGTTTCATTGTTCTGGTTGCTAAATACTTTAACTCCCCCTCCCATTCCCTTTCTGTCCTGGGCCTCCTCCAATGTCATAGAGTGAGGCCCAATACAAATTGGAGGAACAGCATCTCATATTTCGCTTGGGCAGCTTACAACCCAGCAGTGTGAATATTGATTTCTCCAACTTCAAATTACCCTTGCTTTCGCTCTCTCTCTCCGTCCCTCCCCACCCTTGTTCTCCGGCTTTTACTGATTGTATGCCTTCTTATCACCCTCCCCTCAGCTAATACTGAAGTACCACGATAGACAAAAAAGCTGGAGTAACTCAGCGGGTCAGACAGCACCTCTGGAGAAAAATAATAGGCGATGTTTTGGGTCGAGACCCTTCTTCAGACAATACCCCATTCTCCATTTCCTTAGCAACGTCCCCTTTGAACTGTCGTTTTCACACCTTACCCTTCCATATCTCTATGTGTCTCCCTCTCCCCCGACTAGACTCTCTCAGTCTGAAGAAGAGTCTCTTCTCGAAACGTTACCTATACCTTTTCTCCAGAGGCGCTGTGTGACTCGTTGAGTTACTTACCCCCAACATTTTGTGGGTCTACCTACGTACAGTGAGTGTTTCATACACTTGTTCCTTCTGCTCTGCACTCCTACAGGAGCCCCGGCCCGGCCCGGCCCGGCCCGGGGGGGGGGGGGGGGGGGCAGGTCATTAGATGTCGGTGGTGGTCACAGCGCACGGCTTATTCCCTCGCCTGGCTGTCCCCGTGATGTAGGAGCGGGCCCTTGCTTTGGCTTTGCCTCAGACTCGGCGGGCGCACAATCACCGCCGCCCTCCTCCTCCTCCTCCTCCTCCTCCTCCTTTCCCTTCCCTTCCGCCAGTTGCCGGCATGTTTCCAGCCTCTAGGCCTCGCTCAGAGCTTCCATCTCTCTCTCTCTCTCTCTCCCTCCCCGGCTCCCCCGGCATCTTTTTTTACATTTCTTAAACCTCACCTTTTTTTAAACCCTCTGATTGAACCCTCTCGGCCTATCCCACCTCTCCGCCGCCTCTTACCTGTCGGCCTTTGAATTCGCGGACTCTGGTCAGTCGACACGAATTCGGTCACCAGGCGCTGGCTGGCGGGCGGGCGGGCGTTCCGGGAGCGGCACCGCGAACACGCCCGTGCGCGCGCGCGCTCGCTCGCTTGGCGGGGGTGGGGAGCGCCGGGGGGGCTGCGTGCGCGTACACGCACACTGCGTGCGTGCGTTCCCCCCGCCCCCGCCGCCGGACGCACAGCACCGGGGCCGCGCCCGTAAACGGTTGCCATGGTGCGCCCTGCTTCAAGTTTAGCTGCCTGGTCTCAGCGGGCCTTCGCCTCGGTTAATGATAGAAACAAATGTGTTTCTGCAGCTGGTGGAACCCTGAAATTATATATATATATATATATATATTTTGAAAAGCAGAAAATAATGGACATTCTGTAGTTAAAAGCAGAAAATAACGGACATTCTGTAGTTAAAAGCCGAAAATAATGGACATTCTGTACTTAAAAGCAGAAAATAATGTTCATTCTGTAGTTAAAAGCAGAAAATAATGTTCATTCTGTACTTAAAAGAAAATAATGTTCATTCTAAAGTTAAAAACAGAAAATAATGTTCATTCCGAAGTTAAAAACAGAAAATAATGGACATTCTGTAGTTAAAAGCAGAAAATAATGGACATTCTGTAGTTAAAAGCAGAAAATAATGGACATTCTGTAATCAAATGCAGGAAATAATGGACATTCTGAAGTTAAAAGCAGAAAATAATGGGCAGTCTGTAATCCAAAGCAGGAAGTAATGGACATTCTGAAGGTAAAATCAGAAAATAATGGAAATTCTGAAGGTAAAATCAGAAAATAATGGACATTATGAAGTTAAAAACAAAAAATAATAGGAATCCGGTTAACAGCAGAAAATAATGGTAATCTGAAATTAAAAACTGAATATAACGGAAATCTGAAGCTAAAAGCAGAAAATAATGGATTTGTCAACAGGTGAAGCAGCATCTGTGAATAGAAATGTTATTCCATATGTTCTATCATGGTCATATAGCACAGAAACAGGCCCTTCAGCCCAACTAGTCCATGCCAATCAAAGTGCCCCATCTAGCCTAGTATCATTTGCCTGCATTTGACCAAGTGTCTTTTAAATGTTGTTACAGTACCTGCCTTAATTACCTCCTCTGGCAACTCATCCCTTGAGTGAAGAAGTTTTCCCCCTCGCGTTCCATCTTGCCCCTCTCACCTTAAACCTATGGCCTCTGGTTTTTGATTCCCCTACCCAAGGGAAAAGACTGCACCCTATCTATGCCCATCATGATTTTATGTACCTCTATAGAATCACTCCTCAGCCTCCTGTGCACCAACAAATTGGTTAGTATAGGTGTCAGAGGTTCTGGGGAGAAGGCAGGAGAATGGGGTTAGGATGGAGAGATAGATCAGCCATGTTTAAATGGTGGAGTAGACTTGATGAACCAAATGGCCTAATTCTCCTATCACTTATGACCTAAAGTAAAGTCCTAGCCTGCCCAACCTTTCTCTCGCTTCCTGGCAACATCTTCTTTGTACTATTCACTGACTATTATATTCTGTAGTGTGTTACAAGGTAGGAGGTCATTAAGTCTATGCTGGCTGCCAGAGCATTCCCTTCAATCCCATTGCTCCATGTGTTTCCCTATCACTTATGTTCTTTCCAATGCCCATCAGCTCATTTGTCTCTCCTTTCCACTCACCCACATTAACTGACAATTTCCATACCAATGCCAACAGTATGGGAGAAAAGATGAGGCCCTAAAACAAGTTTCCAGGAGCTAGGTAACTGCCCAAAGAGCAGGACCTCAAATCGTCTATACCATTACCTGGTGATTATAGGAACAGGGGGATGGGTCAGATGAGTTTGGTTGAAGGCATGGTGCAGAGGGATGGACTTTAGGTTGCTGGAGAAAAAACACAAAATGCCGGAGTTATCCAGCGTTTCTGGAAAACATGGATGGGTGACGTTTTGAGTCAGCACTCATCTTCAGACTAATTGTAGTAGGGGGAAGAAAGCTGGAAAAGAGGGCAGGGCAAAGCCTGGCAAGTGATAGCTTCTCTCCAGAGATACTGCCTGTCCCGGTGAGTTACTCCAGCATTTTCGGTCTGAAAGTGAAAGGTGGATACATGCATGGGGATTTTGATTGGCAGATTGGTGGACAAAGGCCAGAGATTAAAAGATGACGAAAGGCTGTAAAATAAGGATTGAAGAGGCATGTTCCTGGATCATTGGGAGTATTTCAGGAGAAGGTACAGGAGGAACAGATTGTACCTAAACCAGATTGTACCTAAACCAGATTGGGACCAACATTGCTGTTGGAAGATTTAAGTACTATGGGGGAAGGTTTAAAATACGTTGACTGGAGAATTGAGCTGAGTAGATGTTCAAATGTAGAAACAAAGAACTGCAGAACCTAGTTAATACACAAAAGAACACAACATCCTGGTGTAATTCTGCAGTCTGGAGAAGGGTCACGACCCAAAACGCCATCTATCCATGTTCTCCAGAGATGCTGCCTGACCTGCTGAATTGCTCCAGCACTTTGTGTCCTTCTGTGCAGATGTTCAGATGGGGAGGGACAGTCACCTAGAGAGAAATAATACTGGGGGATTTCAGTTTCCCAAATTACAAATGGCATTGCCCTGGTGCAAAGTGTGTGGTGGGGTGGGGAATTTTCTGAGCTATGCCAAGGAGGAGAGACTGGAGAAGCTGGATCTAATTTCCCTGGAACAAAATAAGATCTCGACCCGAAACGTCACCCATTCCTTCTCTCCAGAGATGCTGCCTGAGTTACTCCAGCATTTTGTGTCTATCTTCGGTTGAAGCCAGCATCTGCAGTTCCTTCCTACATAAAAAATGATTGATTGAAGTATATCAAATTTGAGGGATATAGATAGGGTAAACTGCTGGAATTTTTTCTCCTTCTCAAACATAAATTAAATCAGAGGACGTAGATTTAGGGTAATGGGTAAGAGATTCAGAGGGGATCTGAGAGGGACCTTTCTACCCAGAGAGTGGTAAGTATCTGGAATGTATTGCTGAGAGAATGATGGCAGAGATATCTAAATGAGCATTTGAATTGCCGAGGCATTGAAGGCTTTGGGCCAAGTGCTGGAAGATGAGATGAATACATGTCGGTGTCTACCTATCAGCATGGAGGTGGTGGGTTTAATGGTCTATTTCTATGTTGTATGACTATAATAAGCAATTTACATATCACCAGATCTTTGGCATGTGGGAGGATACCAGAGCATCTAAAGGAAATCCACAGTCACAGGAAGAAACGCAAACCCCCTACAAAACAGCATCCAGATCAGGATGGAACAAGGGTCACTGGAGCTGTGTAGCCTCAGTTGTAATTACTAGGCAAAAGGACACAAAGTGCTGGAGTAACTCAGCAGGTCAGGCAGCATCTTTGGAGAACATGGATAGATGACTTTTTGGGCCGAGACCCTTATTGAGTTCTTTGTTTCTGCGTAACCAGGTCAAATGAATGGATTGGTCTCATGTCATCAAATCAACAAAAACATAATCTCAGAACTTATTTTCGAGATGAACACCAACTGCAAAGCATAATGTAATAACATAAATAGAAACAGGAGTGGGTGTTGTGATCTCAGTTTGTATAAATATACATAATATAATCCTCTGCAGTGGAAAATTTCAAAGAAATACCAAGATTATGTCAAGCCAAATTTCCCTATTTTATCCTGAATGGCAATATCGTGATACTAAATTCCTTAGTTCCACTAACTATATCCAAGTATCTCAGAATCTTACATGCTTGAGATCTCAAACATATCAGCTTGTCTGCTTCCCTCCACAAGATTATATTGTTCTGACCAAGGAATAATCCACATAGCAGAGGTAGGTATTTGCATGACTTTCCACAATGAAAGGCAGTGCCCTGGTGTTAGAGCAGAGAGATCCAGCAGTGTCGGTTCCATGAAAGTGGTGTCACAGACAGATAGGGTGGTCAACAAGGCTTTTGGTACATTGGCCTTCATCAGTCAGGGTACTGAGTGTAGAATTGGGATGTTACGTTACATCAAGCATATCTTGCCTTCCGATTTTTAAAGAAATTAGACGGATTAAATTTGAGTAAAGTGAGGCTAATAGTAAACATGAAAAATATGACCAAATAGAAAAAGATTTGCACACAGTGATATATCTATATCCTATGCATTAGGGTTAGAGTTAGATTGTCAATTTCCTTTTTTTAGGGATACAGTTAGATTTAGGATTATGCCTATTCCCCCCCCTCCCCCCCCCCCCCCCCCCAATAGTTATATATACCCTGCCTATAGAAATAGTTCCTCTTCATCTATCCTATCAATTCTCTTAATAATGCAAAACAATATAATATAAATTCCAGGGAATGCAACCCTGGGCCATGAAATCTCTCCCCTGGAGATCAGAAATGTCTGTTTTTCTTGCGATTTAATAATTGGAGCCCAGTTTTGAGGTGAAGAACAGAAAAGGGTGGAAGTTTGGAATGGTTTGCAACAAAAGTGGAGATGGTACAAAGCAAAGCCAAGCCAATGAAACGTATTAAGAAGTAATAGGCTTCCGGAGAAAATGAAAATAAGCTCCATGAAAAAGTGTGAGCAATATTTGCCAGCTGAAATGTTTGAACTCAATGTTGAATTTGTATTTTGAAATTATAGTGTGTTTGGGTCTTTTAGACCCAACTGAGAGAGAGCAGAGAGGAGTCAGGTTTAACATTACATTTTAAAAGTTGCTCCTGAAGATAGATATCAGGGTGGAAACCGGATATTAAATGCCCAGACATCCACAGTTCAGTTGGCAGATCGAATTGACAGTTTCTGAAAAGTGAATATTCAATCTGCTTTAATCTCCTCATCTCCTCGCTGTTAGAAGCTCCATCATAAACACTGATCAAAGTCTAGTACCTTGTTAGTAACATAACTGAGTCACTGGAATGCATGTTTGCGGTACTGGACTGTGGAAGAACATTGCTTTACTCAAATTTGAGTGTATATTTGATCTGGAAATGAATGCTGAGAGTGACTGAAAAATTGTGTTTCGGAGTTTACGGTCCCTTTATAGGACTGTACATTTATTTATTTAGTTATTTATTCAAGGTTGTACAGTAGAGAAATAGATACTTCTTCCCATTACTTCAGTGCCGACCATTTTGCCCATCTAAACTAATCTATTTGCCCACATTAGGACCATATCCTGCTATAGCTTAATTTAAGTATTTAGGTGGAGAAAGAGTGGGGGCAAAGTAATTGTGTCTGATTCCACCATCTCCTTTGACAGCACATTCTAGACATCAACCACTTTCTGTATAAAAAAACTTACCCCTGATATCTATCTATCTATCTATCTATCTATCTATATACTACTAAAACTCTGCGGTCCAACATTCCGTATGTATGTATGTATATGTGTATGTACGCAAAGATTCCGAAGAGTTTCTGTCCATAACTTACAAACCCTACTCCTCCCTGACGGTACACCAAAGCGCTACGATTTTTGTACCGCCATATTCACCATTAACCTGGGCAACTATTGTAAGTACTTTCGTTCAAATTGAAGCTACCTTTTTAAAGCTAGAGAGATATTAAAGTTTAAATTTTCATTTCTAACCCTTTTCTTGAAGGGGCTTCAGCGCGTGATGTCACAATGGTACCCGTGCACCAATGAGAGATCAGCTCGCGATGGACAAGCAGCTGCTATTGGGTGTTTACTACTTTAAATTTACATGATTTTTTTTCTGACCTTTTTTTTCAAGGTCTTCAGCTTGTGACGTCACAATGCTTGTGTGAGATGTTGCAACATTGTTGCGAAAAGCAACTGCCAGTTTTTTAAAGTTGTGCGAGTCACTTAACTTACACAGATCAGCATGGGGCCCCTATTCCCTCCCTCCCCCCCCTTCCCCCCTCAACCCCTTCCTCCCCACTCCTTCCCACCTCCACCCCCCCTCCCTCCCCCCCTTCCCCCCTCCCCTCCCCCCTCCCTCCCCCTCCCCCTCCACCCTCCACACCTCCCTCCCTCCCCCTTCCCTCCCTCCCCTCCTCCCGGTTACAATGGAAACCCTACGAGGATGGGCCCAACGGGGAAAGAGGGGTACTGGGAAAAGGGGAGGTCCCCCTCCCTCCCCTTCCCCTCCCCTCCCCCCCCTACCCCTCTCCCTCCCCCCTCACCCCCCTTCCCCCCTCCCCTCCCCCCTCCCTCCCCCTCCCCTCCCTCCACACCTCCCTCCTCCCTCCCCCTTCCCTCCCTCCCCTCCTCCCGGTTACAATGGAAACCCTACGAGGACGGGCCCAACGGGGAAAGAGGGGTACTGGGAAAAGGGGAGGTCCCCCTCCCTCCCCCCTTCCCCATCTCATCCCCCCTCCGTCCCCTCTCCCGCCCCCTTCCCCCCCTCCCCTTCCCCCCTCCCTCCCCTCCTCCCTCCACACCTCCCTCCTCCCTCCCTCCCCTTCCCTCCCTCCCTCCCCTTCCCTCCCTCCCATCCTCCCAATGCTTGTGTGAGATGGTTGCAACATTGTTTCGAAAAGCAACTGACAGAAGCACTAAGTAGCCGCGAATGTTTCAAAACCAGCACTTAACCGCGAATGTTTTTTTAAAAAGCACTTAACCGCGAATGTTTCAAAACAAGCAATTAAAAAGCACTTTTTTTTTTAAAGTATTTTTTTTAATCCAAGAGAATGGGGGGGGGTCTGAGAATGGGGACAACAGGGGTCGTTGCGGTGGGGGCTTGGTGGTGGGAGAAAGAGGGGTACTGGGAAAAGGGGAGGTCCCACTTCCCCCTCAACCTCTTCCTCCCCCCTCCTTCCCACCTCCATCCCCACTCTCTCCCCCCTCAATCCCAACCTCCATCACCACTCAGCCCCTAACTCACCCCTCCCTCCTTCCCTCCATCCGACCCTCCCCCACTCCCTCCCCCCCTCCCTCCACCCTTCCACCCCTCTCCCCCTCCTTCCACCCTCCCTCCCCCCCTCCCGGTTACAATGGAAACCCTACGGGGACGGGCCCAACGGGGAAAGAGGGGTACTGGGAAAAGGGGAGTTCCCCTCCCTCCCCTCCTCCCTCCCCTCCCCCCTACCCCTCTTCCCCCCTCCCCCTCCCCTCCCCCCCTCCCTCCCCCTCCCCTCCTCCCTCCACACCTCCCTCCACACCTCCCTCCTCCCTCCCTCCCCCCCTCCCGGTTACAATGGAAACCCTACGAGGACGGGCCCAACGGGGAAAGAGGAGTACTGGGAAAAGGGGAGGTCCCCCTCCCTCCCCCCTTCCCCCTCCCCTCCCCCATCCCCTCTCCCTCCCCCTCCCTCCCCCTCCCCCCTACCCCCCTCCCTCCCCTCCCCCCTCCCTCCCCTCCCCTCCTCCCTCCACACCTCCCTCCTCCCTCCCTCCCCCTTCCCGCCCTCCCCTCCTCCCGGTTACAATGGAAACCCTACGAGGACGGGCCCAACGGGGAAAGAGGGGTACTGGGAAAAAGGGAGGTCCCCCTCCCTCCCTCCCCCCTACCCACCTCCCTCCCCTCTCCCTCCCCCCCTCCCCTCCCCCCCTCCCTCCCCTCCTCCCTCCCCCTTCCCTCCCCCAACCCTCCCCCTTTCCTCCCCTCCCGGTTACAATGGAAACCCTACGAGGACGGGCCCAACGGGCCCACTCGGTCTAGTATAATACTAAAACTCTGCGGTCCAACATTCCGTATGTATATACGGAAGATTCCGTATGTATATACGGAAGATTCCGAAGATTTCTGTCCATAACTTACAAACCCTGCTCCTCCCAGACGGTACACCAAAGCGCTACGATTTTTGTACCGCCGTATTCACCATTGACGTGGGCAACTATTGTAAGTACTTTCGTTCAAATTGAAGCTACCTTTTTAAAGCTAGAGAGATATTAAAGTTTAAATTTTCATTTCTAACACTTTTCTTGAAGGGTCCAAACCCTACTCCTCCCAGACGGTACACCAAAGCGCTACGATTTTTGTACCGCCGTATTCACCATTAACATGGGCAACTATTGTAAGTACTTTCGTTCAAATTGAAGCTACCTTTTTAAAGCTAGAGAGATATTAAAGTATAAATTTTCATTTCTAACCCTTTTCTTGAAGGGGCTTCAGTGCGTGATGTCACAATGGCACCCGTGCACCAATGAGAGATCAGCTCGGTTTTAAATTTACATCTTCAGCTTGTGACGTCACAATGCTTGTGTGAGATTGTTGCAACATTGTTGCGAAAAGCAACTGCCAGTTTTTTAAAGTTGTGCAAGTCACTTAACATACACAGATCAGCATGGGGCCCCTATTCCCTCCCTCCCCCCCTTCCCCCCTCACCCCTTCCTCCCCACTCCTTCCCACCTCCATCCCCACTCCCTCCCCCCCTCCTCCCCAACTCCCTCCCCACCTCCCTCACCCCTCCTCCCCTAACTCCCCCCCCCCCCCTCCTTCCCTCCATCCTCCCCCCTCCCTCCACCCTTCCATCCCTCTCCCCCTCCCCCCTCCTTCCACCCTCCCTCCCCCCCTTCTGGTTACAAAGGAAACCCTACGGGGACGGGCCCAACGGGGAAAGAGGGGTACTGGGAAAAGGGGAGGTCCCCCTCCCTCCCCTTCCCCCCTCCCCTCCCCCTCCCCCTCCCCCTAACCCTCTCCCTCCCCCTCCCCTCCCCCCCTCCCCTCCTCCCTCCACACCTCCTCCTCCCTCCCTCCCCTCCTCCCGGTTACAATGGAAACCCTACGAGGACGGGCCCAACGGGGAAAGAGGGGTACTGGGAAAAGGGGAGGTCCCCCTCCCTCCCCCCTTCCCCCATCCCATCCCCCCTCCCTCCCCTCTCCCTCCCCCCCGTTCCCCCTCCCCTTCCCCCCTCCCTCCACACCTTTCTCCTCCCTCCCTCCCCTTCCCTCCCTCCCATCCTCCCAATGCTTGTTTGAGATGGGTGCTACATTGTTTCGAAAAGCACCACTAACAGATCGCAGTGAGAAGCACTATGTGACCGTGAATGTTTCAAAACAAGCACTTAAAAAGCACTTATCTTTTTTTAAAGTATTTTTTTTTATTGCAAGTCACTTAACATACACAGATCAGCATTGGGCCCCTATGCTCGTGGGCCACCGGGGCAAGTGTTTCGAAAAAAGCACTGAGAGTGTGTCTGGGGGAGAGAGAGAATGGGGGGGGGGGGGGTCTGAGAATGGGGACTGGGGAGGGGGACAACAGGGGTCGTTGCGGAGGGGGCTTGGTGGTGGGGGAAAGAGGGGTACTGGGAAAAGGGGAGGTCCCACTTCCCCCCTCAACCCCTTCCTCCCCCCTCCTTCCCACCTCCATCCCCACTCCCTCCCCCCTCCCTCCCCCCTCAATCCCAACCTCCTT
The DNA here is from genome assembly GCF_053455715.1 of Rhinoraja longicauda. NCBI lineage: Eukaryota > Metazoa > Chordata > Chondrichthyes > Rajiformes > Arhynchobatidae > Rhinoraja > Rhinoraja longicauda. The sequence goes on from NC_135973.1 coordinate 4,711,821, forward strand.
CACCACTCAGCCCCTAACTCCCCCCCTCCCTCCTTCCCTCCATCCCACCCTCCCCCACTCCCTCCCCCCTCCCTCCACCATTCCATCCCTCTCCCCCTCCCCCCTCCTTCCACCCTCCCTCCCCTCCTCCCGGTTACAATGGAAACCCTACGAGGACGGGCCCAATGGGGAAAGAGGGGTACTGGGAAAATGGGAGGTTCCCCTCCCTCCCCCCTCCCTCCCCCCTCACTCCCCCCTCCCTCCCTTCTCCCTCCCCCTCCCCTTCCCCCTCCCTCCCCTTCCCCCCTCCCTCCCCCTCCCCCCTACCCCCTTCCCTCCCCTCTCCCTCCCCCCCTTCCCCCCTCCCCTCCCCCCTCCCTCCCCCTCCCCTCCCCCCTCCACACCTCCCTACTCCCTCCCTCGAAAAGCAACTGACAGAAGCACTAAGTAGCCGCGAATGTTTCAAAACCAGCACTTAACCGCGAATGTTTTTTAAAAAAGCACTTAACCGCGAATGTTTCAAAACAAGCAATTAAAAAGCACTTTTTTTTAAAAAGTTTTTTTTTTATTCCAAGAGAATGGGGGGGGTCTGAGAATGGGGACTGGGGAGGGGGACAACAGGGGTCGTTGCGGTGGGGGCTTGGTGGTGGGAGAAAGAGGGGTACTGGGAAAAGGGGAGGTCCCACTTCCCCCTCAACCTCTTCCTCCCCCCTCCTTCTCACCTCCATCCCCACTCTCTCCCCCCTCAATCCCAACCTCCATCACCACTCAGCCCCTAACTCACCCCTCCCTCCTTCCCTCCATCCGACCCTCCCCCACTCCCTCCCCCCCTCCCTCCACCCTTCCACCCCTCTCCCCCTCCTTCCACCCTCCCTCCCCCCCTCCCGGTTACAATGGAAACCCTACGGGGACGGGCCCAACGGGGAAAGAGGGGTACTGGGAAAAGGGGAGTTCCCCTCCCTCCCCTCCTCCCTCCCCTCCCCCCTACCCCTCTTCCCCCCTCCCCCTCCCCTCCCCCCCTCCCTCCCCCTCCCCTCCTCCCTCCACACCTCCCTCCACACCTCCCTCCTCCCTCCCTCCCCCCCTCCCGGTTACAATGGAAACCCTACGAGGACGGGCCCAACGGGGAAAGAGGAGTACTGGGAAAAGGGGAGGTCCCCCTCCCTCCCCCCTTCCCCCTCCCCCATCCCCTCTCCCTCCCCCTCCCTCCCCCTCCCCCCTACCCCCCTCCCTCCCCTCCCCCCTCCCTCCCCTCCCCTCCTCCCTCCACACCTCCCTCCTCCCTCCCTCCCCCTTCCCGCCCTCCCCTCCTCCCGGTTACAATGGAAACCCTACGAGGACGGGCCCAACGGGGAAAGAGGGGTACTGGGAAAAGGGGAGGTCCCCCTCCCTCCCTCCCCCCTACCCACCTCCCTCCCCTCTCCCTCCCCCCCTTCCCTCCTCCCTTCCCCCCTCCCCTCCCCCCTCCCATCCCCCCCTCTCCCCCCTCCCTCCACCCTACCCCCCTCCCTCCCCTCTCCCTCCCCCCCTCCCCTCCCCCCCTCCCTCCCCTCCTCCCTCCCCCTTCCCTCCCCCAACACTCCCCCTTTCCTCCCCTCCCGGTTACAATGGAAACCCTACGAGGACGGGCCCAACGGGCCCACTCGGTCTAGTATACTATTAAAACTCAGATCTTGTATCTATATATATATATCCCACTGATGTCGGCTGAAGACGGCAATTCCGGCAAAACGGTGAACCGTAGCGCCACGATTTCTGTACCGCTTTAATCAGCATGCGGTTCGCTGCTGGAAAATTATATTTTTATTTAATTCGGACGCATATTTTTTAAGTTACAGAGGTTTAAAAGTGCTGCCCCCCCTGATTTATCGAAGTTTTGACAGAAGGGGGGCGCTGCGGTGCGGATTGTGATGTCACAATGCCCCTGTGAGATGGACTCGAGCTGACCCCCCTTCCCCCCCCCCAGCGGTATTCAGCGTGTGACGTCACAATGCCCCTGTGCTACATTGTTGCGAAGAGCTGTCAAGTCAAGTCCATTTTATTTGTACAGCACATTTAAAAACAACCCACGTTGACCAAAGTGCTGTACATCTGATTAGCGCCTCCTCAATGAGCCTCAAACGCTAGGGAGTAGAAATAGGTTTTGAGCATGGACTTAAAGGAGTCGATGGAGGGGGCAGTTCTGATGGGGAGAGGGATGCTCTTTCCACCCTCCCCCTCTCTCCCTCCCCCTCCCCCCTCCCCCTCCCCCCTTTCCCCCCTCCCCCCCTTTCCGCCCTCCCCTTCCACCCTCCCCTCCCCTCCCCTCCCCTCCCCCTTCCCTCCCCCCACTCCCCTTCCCCCTTCCCCCTCCCCTCCTCCCTCCACACCTCCCTCCTCCCCCCCTCCCCCTTCCCTCCCTCCCCTTCTCCCGGTTACAATGTAAACCCTACGAGGACGGGCACAATGGGGAAAGAGGGGTACTGGGAAAAGGGGAGGTCCCCCTCCCTCCGCCCTTCCCCTCCCCCTCCCTCCCCCTCCCCCTCTCTCCCTCCCCCTCCCCCTCTCTCCCTCCCCCCTTCCCCCCCTCCCCTTCCCCCCCTCCCCTCCCCTACCCCCTCCCTCCCCCTCCCCTCCTCCCTCCACACCTCTCTCCCTCCCCCTTCCCTCCCTCCCCTCCTCCCGGTTACAATGGAAACCCTACGAGGACGGGCCCAACGGGCACACTTGAGATGGGTGCTACAGTGAGAAGCACTATGTGACCGCGAATGTTTCAAAACAAGCACTTAAAAAGCACTTATCTCTTTTTAAAGTATATTTTTTTATTGCAAGTCACTTAACATACACAGATCAGCATTGGGCCCATATGCTCGTGGGCCACCGGGGCAAGTGTTTCGAAAAAAGCACTGAGAGTGTGTATGGGGAGAGAGAGAATGGGGGGGGGGTCTGTGAATGGGGACTGGGGACAACAGGGGTCGTTGCGGAGGGGGCTTGGTGGTGGGGGAAAGAGGGGTACTGGGAAAAGGGGAGGTCCCACTTCCCCCATCAACCCCTTCCTCCCCCCTCCTTCCCACCTCCATCCCCACTCCCTCCCCCCCTCCCTCCCCCCTCAATCCCAACCTCCATCACCACTCAGCCCCTAACTCCCCCCCTCCCTCCTTCCCTCCATCCCACCCTCCCCCACTCCCTCCCCCCTCCCTCCACCATTCCATCCCTCTCCCCCTCCCCCCTCCTTCCACCATCCCTCCACCCCTCCCGGTTACAATGGAAACCCTACAGGGACGGGCCCAACGGGGAAAGAGGGGTACTGGGAAAAGGGGAGATCCCCCTCCCTCCCCCCTTCCCCCTCCCTCCCCCCTCCCCCCTACCCCCCCTCCCCTCTCCCCCTCCCTCCCCCTACCCCTTCACTCCCCCCTTCCCCCCTCCCCTCCCTCCCCCCTCCTCCCTCCCTCCCCCTTCCCTCCCTCCCCTCCTCCCGGTTACAATGGAAACCCTACGAGGACGGGCCCAACGGGGAAAGAGGGGTACTGGGAAAAGGGGAGATCCCCCTCCCTCCCTCCCCCCTCACTCCCCCTTACCTCCCCCCTACCCCCCTCCCTCCCCTCTCCCTCCCTCCTCCCCCCTTCCCCCCCTCCCCTCCCCCTCCCCTCCCCTCCTCCCTCCACACCTCCCTCCTCCCTCCCTCCCCCTCCCCTCCCTCCCCTCCTCCCGGTTACAATGGAAACCCTACGAGCACGGGCCCAATGGGGAAAGAGGGGTACTGGGAAAAGGGGAGGTCCCCCTCCCTCCCCCCTCACTCCCTTCTCCCTCCCCCCTCCCTCCCCCTCCCCTTCCCCCCTCCCTCCCCTTCCCCCCTCCCCTCCCTCCCCCTCCCCCCTACCCCCTTCCCTCCCCTCTCCCTCCCTCCCTTCCCCCCTCCCCTCCCCCCCTCCCTCCCCCTCCCCTCCCCCCTCCACACCTCCCTACTCCCTCCCTCCCCCTTCCCTACCCCCACTCCCCTCCCGGTTACAATGGAAACCCTACGAGGACGGGCCCAACGGGCACACTTGTTCTAGTATACTATTAAAACTCACTTCTTGTGTATATTTTTTTGGGGGGTTTGACCTGGTATGCGCGTAACAACGGTTTCTCTGATTTCGTCAAAACGGTGAACCGTAGCGCCACGATTTTTGCACCACCTTAATCACCACGCGGTTATCTGCTGCAAAATTGTTTTTTATTTAATTCGGTCGCATGTTTTTTAAGTTACAGAGGTTTTAAAGCGCTCCCCCCCCACCTAATTTATAGGGGGCGCTGTGGTGCGGATTTATTGAAGGTCTTCAGCTTGTGATGTCACAATGCCCCTGTGAGATGAGCTCGAGCTGACCCCCCTCCCCCCCCCTTCAGCGTGTGATGTCATAATGGACAAGCAGCTGCTATTGGGTGTCTACTCTTTACAAATTTACATCTTTTTATTTTTAACCTTTTTTTTCAAGGTCTTCAGCTTGTGACGTCACAATGCTTGTGTGAGATGGGTTCAACATTGTTGCGAAAAGCAGCTGATTGTTTTTTAAAGTTGTGTTTTTTATTGCAAGTCACTTAACATACACAGATCAGCATGGGGCCCCTATGCTCGTGGGCCACCGGGGCAAGTGTTTCGAAAAAAGAAAGGGGAGGTCCCCCTTCCCCCCTCAACCCCTTCCTCCCCACTCCTTCCCACCTCCATCCCCACTCCCTCCTCCCCAACTCCCTCACCATCCCTCCCCACCTCCCTCACCCCTCGGGGACGGGCCCAACGGGGAAAGAGGGGTACTGGGAAAAGGGGAGGTCCCCCTCCCTCCTTCCCCCCTCCCTCCACCTCCCCCCTTCCCCCTTTCCCCCTCCCCTCCCACCCCTTCCCCCCTCCCCTCCCCTCCCCTCCTCCCTCCCTCCCCCCTCCCTCCCCGCCTCCCGGTTACAATGGAAACCATACGAGGACGGGCCCAACGGGGAAAGAGGGGTACTGGGAAAAGGGGAGGTCCCCCTCCCTCCCCCCTTCCCCCTCCCCTCCCCCCTTCCCCCTCCCCTCCCCATCCCTCCCCCTCCCCCCCATACCCCCCTCCATCCCCTCTCCCTCCCCCCTTCCCCACTCCCCCACCCCTCCCCTCCCCCTCCCCTCCTCCCTCCACACCTCCCTCCTCCCTCCCTCCCCCTTCCCTCCCTCCCCTCCTCCCGGTTACAATGGAAACCCTACAAGGACGGGCCCAACGGGGAAAGAGGGGTACTGGGAAAAGGGAAGGTCCCCCCCTTCCTCCCTACCCCTCCCCTCCCCCCTCCACACCTCCCTCCCTCCCCCTTCCCTCCCCCCACTACCCTCCCGGTTACAATAGAAACCCTACGAGGACGGGCCCAACGGGGAAAGAGGGGTACTGGGAAAAGGGGAGGTCCCCCTCCCCCCTCCCACCACCTCCCCCCCTTCTCCCCTCCCCCCCTTCTCCCCTCCCCCCTTCTCCCCTCCGCCCCTTCCCTCCCCTCCTCCCTCCACACCTCCCTCCTCCCTCCCTCCCCGCCTCCCGGTTACAATGGAAACCCTACGAGGACGGGCCCAATGGGGAAAGAGGGGTACTGGGAAAACGGGTGGTCCCCCTCCCTCCCCCCTTCCCCCTCCCTCCCCCTACCCCCTCCTTCCCCCCCTTCCCCCCTCCCTCCCCCTACCTCCCCCTCCACACCTCCCTCCTCCCTTCCCTCCCCCCCCCACTCCCCTCCCGGTTACAATGGAAACGCTACGAGGACGGGCCCAACGGGGAAAGAGGGGTACTGGGAAAAGGGGAGGTCCCCCTCTCTCCCCCTCCCCTCCCCCCCTCCCCTCCCCCTCCCCGTCCCCTCCTCCCTCCACTCCTCCCTCCCCTTCCCTCCCTCCCCTCCTCCCGGTTACAATGGAAACCCTACGAGGACGGGCCCAACGGGGAAAGAGGGGTACTGGGAAAAGGGGAGGTCCTCCTCCCTCCCCCCCTACCCCCCTCGCTCCCCTCTCCCCTCCCCTCCCCTCCCCCCCCCCTCCCCCCTCCCTCCCCCCTTCCCTCCCCTCTCCCTCCCCCCTCTTCCCCCTTCCCCCCCCTCCCCCCCTCCACACCTCCCTCCTCCCTCCCTCCCCCTTCCCTCCCCACCACTCCCCTCCCGGTTACAATGGAAACCCTACGAGGACGGGCCCAACGGGCACACTTGTGCTAGTCCCCCTTAAAATTCTAACCTCTAAACTCACACCTATGTCCTTTTCCTTTTTTACCCCAACTATGGGAAAATGTTTCATCAGTCTGAAGAAGGGTCTTGACCCGAAACGTCACCCATTCCCTCTCTCCGGAGATGCTGCCTGACCCGCTGAGTTACTCCAGCATTTTGTGTCTACCTTATGGGGAAAAAAAATTTGTTTGGGTGCTTCTGTATCTTCTGCCTGATAGGAGCAGCGAGAAGAAGGAATGGCCACGGTGGGAAAGGTAGGAGGCAGTGCAGAGTTTAGATGGCGTCAATGGTGGGGAGTCTGGTCTGTGTGATGGTCTGGGCTACATTGCCTTCCTCAACATCCTTTGTGTCTGTACGAGATGTAAGAGGTAATATTTATATTATTTGTCAGTGGACTGTTAACAGATTTTTCGCGCATGTTAACTTTATCCTCCATATTCAGCACTGTATCTTTGAAATCATTTCAGTTTTCTTTCCATGAACTGTGATAAAGCCTATTCAACTTTCTTAAATCATACCTCTGAACTTATTCTTTGGATGTGCACAGTGCGCAGCTTGTGTTCAGGGCATACGTTTCCTAACATATGAAATGCTACCATTATACACAGCTACTTAATGCATCCAGCTGTCTTGACGGTCACAATTACACCACGTAATTACAGGATCAGTTCCAGAACAACTTATTAGAATAAAAAGATTTTAATTTGCACAATCATTAAATTCCACGTGCTGCTACTCTTCATTTGTGCAACTGGTATAAATTGTTTATTTTCTTGTTCACTTTGTGGCTATCAAATAATATTTTTCACAAATTAAAGTAAGGATGGAAACTGTTTAATAGCACTAATCAGGCAGCGCAGATAAACATGCACAACCCTTGCCCACATTCAATATATATAGTGAGTTTTATGTTTAAAGTGTCTATAAAAGGAAGGAAGTGAGTGAGGACAGGTGAGGTCCAGCAGGATTTTGCCTGGGTTGGAGTGTATTCGCCATAAGGAAAGTTTGGGAAAACTTGGACTGTTTTCTCTGGAGTGTTAGAGGCTGAGAAGCGACCTGATAGAAGTATATGAAAATTTGAGAGGCATAGATAGGGCAGATAGAGTCACTTTTCTCAGTGTAGAAATGTTCAATACTGGAGGGCATAGGTTTAAGGTAAGGGAAGTGAAATTAAAGGAGATTAGCATACCAGGTATTATTGCACAAAGGCTGAAACTTGCTGCCAGGGATGTGTTAGAATACAATACAATATATTTATTGTCATTGTACCAATACAACGAGATTAAGAATGCCACTTCCATATTGATGCTATAAAATAAATAAATCACGGTGAAAACAAAAACAACAAAGGGAGGGGGGAAAAAAAAGGAAACAAGGTAAAGCTGATACAATAGCAATGTTTAAAAGGTACTTAGGCACACACTTGATCATGCAGGGAATAAAGGGATACCAACGATGTATAGGTCCTCAAACAAGAATCAAACAATCAGGAAACGGTATGTTAATAATAATAATAATACATTTTATTTATATAGCGCTTTTCATATACTCAAAGACGCTTTACAGAGATTTTGAGAACATAGGGAAATTAATAAATAGATAAATAAGTAAATAAATAAATGAACAGAGAAAGGAGACAGTAGGTGAGGTGACCTTCAGTGGTTGAAGGCAGTGCTGAACAGGTGAGACTTCAGCGATGTTTTGAATATGGTGAGTGTTGACCTTAATTGCAAGAAATCTGGAATATTATGTGCAGATTTGGTCTTCCAGCTAAAGAATGATAAAGAAAACAAAGTGCCGGAGATAGCATCTCTGGAGGACATGGATAGGTGATGTTTCGGGTCGGGACCTGAAACGTTACCTATCCATGTCCTCCAGAGATGCTGCCTGACTCTCTAAGTTACTCCAGTACTTTGTGATCTATGCAAGATTCCAGCATCTGCAGTTCCTTGTGTCTCCAAAGAATGATACACTTGTGATGAAGAAAGCATAGCAAAGGTTCACCAGACTGATTTCAGAGAGAGTGGATTTGCGACACGAGGAGTGGTTATAACATTGAGCCTGTACTCTGCAGAGTTTAGAAGTATCTGTATCCATCTCTAGAATGAGCTGCCAGTGGAAGCTACAGAAGTGGATACAATTATGATTTGTAAAAGCCATTTAGACAGATGCGTGTAGTGGAAGGGCTTAGAGGGCTATGGGCTGAATACAGGCAAATGGGACTAGCTCAGTATGCTAACTTGCTTGGCATTGGCATTGTGGGCTGAGGGCCCCGTTTCCATGTTATTTAGCTCTACGACTCTATAACTCTATGACGCTAAGAATGAGAGGTGATTCATTGAAACGTGCAGAATTCTTACAGAGCTTGAGAGGGCAGATGTGATGTTTCCCCCCCCCCCCCCCCCCCTAAATAAGGGGTTGGCCATTCAGGACAGAAATGAGAGAAAGTTTCTTCAAGCACAAGTGGTAAACCAGCAATAAATCTATGGAAGAGGGCCATGGAAGGCTCAGTTGGTGGGTATATTTCAGGATAAAAGTTTGATAGGCCTTTGCATACTAAGGCATATTGGGTTAACGTTGAGGTAAATGATCAACCACGATCTTGGTAAACACAGAGCAGGAAAGAGGAGACAAAGGCAATCACATCGTTCCTGTAATGTGGTTACCAAAACTGAATTCCATTCTCAAAGTTGGGTCTAATTAATGTCCTGGCATCAACCTCCATGCTCTTACACTCTATGACTCAGCAAATAAAAGAAAGCATTACATTTATCTTATTGATTTGTCATATTAACATTAAGGATCTGCGGATATATATCCCAAGGACTGTTGGTCCTTCAACATTAGACATTACACTCCTTTTCATCATATATATTTCTTAGCATGTTGGCATCTCCCTAAATGCACGATCTCATGGATTAAATACCATTTTCTATTTTTTTTAGCCAGTGACCTGTTGAACAATAGCCTCCTATATTCAAAAGTCTTTCTGCTCTTTATCAACCAATTTTGATATCATCTGTAAAGTTCTATATCATGCCTCCTATATTGATCTTGGTTATTAATATTCATGACAAAACATAAAGGGACAAGAGTGAGTCCTTGTAGAACCCCACCAATAGAAACTTCCCCTACACAAAATCAGGATCGGATATTACCCTTCAAGGATCATACAAGGATTGACCACTGTGTGATTTGAAAAATCTAAACAATAATGAAACCTGTCATCATTGGCGTTCCAAGACATTGGTGAGACTGCATTTGGAGTACTGTGTTCAGTTTTGGCCACCTTGCTCTAGGAAAGATGCCATTAACCTGGAGGGAGTGCAGAGATTTATGAGGATGTTGCCAGGACCTGAGGGCCTGAGCTATAGGGAGAGGTTTGGCAGGCTAGGACTTTATTCCTTGTTTTACTATTGGTCATATTATTCTCACAGTGGTATTTAGAATTCCTTCTTGCTGTTAAAGTTGATCTATTAACAATTCTTCAGGAAACGGGGCTTCCCTTCTTCCATTATAGATGAGGCTCTCACTAGGGTCTCTTCTACATCCCGCAGCTCCGCTCTTGCCCCCCCTCCCCCCACTCGCAACAAGGACAGAATCCCCCTCGTTCTCACCTTCCACCCCACCAGCCGGCGTATCCAACAAATCATCCGCCAACATTTCCGTCACCTACAACGGGACCCCACCACTGGCCATATCTTCCCATCCCCTCCCCTTTCTGCATTTCGCAGAGACCGTTCCCTCCGTAACTCCCTGGTCCACTCGTCCCTTCCTACCCAAACCACCCCATCCCCGGGCACTTTCCCCTGCAACCACACGAGATGCAACACCTGTCCCTTTACCTCCTCCCTCAACTCCATCCAAGGACCCAAACAGTCTTTCCAGGTGAGACAGAGGTTCACCTGTACCTCCTCCAACCTCATCTATTGCATCCGCTGCTCCAGATGTCAACTTATTTACATCGGCGAAACCAAACGCAGGCTCGGCGATCGCTTCGCTCAACACCTGCGCTCGGTCCGCGTTAACCAATCTGTTCTCCCGGTGGCTGAGCACTTCAACTCCCCTCCCATTCTCAGTCTGACCTTTCTGTCATGGGCCTCCTCCAGCACCATAGTGAGGCCCACTGGAAATTGGAGGAACAGCACCTCATATTTCGCCTGGGCAGCTTGCAGCCCATTGACTTCTCCAACTTTGACTTCTCCAACTTTAGATAGTTCCTCTGTCCCTCTCTTCCCCTCCCCCTTCCCAGATCTCCCTCTATCTTCCTGTCTCCACCTATATCCTTCCTTTGTCCCGCCCCCCCCCCCCCCCCCCCCGACATCAGTCTGAAAAAGGGTCTCGACCCGAAACGTCACCCAGTCCTTCCCTCCTGAGATGCTGCCTGACCTGCTGAGTTACTCCAGCATTTTGTGAATAAATACCTTCTATTAATAATTCCTGTTCACCACCAGGGGGCATGAAAACGAAACAATTGCAGTACATGCTTTTTTCCTGGCTGTCTTTCAACCATTTCAATTGAATCAGTTTGTTGCTCCTCCCTAGTCGTCGTTCAGAAATGGTTTAATTCTTCGCCTTTTACTTTTTGTCATGAATATTTATAACCAACATAAATTTAGGAGGCATGATATGAAACTTTCAGATGAAAGCAAAAGTGTCTGAAAAAGCTGTGACCTTATTTTCATTAAAGAAGCCACCTGTGCTGGACTGCTCAGCAGGTTGGGCAGCATATCTAGAAAACATGGACAGGTGACGCTTCGGGTCGGGACCCTTCTTCAGACTGCAGAAAGGTTCTGACCTGCAACGTAACCGATCCATGTTCTCCAGAGATGCTGCCTGACCCGCTGAATTACCCCAGCACTTTGTGTCTTTTGGTGTAAACCAGGATCTGCAGTTTCTTGGTACTCTGTCTTATTTTCATTTTCTGTCTTCTAGTTTGCAAATTCTTTGTGTTGGCTGATAACAAAACAGGAGGGTGTGGGGGTGGAGGGTTGGAAAGATGATTTGGTTGCTGTGTATGGTAACAATGTGAACTAATGAGTATAGGGATGATAGGGAACATTTGTGACCATGGTCAGTTATCAACCTCTGTTTATACCAATAGGACATGTAAAATGATCAAGCCATAAAATTGTTGGGTATTAACGTCTCACTAACTTGCAGCTCATCTGTCCAATCTCCGTTCTATACAATAGACAATAGACAATAGGTGCAGGAGGAGGCCATTCGGCCCTTCGAGCCAGCACCGCCATTCAATGTGATCATGGCTGATCATTCTCAATCAGTACCCCGTTCCTGCCTTCTCCCCATACCCCCTGACTCCGCTATCCTTAAGAGCTCTATCCAGCTCTCTTTTGAATGCATTCAGAGAATTGGCCTCCACTGCCTTCTGAGGCAGAGAATTCCACAGATTCACAACTCTCTGACTGAAAAGGTTTTTCCCCATCTCAGTTCTAAATGGTCTACCCCTTATTCTTAAACTGTGGCCCCTGGTTCTGGACTCCCCCAACATTGGGAACATGTTTCCTGCCTCTAACGTGTCCAACCCCTTAATAATCTTGTACGTTTCGATAAGATCTCCTCTCATCCTTCTAAATTCCAGTGTCAACACGCCTAGTTGCTCCAGTCTTTCAGCATATGATAGTCCCGCCATTCTGGGAATTAACCTAATAAACCTACGCTGCACGCCCTCAATAGCAAAAATATCCTTCCTCAAATTTGGAGACCAAAACTGCACATAACTGAATCATTCACCACATGTCTTTTAGATTCAATAATGCACTTCATTGCTCTCACACCAGCCAGAGGAACATCAGTGCACATAAAGCAAAAAGCTTGGGACTCTTTTCTACTTTTGCTTATTTTATTTACTCTAAAGAAAAGCCATGATCAAGTCCCCTTGATGTGCACCGGTAGAAAATGAGTTCCACCATGTTGTTTAAAACACTCAGGTCAAGAGAGCACTTGCCTTTTACTGAAGTGAATTAATGAAATAAGAATAATGGCAAATGAGTGAGATGCTCCACGTTTAATAATTTTCTTGTTTTCATTATGTACACAGATATTTTGCACAACTTTTGAACTTGAATATGTAACAGACAGACTAAATCAATGGTTGGCACAGTTTTATCTCTGCTCTGTATAGGAAGGAATTGCAGATGTTGGTTTAAACCGAAGATGGACACAAAAAGCTGGAGTAACTCAGCGGGACAGGCAGCATCTCTAGAGAGCAGGAATGGGTGACGTTTTGGGTCAAGACTGTTCTCGGACTGAAAGTCACGGGAAAGGGAAACGAGAGATATAGACGATGATGTAGAGAGATATAGAACAAATGAATGAATCTCTGCACTAATGTAATATTTGGAGGGAGAATTAGCTTTGCATTGTTAGCAAATCTGGACATTTTACATTTTATTTTCGGATTTTTACTATTCATAACATGCTGAATGGACATTTACATAACTTTCTTTTGTTCTGACTTTGGATGGATAACTGCCAAAGTCTGATACCAACGGTCAAATCAGCTATCTAGTCCTTTGTATTTCCAGGTAGCAGCTTTACCAAAACAGATTAACCATACAATAGACTGTTTTACTTATCATTGAATTGCAATTCGGATCACATCATAACAGATTTCAAGTTTGAACTGCAGTTTGGAGCCATGCTTTGTTGTGATTGACATTTGATCTTAATTGGAAGGGTTCCTAACGACACAGGATTAGAGATTGTCATGGCAATATCGGCATTCTGGGATCTGTGCAGCCAGATATAAAGTGTAAGCAAGCACGTTCTGGAAGGAATCAACTGAAATATCAAATAAAAGCATCGCACAATAAACATAATCTCTGCTTAATCAAAGTGAATGCCAATTGTGCTGAGTTACAGAATGGAAGAGATTTGAACATATCTCTTCCATAGATATAGGATGAGATATAATATAGGTTGAAATTCCAGTGTAAAACTGAGCTTGTGTGGGAGGTGCCTTCTCAACAATGGGTTTCATGTAGGGAAAATTATAAGGATACTTGGCAGGTTGAATAGGGGGAATCAATAGATGTAATTCATATGAATTGTAAAAGACTGTTGATATGTTACCAAATGAAAGACTGTTTAATGAGAGTTCATGGGCTGGAGGGAACGTGGAAAGAGGACAGAAAGCAGATTAAGAATAAATGGTGATTTTCAGGTTTGCAGGTTGTTGCAAGGATTAGTACTGACACTCAGCTATTCACGATTTTATGCTAATTATCGAGAGAAAAAGATAAAGTGTAAAATGTCCAAATTTGAAGCAAAGCTAGTTCTGAGACAAGGATTCAGAATCTATAAAATGATTTAGAGAGCAAGTCAAGTCGTCAAGTTTATTTGTCACATACAAATACAAGATGTGCAGTGAAATGAAAGTGACAACGCCTGCGGATTGTGCTAAACTACAAAACAGAATAGAAAAAAAAAATTTAACACAAAAAAAAATTAATACAGTAAATTAAATTAGTCCCTGGTGATATGAGTCCTGATGGCCTGTGGGAAGAAACTCATCCTCTCTGTTTTCACAGCGTGACAGCGGAGGCGTTTGCCTGACCGTAGCAGCTGGAACAGTCCGTTGCTGGGGTGGTAGGGGTCCCCCATAATGTTGCTGGCTCTGGATCTGCACCTCCTGATGTATAGGTCCTGCAGGGGGGCGAGTGTAGGTCCCATAGTGCGTTTAGACGAACGCACTACTCTCCACAGAGCCTTCCTGTCCTGGGCAGAACAGGTGAGCAAGAAGGTGGCAAATGGTGTACAAGGTGGGAAAATTTGAGTCATAGAGCTGTACATCATGGAAACAGTCACTTCTGCCCACCATCTCCGAGCCAACCAAGTTGACATATTGGACTAGAAACAAGGAACTGCAGATGCTGGTTAATACACAAAAAGACAGAAAGTGCTGGAGTAACTCAGCAGGTCAGTCCCTGATTTGCTCAAAAACTACTTATAGGACATGCAGGGGATATATTTGTAACATTGAGAGAACATTGAGAGAATATTGGTGTGGATGTAAAGTTTACCACCAAGAAATATAAAATACCTTGGAGTGTACCTTGGACAGTAAACTCGACTGGTCCAGGAACGCTGAGGCCCTGTACAAGAAGGGACAGCCGGCTGTACATTTTGAGAAGGCTCCGCTCCTTCAACATCTGCAGTAGGATGCTGCAGATGTTCTACCAATCGCTGGTAGCCAGTGCCATCTTCTTCGCTGTCGGGTGCTGGGGCAACAGGACGAAGGTCACGGATGCCAACATGATTAACAAGCACACCAGGAACGCTGGCTCCGTCCTGGGGGAGGAGTTGGATTCATGGGAGGTGGTCTGGGGGGGGGGGGGAGGAAGGATGTTCTTCAAACAGCGGAGCATCTTGGACAATACAGCTCATCCCCTCCATGACACACTGGTCGACCTGAGAAGTACCTTCAGCAACAGACTGGTTCCACTAAGATGCAGTACAAAGCGCTGCAGGAAATCCTTTCTCCCTGTGGCTTTCAAACTGTACAACTCCTCCCCCTTCTGTCATGGGGTAGACTGACTCCCTCCCCCCCACCCCCTCACCAATCTTTGCACATTCCCAATCCTCTCCACTCATCACTTTAATTTAATGTTTCATGTATCTTGTGTTATATGACTGTTGGCAGATCAATTTCCCTCCTGGGATAAATAAAGTTCCATCGTATCGTATCATATCATATCGTACAACAGTGATAATCTGGACTGGAGTAGCCAAGACAGAATGTATGGACGTTACCACAGTCATTCAGGAGGCCACTAGACTGAGAAGGATGGTTTCACAGAGGCAAAATAACCATGATTGCAAAAGTGCAGGTACAAAGAAGGTTTCAATCTGTGCGATTTTTGAGGCTTTACTCCCTGAATGATTGTCAATCAGGACTGAAGATCCCGGGTCGCCCTGCATGGCACCAACATTTTTTTTTCGCATTTTCTTCATAGGGTAAAGATCATTTCTCCACCTCACCTTCTTTGGTTCCCTTAAGTTGTTGGCACGATAACGTTTGCTAGGTTAGGCAACTCCCAATGTTGACATATTATACTGGCTGCTGTCATAACATTTGTGGTTTTATTAGCACTCTTCCGTAAAAAGGCCAGCAAAGCATTGAAGTTCAGTTTTATACAGATAAAATTGCGAAGGAGAACTTGTACTGAACTCATAAACAGCCTCTGCCGAATTATGGTGAGTGGCCAGACTGGGGACATGGTGAGAAAAGAACAACACAGTAAAAGTTCAGTCATGATGTATTTGATGGCAGAGCAAGCATGAGGGACCTTTTGATCGACCTTTAGACTCAATTTTCTAGTTCCATTGCATAATTTACGTAATTAACATAGGTTACAATGGAACTAGAAAATTGAGTCTAAAGGTCGATCAAAAGGTCCCTCATGCTTGCTCTACCATCAAATAGGTTACTGTCCCTACAATAGGTTACATAGGTTACTGTTCATAATTAACAAAATCGCCTTTAAGAGCAAGCTGGAGAAACAGATGAGGGAGAAAGGTATAAGATCGCTTGGAGGAGAATGGGTTAAGGCTTGTGAGAAATATAAAATAAATTCACCTTTTGGGCTGCATTATCTGTTTTCGTGCAGATTTGTGTAAATCACTGCCAGTAAAGTCTATGGGGCAATGTGATTACCATGCCTCAAAGCAAGAATATCATTTGCTGAATGGATAGCAAATTGGCTCCATGGAAGGAAGCAAAGGGTGATGGTGGAAGGTAGCCTCTCGGACTGGAGGCCTGTGACTAGTGGTGTACCTCAGGGTTCGGTGCTGGGCCGTTTGTCATCAACATCAGTGATTTGGATGAGAACATACAGGGCAAGATTAGCAAGTTTGCAGATGATACAAACGTGGGTGGTTTTGCAGACAGTGAAGATGGCTGTGAAAGATTGCAGCAGGATCTGGATCGATTCGCCAGGTGGGCTGAGGAATGGTTGATGGAATTTAATACAGAGAAGTGTGAGGTGTTGCATTTTGGGACGTCTAACAAGGGCAGGACCTACTGGGGAATAGGTTTAACATTTTATTCCATTCTTTTTATAAAACCATTATGAGCCTCCATCTTCGCCACTTGTGCTCAAGATTGGAGTCTAAGCATTTATGGCTTCTCATTATAACTGGTACTCGAGATTGGGCCCAAAGTCCTTTTCTATACCAACGATTTTTCCAATAGATGTAGAAGTTGTCCTTCTGACTCTAGCCAATGTTTTACATTGAGAATCACATGTGTAGGAAAATAACTGCTGTTGCTGGTACAAATCGAAGGTATACACAAAATGCTGGAGTAACTCAGTGGGTCAGGCAGCATCTCTGGAGAGAAGGAACATATCATCCACCAACATTTCCGTCACCTACAACAGGACCCCACCACTGGCCATATCTTCCCATCCCCTCCCCTCTCTGCGTTCCGCAGAGACCGTTCCCTCCGCAACTCCCTGGTCCACTCGTCCCTTCCTACCCAAACCACCCTAACCCCGGGTACTTTCCCTTGCAACCGCACGAGATGCAACACCTGTCCCTTTACCTCCCCCATCAACTCCATCAAAGGACCCAAACAGTCTTTCCAGGTGAGACAGAGGTTCACCTGCACCTCCTCCAACCTCATCTATTGCATCCGCTGCTCTAGATGTCAACTTATTTATATCGGCGAAACCAAGCGCAGGCTCGGCGATCGCTTCGCTGAACACCTGCGCTCGGTCCGCATTAATGCAACTGATCTCCCGGTGGCCCAGCACTTTAACTCCCCCTCCCATTCCCAGTCTGACCTCTCTGTCATGGGCCTCCTCCAGTGCCATAGTGAGGCCCGCCGGAAATTGGAGGAGCAGCACCTCATATTTCGCCTGGGCAGTTTGCGGCCCGGTGGTATGAACGTCGACTTCTCCAACTTCAGATAGCTCCTCTGTCCCTCCCTTCCCCTCTTCCTTCCCAGATCTCCCTCTATCTTCCTGTCTTCACCTATATCCTTCCTTTGTCCCACCCCCGACATCAGTCTGAAGAAGGGTCTCGACCCGAAACGTCACCCATTCCTTCTCTCCCGAGATGCTGCCTGACCTGCTGAGTTACTCCAGCATTTTGTGAATAAATCGAGTCGAGACCCTTCTTCAGACTCACTTGAGAATCATTTGCGTTAATTTGATGGTATCCACATTGTTGGTGGAAACTCCACTTGGGACTGACGTGGAAAATGTTTGCATTTAAACTTGTCCCCTTTCAGTTAGGATGAGTAGCTCTAGAAAACATGAAAGAACTGGGAGCAATAGTACAAATCAGAATACAAGGAACTTTGGATGTTCAGATAATGCTCTGTACCTAGTTTGATTTTTGTACTAATTGTGATAATAATGCACACAAGCGAGGGACCACGTATTTCTTAATTGTGCATTCTTTCCATTCAAGGTCTGTTTTTTAATTTATATTCGAATGATATTTTGAGGTTCTTGTATATGCCTATTAGGCAATACTGCAATTGCACGCTGCTGTGGATCTAATGATGTCAAAAGCAATTGGGCGGATCCTCAACATTGTAACACTCCTTAATTATATTGTTTGAAAAATCAATGCATACTGACGTGAATGATGAAGCATAGAGCAGCCTCGGGGTATTTTGTTGCCAGTGGATGTAAACATTAGGGTTTCCAAAGAAATATCAATGATACAAGAAAGGAGTTTGGGCCCAGGCTCGAGTACCAGAGGCCTGAGTTATAATGAAAAACTAATTTTGAGCACAAGTGGCTAAGATAGAAGCTCATAATCTATATACTAAAACTCTCGTTTGTTATCTTGTTTGTGACTGAACATCAGCCAAAACAGTACATGTTCGTGACAATTTTAGGCCCACCTTACTCACCATTGTCACTTTAGTGATAATGCAAGTAGTTTTATTGAAATCGGTGTTATATTTTTAAAGTTATTCACATTTTTAAGTTTAAAAGGAGGGGAGGGGAGGAGGGAGGGAGGGGGGAAGGGGGAGTGGGGGAGAAGGGAGAGGGGAGGGGGGGGTTGAGGAGTGAGGGGAGGACGGGGGGAGGACGGGGTGCTGCACCAATGCAGGAGAGGTTTGGGCCCAACGGGTCCACTTGGTCTAGTAGTCTTATAAAAAGAATGGAATAGAATGTTAATACTGAGTACCATGCCAGAATGTGTAGTGTATCGAAAACCCCTCCAATAGTGTAGAATAACACACTATTGCAGTATAGAGACAGGAAGCTTTGTTATATTTGCAGGCTAGCCTGAACAGTCAAATTTAAAGCTTGCAACGTTTTATTGATGATAAATGTTTGCAGGGGCTATGAAATGGGAGTTATTTTAAACTGGTCAGATTTCAGCTCAAATGAGAGAGTGAGGTTTGATGTAGAGTTGTTGTAATGTTAAGTATTCTTTGCTTCTGTCCAATAGAAAAGTATCAGGTTAAACGTAACAACTTTACATCTTCATTCCCATTCCCATTTACTTTTGAACATATTGTATGTAACTATTTACTCTGGATCTATCTTTATTCATTCCACTACTGTATTCCATTCTTTTGCCTTGCACCATTAACTCTTTATCAAAGGACCTTGAAACTCTCCACATATGTTTGACCTGCTGGATATTACCAAAAGTTCTTTTTTTTATTACAGATTTCCAGCACCCTTATGTTTTCGACTTTCAAACACAATATTGAGATCCTAATTTATCTCAAATTCTTCTATGTATACGTTTTGGCAGGAGGCACCAATTGTACATTGAAGCAACATGGTGGCTTCAAGTTTGGATTGGTGTTACATACCCGCTAAATGATCTTTAAAAAAAAAAACCATGACCTGCACCACAGTTGGTATACTGTAGCTGCAATCACAGATGGGGCACTGTATCATTTTACTATTTAGTTTGTTCAACATGCAACATGGAAACAGGCCTCTCAGGCCACTGAGAACCATTTTATTCTCCTAATGTTCACCTCAACTTTGCTCAGATGTTACCTATGTACTAGCTATAATTTATAGTGGCCAATTAACCTAACAACCCACACATTTTCAGAACTGGGGCACCTAGAGAAAACACATACAGCCACAGGGGTAATGTGCAACTTCCACCCAGGCAGCACCAGAGCTCAAGATTAAACCTGATCACTGAACTGTGAAGCAGCGGCTCTACTAGCGGACCACTATAGCCACCACTGACTACTAGTCACGATACTGACATTTGTGTAGCAAGTGACTGAATCTTATTTGACATATTCTCAAACAGTTTGAGATGATCCAGGTTTTCTGACAAAAGTTACAAGGGCGGCAGAGTGGCAGTGGTAGAGTTGCTGCTTTATAGTGCCAGAGACCTGGGTTCAATCCAGACCACGAGTTCTGTCTGTACAGAATTTGTACGTTCTCCCCGTGACCTCGTGGGTTTTCCCCAGGTGCTCCGGTTTCCTCCAACACTCCAAAGACATTGGGGTTTGTAAAGTTAAATAGCTTCAATAAAAATTGTAAATTGTTCCTAACGTGTAGTGCACGGGGTAATCGTTGGTCAGTACAGACTCGGTGGGCCAAAGGGCCTGTTTCCACGCTGTATCTCTAAATTCTGAAGATTCAAGTCTAAAGTTAATCAGCATAATGATTTCTTAACGCTAGTGGGTCATACCTTTAGGATATTTTTCAATCAATTTGGCCACTGAATATAACATAACACCCAGCAGGTCAGGCAATATCTGTGGCGGGAATGGATAGGTGGCCTTTCACGTTGGGAATATTCTTCAAAGTAAGTAAAGTAATTGTGATGGCAGACAATATGGTTTGGAAGATGGATATTGTTTTCTGCAGTTGTGTGCATGAAGCTGTGTTGCCCGTCCAAAATTCAGGAGTGACCTGAGCACAATGTCCTAGGCACAACCACTGACGTCAGTTTATCAATGACCCTCCTTCCATCATAACGTCAGAATTGCAGATGTTTGATTTTACAATGTTCATTCCAATTTGTGACTCAGCAAATCAGGCATTTCGGGCACTTTCTGAGTAACGTTCATGCCATACTTCTGCCATATAATGACTAACCACAATGAAAGGGAATCTAACTACTCATCCTTGAAATTCAATGGCATCGCCATTGCTGGGTTCCCACCATCAACACCTGAATGATAGGAGTATTGACCAAATACTCAACAGGAACATCTATATAAATACTATGACCACACAAACATGTTCATAAGTTGTAGGAGCAGAATTAGTCCATTCGGCCCATCAAATTTACTGTGCCATTCAATCATGACTGATCTATCTCTCCCTCCTAACCCTATTCTCCTGCCTTCTCCCCATAACCCCGATACCCGTACTAATCAAGAATCCACCAATCTCTACCTTAAAAATATCCATCGACGGCCTCCACAGCCTTCTGTGGGAAAATCATGTTAGAAGCATTATAAAACATGTCACTAAATTGTCTCTTGCTTGGGTGTGGTGGGAAAGAGAAACCTTAACCGGTTTGAAAATAATGAATTGGTCCTTTATCATTTCTTAAACACCACAAAGGGTGGGGAGGACAATGACAGAGTGGAAGCAGTGAATCAACTTTAGCAGGATTTTAAGTTTGCTGCAGACACGCTTAATTGCTGTCATTATGGAGGTGAGACATAACTGACATGCACGTAGACAACATGCAGAGGGATAACAACTGTTGAAAAGAAAAATGATCAAAATGGATTTTCTCTGACCATTAACAGCCAGTGGTACTAATGGGATATGCACCATCAAAGGCAAACATTGCCACAAACAGGCTATAGCGTGTAACCAACATATGTGACCCACTGCAACTGATGAGATAATGCTCCTTGTACTTGTATGACATTTTACAATCCCGTGGTAGAAATCTCATATAGAATTTGATATGCATATTGCAAAATGTACCGTTGGTATTTGTTACATTAAGTCGCACTAATCACATGCATAATCAAGAAGCACTTAACAAATGAAAATTAAAAGTCAAAAAAATAAAAATCAACTACTTAGGAAATTTTGTATGATTGCAATATCAATTGAAAATCAACACACAAGTTACAACCTCTGGTTCCACATGGCCATTGAAAGTGATACACATCAGAATTGTTACTTAAGTAAAATCCATTCACCAACCTTTCAGGATAGAAACATAGAAACATAGAAAATAGGTGCAGGAGGAGGCCATTTGCCCCATCGAGCCTGTACGCACCCCCATTCATTGCTGAATGGATGCTGCTGAACTTGACATTTCCCCATCAAAATACTTAAATAGAATATATTCCCTGAATGACAATGAATGTTTCACTAAATCAACTAATTTATCGGTGTTGCTATTGGTTCATTATTGCCACTTGTGCTGATGTACTGTGAAAAATGTTGTTTTGTGTGTTACCACTTTGGTGGTAAGAATAGGAAGGCAGATTATTATTTGAATGGTGTCAAATTAGGAAAAGGGGACGTACAACGTGATCTGGGTGTCTTAGTGCATCAGTCACTGAAAGGAAGCATGCAGGTACAGCAGGCAGTGAAGAAAGCCAATGGAATGTTGGCCTGCATAACAAGAGGAGTTGAGTATAGGAGCAAAGAGGTCCTTCTGCAGTTGTACAGGGCCCTAGTGAGACCGCACCTGGAGTATTGTGTGCAGTTTTGGTCTCCAAATTTGAGGAAGGATATTCTAGCTATTGATGGCATGCAGCGTAGGTTCACTAGGTTAATTCCTGGAATGGCAGGACTGTCATATGTTGAAAGACTGGAGCGACTAGGTTTGTATACACTGGAATTTAGAAGGATGAGAGGAGATCTTATCGAAACGTATAAAATTATTAAGGGGTTGAACACGTTAGAGGCAGGAAATATGTTCCCAATGTTGGGGGAGTCCAGAACCAGGGGCCACAGTTTAAGAATAAGGGGTAGGCCATTTAGAACAGAGATGAGGAAAAACTTTTTTAGTCAGAGAGTTGTGAATCTGTGGAATTCTCTGCCTCAGAGGGCAGTGGAGGCCAATTCTCTGAATACATTCAAGAGCGAGCTAGATAGAGCTGTTAAGGATAGCGGAGTCAGGGGGTATGGGGAGAAAGCAGGAACGGGGTACTGATTGAGAATGATCAGCCATGATCACATTGAATGGCGGTGCTGGCTCGAAGGGCCGAATGGCCTACTCCTGCACCTATCGTCTATTGTCTATTGTGTATTGTCTATTACCCGGGCAAATTTATGGGCGGCACGGTGGCGCAGCAGTAGAGTTGCTGCCTTACAGCGCATGCAACGCAGGAGACCCGGGTTCAATCCCGACTGCGGGTGCTGTCTGTACGAAGTTTGTATGTTCTCCTTGTGACTTATGTGGGTTTTCAGCGAGATCTTAGGTTTCCTTCCACACGCCAACGACGTACAGGTTTGTAGGTTAGGTGTAAAATTATCCTTCATGTGTGTAAGATAGTGTTAATGAGCGTGGATCGCTGGTCGGTGCAGACATGGTGGGCCGAAGGGCTGTTTTTTGCGCTGTATCTCTAAAATAAACTTGCATGCGTACATCAGGTTGTGCAAAAAAGAAAATAAACAGAGTGCAGAATGAGTGCTGCAGCTACAGTGAAAGCGCAGATTTAAAACAAGTGCATGGGTTGCAATAAAATAAATTAGAAAATGGGAATTCATCCCTAACATATGAAATGCCCTTGCAGGATTCCGATAACAGCGAGACAAAAGCTGTTCTTTAATCTGGTGGCATGTGCTTTTGTACCTTCTGCCCAACAGGAGAGGAGAGAAGAGAGAATGAGTGGGGTGTGAGTGGTTCTTGATTATGTTAGTTGCTTTCCCAAGGCAACATGGAGTATAGATGGAATTAGTAGGGCGGAGGTCACAACCCTGAAATATCTTCTGGGCAGTGCAGTTGCCTGATAGAATGCTCTCCATGGTGCATCTGTAGAAATTGCTACGATTTATGTGTAGGAAGGAACGGCAGATGCTAGTTTCAACCGAAGTTAGACACAAAGTGCTAGAGTAACTCAGTGGGACAGGCAGCATCTCTGGAGAGGAATGGGTGACGTTTCGGGTCGAGACCCTTCTTCAGTCTGAACTCAACCATTCTTTCTCTCCAGAGATGCTGCCTGTCCCACTGTTGCTAAGATTTATTGCAGACATACCGGATTTCCTTAGCCTTCCGGGGTATGAGAGGTGTTGATGTAGTTTATCGGCCATAGTGATGATGTGGTTGGGCCACGACCAATTATTTACACAGAGGAATTTGAAACTCTCATCATCTCCACTTTTACATTTTTGGCTCAGATTGACGTATGTACTCCACCCTGCTTACTGACGTCGACAATCAACTCCTTCATCTGGCTGAGATTGAGTGAGTGCTTGCCTTGACACCATGCCACTAAACACTCTACCTCCTTCCTGTATTCCATCTAGTCATTCAGCCCACAACAGAGATGTTATCAGTGTTATACATATACATACAGTATATGTATCTGATTATATTCATGTATTGTCTTTCCGCTGGCTGGTTAGCAGGCGACAAAAGCTTTTCACGCGTAACAATAAACTAAACTGAAAACTTGCAAACTTGTAAATTTGGCTGCACAATTGTATATATTGTAAAGGTAAAAGGGGATCCAGGGCTTGATGCATGCGTGACCAAGAGCTAAATGTTGAAACATGGAGTGGCTAGATCACTTACCACAAAGGGTTGCAAGGCTTATCTCTTGTTGCTAACTATTGGCTAACAAAGGGACACCGATAACCACAGAGGATAGCAGCTGGACAAGGGATAAAGAACTGATATTGAAATAAGGAATTGACACAAGGACAGGGGACTGATATCCATGTACGGTCACGTGGAAGCTGGGTATGGGGAAATGATGATTTTGTAAGTAACCAATCTTGTGACTACATGCAGCACCGATTGTATTAGGTAATGGTCACCTAAACTCCTGACCATCTGTAAGGCCTTTGGTGTTGGGAAATTGAACAAGTGATGACATGTAAGGCTCCTTGTGTGGTGTATAAATGTGTTGCTAAAACACTCTGTAAGTGAGTGGGCCGACAAGAGACTGCCAGTATGCACAAAGCTGGGTGGCAGTGTCAACTGTGAGGAGGATGCTATGAGGATGCAGGGTGACTTGGACAGGTTGTGTGAGTGGGCAGATGTATGGCAGATGCAGTTTAATGTGGATAAATGTGACGTTATCCGCTTTGGTGGTAAGAACAGGAAGGCAGGAAAAGGGGAAGTACAAAGAGATCTGGATGTCCTTGTCTGAAGAAGGGTCTCGACCCCGAAACGTCACCCATTCCTTCTCTCCTGAGATGCTACTTGACCTGCTGAGTTATCCAGCATTTTGTGAATGGATGTCCTTCTTCATCAGTCACTGAAAGTAAGCATGCAGGTACAGCAGGCAGTGAAGAAAGCAAATGGCATGTTGGCCTTCATGACAACAGGAGTTGAGTATAGGAGCAAAGAGGTCCTTCTGCTGTTGTACAGGGCTCTAGTGAGACCGCACCTGGAGTACTGTGTGCAGTTTTGGTCTCCAAATATGAGAAAGGACATTCTTGCTATTGAGGGAGTGCAGCGTAAGTTCACTAGGTTAATTCCCGGAATGGCGGGACTGTCGTATGTTGAAAGACTGGAGCGACTGAGCTTGTATACACTAGAATTTAGGATGAGAGGGGATCTTATTGAAACATATAAGATTATTAAGGGATTGGACACGCTAGAGGCAGGAAACATGTTCCCATTGTTGGGGGTGTCCAGAACCAATGGCCACAGTTTAAGAATAAGGGGTCAGCCCCTTATTCTTTAGAACGGAGATAAGGAAAAACTTTTTCACTCAGAGAGTTGTAAATTTATGGAATTTTCTGCCTCAGAAGGCAGTGGAGGCCAATTCTCTGGATGCTTTCAAAAGAGAGTTAGATAGAGCCCTTAATGATAGCGGAGTCAGGGGGTATGGGGAGAGGGCAGGAACAAGGTACTGATTGTGAATGATCAGCCATGATCACATTGAATGGCGGTGCTGGCTCGAAGGGCCGAATGGCCTCCTCCTGCACCTATTGTCTATTGACATACTGGCCGTAACTCTCCCACTCCCGCATGTGTAATAAAATATCTACCCATGACTAATGTGTACTGTTGTCTTTCAGCAAACATTTCAACTTATTTACATCGGCGAAACCAAGCGCAGGCTCGGCGATCGCTTCGCTGAACACCTGCGCTCGGTCCGCATTGACCAAACTGATCTCCCGGTGGCCGAGCACTTCAACTCCCCCTCCCATTCCCAGTCTGACCTTTCTGTCATGGGCCTCCTCCAGTGCCATAGTGAGGCTCACCGGAAATTGGAGGAACAGCACCTCATATTTCGCCTGGGCAGTTTGCAGCCCAGTGGTATGAACATCGACTTCTCCAACTTTAGATAGTTCCTCTGTCCCTCCCTTCCCCTCCTCCTTCCCAGATCTCCCTCTATCTTCCTGTCTCCACCTATATCCTTCCTTTGTCCCGCCCCCCTGACATCAGTCTGAAGAAGGGTCTCGACCCGAAATGTCACCCATTCCTTCTCTCCCGAGATGCTGCCTGACCTGCTGAGTTACTCCAGCATTTTGTGAATAAATACCTTTGATTTGTACCAGCATCTGCAGTTATTTTCTTATATTTACATTGGCATAGTCGGCAGGATCTCGCTGGGACCATCTCTGACGACTGAGTAAGCGGCTGCGGTCTGACTGGGACCTCGAAAGGAGTATAGTGCACTATCGGATCCATTGAGTCTGAACTCCCGAACAAGTTCCCGGGAACACTGTGGTCCCTCGTCTGAGGTTGATCTGGTTCCCTGCCGAGTGCCTTACAGAAGACAACTTACGGTAAGAGGAATTACTATACATTGGCTAGGTCGGATTTGTGTAGTCCGTGTAAGTTAAAGTAGAAGACAATTGGGCAGGTCAGACTATCTAACTGGCTTTGGGAAGGGATCCGCGAAGACTAGGGTCTTTGTCTATTGTGTAACCAGTCTCAGGGAGGCTGGGGCCTGAGTTTAAGTACAGTCTCATGGAGGCTGGAGTTTATTAGAGAAGTACAGTCTCAGGAAGGCTGGAGTCTGAGTCTATTAACAAAGTTTTTTTTTTGTGAGTTGGCCAGTTCGGACTGTGTAACCAGTCTCAGGGAGGCTGGGGTCTGTGTCAATTAGAGAAGTAAGTTTTATGAAATGGATAGTACAGTCTGTGTAACCAGTTTGCGGTAGAGTTCTGCGAGAACTGGGGTCTGAGGTAAATTAGTAGTAATAAAGAGGGCTGAAAATGGGACAAGCCCTGGATAATAGTGATGGTGGATCTCCAAATCAGCACATGTGTTGCTTAGACCCAGAAAAATGTAAAGATTAAAAAAGAAAAGGAAACGGTTGGCCAACAGAATAATAAACAATTGGTAATGCAAAAACGGAAACCTAAGCAACAAACCCCCGGGGTCCTCTTGTCTGGCATGGCCACCCTGTTTATAGAAGAGGGGGATGCGGAACAAAATCGGGAATGTTGCAGGCCACCTCTCCCATAAGCCCCCGGCCACCGGCCCCGAGGAGCAGGAACTGCCCCACTAAGATCCTGTCGGGGGGGGCGACCCCCACAGGAAAGGGCACCCCCAGAAGAAGATGACACCGATAGCGAACCGGAAACTGAAAAGGAGGACGATAAAGAAGGGAAAGGGCTGAGGCAGAAGAGGAAGGAGGAGCAGTCATTGAATCCATCGGTGAGCGAGTGAAACAAAAAGCGCAAAGGAAACGCGAAGCTGAAAACCAACAGAAAACTAAAAGGACTAAAAAGATAATGCCAATGAGAGCAATGCCAAATCCATTGGCCGGAACATATACACTGACTCCCGCTATGCTTTTGGAGTCGCCCACGATTTTGGCGCCCTCTGGCAACATCAAGGATTTCTTAACTCTTCTGGAACACCAGTCAAGAATGCACCTTGTGTGACGAACCTAATGCAAGCCCGAGCCCTCCCGGCCCAACTGGCCATTATTAAGTGCAATGTCTATACGGGCAGCCGCGATGAAGTTTCCCAGGGAAATGCCCTTTCATGTCATCACTGCCCGCACAGCAGCTTGCGAATCCTGCACCATGGCCCCCACAGAACCAACAATTCTAGTAGACAGAACGGCCGTGTCAGGAGTGGGTGGTGTAAAGTTAATGCAGGAGGATGCCTCTGCCGCACAGCGCGATCTTTGGTAACGAGAGCGCTGTGCCATTCACTCCTTGACCGGCCTCTGGCTCACCCCTCTCGGACAAATTTGTATACCTGATGTTTTTCTGCCCTTTCTTTTAAACTATATACACTCCCTTACGCATGCTGGTAAGGAGGGAATGGTCAGGATAGCAAAAGAAACATGGTGGCATCTCAAAATTCGTCAGGAAGCGTTAAAACAGGTCTCGTAATGTGAAATTTGCTGGCGAAACAATCCCGGAAAGACAGTAAAATGTCCAAAGGGAGTGACACCAGGCCGACCCTTTGAGTGTATACAAGTAGATTTTACAGAGTTGCCACAGGCACATTGTTATAAATATTGTTTAGTTATTGTAGATTTGTTTAATCGATGGATTGAAGCCTTGCCAACTACGTACTTGCCAAAGACGTACAGGTATGTAGGTTAATTGGCTGGGTAAATGTAAAAATTGTCCCTAGTGGGTGTAGGATAGTGTTAGTGTACGGGGATCGCTGGGCGGCACGGACTTGGTGGGCCGAAAAGGCCTGTTTCCGGCTGTATATATATGATATGATATGATAAATGCGACAGCTGAGACTATGGTGACACTTATTTTGAAAGAGATTATACCTCGCTTTGGAGGTATAATCTACTAACAGAAGAACTACTGTTATTAGTTCTGACAATGGCCCCCACTTTATCGCAAAGATTAATAAAGAATTATGTCAGCATTTTAACATTAAACAGCAATTCCACTGTGTTCACCACCCACAGGCCGCCGGGATAGTCGAACGAGCAAATGGAACCCTAAAGTCTAAATTGGCTAAACTAACAAAGGAAACAGGTACGAGAGGCGCAGAAGCCATTACCAGTTGAGCAAGGAAACGAGTCCATACTACCAGGAGACTACGTGCTGGTAGGGAACTGGGATCGGAAGAAGTTGGGACCCCGTTGGAAGGGGCCGTACAAGGTACTACTGACAACACCCACCGCCGTGAAAGTTGAGGACCACCCCCGTTGGATACATCTGGCTGACTGCAAACAAATTGGAAAGCCAAATGGGACTATTGACTCTCCTTCTTGGGAGGGATGGGCTGGACCCGAGGAAACAGTGTGTTTCTGTCCATGAGTTATGAATTTGTACTCCACGGCAATGTGAGTGCATGCTGGGTATGCATCCGGGACCCCCATAACAGTGGAGGAGGAATACCCCTCTTGGCTATACCCCTGAATATCACAAAGCTTCTAGACGCATATTGCTTTCAAAATGCCATATGAGGCAGTGGCTGCATAAGTGGTGGCAGTGTCCATAAAGGTCCCAACAATACAGTAGTATATACCCTTGGAACACCAGTCTTTGTGAAGAAGGGTCTCGACCCGAAACATCACCCATTTCTTCCCTCCTGAGATGCTGCCTGACCTGCTGAGTTACTCCAGCATTTTGTGAATAAATCGATTTGTACCAGCATCTGCAGTTATTTTCTTATATCCCATTTAAAGCGGACTGGATGGTGAACGAGACTAGGATATGGAAGATACCACGACTTAAATTGGCCGGCCGTTCCCACAAACCAGTTAATACCACCGGCCATTGTCACACAGGGGGGTAACGGGGTATTTTGGGGGAACAGCTCGTGTACCACGACCAGTCAGTTGGGACCACTGAACGGCATATATTTTGCATGCGGGTCATGGGCAAACCCCTGGCTACCTGGTAAGCCCCCAAGGGATGATCAGAGATGGAAGATGTTAAAGGGCCCCACTCAGTGGAGGGGATGCTGCTACCTAGCGTATATAGTCCCACATATGAGAGCTGTTCAACATCGGGCTGACGTATAACCTCCAATAAGGTCCAAACGAGGTATCTCAGAATCCGAGCGATTGTGGATGATTGCCTTTCCCCTCTACGGTGCGGCCCATCTATCACGCAAATTGATTAAAATGGCCTCGGCAATGGAAAAGTTGGTGACTGCCACGGCTGAAGCGTTGGCGGATACTCAACACGCCCTCTCTTCTCTGACAGCTGAGGTAGTGGCCCTCCTTAACGTAGCGCTGCAGAGCCGTATGGCACTGGACTTCATTTTAACAGAAAAGGGAGGTACCTGTGCTGCGGTGGGACAAGAATGTTGTACCTACATCCCCGATGAGTCCTCCAACATCACTAGTCTAGCTGCCCACATATCCCAGGAAGTAAATAAGATCAGGAAGGTCGGGAGGAAATGCACCACTACCATGTCAAGGATGGCCCCTGACAACTCATCTTTTTGGGAAACATCTGGGGAACTGTTGTATATTATGGCTCAATTCTGCTGCTGGTTGTTGTCCTATTGTACACGGTTAAATACGCCCGGTCTCACTGTGCTTCACGGAGGATATAGTGGTTATCATGTTATGATAAAAGGAGGGAATGTAAAGGTAAAAGGGGGTCCAGTGGTTGATGCATGCGTGACCAGGAGCTAAATGTTGAAACATGGCGTGACTAGATCGCTTACCACAAAGGCTTTCAAGGCTTATCTCTTGTTGCCAACTATTGGCTAACAAAGGGGCACCGATAACCACAGAGGATAGCAGCTGGTCGTAGGGATAGCAGGGATAAGGAACTGATACTGAAATAGGGAAATGACACAAGGACAGGGAACTGATATCCATATACGGTCTCATCGAAGCTGGGTATGGGGAAATGATGATTATGTAAGTAACCGATCTAGTGACTACATGTAGCACCGATTGTATTAGGTAATGGTCACCTAAACTCCTGACCATCCTTTGGTGTTGGGAAACTAAACTCAGTTGATGACTTGTGTGGTGTATATATGTGCTGCTAAAATACTCTGTAAGGGAGTGGGCCGACGAGAGACTGTCGGTATGTGAGCATACTGGCCTTATCTCTCCCACTACCGCATGCGTAATAAAGTATCTACCCATGATTCATGTGTGCTGTTGCCTTTCAGCTAACCTTTACAATATCAAGCAGTGTAAAGATTCAAAGGGTAAAGATGACAAAGGTATAATTAAACCAGGGCTGGGAAGGGTGGGGAAGATACTAACAAAATTAGTTGTATGCAGCAAAACATTGAGAACCACCTTTTAGCGAAAGGGAGTAACCAAATTATAGATCTTAAAACACAACTAATGCAGAAAGAATATGACACAGAATTAATTGTAAGCACAATGAACTGCTGATGCTAGAATCTTGGGCAGAAAATAAAGTGTTGGAGTAATTCAGTAGGGTCAGGCAGCATTTCTGGAGAACATGGATAGTTGACCTTTCAGGTTGGGACCCTTCTTTAGACTGACCGAGCGAGGTAGGGGGCAGAAAGCTGAAAAAGAGGTGGGACGGGACAAAGCCTGCAAGTGAAAAGATGATGCTGGTGAGGGAGGGCTTGACAGGCAGATGGGTGGATAAAGGCGAGAAGTGAAAAAGAGACAAGAAGGTGCCAGATTTGTTGTTAGGAAATTCTTATGCTTGAGCTAGAACATCATTCTAATCAGCTGCTACTTGATTTTGATAAAAATGGTACAGGTGACTTAATGGAATTCAATAGCTCACCAAAATATCCACTGCAATGAATCTGTTCTTGGTGATTGAAAGCTTCATGTTGCCTACCACTTAGACTGGTCTCTCCATCTAGCCAACATTAACTCTACTATAATTTGTGCAGAATTGCAAGAGACAACGTTTTAAGAAGACACAAGGAACAGTAGATGCTGGGATCTTGCATAGAATACAATGTGCTGGAGTAACTCAGCGGGTCAAGCAGCACCTTTGGAGGACAAGGATAGGCAACTGAAGAAGGGCACTGACCCAATGTTCTCCTGTCAATGTGCTCCAGAGATGCTGCCTAACCCGTCGAGTTACCCCAGCCAATTGTGTTCTTATAAGAAGCCACCTAGTTAAATGTCACCTGTATTGTTAAAGTTGGTGTACACAACCGAGAGAGGAGATGCACTGTGGCTGGAGCGGGATATGACATTTGGTTTCCAACTCAATCCACCCACAAATACTGAGGAATAGTGGAAAATGAAGACTAGCAGTTCACAGAGAAAGGGCAGCCTCCATTGATTTTGTTCATTGCATTGGAAACTTTTGTAGAGAAGATAGAAAAATGGTTGCACACGATTCACTGGGCCAAAATGCTTCTTGGATACAGGCCAGAGATGATCATGAAAGCAAAAAACAACTGCAGAAGCCAGGAATAAACAGAAAGTATTAAATATACTCAGTAGGTATTTATTTCACAAAATGCTGGAGTAACTCAGCAGGTCAGGCAGCATCTCAGGAGAGAAGGAATGGGTGACGTTTCGGGTCGAGACCCTTCTTCAGACCTTCTTCTGAAGAAGAAGGGTCTCGACCCGGAACGTCACCCATTCCTTCTTTCCTGAGATGCTGCCTGACCTGCTGAGTTACTCCAGCATTTTGTGAAATAAATACCTTCGATTTGTACCAGCATCTGCAGTTATTTTCTTACACAAAATATACTCAGTAGGTCAGGTGGCATCTTTGAAAAGAGAAACAAAGGATACAGAGTGTGTCAGGTTTTTCAGGTATTTTTACTATGTATCTCCTTCCAGAGACGCTGCCTGACTTGTTGAGAGTTTATGGTATTTTCTTTAGAAATAATTTTCTTTGGAAATCAAGCTGTTGAAACCTTATGTAACCGAGTAAAAACCTCAGGCCAAATCCGAATGCTTTATCTCCTGGCCAGAACCAAGGACCATTAAGATGTTTATTTGCCAGAACATAATTGTTAACAACTCATAATGCACGAAATAGAAATTCACCCCATTAACCTCTCAGCCTATTTTAGTTTAGTTTAGAGATACAACGCGTAAACAGGCCCTTCGGCCCACCGGGTCTGCACCCACCAACGATCCCCGCACATTACACACTTTGCACACTTGGGACAATTTACAATTTTACCAAGCCAATTAACCTACAAACCTGTACGTCTTTGGAGTGTGAGAGGAAACCGAAAATCCAGAAGAAAACCCACGCAGGTCACGGGGACAATGTACAAACTCTGTACAAACAGCACCTGTAGTCAGGATCAAACCCGGGTTTCTGATCATCGACCATTCATTCACATTGGTTCTATGTTATCTCACCTTTGCATCTACTCCCTGTGCACTAATGGGAATCTTGCTGAGGCCAAATACCCTGCAAGCCTGCAGGTCTTCTTTCAGGCCTGCATTCAAGAGAGAGCTAGATAGAGCTCTTAAGGTTAGTGGAGTCAGGGGGTATGGGGAGAAGGCAGGAACGGGGTTCTGATTGAGAATGATCAGCCATGATCACACTGAATGGTGGTGCTGGCTCGAACGGCCGAATGGCCTCCTCCTGCACCTATTGTCTATTGTCTTTGGGATGTGGGAGAAAGCTGGAGCACCTGGAGGAAAAGCACGTGGTCACAGGGAGAACGTGCAAACTCCACACAGACAGCACCCAAGGTCAGAATCAAACCCAGATCTCTCGGGCTATATGACAACATCTCTCTCAGCTGCACCACTGTGACACAACTTCCCCGGGGTCACTGGCACTGTGATGCCAGGCCATCTTTCTGCCACTTGAGCAAAAAATAATTTTCTTCCTCCTGTCCATTTCTTGGATCAGGGCATGTCATGTAACAGCAGATTGATAAATACATCTCTTGATGCTCCTGAACACATCATCAGTGATGTAACCCGGTGTCATTGGGTGTTTCGGGTCTTTCAACATCAGATACCCTCGCCCGGGCGGTCCAGCCTTGGGTGATCAGACCACGACTTGTATTCGGGTGGCATTCGCTCCTCTCCATGGACCTCCTCTCCTGATCCAGAGCCATCTCCAGGCTTTCTCCGCTGCCTCTGTGGCCTTCTTGATGGTCCTTCTCCTCTCCATTCCGGTGATGCCCAGTGCACTCAGGGCCTTGTAGAGCGATTGCCCTGCAAAACCTCTACAGCCAACCTCGATGGGCATACACCTTGCCTTCCAGCCCTGCTCAGGGCAGTCTACGACCAGCTCTTCGTACTTGGTCTTCTTTCTCTCGTGGGCCTCCTCCAGACAGTCCTCCCACGGCACTGTCAGTTCCAACAAGATGATTATTTTGGTCACCTCTGAGACCAGGAGGATGTCTGGCCTCAGGGTGGTTGTGGCGATGTGCCGTGGGAACTTCACCAGGTCCACAGAAAGCTGCCAGTCCTGCGCAGTCGGCAGGATTGCCGACGGATTCGTGGTGATCATCTGGGTGGTGGGCCGTGCCCGTCTGCAGCTGCTGATTCCCATGCCGATGGCTTCTGCAATGCTTTCAGCATTTTCCAGCAAGTTCTGCATTGTTGCAATTCTAATTCCTGGAGGCTGGATTGATGCTTGGAGACTGATGGGAGGAAGAGAGAGTGAGCATTAAAATCCAAAATGCAGAATAATTGTATATCAGCAGGAGAGCAACTGCTTAAAGTATTAATAATCATTTGTTCACAAAATGCTGGAGTAACTCAGCAGGTCAGGCAGCATCTCAGGAGAGAAGGAATGGGTGACGTTTCGGGTCGAGACCCTTCTTCAGACCCGACCCGAAATGTCACCCGTTCCTTCTCTCCTGAGATGCTGCCTGACCCGCTGAGTTACTCCAGCATTTTGTGAATAAATACCTTCGATTTGTACCAGCATCTGCAGTTAATCTTTTGTAAACATTCTACAAAAAGCCTGAAGGTATTATTCCATTTCATGCATGTTATGCAAGTTGCATTTATAGGAGAATTAACCTGCCTGCTGTTTAAAGCACTGGAGAAATTTAGGGTTGATTTGATAATTGATGCATTTTGTGATGGTATAATTTTTTGCTTCATTTGCATGAACAGCTGAACAAAAGGTTTCGAAAGACATAATTCAAGCAAGGTTGATGTTCAGTAAAGGACACAAAGTGCTGATTGTAGAAGACATTAAAAAAAAGGTGTGGTGTCAAGGTCTTTGGGTCGCAGAAGGGATGGGAGGTTATGTTCATGGAACCCGGTGGAGGAGTATTAATTAGTGAGAGGTGAGGGACAGGAAGGTATGGGATATTCCTCTGATGGGTTTAGACATCAGTGCAGAACCTTTGCTTCCTTGCCCAAGTACTTGGGAACTCTTTCCCTTGGTGCTCATGCCTCTCTGCCACAAAATGTCAACCAGCACATTTGACAGGTACAGTGCAAGTGGGCAGGTGGTCCTCATACATGCTGGAGTTGCTTCGATGTTATAATGAAGGTGTTCAAATTATCACTATTGAGTGACACAGCTGTTTTTAAATGACCATCTCAATGGCAAAGTATTCACCCAGAATGTATCACAAAATGCTGGGGTAACTCAGCAGGTCAGGCAGCATCAAGGAGAGAGGGAATGGGTGACGTTTCGGGTCGGGACCCTTCTCATCAGTCCGAAGAAGGGTCTCGACCCGAAACGTCACCCATTCCCTCTCTCCGAGATGCTGCCTGACCTGCCGAGTTACTCCAGCATTTTGTGATACCTTCGATTTGTACCAGCATCTGCAGTTATTTTCCTACACAAGTATTCACCCAGTGTCTGTTTCACTTTTTCACCAAAGCATTCTCATGGCCTTTGCATATCTTTATTGTCACAATCATTTAGTCACGGTGCATGGAATTTAAATTTAAAATGGAATCTAAATAGAAAGGTGTGGTCTGCAGCAAAACACCCATTAAATACTGCTGAATAGCTTTATTACCTGACACAAACATCTAGCCTTAACATTTATGAGTTATTCTTTAATATTTCAATGGATGAAACCCAATTATTTATTTGGAAAAGGGAACCTGTTCCATGGAGTAAATTGGGCTGTATACAATAACTCGTTCATCTGTTAGTTGGTGTAAATGGATGATTGATTCCCAGCACAGGCTTGGTGGGCCGAAAGGCCTGTGTTGTATGACTTGAACAACGAAGCATTTCCACTTGTCTTTCCACAGTGAGTTACTCCAGTACTTTGTGTCTTCTTTTGGACACATTTTCTCCCTGACCATTTTTAAAAACCACTCTTCCTCACATCATTAACTTCATCTGGGAATCCCTTGAATTTACATCTATGCACCTGTCTCCACCAAGAGTAAAACTCAAGAGAAAGACACAGAGTGGTGCAGTAACTTAGCAGGTCAGTCAGCATGTCTGGAGAATATGGCTAGGTGACGTTTCGGGTCTGACTGATCGTTCACCTATTACCGGCCATACTCTGTCCTCTCTCCTCTTTTTCAGCTTTCTTTTCCGCATCCCCCACCCCCGCAATCAGTCTGAAGAAGGGTCCCAACTGAAACGTGACCTATCCACGTTCTCTAGATCTGCTGAGTTACTCCAGCACTTTGTGTCTTTCTTTGGTATGAACCAGCATCTGCAGTTTCTTGTTATAAAATATTGAGAGGTTGAGATTCAATGTAATGTAGTTCTCAGCAATCCCAATTAGATGAAACAATCTGTTGTGTCCATTCATTTAGTGATGAATATTGGG
Source organism: Rhinoraja longicauda (assembly GCF_053455715.1). Taxonomy (NCBI): domain Eukaryota; kingdom Metazoa; phylum Chordata; class Chondrichthyes; order Rajiformes; family Arhynchobatidae; genus Rhinoraja; species Rhinoraja longicauda. Next base: position 4,747,638 of record NC_135973.1, read on the forward strand.
GATTTTTTACACTATATTGTTTTTTTAAAAATTTACTGAACTTTTTGGGGGGAGTTTATGTTTTCAATGCTATTGTGCTGCTGCAAGTAAGAATTTATTTGTTCCGTTAGTTTTGGTACATATGACAATGAAACACTCTTGACTCTTGACATAAACACTAGTTAGTAGTGTCCAAAAGCTTAGTTGAGTTTAGTTTAGTTTAGAGATACAGTGTGGAAACGGGCCCTTCGGCCCACTGAGTTCGCACCGACCAGCAATACCTGCACATTAACACTACACACACTAGGGACAATTTTACAATTACAATTATACCAAGCCAATTAACCTACAAAGCTGTACGTCTTTGGAGTAAGGGACGAAATCGGAGATCCCGGAGAAAACCCCCACCGGTCAAGGGGAGAACGTACAAACTCCGTACAGACAGCACCCATAGTTAGGATCGAACCCGGGTCTCTGGTGCTCTGTGGCCCTTTTATCTTTTAACTTCAAAGTGTAACTTGTTTCTGGTTTTGATCGGCAATGCTTCAGGATTGTGCAAATGCACCCTCTCATTATTATTAATCGCGTTTATTGTAATTGGGATGTCAATTCTTTTGATTTTGTTATGCAACCCAAAACCTTTTGTGGTCAAATGCAAATTGAAGCAATAAAGGGAAAATTTATTGAAAACAATGCACGTCTAGATTAGGCTGCTACCAAGCAATACTTGTGTAGACTGCAGCCCCAAAGCAGCCATTTACATCAGTTCCACTATCACCCTTCTGAGTTTTACCACAGCCTCCCTTCCATTGACTTCACCTTCACGCTGCCTCGGCAAGGCCACCAGCATAATCAGTGTGGTCCTGACTTACCATTGACATCATTGGAGACACTCAGACTATCTTTCATTGGACTTTACTGGACGTTATCTTGTACTAAACGTTATTCCCTTTATCCAGTGTCAGTCCACTGTGGAGGACTTGATTGCAATCCTGTACAGTCTTTCCGCTGACTGGATAGCACGCAACAAGAAAGCTTTTCAATGTACCTCTGCACCGCACGACTGCCGACGGCGACGCCTCGCTGGCAGAGGAACTTAACTGTTTCTTTGCTCGTTTCGAGGTGAAAGCTGCAGTGGCAGACATAACACCCTCTCCAGCACCTGACAGCAACACCTTCACTGTGCAGGAGTATGATGTTAAGCGCGTGCTCAGAGCAGTGAATCCCAGGAAAGCTGCAGGCCACGATGGTGTGACGGGAAGAGTGCTGAGGGAATGTGCAGACCAATTATCTGAGGTCTTCACAAAAATCTTCAACCTGTCCCTTTTAAAATCCACCATCCCTCCCTGCCTGAAGTCCGCCACAATCATCCCACTGCCGAAAAAGCTGTCATCAGCGGCCTTAACGACTACCGTCCGGTAGCACTCACACCGGTCATCACAAAGTGCTTCGAGAGGCTGGTCCTGCAGCACATTAAAGCCAGCCTCCCACCCACCTTCGACCCATACCAGTTTGCCTACAGAGCAAATAGGTCTACAGGGGATGCCATCGCCACTGCTCTTCACACTGCACTGACCCACCTTGAACACCAGGGGAGCTATGTGAGGATGCTTTTCCTAGACTTCAGCTCTGCCTTTAACACAGTCATCCCGAGCAGACTGGTCACCAAACTTTCTGACCTTGGATTTTCCCAAACCATCTGCCAATGGATCAAGGACTTCCTGACCAACCGCCCCCAGACCGTCAAAATAGGCCCTCACCTCTCCTCCACCATTACACTGAGCACCGGCTCACCACAGGGCTGTGTGTTGAGCCCCATCCTTTACTCTCTCTACACTCACGACTGCGCCCCCACCCATCCCACCAACACCATCATCAAGTTCGCGGATGACACGACTGTGGTTGGACTCATCTCAGGAGGAGATGAGACAGCCTACAGGGATGAAATCCAAAGGCTGGCAGCATGGTGGTCAGTGAACAATCTTGTCCTGAACTCCTCCAAAACAAAGGAACTTATAATAGACTACAGGAAAACCAGTGCAGAACACGACCCACTCTACATCAATGGGGTCTGTGTGGAAAGGGTACCCGCTTTCAGGTTCCTGGGTACGCACATCGCAGAGGATCTTACCTGGTCTACCAACACCATCACCACAGTGAAGAAGGCACAGCAGAGACTCCACTTCCTGAGGATCCTCAGGAAGACCAACCTGCAGGAGAAGCTCATGATGTCCTTCTATCGCTGCTCCATCGAGAGTGTGCTGGCATACTGTATAACCACATGGTATGCCAGCTGCTCAGAAAAGGACAGGAAGGCCCTTCAGAGGGTCATCACGATGGCCCAGAAGATCATCGGCTGCTCACTGCCCTCCCTGGAGCACCTGTTCAGCCTACGCTGCCTCAGTAGAGCAGGCAAAATAATAAAAGATCCATCCCACCCCGGCCACCGTCTGTTTGTTCTTCTGCCCTCTGGTCGACGTTTCAGGTCGATCAAATCCCGAACAAACAGACTTAAGAACAGTTTTTACCCCAGGGCCATACGAGAACTGAACACTACTTTCTGCACTAGGCCACACTGTTAAAACTTTTGTTGTAGCGACCATAGAGAGTGGTCCTGGTCGTCGAACCCTCAGATTGGCCAGCAAGGTCACGTGTGGGCGCGACCGTAGAGATTGGTCCAGAGAGCGACATCGCTGATTGGACAGCGTTGTCATGTGCGCTTTTGGCGCCCGAAAAGAGTTCGTTCGGAGACGTCTTCGAAGAAGACTGTGAGTTTTGATGGTTGTCCGTTATCTTGTTGAGAAACCTTTGTAATCGAATATTGCTGTCGCAATAAACTTCTTCAACAAAGAACAAGTTTCCGGACTCGCCATATTGGTGACCCCGACGTGATCTGGGCGATCACCGACCATGAGCGAACACGACGCCCCGTTGTTGACTGCTGCGCCTGGCACACCGGAGTTAAGCGCAGTAAGCATTCACCTTCCGTCGTTTTGGACACATCAACCACAATCTTGGTTTGTCCACACCGAAGCCCAGTTTCATTTAAGAAACATATCGACAGACGCGACGAAATATTACTACCTCGTCAGCGCTCTATCGCCGGAGACGACCACACGCGTGATGCGGTTCATCGTCAATCCTCCTGCGGAAAGCAAGTACGAGGCCATGAAGGCACTGTTACTACGAACCTTCGGGTTCCATAGGCATGACCGCGCTAAAAAACTTCTGCACCTACCGGATCTCGGAGATCGGCTGCCGTCCGTTCTCATGGCCGAGATGATGATGCTAGCCGGTGAACATACGGATTGCCTCATGTTCGAGCAGGCATTCCGAGAGAAGCTTCCCGAAGATGTCCGACTTCTGCTCACGGATTGTTCTTTTAAGGACCCCGAGGCATATGCAGAGAAAGCGGATGCGCTCATGGCGGCCAAATCGCAAGGAAGCGGTTCGATCAACAAGGTCTTGACATCAGTGACCACGCCACAGCGACATCAAGATGGCGCCGCGTCTCCCGCCAGTCCTCCAAAAGCCCGTCAAAAAGATCCGCACAAGCGCGGCTGGTGCTATTATCATCTACGATGGGGTGGAGAATCCCGCAACTGCCGCTCACCTTGTACTTTCGCGGGAAATGCCTCGGCCGATCGTACATAGGGGCAGTTGCGATTGGCCAGAACCGACGCCTCTACGTCCGAGATCGATTCACAGACACAGAATTTTTGGTGGACACGGGAGCCATTGTCAGTATAGTGCCGCCGACCGACCTTGAGACCAGATCGGGTAAGACAGGTCCTACCCTCATCGCGGTTAATGGCAGCCCCATCCGCGGAAGATGTCTCTTGTTTTAGGCCTCCGCACGTACGAATGGCCATTCATTATAGCAGACGTCAGACAAGCGATCCTAGGCGCAGATTTTCTCTGGGCCTTTTCACTGGTCCCTGATGTCCGCGGTAACGACCTCCGACCCTCCGCCAGCGAGGAGCCCGTCGCTCCGACAATCGCCTCCCCGCCCAGCCCTACTGTCCAGGCCGTCGTCGCGGCCCCTGACTCGTATGCTGAGGTCCTGGCGGAGTTTCCAGAGCTGCTCATCCAGCGTTTTGACGCCCCTTCGGCCAAGCATGGCGTGGTCCACCACATTCGCACCGAGGGCCCTCCCGTTTTGGCTCGGGCCAGGAGACTAACGCCCGACAAACTGGTGGTGGCGCGGGCGGAATTTAGGAAGATGGAGGAAATGGGCATTGTCCGTCAGTCCGACAGCCCGTGGGCCTCGCCGTTGCATATGGTCTCCAAGGCATCTGGGGGGTGGAGACCATGTGGCGATTATCGGCGTCTCAATGCTGTCACCACGGCTGATCGCTACCCCATACCGCACCTGCAGGACTTTTCGTCTGGGCTGGAAGGGGCGGTGGTGTTCTCCAAGATCGACTTGGTACGAGGATACCACCAGATTCCTGTGCGGCCGGAGGACATACCAAAAACTGCCACGATCACTCCGTTCGGGTTGTTCGAATGGTTGCGCATGCCTTTCGGTTTAAAGAACGCAGCACAGGCTTTCCAGCGACTGATGGACCGGGTGGGTCGGGGTTTACCCTTTGTGTTTATTTATTTAGACGACATCCTGGTCGCCAGCCCCTCAGTGCAGGAACACCAGGTCCACTTGTGGACTGTATTCCAGCGGCTCCAAGACCACGGGCTCATTATCCAACCCTCCAAGTGTCAATTCGGCCTCCCTTCTCTCTATTGTTTAGGGCACAGAATCACCCCTGCCGGCGCCACCCCTTTGCCCGAGAAGGTGGAGGCTATCCGGACATTTCCCAGGCCCACCACAGTGAAAGGGCTGCAGGAGTTCGTAGGTATGGTTAACTTCTACCATAGGTTCGTCCCGGCAGCTGCGAGGGTCATGCGCCAACTCTTCCAGTGCCTTGCGGGTAAACCGGTAGAGTTGATATGGTCCCCGGCCGCAGAGTCGGCTTTTACAGCAGCTAAGGCAGCCTTGGCAGACGCCACCATGTTGGTCCACCCGAGCCCCTCCGCCCGCACGGCCCTGACGGTTGATGCGTCTGACGTGGCGGTGGGTGGGGTTTTGGAGCAGCAGGTCGGTGGCCTTTGGCAGCCCTTGGCGTTTTTCAGCCGGCAACTGAGTTCGGCTGAGCTGAAGTATAGCGCATTTGACCGAGAGCTTCTGGCCCTCTATTTAGCTGTTCGTCATTTCAGGTATTTCCTTGAAGGCCGCCCATTTGTGGCCTTTACGGACCATAAACCGTTAACTTTTGCATTTTTCAAATTGTCTGACCCATGGTCGGCCCGCCAGCAGCGGCACCTGACTGCCATCTCCGAATTTACCACCGATGTCCGTCATGTCGCGGGTAAGCTTAATGCCGTTGCTGACGCCCTGTCTAGGCCTGCTTGTTCCCCCATTTCGGCGGTGGACTGCGAGGTGGATCCCCAGGAGCTTGCGGAGGCACAGCTTCTGGCGGATACCGCCTCGGCATACCAGTCCACCACTTCGGGGTTGAAGTTGGCTCAGGTAGCCTGCGGGTCGGAAGGCACAAAAGTCTGGTGTGATGTTTCCCTTCCCCGTCCCAGGCCGGTAGTGCCGCCCTCCCTTCAGCGCCGGGTTTTCGATGCCATTCACGGGCTGGCGCACCCGTCCATCCGCTCCACCTCTGCGTTAGTAGCCGCTCGGTTTGTCTGGCATGGCATGCGTAAACAGGTAGCTGGTTGGGCCCGTTCCTGCGTTCCCTGCCAGACCGCTAAAGTCCAGCGCCATGTCCAGCCCCCCGTACAGGAGTTTGAGGTCCCAGCGGTCCGTTTTTTCCACATTCACGTGGATTTAGTCGGGCCCTTGCCTTCCTCCCGGGGCTACACCCATCTCCTCACGGTGGTGAATCGGTTCACCCGGTGGCCAGAGGCTTTTCCATTGTCCGATATCTCGGCAGCCTCTTGTGCCAGGACTTTGGCCCTCCATTGGGTAGCACGTTTCGGGGTTCCGGCGGTTATTACCACCGACAGGGGGCCGCAGTTCACTTCGTCCCTCTGGGCCACGCTAGCAGAGCTGTACGGTTCCCGGTTACAACACACTACAGCATACCACCCCCAGGCAAATGGGCTTGTAGAGAGGTTCCACGGTCAACTCAAGGCGGCCCTCAGTGCGAGGCTTGAAGGCCCGGACTGGGTAGACCAACTCCCCTGGGTCCTTCTGGGCATCCGGACTGCTCCTAAGCAAGATCTCGGTGCTTCGTCCGCGGAGCTAGTATATGGCTCGCCACTTAGAGTACCTGGGGATTTGCTTCCGGACCCCTCCGACCAGCTGCCTCCAGTCCCATCAGTCTTAGCATCGCTCCGGGCACGGGTGGGTTCCCTGGCCCCAGTTCCGACTTCACGTCATGGGTGTCCCATGGTACACGAACCGCCTTCCCTGAAGGACTGTGAGTTTGTATTTTTGCGAAAGGATTCCCATCGTGCCCCGTTGCAGAGGGTCTATGAAGGGCCGTTCCGGGTTTTGCGTAAGGGGACGGTTACCTTCACCTTAGACATGGGCGGCAGGAGTGAGCTCGTCTCGGTGTCCAGGCTTAAACCTGCGCACTTGGATCCGGACCAACCAGTCCTGGTCGGCCAACCACCTAGGAGAGGCCGGCCTCCGGCAATTCCGATCAGTCCAGGAACCCCTGCTCCGGCTGTTCCACCAAGTCCGGAATCCCCAGCTCCTGTGGTTCAGGCTGCCCCTCTCCTTACTCGTTCTGGTCGCGAAATCCGGCTCCCTGCTAGGTTCCGTACCTCGGGTTCTGGGGGGGTTCATGTAGCGACCATAGAGAGTGGTCCTGGTCGTCGAACCCTCAGATTGGCCAGCAAGGTCACGTGTGGGCGCGACCGTAGGGATTGGTCCAGAGAGCGACATCGCTGATTGGACAGCGTTGTCATGTGCGCTTTTGGCGCCCAAAAAGAGTTAGTTCGGAGACGTTTTCGAAGAAGACTGTGAGTTTTGATGGTTGTCCGTTATCTTGTTGAGAAACCTTTGTAATCGAATATTGCTGTCGCAATAAACTTCTTCAACAAAGAACAAGTTTCCGGACTCGCCATATTGTATTTAATAGATTTGTATTTATTTGTTTTTGCATTTATTGCATATATGTTTTTACGCACCGTCAGGATTGCTATTTTTAATTTCGTTGTAATCGTTGCAATGACAATAAATGAATATTATTATTATGTGACAATAAACTGAATGAAAATAAACAAAACAAATGAAACTTTGAAGCCCAGTTATTTATATTATTATGTAACTCTTTCAATGGAGACAATGATCCAGGCAATGGATTGGCTATTGATACTGTTCATCATTCAAGTGTGGTGTGTAATTAAATCTATCAGAAACTCTGATTGGAACTGCAGACGACAATACCTGATAGTCAAGTTAATGAGATATTATTTTCAACTATAAATTTGCGGGAAGGACACTTGTTGCGATAATCTCCCCAAGTGTTGCAACCTAACACATTTTATAAAACAGATTAAGGTGGCACAGTGGTGCAGCGATAGAGATGCTGCCTCACAGTGCCAGAGACTCGGGTTCAATCCTGACTATGGGTGTTGTCTGTACCGAGTTTATGTTCTCCTTGGATGCTCCGGTTTCTTCCCACATTCCAAAGACGTGCGGTTTTGTAGGTTAATTGGCTTCTGTAAATTGTCTCTGGAGTGTAGGATAGAACTAGTGTACGGAGTGGCTGTTGGTTGGCGTGGTCTTGGTGGGCCGAAGGGCCTGTTTCCACACTGTATGACTCTATGACATGCTGTATCTTTCTCTTCACTCTGCCGATTGTGCTTGATTTTAGGTTGATATATATATATCAAGTCCAATTCCAATTCAATATATATATATCAATTTCCAGTGTGGAAACAGGCCCTTCTGCCCAACTTGCCCACACCGCCAACATGTCCCAAGTACACTAGTCCCACATGCCTGTGTTTGGCTCATATCCCGCTAAAACCTGTCCTCTCCATGTACCTGTCTAATTGTTTCTTAAATGTTGCGGTAGTCCCTGCCTCAACTACCTCCTCTGGCAGCTCGTTCCATACACCCACCACCCTTTGTGTGATAAAGTTACCCCTCAGATTTTTATTAAATCTTTTCCCCTTCACTTTAAACCTTTGTCCTCTGGTCCTCGATTCTCCTTCTCTGGGCAAGTATAAAAATACTGACAGATTAGGAAATGATGATAGACACAAAATGCTGGAGTAACTCCTTCTCCAGCATTACTGCACAAGAGTTCCAGAGACCAAAGTCCATTTTCTGCAATGAGGAATGGGAGTGTCTTCTTCTTCTTAGGCCCCCTCGGTCATGGCTGACCATGGGTGATGCATCCTAATTGGCTGCTTGCTCCACACCTCGGCTAGAGCAGCGTCGCTTGTGGCTGAAGAGACCAATGCGGGAGTGACAGTCTCTGTCGTAAAGGTCACATTTGTGTGTGGTCTCTGGTTTGTTGAAGTTTCTGCGTGCCCGCTTTTCTGCCGCTGCGTTCATCAGTTTCTCTTCCCCCATTTTGAGATGTTGGTTCAGGGTACCTCTCCACCTCGTACGGTCAGCTGCAAGGCTCTCCCAGGACTCCACATCGATGTCGAGCGCCTTCAAATCTCTCTTGCAGACATCTTTGTAACGTAGCTGGGGGCGGCCGATGGTTCTCCTCCCAGATGTCAGCTCTCCATAGAGGATGTCTTTTGGAATACGGCCATCCTCCATGCGGTGGACATGGCCCAGCCACCGCAGCCTGTGCTGCCTGAGTAGAGTGGACATACTCGGAAGGCCAGCGCCAGACAGAATCTTGGCGTTGGACACTCTGTCTTGCCAGGATATACCCAGGATACGGCGGATGCTTCTAAGGTGGAAGGTGTTGAGTCTTCTCTCCAGTCTGGCATATGTAGTCCATGTCTCACTGCCGTACAGCAGCGTGCTGTTGACACCGGCATTGTTGACTGCTATCTTTGTTTTCACTGTGGATTGGTCCACACTCGAATTGTGAGGCGAGCGAGAGTTACAATACAATACAATATACAATACAAACTTTATTGTCATTGTGCAGTGTACAAGTACAGAGACAACGAAATGCAGTTAGCATCTTAACCAGAGTGCATGCGATGGAATAGTAAAACATATAATATATACAGTAATTCAGTAGCGGTAGTGGAAATTCCGGTGAGCGAGATCAGTCACTGATGGGAGGAGTGCCCGAGGGGGGGTTGGGGGGGGGGGGGGGGATGGCAGCAATCACCGAAGCGCAGAGTTAAGTAAGGTAACGACCGCAGGAAAGAAGCTGTTCCTGAACCTGCAGGTCCGGGAACGGAGAGACCTGTAGCGCCTCCCAGATGGGAGGAGGGTAAACAATCTGTGGTTGGGGTGAGAGCTGTCCTTGACGATGCAGCGTGCCCTTCGCAGACATCGCCTACTCTGGATTGACTCAATGGAGGGGAGTGAGGAACCGATGATGCGTTGGGCAGTTTTCACCACCCTCTGCAGTGCTTTCCGGTCGGAGACAGAGCAGTTGCCATACCATACTGTGATACAGTTAGTAAGGATGCTCTCAATAATGCAGCGGTAGAAGTTCACCAGAATCTGAGGAGACAGATGGACCTTCTTTAGTCTCCTCAGGAAGAAGAGACGCTGGTGAGCCTTCTTGATCAGTGTTGAGGTGGGTCCAAGAGAGGTCATCAGAAATGTTGACACCCAAGAACCTGAAACTGGAAACACGCTCCACCTCCGTCCCGTTAATATGGATGGGGGTGTGCGTACCACCCCTAGTCCTTCTGTAGTCCACAATGAGCTCCTTGGTCTTCTTGGTGTTAAGGACCAGGTTGTTGTCAGCGCACCACGTTGCAAGTAGCTGGACCTCCTCCCTATAGGCCGACTCATCGTTGTCGCTGATGAGGCCAATCACCGTTGTATCATCTGCAAACTTAATAATGGTGTTAGAACCATGTACAGGTGTGCAGTTGTAGGTGAAAAGGGAGTAGAGGAGAGGGCTCAGCACACTGCCCTTTGGAACGCCGGTGTTCAGGGTGATGGTTGAGGAGGTGTCGTTGTCTAATCTAACAGACTGGGGTCTGTTGGTTAGAATGTCCAATATCCAATTGCAGAGGGAGGGGTTGATACTCAGGTCGTTGAGTTTGGCAATCAGTTTGGAAGGGATGATGGTGTTGAATGCTGAGCTGAAATCGATAAACAGCATTCTCACGTAGGTGTCTCTGTTGTCAAGGTGGGAGAGGGCGGAGTGAAGTGCCGTGGAGATGGAATCCTCCGTACTCCTGTTCTGGCGGTAGGCCAACTGATAGGGGTCCAGTGTGGGAGGTAGGCAGCCTTTTAGGTGTGCCAAGACCAGCCTCTCGAAGCATTTAGTGATGATGGGAGTAAGTGCAACTGGGCGGAAGTCGTTGAGGTTCGCTGCAGTGGAATGTTTTGGCACCGGCACGATGGAGGTGGTTTTAAGACTCGTAGGGACAGCTGCTTGGGCAAGTGACAAGTTGAAGATGTCAGTCCAAACATCTGTCAACTGCGCAGCACAGACCCTGAGGACGCGCCCGGGGATACCATCAGGGCCAGCAGCCTTCCGTGCATTAATCCTGCTCAATGCCGTACACACGTCGGTGGGGGTGAGTGTGAGGTGCTGATGATCAGTAGGGAGCACAGCCTTGATGGCCACCTCTTGATTGTCCCTGTCAAAGCGGCCATAAAAGTGATTAAGCTCCTCAAGGAAGGAGGCGTCACTGGATGTGGGGAACGAGTTGGTGGGTTTGTAATCCGTGATGGCCTGAATGCCTTGCCACACGCGTCGGGAGTCGGAGTTGTTCTTGAAGTGCTCCTCGATCTTTAGCTTGTAGCTGTGCTTGGCCTTCTTGATGCCCCTCTTCAGGTTAGCCCTGGAAGAACTATAGGCCCGAGCCTCACCTGACCTGAAAGCGGTGTCACGTGCTTTCAGCAGTAGTCTGACCTCACTATTCATCCATGGCTTCTGATTCGGGAATATGGTAATCCGTTTGAGGGTGGTGACACTGTTAATGGTGGAATTGATAAAATCCAGAACGGAGGAGTCAATGTCCGTGTGGGAGTCAAGGGTGGCCTGAGCTGCAAACACACTCCAGTCAGTGTTTCCAAAACGCTGCTGAAGTGAGAAGTCCGCTTCGTCTGACCAAACTTTAACTGTCCTCACTGTGGGTTTCACCCGTCTGATGAGTGGGGACTACTTAGGGAGCAGGAACAATGAGAGGTGATCAGACAGACCAAGGTGGGGGAGGGGGACAGCTTTGTAGGCCTCAGCCATGTTTGTATAAACTTTGTCCAGTATCTTATCTACTCTAGTGGCGCAGGAGACATGTTGTTGGAATTTGGGGAGTACAGTCTTCAAGTTGGAATGATTAAAGTCACCCGCAACAATGAAGGCTGCCTCAGGATTGTGAGTCTGTTGTTTACTTATGGCAGTATGCAGGTCTTTCATTGCAAGCTTAGTATTAGCATCCGGAGGAATATAGGCTGCAGTCACAACAGTAGATGTAAACTCTCTGGGCAGATAAAACGGTCTGCATTTGACCATGAGAAACTCTAGGTTAACTGAGCAGTGACGCTCGATGATGGTAGTGTCCGTGCACCAAGTTTTGTTTACATAGATGCACAGACCCCCACCTCTGGTCTTACCGGAGTCAGTTGTTCTGTCCGCTCGGAGTATATGACGCCCCGTTAGCTCAATAACGCTATCAGGAACGTTGTTGTTAAGCCATGTTTCCATGAAAATCATGATGTTGCAGTCCTTAATCCAATTGTGGGAGGTAATCCGCAGCCGGAGTTCGTCCATTTTGTTCGCCAATGATCGTACGTTGGCAAGGAAAAGTCTAGGAATTGATGGCCTGTGTGGAGTTAGCTCTAGCCTAGCCTTTAAGCCACCTCGGCATCCACGGCGGTGTTTACGTTCGCTGCGCCGTCTATGGGCGCTTCCGGTCGGCCGAGCTGGCTTGGTACACTCTGCTGACCTGGCCAGTTCAGGAGCGAAATGGAGTTCGCCTAAAAAGTTGTCATAGTTGCAGGAACCGATGCAGGAACCGATGTTTAAAAGCTCCTGTCGGTTGTATGATAAGTGAGCAAGATTATTCCATGTGAACAGACATAAGACAAATAAGCAAATTACTATAAAATCGCAGATTCTGGTGAGACACAGGGAGTCGCGATGTGCCCTCGCCACCATAGCCATAACAAGCTGCTGCTTAATCGGGAGTTGTAATGCAATGGGAGCGTAATGCAATAGAAACAGGTTGAATAAAACAGTGCTTCAATAAGTATTTTTATTGATCTGGTAAAAGGTGGCTCCCTGCACAAGAGACTTGTGTAAAATACGTGTGACTTGCTTCAGGGACTAACGAAGAGAGCAGTAATTTAAAAAGAATAACCTTTTAGAAAGGAATATGGAGAATGTTTGCTTACACACTTTGCACTGAGGTCAGTGGAGTTGCTGAATTCTGAGTGCCAAAAATACCAATAACCTAACTACTTGAATTATCCAACTACTTGAATTATCAGGAGCACTCCTTTTTTAGAATTCAGAGTACGTTACCTCACACACAAATGCCACACCTGGAATTTAGCATAAGAATGATTTGTAGCTGGTGGCCAGGTATAAATTGTCAGTGCCTTCTTACTGATTAGTTATTCAATGCTCTGGAAGCTCTCACACTTGAGGTAAGTTTTCAAATCAATATTTTTCATCAGAAGCCTATTGAAAAGCTATTTCAATATTAACTCTTGTTTTGTTCTGCCATAAAGCTGAGTAGTTAGAGGATTTTCTGTTTTAATTTCCCATTTCCAACATCTGCAGTAGTCAAGTCAAGTCAAGTCAAATTTATTTGTCACATACACATACTCGATGTGCAGTGAAATGAAAGTGGCAATGCCTGCGGGTTGTGCACAAAAAGAATTACAGTTACAGCATATAAATAAAGTTAATAAGTTACTAAACATAGCACAAAAAGTGTCGACAAAAATTTAGTCTCTGGGGTTATAAAAGTTGACAGTCCTGATGGCCTGTGGGAAGAAGCTCCGTCTCATCCTCTCCGTTTTCACAGCGTGACAGTATTGTTGCAGTATATCTTTTACCCACTTCGTGAATGTGATGCTTATTAATTTAATTTAGTTTAGTTTAATTTAGTTTAATTTATTTTTGTCGTGTATACCAAGGTGCAATGAAAAGCATTTGCTTGGGTGATTTACATTTAATTTAAATTGTTACTTAACAGTTTTTGAACATTTTCTGGTGTTTTTAATAATTTATTTTTAAAAACCATATTCAATGGGTTTCGTTGGGATTTACAATTGGAAGGTCCTATGTTGTGCAGAGCTTCACAAAATCCCACTTCCAACCCACCTGATAGTGGGCTTTGGACTTTTTCTCTGGAACTGCAATGCTACAATCCTATAAACTATACTCTGCACTCCAGTATTTTTCTCTTTGCATTAACTGTTGTACTTGTGTATGGCTTGATTGTATGGCTTGTATGGTAAGCTTTGATTTAATTAGATAGCATGCAAAAAAAAGTTTTCACACTTTACACATGATGATATTAAACCAATATCAATAATGCAAACAATAATCAAGTTGGATCCAGGTTTTTTGTGGAGGTTCTTGGTGAGGCATTGGTTTCAGTATAGGCAAGTTTTGCAGATGCAAGACATTGGCAAAAGCAACTTTAGCATGGATAAAGGGTGGCCAGCATTGAGTGTTCTCTGCTGGTGCAACTTATGACCCATTGGCTAAGTTGGTCTCCATGCGCCAACTTATTTTTGTAAAAATACTGACAGATTAGGAAATGGTGATCGACACAAAATGCTGGAGTAACTCAGCGGGACAGGCAGCATCCATGGATAGAATGGTCTCGACTCGAAACATCATCCATTCCTTCTATCCAGAGATGCTGCCTTTCCCGCTGAGTTTCTCCAGCATTTTGTGACTATCTTGGGTTTAAACCAGCATCTGCAGTTCCTTCCTACAAGATTAGGAAATGATGCTTACTTGGACCTGTTTTTTCTTTTCCGCACGATCTTTGAAAGTTGACATGCAGGTACAGCAGTTAGGAATGCAAACGATCTACCGGCTTTTATGCAAGAGACTTTGAGAACTTGAATAAGTATGTCAAACAACAATTATAATGGGTTTTGCTAAGATTGCACTTGGTGTAATGGGCTGTTTTAGAATCCCCGTCAATGAAGGAACATAATTGCTTCAGAGGGAATTCAACCAGACTGGAATTTGCTGAATAAGGAAAAATTGAGTAGAGTTGAAAAGAATGAAGTGATCTCGTCAAATCTTGGAAAATTCTAATCAGGCTTGTTGGGTGGGACTTGGGGAAGGTCAAGTGTTTGAAATCTAGAATTAGAGATCGTGCTTTCAGTAAAGAGGAGCCTATTTAGAACAGAGATGAAGAGAAACTTCTCTCAGAAGGCAGTGCCTCTTTGGTATTGACCAACTCAGTGGGCTGTGAAGTTTTTAGTCATTGAGTTTATTGAAATCAGAGATTAATATATTTCTAAATAATAAGAAAATCAAGAGTTACTGCAGGAAATATAGATTAAGGTGGAAAGTCAGGCATGATCTTTATGAATGGTAGAGCAGGGGCCAGATGAGAGGAATAGAATTGTGTAATTAATTTTTAATGTTTGGCAAACACATCAAAATGCTCACCAGGACTAATGCAAAATAGACCTTGTTAGTTTGTCAAATAGGTTGGGATGTTCTACTACGAAGAACAGACATGCACTAATCTTTGATTTGTATTTAATTTGTATTTCTGATCTGAATAAGCTTCATCGGACTTCAATGTTATACCTAGCACTAAATGTTATGCCCTTTATCATTTATCTGTGCACTTTCGACGACTTGATTGTAATCATGTACTGTCTTTTCTTTGACTGGATAGTACCCAAAGAAAAGCTATTCATTGTACCTCGGTACATATGACAAATATAAACTAAATTAAACTAAACTAAACTAAATTAATAAGCATCGCATTCACGAAATATGTAGCAGACACCCTTGTATATTTTTTTAACCTCCATTAATATCACCAGAAGGAATATCAGTTGAGATACACTCTCTGCATGGGGGATTCCCTCCGATATTTTCCTACTGATGTTTTGTCTCAGCAATACTGAAATGCACAGTTAAATCTGTTCTCTGGCATCAAGGCTCCAAAGTGTTCAGACACCTGATTATGTTATGAACGTGTGCCTACAGATATTGCCATACATTTACAATATATTTAATCAATTATTTACCCCCTTTGTCGATAACTTCACCCTCTTTCAGCTGAGCTTCTGGCTGAGTGCTAGCAACACTCAGCTGAAGCTAGTAGTTTCTGAATAAGACACAGAGTGCTGGAGTAACTCAGCGGGTCAGGCAGCATCCCTGGAGAACATGGAGTTGACTTTTTGGGTCGACTCGAAACGTCACCCATCCATGTTCGTCAGCGATGCTGCCTGACCCACTGAGTTACTCCTGCACTTTGTTTCCTTTTGTGTATAAACTTGGATCTGCAGTTCCTTGCTTACATTAATAATTTCTCAGGCTGCTTTCCATTGATCTGTTAAGGATATTTCCACCTCACTTGTCCATCTGATAATCACGGTTCTTTTTGTCTTCTTGCAGGATTTCTTTTGCTTCTATCACCTTGAACAAGCAAAAATGAAGAAAACAATGTTGCCCAGTTCCAGCGCAATGAAACTTACGTCAACTATTGCCATTGGTATGCCAGACCTTTCAGTTCCTCTTGTATAATCTCAGAAGATATCAGCAGCCCAAAGCAAATTCTAACCTTGAAAAGTGTTAAAATAGAAACAATGCATTCTCGTTTCTGTGGTGGAGACTGCCAGGTACCTTAAGTCAGGGTTTTTGAGCAACAGTATCCCACAGCAGGGAGACTCAAGGAACTGCAAATGCTGGAACCTTAAGTAAAATACAAAGTGCTGGAGGAACTCAGCAGGTTAGGCAACACCTGTGATGGGGAGTGAATCAGTGACGTTTCTGGTTGGGGCCCTTCTTCAGACTGATTGTCGTAGGGGAGGAGAAAGGTGAAAAAGAAGTGGGGGGCAGAATAAAGCCTGACAAGTGGGCCCAGGTGGGCACAGGTGAGGTGGGAGTTATTAATGGCAGATGGGTGGATTAAGGCTGCAGGTGAAAAGAAGGCAAAAGGGTGTCAGATAATGAGAGTAGTGAGCTCATAGACCAACGCCCCTGCGATCTCAATTTCATAGCTCCTGTATGCACACTTAATTACTGAGACAAGGGGTGGGCCTGCTTTGTTTATCAGGTGATCAATGGGATTTTAATCTACCCTTCTGATATTTGTTTTGCAGGGTTTTTTCTGATAGCATTGAATCTCCGGCTGGTAAGAGAAATTTTACAATAAATAAAAATGATTTAAAAAAAATGCTGATGCTGGAAATCTGAAATATAAACAGGGTGTAGCTGAGTAGTGGAAACTGAGGGGAGATGATGATAAGCATTGGAATAAAAGTAGGCTTGGTGCAAATGTGTCCATTTTGGCACCTATCTCTAAAACTTGACATCTCCTTCACGGAAAGCAAACACAGATCGGTGATGGAGATCATTACCACCAGAAGCTGTCTGATGGAAATTATCATACAACATCTAATGAGAGATGTGAAAGGCAGTGGGGGATACATGAAACATAGGTTTAATGCCCTGACACAGTCTGGAAACACAATAAACTTCATTAAAGAATTTAGGTGGGATTACCTCCTGGCTGTGAAAGGCTTGGTCTGAAAGCATTTGTGATTTGCATTGTCTCTATTGGGTTTGCTGTGACACATAACGAAAATTAAAGGAACATAATTTTCCTTTGCAGAGTTTCAGTGAGCACCATTCACAAGGTCGCAACCTGATGAACGCACATAGGAGACACAAACGCGCCACTGGTAAGTGCACAGCATCGTGGTCATATATTTACTGATCTGGACTTGGGAGGATGTACAAGTTTAGTTACTCAAGTGAAGGAATATCACGAAAAAAAATCTCTTGACCTGTTAATGCGCCTTCAGTTCTTCATTGGTGGATTGTTGCTCCAGAGCCCTCTCTCTCCCGTGTGGAAGTGTCCTGTAGGAACTAGGCTCTCCCATAACCAAGCAGGCTTTTCTCTGTTGAGGGGGGCAATGGCTTTTCACTAATGTTGATGAAGCAGTCCTTAACCCACTACCTGCACACCACTACCTCACATAGGAAGTATTTTCCCAATCATAGAGTCACACAGCACGGAAATAAGCGCAACTTGTCCATGCTGACCTTGATGCCCCATCAAAGCTAGTCCCATTTACCTGCATTTGGCCCATATCCCTGTAAACCTTTCCTTCTTATCTTGGTGATTCCTAAAACAATTCACATATTTACAATGTGCCCTATGGCTTTCGAAGGTAGAGCTATTACAATCACTATTTCTATCATTCCTTTATATCGGCGAGACCAAGCACTCTTTCCCTTCTTTCGTACACTCATCTTCCATTCCTGAGTCCCCCATTTCCATTTCCCCCTCCTCCTTTTATCCACATCCCTCCCCCTGGCTTTATATTTCACTCCTCTCCTCTTCTGATGCCCTTTGACCTTCATCCCATCGCGAGCCTTTGTCCACCCACCTGCCAGTCCAACCCCCCTCACCTGTACCTACCTGCTGAGGTTTGTCCCACCCCCCACCTCTCTTTTCCAGCTTTTCTTCCCTCCCCCCCTCCTCCAATCAGTCTGAGGAAGGGTCCTGACCCAAAATGTTGTCTGCCTATTTCCCACCATGCTGCATGACCCGCTGAGTTTCTCCGGCACTGTTAATTGCTCGAGAATCCAGCAGCTGCTGTCTCTTGTGCTTCATCTGCTTATGTTCATTCAAATCAAATCACAAACAAAACAGAATAATAGCACCTGACCTTATTAAATTACTTTTTGATGTTTGGAACAGTCCAATCTCATTGATACCCAAGCTTAAAGAAAGGCACAAAATGCTGGAGTAATTCAGTGGGACAGGCGGCATTTCTGGAGAGAAGGGATGGGTGGCATTTCGGGTTGAGACCTCTTCTTTGTCATCCATTCTTTCTCGACAGAGATGCTGCCTGTCCCGCTGAGTTACTCCAGCACTGTGTGTCTATCTTCAGTGCAAACCACCATCTGCAGTTCTTTCCTACACTTGCTACAATTAATATTTGCATTACTGTATGTACTTTCAGTAAAATATTAAAATTAATCAAGATAGTCTGGTTTTTGTCCTTTTTGATTTTATTTTCCACTTTCCGCTTTGATGCTTATTTCACACAAGGAATGTGCTTACTTTCACAGCTTGCACTGTGGGAAACTTAACAGAACGTGACACCATTAATTTAATCCTGCCGGTGATATATTCAGCTGAACAACTTGGTGCCTGCTTGAGCAACGAGCTGCTGGCAAGAAACGTTACTCAACTGGGAAATATAGCTTTCGGCACAGATCAACTGCTTGTTCTAATGGGTAAACTCGGAGAGGTAAGTCTGCTTGATATAAAAATTAGCACATCCTGCTGAATATATTCTCAGTACCAGTCTCAGTTTATTGTCACATGTACCGAGGTACAGTGAAAAGCTTTTGTTGCCTGCTATCCAGTCAGTGGAAAGACTACACGATTACAATCGAGCCATTCACAGTGTATAAGGGAATAACATTTAGTGCAAGGTAACACCAGCAAAGTCCGATGCATTATAGGGCAACTCATTTCTTAAAATTAATAATCAATGGATTGGGAATCAAATGAAATCACAATGCACCTTCAGTGAACTCAAATTACACCTTAAAAAGTAGTTCCATTCAGTTTGTCAGAACTGTTTTTTAGGCTTGCCTGGACATTTAGGTCAGTAGTTGGTGGATTGAGCGATTTAACTTGAGATTCCATAAAATATCCCAAGATGGGGTATGGAATTCATAGAAATTGTCACTAAATGCCTCAAATGCCATGTGTTGTTGTGGAGAGTTGCACCATTATAATCGATACAAGTTAAAGGCGTAGCCTTGGGTACTTGCACGCGCCCCCATCCATGCTCGCCTCTCTGTTGGTTACGTCAAACAGACCTTGCTCCAAATGTACATTGGGACCATTCTCCAACTCTTTCTCTGCTGCATTAACAACTGCATCAGTGCACTCTCCAGCACCTGTGCAGAGTTCATCAACTTCACCACTAACTTTCACCTAGGCCTCAAATTCACTTGAACTGTCTGTCGCATCTCTTTCCCCTTTTTTGATCTCTCTGTCCCCATCACAGGGGCCAGTCCATCGACTGACAGCTACTACAATCCCACCGACTCCCACAGTTACCTCGAGTACACCTCCTCCCACCCTGCCTCTTGCAAGGATGCCAGCCCCAATTCTCTTTTTCTGTCCCTGCTCCCAATATGAGGCTTTTTGGTGTCCCTAGTGTCAGGGGTAATGTGCAGAAGGCAGGAGAATGGGGTTAAGAGGGAAAGATAGATCAGCTGATGGCAATAGACAAAAGATAACAGACAATAGACTATGGCGCAGGCACGATGGGCCGAATGGCCTAATTCTGCTCCTATAACTTATAAGCCTGCATCTCCTCTGTGTCCTGGAGTTCTGCTCTTGCCTCCCCTCCCACCCAGAGTTGCCCCCGTCCTCACCATTCTTCACATCCAACACATAATTTTCCGACATTTTTGCCACTCTCAATGTGATCCCACCACCAGTTGCCTTGATAAAGAAAGCACAGCCCCGTCACATATTTAGCAGTAAAGGAATTGCAGGTTAATGTAAAAATATATATATTTTGGAATTTATTAACTGTAAACCATACCTTAATTGGTACATGTGACAATAAACAGACCTTTGAACCTTTAAACTGACTGCAATTTGAAATTTTGAAACAGATTTACCCCGGTGGACTACCGGAAGACGTGATACGTCGATTGGGATTCATTATCACTGTATATGGACCTGAGGAAATTATCTTGTGGAACATAACTCAGCCAAGTACCCTTTTACCTGTGCTTAATAACAGTCCAAATCTGAACACGGTAAGGTTGCTAATAATCTTTACTCTGGCTATCCAATTAAACATTCTCTTTAAATACTGGATGATGGGCTGTAAATCTAGGATTAGAAAAGAATTTATTTTCAGGTACAATTCTTGGTTAAACCTTCTTAGATTTTAGATTTGGAGATACAGCACGGAAACCAGCCCTTCGGCCCACCGAGTCCTTGTCGACCAACGATCCCCGTAAAGTAGCACTATCCTACACACTCGGAACAACTTACAATTTTTTTTACCCAAGCCAATTATCCGACAAACCTGTACGTATTTGGAAAGTTGGGGAAAACCGGAGCACCTGGGGAAAACTCAAGGGGTCAGAGGGAGAACATACAAACTCCGTGGAGACAGCACCCGTGGTCGGGATAGAACCGGGGTCACTGGTGCTGTAAGGCAGCAACTCTACCGCTGCGCCACCATGCTGCAACCATCTTCTTCAGGTGCATTAAATCATCTCCTTTGATGGAAGAGGGATCTATTCTCGTTCCCTACATTATTATCCTAACTCCAACATAATTCACGTTGATAGTTTCAGCCACAGAGTTACTAGATTTTCAGAAGGAGTCACTTCATTTCTGAAGAAGTAAACTTGCAGATTATGAAACTCACTTTCAGGTTCAGCCACAGATTTACCGATTGTACAAGATACCAGTTGCAATTTCTCCCAGTGCAGCCGTGACACCCTGACATATTTGATAATGCAATTAAAAAATGTCAAAAGAACGTGAGAGAACTTAGAAAACTAAGGAAGTAGAAAATTTAAAAAGTGGCACAGCTGGTGGAGCTGCTGCCTTACAGCACCAGAGTACCAGGTTCTGCCCCCACCTAGGGTGCTTTCCTTGTGGTGTTTGCACGTTCTCCCTGTGACCATGTGGCTTTCCTCCAGGTGCTCCAGTTACTTTCCACATCCCAAAGACAGGTGGGTTTGGAATCCAATTGGCCCTCTGTAAATGACCCCTAGTGTGTAGGAAGTGGACGAGAAAGTGGGATAACAGTGGATAACAGGACTCTGCGCAAAAAAAACAACTCACCCCGCACATCTCCTTTAATCTTTGCCCCTCTCGCCTGAAAGCTATGCCCTCTAGTATTTGACATTTCCCTCCTGGGAAATGACTTCTGAGTGCCTCCCCTATCTCTGCCTCTCATATTTTATACACTTCAAACAGTTCTCCCCGCAACCTCCGGCATTTCAGAGAAAAGTGGTGATCAGCGGGTAGCATGGACTCGGTGGGCCGAATGGCCTGTATCTATGCTGTATCTCTAAAACTAAAACCAAGTCTTCACTCTGTACAATCACTAAAATTAATAATCTGAAGTTACAATTTTTTTTTCTTTCAGACACAAACAATTCTTTCAAATTACCTGCAGCGGTCTGGCCCACTGACTGCAGAGGTGTTGGCTGGGATTAATGGTCCAATTTTGTGTAGTCTGAGTGAAGCGAATCTGCAAACCATTCTCCCCATTGAACTCAGGTGAGTGTTGAATTTAGACTTTAGGCTTGGGAGATACAGTGCAGCAACAGGCCCTTCGGCCCAGTGAGTCCATGTGGACCAACAATCATTCTGTACATTAACACTATGGGGTGAGTGAATAGAGTTGAGAGAGACGCCACCGTGCCGTCTTTATGCCGCTGTGCCGAGTTGTTTAGACTACCCTGCCAGTCAGAACCTTCTTCCCCAGGATGAAAATATCCTGAGCTGGTGGTTGAGCGCTGGGCACTGCAGATGTGGAAGAGTTTGTGTGAATCACAATACTCATGAGAGGGGGAAAGTTTAAAGGATATGTGTGGGGTGAGTTTTTTTTTTGCAGAGAGTGCAATTGGTGGGTGCCTGGGGTGGTGGTGGAGGCAGAGACGATTGTGGCATTTTAGCGGATTTTTGGATCGGCACATGGATTTGTAGGGATTGGAGGGATATGGATAATGTGCAGGCAGTAAAGGGTTGGTCTCAGTATCATGTCTGGAACAGATATTGTGGGCCGAAGGGCATGTTCCCCGTACTGTACTATTCTGCGTTTTACTGTCTAAATTCAGTAGTAGGTGAATTGAACTAGTCGTTGAATACTGGGCACTGCAGATGTGGAACAGTTTGTGTGAATCACAATACTCATCAGCATCATTGTTTTTCAGGAAAGCCAGCCCATTAGATATCTCAACATGCACTCAGCCAAAGAAGAACATCATCTATGGTATTGCAGAAACTGCATTCCAAAATGAAACTGGTGATCCCAGTGTCTACTATCCCTTCATCAGACCTTATCTATGTAGGTAACTGTGCAATATTGTGTGACAATTATTTGATGAATTATTCATAAAAGCTTATTTTTCTGACTATTGGAAATAACTGATTGACTTTTCTTTCTGTTCTCTTAAAGCTGGAGCACCGTTATCTGCTTTACAGACTTTATCCACTCAAAATATCAACATGGACTATGCAACCTTTAGGACTCTCGATCCAGCATTAATGGAAGTAGGTATCAGATGAAATCTGTAGCGTTAGCTCATGTATTACTGCATTCTCTACGAACCCGACCTCGGAAAATAGTCATCGATATCTCCAAACCACCAGTTTTTGGGTGGGATTAGGTGATAAGGTCATGCTATTTTTAACACTCCTCTCCATTGGCATAGACTAGGCAGAGACCCTTCTTCCCATTGCCAGACTGACCATTCTGTCCCGGGCCTCTCTATTGGCAGAGTGAGGCAATGCACAAACTGGAGGAACAGCACCTCATATTCCACTTGGATATCTTAAAACCCAACAGTATTAACTTTGAATTCTCCAATTTTACCTACAAACAACCTTTCCTTCCTGCCCCCCCCAACCCCCTTCCTCCCCTGTGCTTTACCTGCATTCTCACCTTCTCACCTCTTCTATCCTTATCTCTCACACCTTTTGTCTTTTAATCTCTGGCCTTTGTCCAACTATCTGCCAGGCAACCCCTCACTTGCATCCACCTATCCCTTGTGAAGGAAGGAACCACAGATGCTGGTTTAAACCAAAGATGGACACAAAATGCTGGAGTAACTCAGCGGGACTCAGACTGATCCGTGTGAAGAAGGGTGTGAACTCGAAACGTCACCCATTCCTTCTCTCCAGAGATGCTGCCTGACCCGCTGAGTTACTCCAGCATTTTGTGTCTATCTACCACCTATCCCTTGCCAGGCTTTGTCCTCCCCTCCACTCTTCCAGCTCTCACCCCCACCACCACAATCAGTCAGAAGAAGGGTCCCGACCTGAAACGTCACCTATCCATGTTCTCCAAGATGCGGCCCGACCTGCTGAATTACTCCAGCATTTTGTGTCTTTTTAAAATAAACCAGCACCTGCATTTCCTTGTTGCATCTAATTTAAATATTTCATAAAACTATTGACACATTGCATCACAACTCTTACCATTTTGGAGAGTTGCACAACGAATCAAGTAGTATCCAACAGAATAATACCATTAATTAAAATGGCTTGGAAAGACCAACAGTGAGCAGTATGTGATTAAATGGGTGAATTCAGCAAATTGGATTAAATGGAGCTACAGGTCACACAATTTGTTTCTCGACTAGTAAATGTCAAGTCATCAATTTTTTAGTGAATAGCATATTTCCTTACCCTGTTTGTATATTTGTTGTGCTTGTTACTGGCTTGGTGATGCTTTCATTATCAGGAACAGTTTCTTCCCCTTTTTGCCCTCTGTGATCAGGCTTCAGTATGGTCCTTCCATAAGCTCGGGTACTGCCCGATTCACCTCTACCCCATTGCGGACATTGGACTTTGTCCAACGCGCTACAATGCTGAGAACCACAGTATATTCTGCACTCTGTGCCTTCCCCTTGTACTTGAGTTTGAATTGATCGTATTTATGTCTAGTATTATCTGATCTGATTGGATAGCATGCAAAACAAAGCTTTTCACTGTACCTCAGTCCACGTGACAATAATAAACATAAATCTAATGACCTATGATTGTCGAACAAAGTGAAGCCACGATATTGATGTCAGTTTACTTTTCTTTATCAGCAACTGACTGCTGCGGAAATTCGTGGTCTACTTGGAAACAATCTAAACAGTCTTAAGCTTAATGAAATGGATGAAATCGTGCAGCGCTGGATTAGGACACACAGTCCAGAACAAGTGCAAAGTCTGGGGATTGGTCTGATGGGAGGACTCACGCCTTTTGGACTTGGAAACATTTTCATCGGCCGGTGTAAGTCTCCTTTTGCAATTTTCTTCAGCATGCTCACAAAATTCGGTAGCATCTAGACCAGAGGGCTTAGCTTTAAAGTGAGAGGGGCAAAGTTTAAAGGAGATGTGCGGGGCCAGTTTCTTTTTAAACAGAGAGTGGCGGCTGCCTGGAACGGTCTGCTAGCGGCGGTGGTGGAGGCAGATAGGGTAGTGGCGTTTCAGATGCTTTTGGGCAGGTATATGGATATGCAGGGAATGCAGGGATATGGACCATGTGCAGGCAGATGAGATTGTTTAACTTGGTATCATGTTCGGCATAGACTCAGACCTGTTCCAGTGCTGTACTTTTCTATGTACTTTAAGTGCGGCTTACACATTTATGGGACGTGAATGAAAAAAAAACCAGTTCAATGTTTAAAAACAGCATCATCATTTGGTTACCATTTGAACGCATACGAACAGAGGTTAGACCTGGCAGAATCACAGTCATTTCCATTCACACGTACACAGGCAGCTGTGAGGGGCAGAGTGGTGCAGTTGCTGCCTCACAGCGCCGGAGACCCGGGTCTGATCCTGACTACGGGTGCTGCCTGTGCGGAGTTTGTATGTTCTCCTTGTGATTGCGTGGGTTTCCTCCCACATTCCAAAGACGTGCGTGCGCATTTGTAGGTCAATTGGCCTCTGTACATCGCCCCAAGTATGTCAATAGACAATAGGTGCAGGAGTAGGGCATTCGGCCCATCGAGCCAGCACCACCATTCAATGTGATCATGGCTGATCATGGGCGTGCCGTGGGGATAACATGGACCGAGTGTGTACGGGAGATCATTTGTCAGAGCAGACTCAAGGCGTATTTCCATGCTGTATCTCTAAACCAAACTAGACCAGCAGACAAAGTTTGACGTTGAAAGATTTGAACAAATAAACCGTGAAATAAAATGATGATTTAACATCTTGGGCGTGACGTGATATTGTGAAAGATATAATTTATTTCAAAAATGTCAATGAAATTTGAAGAAAACAGTGGCAGATAATTACTAACAAAATGTCTTTCATTTTCCAGTGCCTTCGTCCGCTACAATGAACTGTTATAGCATCCTACTCTCCGTATTAATAACTGCGGGGAGCATCACATTGCAGTCCATTTTATAAACTGGCATTCGGTGCTGAAAACTTGAACGAATCCAGGATCCCTCCCAGATTTTAATGAAGGTTTAACAATCGCAAAGTGTACAGTGAGCTGTATACCTATAGCGATCCATTGTCGACCAGCTTGGCACCAAATTTTGAGACAACGCTTTGCATGTGAAGCAGATGATAACGAATCAGGATTGACATTAAACACAACTTTTTCATGAAGTAAATTATATTAACCTGGAATTCATGGATTGCAGAAGCCGGAGGGCAGGTTCGGTAAGGTATGGGACAAATACTTGCAAGCAAGAACCGGGAATGATCGGAGTGGACTTTTCTCAGCGAACTATCTCATACTAAATGGGCTGAATAGCTTCTGGCATGCATTCTGTAAAATTCTACCATTCTTTTATAGGAAGGGGTTTTAAGGGCCTGCAGCAGTAGAGTTGCGGCTTCCAGCGCCAGAGACCCAGGTTTGATCCTGACTAAGGGTGCTGTCTGTACGGAGTTTGTATGTTTTCCTTATGACTGCGTGGGTTCCAGTTTCCTCTCACACTCCAAAGACAATCAGTGCATGGTTGTAGGTTAATGGGCTTCGGAAAAATTGTAAATCATCCCTGTGTGCAGGATAGTGCTCATGTACATGGTGACTGCTGGTCGGACTGGACTCGGTGGGCCGAAGGGCCTGTTTCTGCGCAGTTTCTCTAAAGTCTAAAAGGTGGGGCAACAATGGATTGCAAGCAATTGGACAATTAAATAAAACCCCAGTAAAACAGTTTGACTTTCAGATTATCCAAACGTGCAGTATAATCTTCATTCATTCATTCATTCCCTGGTCTCACTGTCCTTATAAGATTGCTCTCTGCTGCATTTTTCTTTGCTCACTGTGCCTGGAAGCTCCATCTAGACACATGTGCAGAGTATGTGCTCTTTGATTTCACGGCATCACCATCAGCTAGGGGTTCAAAGGATGTCAGTGATCATAAAAACAAAATCTGTTAGGACTATTATCTGTTAGGACTATTATTATTAAGGCTCAAGGTACAAATATATAGTTTAAGCATAATATCTTCAATATTTAATTAAGCACTCATGTCCCATCGCCGATTGCCTATTTCCCTTTTAACCCTCCTCATTCCGTACCCCGCTGTCCACTTCCGTCCACTGGATTTACGTTTCATTCCTCCTCTTCTCTCGTTCAGGAGATCTTTGGCCTCTCTCCACTGGCTCCCAGTACGGTACAGAATCAACTTCAAGCTCCTCCTATTCACATACAAAGCCCTAAACGGGCTTGGCCCCCACCCCCCCCATATCAAAAATCTTCTAACCCACCACTCTATCTCCAGGTCCCTCAGGTCGGCCGACTTGGGGCTACTCGCTATCCCGCGGTCTAGGCTTAAGTTCAGGGGTGACCGCGCTTTTGCGGTTGCAGCTCCTATACTATGGAACAGCATCCTTCTCCCCATCAGAACTGCCCCCTCCATCGACTCCTTTAAGTCCATGCTCAAAACCTATTTCTACTCCCTAGCGTTTGAGGCCCTCTGAGGGGGCGCTGTGAACTGTTTATGTATGTGCTGTTATGTTTGTGTGCCATTGTATGTTAGTTTCTTAGTACCTGAACTGATGTACAGCACTTTGGTCAACTTGAGTTGTTTTTAAATGTGGTATACAAATAAAATTGACTTGACTTGACTCGACTCCTTTCATCTCTGGCCTTTGTCACTTACTCCATCTATCTGCCAAGCAAGCCCATCCCCCCCTCACCCATCGCTGCAAGGCTTTGCCACATCCCCACCTCTTTTCCCCAGGTTTCTTCCCCCGACCCCCTCCCCCAAACTCCAACCAGTCAGAGAAAGGGTTCCCACGCGAAACATCGTCTATCCGTTCCTTCCACGGACGCTGCCCAACCCTCTGAGTTCCTGCAACAAACACTTTGTGCTTTGATCTTACATATAATATTGTCGACGCCATTAGCATTTACAGACCCGAGTGTCTTTGTTAATTTAGCTCAACTCATATATGGGATTACAATGAAACAGGTTGACACAGTGACTTAGTATTGAAAGCGCATTAAGGGTTTCCACTCCAACCACCATCCTGTCATTGGGAATTGAACATTAGGGACCAACGTTTGAACTGCACCATGAGGTGTTAAGCCTTTGCCTGACTTCAACATCTTTGTCAAATCTGATCACAATTAGGATTAATTATAGAAAGTGAGGAGAGACTGTTTCTGTTTGCTTTGTATTCCGGCTAGAATCAAGAATGAAACATGGAACATTGTGTAAAATATGTATTAGATTTTTCTCAATATTAACTATTGCCGTTCTAGATGAATTTATAGAGTCATTGTTACCTTATCTTTCAGCTATTTATTTTTAGGGTGATTCACTGCTGATTAATTCTACATTATGCTGTGCAAAGAATGTATATATTAATTTACAATAAAACAGACATTAACTATACTTCACCAACCCTGTTATTTGTAATAAATTGTATAATAATTTAAAAAGTGGATTGACACTAGTAAAATTAGTAAAGTGAAGCATTGGGCTTTTAATCCACGTTTTGTGAGGATATTACTCTTTCACACTTTGTCACATTTACTGGCTTGCAAAAAACCCCACAAAGTGCTGGAGTAACTCAGCAGGTCAGGCAGCATCTCCGGAGAACATCTTGGGTCTAGGCCCTTCTTTGGACTGGTAGAAGTTAATATAATGAATATGATGAAAAAATTTCCCGATATTGGGGGAGTCCAGAACCAGGGGTCACAATTTAAGAATAAGGGGTAGGCCATTTAGGACTGAGATGAGGAAAAACTTTTCACCCAGAGAGTTGTAAATCTGTGGAATTCTCTGCCACAGAAGGCAGTGGAGGCCAATTCACTGGATGTATTCAAGAGAGAGTTAGATTTAGCTCTTGGGGCTAACGGAATCAAGGGATATAGGGAGAAAGCAGGAATGGGGTACTGATTTTGGATGATCAGCCATGATCATATTGAATGGTGGTGCTGGCTCGAAGGGCCGAATGGCCTACTCCTGCACCTAATTTGTATGTTTCTAGTTGTATGTTAGCCCACAGTCATGGTATCTAGAGAGTATAGTATGGGAGCTGAGAGAGTATAGGGAGTATAGTGAGAGGCTCGGTATAGCAAGGGGGTGAGCCAAATCTTGGGAGAGCAGTCAGCACACGGTATGGACCAAACCTGGTGGTAAGTGCTTATGTATCTGCTACCTGATGGGAGAGGGAAGAAGATGGAATGACCGGGATGAAAATTGTCCTTGATTATTTTGGCTGCTTTCCTAAGGCAGCACTGTGTAGATGGAGTCGATGGGAGGCAGGCTGGTTTATGTAATGAACTGGCCTACATCCACATCACTGCAATTTCTACATTATCCCATTTACAATATCCCTTATTAATCTCTTCGCTACCCCATCAACCCCCTCCCCCCGCGGATGCTAACACTAGGGGCCCATTACGGTGACCGATTCACCTGGTGAGAGATTGCACGGAAGGACCACGTGCCAATGTTTCATGGCCTGATGTTTACGTTCTTCCACATCATGATAGACAATAGACAATAGACAATAGGTGCAGGAGTAGGCCATTCAGCCCTTCGAGCCAGCACCGCCATTCAATGCGATCATGGCTGATCACTCTCAATCAGTACCCCGTTCCTGCCTTCTCCCCATACCCCCTCAATCCGCTATCCTTAAGAGCTCTATCCAGCTCTCTCTTGAAAGCATCCAACGAACTGGCCTCCACTGCCTTCTGAGGCAGAGAATTCCACACCTTCACCACTCTCTGACTGAAAAAGTTCTTCCTCATCTCCGTTCTAAATGGCCTACCCCTTATTCTTAAACTGTGGCCCCTTGTTCTGGACTCCCCCAACATTGGGAACATGTTTCCTGCCTCTAATGTGTCCAATCCCCTAATTATCTTATACGTTTCAATAAGATCCCCCCTCATCCTTCTAAATTCCAGTGTATACAAGCCAAAACGCTGCTGAAGTGAGAAGTCCGCTTCGTCTGACCAAACTTTAACTGTCCTCACTGTGGGTTTCACCCGTCTGATGAGTGGGGACTACTTAGGGAGCAGGAACAATGAGAGGTGATCAGACAGACCAAGGTGGGGGAGGGGGACAACTTTGTAGGCCTCAGCCATGTTTGTATAAACTTTGTCCAGTATCTTATCTACTCTAGTGGCGCAGGAGACATGTTGATGGAATTTGGGGAGTACAGTCTTCAAGTTGGAATGATTAAAGTCACCCGCAACAATGAAGGCTGCCTCAGGAATGTGAGTCTGTTGTTTACTTATGGCAGTATGCAGGTCTTTCATTGCAAGCTTAGTATTAGCATCCGGAGGAATATAGGCTGCAGTCACAACAGTAGATTAATTCCCGGAATGGAGGGACTATCGTATGTTGAAAGGCTGGAGCGATTGGGCTTGTATACACTGGAATTTAGAAGGATGAGGGGGGATCTTATTGAAACATATAAGATAATTAGGGGATTGGACACATTAGAGGCAGATAACATGTTCCCAATGTTGGGGGAGTCCAGAACAAGGGGCCACAGTTTGAGAATAAGGGGTAGGCCATTTAGAACGGAGATGAGGAAGAACTTTTTCAGTCAGAGGGTGGTGAAGGTGTGGAATTCTCTGCCTCAGAAGGCAGTGGAGGCCAGTTCGTTGGATGCTTTCAAGAGAGAGCTGGATAGAGCTCTTAAGGATAGCGGAGTGAGGGGGTATGGGGAGAAGGCAGGAACGGGGTACTGATTGATAGTGATCAGCCATGATCGCATTGAATGGCGGTGCTGGCTCGAAGGGCTGAATGGCCTACTCCTGCACCTATTGTCTATTGTCTATTGTCTAAACTCTCTGGGCAGATAAAACGGTCTGCATTTGACCATGAGAAACTCTAGGTTAACTGAGCAGTGACGCTCGATGATGGTAGTGTCCGTGCACCAAGTTTTGTTTACATAGATGCACAGACCCCCACCTCTGGTCTTACCGGAGTCAGTTGTTCTGTCCGCTCGGAGTATATGATGCCCCGTTAGCTCAATAGCGCTATCAGGAACGTTGTTGTTAAGCCATGTTTCCATGAAAATCATGATGTTGCAGTCCTTAATCCAATTGTGGGAGGTAATCCGCAGTCGGAGTTCGTCCATTTTGTTCGCCAATGATAGTACGTTGGCAAGGAAAAGGCTAGGAATTGATGGCCTGTGTGGAGTTAGCTCTAGCCTAGCCTTTAAGCCACCTCGGCATCCACGGCGGTGTTTACGTTCGCTGCGCCGTCTATGGGCGCTTCCGGTCGGCCGAGCTGGCTTGGTACACTCTGCTGACCTGGCCAGTTCAGGAGCGAAATGGAGTTCGCCTAAAAAGTTGTCATAGTTGCAGGAACCGATGCAGGAACCGATGTTTAAAAGCTCCTGTCGGTTGTATGATAAGTGAGCAAGACTATTCCGTGTGAACAGACATGAGACAAATAAGCAAATTACTATAAAATCGCAGATTCTGGTGAGACACAGGGAGTCGCGATGTGCCCTCGCCACCATAGCCATAACAAGCTGCTGCTTAATCGGGAGTTGTAATGCAATGGGAGCGTAATGCAATAGAAACAGGTTGAATAAAACAGTGCTTCAATAAGTATTTTTATTGATCTGGTAAAAGGTGGCTCCCTGCACAAGAGACTTGTGTAAAATACGTGTGACTTGCTTCAGGGACTAACGAAGAGAGCAGTAATTAAAAAAGAATAACCTTTTAGAAAGGAATGTGGAGAATGTTTGCTTACACACTTTGCACTGAGGTCAGTGGAGTTGCTGAATTCTGAGTGCCAAAAATACCAATAACCTGACTACTTGAATTATCCAACCAGATGTTGGTATCAGGAGCACTGACGGTTCTCCTTTTTTAGAATTCAGATTACGTTACCTCACACGCAAATGCCACACCTGGAATTTAGCATAAGAATGAGTTGTAGCTGGTGGCCAGGTATAAATTGTCAGTGCCTTCTTACTAATTAGTTATTCAGTGCTCTGGAAGCTCTCACACAACACTTGAGGTAAGTTTTCATTCTTTGGAAATGGTCTCTAAGATTTAAAATATAAACAAAAATAAGGCAGAATTGATTTTGAGAAATCATTGTACGATTAACTTTCTCACTGATGTCAGATGCACAGCAATACTTTAGCATCAGGCTGAATTTCATACAAAATGAAGCAAAGTGCTGGAAGTACTCAGCTGGTCAAGGAGAGAGAAACGCTTAATGTTTCAAATCAATATTTTTCATCAGAAGCCTATTGAAAAGCTATTTCAATATTAACTCTTGTTTTGTTCTGCCATAAAGCTGAGTAGTTAGAGGATTTTCTGTTTTAATTTCCCATTTCCAACATCTGCAGTATTGTTGCAGTATATCTTTTACCCACTTCGTGAATGTGATGCTTATTAATTTAATTTAGTTTAGTTTAATTTAGTTTAATTTATTTTTGTCGTGTATACCAAGGTGCAATGAAAAGCATTTGCTTGGGTGATTTACATTTAATTTAAATTGTTACTTAACAGTTTTTGAACATTTTCTGGTGTTTTTAATAATTTATTTTTAAAAACCATATTCAATGGGTTTCGTTGGGATTTACAATTGGAAGGTCCTATGTTGTGCAGAGCTTCACAAAATCCCACTTCCAACCCACCTGATAGTGGGCTTTGGACTTTTTCTCTGGAACTGCAATGCTACAATCCTATAAACTATACTCTGCACTCCAGTATTTTTCTCTTTGCATTAACTGTTGTACTTGTGTATGGCTTGATTGTATGGCTTGTATGGTAAGCTTTGATTTAATTAGATAGCATGCAAAAAAAAGTTTTCACACTGTACACATGATGATAATAAACCAATATCAATAATGCAAACAATAATCAAGTTGGATCCAGGTTTTTTGTGGAGGTTCTTGGTGAGGCATTGGTTTCAGTATAGGCAAGTTTTGCAGATGCAAGACATTGGCAAAAGCAACTTTAGCATGGATAAAGGGTGGCCAGCATTGAGTGTTCTCTGCTGGTGCAACTTATGACCCATTGGCTAAGTTGGTCTCCATGCGCCAACTTATTTTTATAAAAATACTGACAGATTAGTAAATGGTGATCGACACAAAATGCTGGAGTAACTCAGCGGGACAGGCAGCATCCATGGATAGAATGGTCTCGACTCGAAACATCATCCATTCCTTCTATCCAGAGATGCTGCCTTTCCCCGCTGAGTTTCTCTAGCATTTTGTGACTATCTTGGGTTTAAACCAGCATCTGCAGTTCCTTCCTACAAGATTAGGAAATGATGCTTACTTGGACCTGTTTTTTCTTTTCCGCACGATCTTTGAAAGTTGACATGCAGGTACAGCAGTTAGGAATGCAAACGATCTACCGGCTTTTATGCAAGAGACTTTGAGAACTTGAATAAGTATGTCAAACAACAATTATAATGGGTTTTGCTAAGATTGCACTTGGTGTAATGGGCTGTTTTAGAATCCCCGTCAATGAAGGAACATAATTGCTTCAGAGGGAATTCAACCAGACTGGAATTTGCTGAATAAGGAAAGATTGAGTAGAGTTGAAAAGAATGAAGTGATCTCGTCAAATCTTGGAAAATTCTAATCAGGCTTGTTGGGTGGGACTTGGGGAAGGTCAAGTGTTTGAAATCTAGAATTAGAGATCGTGCTTTCAGTAAAGAGGAGCCTATTTAGAACAGAGATGAAGAGAAACTTCTCTCAGAAGGTGGTGCCTCTTTGGTATTGACCAACTCAGTGGGCTGTGAAGGTTTTAGTCATTGAGTTTATTGAAATCAGAGATTAATATATTTCTAAATAATAAGAAAATCAAGAGTTACTGCAGGAAATATAGATTAAGGTGGAAAGTCAGGCATGATCTTTATGAATGGTAGAGCAGGGGCCAGATGAGAGGAATAGAATTGTGTAATTAATTTTTAATGTTTGGCAAACACATCAAAATGCTCACCAGGACTAATGCAAAATAGACCTTGTTAGTTTGTCAAAGAGGTTGGGATGTTCTACTACGAAGAACAGACATGCACTAATCTTTGATTTGTATTTAATTTGTATTTCTGATCTGAATAAGCTTCATCGGACTTCAATGTTATACCTAGCACTAAATGTTATGCCCTTTATCATTTATCTGTGCACTTTCGACGACTTGATTGTAATCATGTACTGTCTTTTCTTTGACTGGATAGTACCCAAAGAAAAGCTATTCATTGTACCTCGGTACATATGACAAATATAAACTAAATTAAACTAAACTAAACTAAATTAATAAGCATCGCATTCACGAAATATGTAGCAGACACCCTTGTCAATTTTTTTTACCTCCATTAATATCACCAGAAGGAATATCAGTTGAGATACACTCTCTGCATGGGGGATTCCCTCCGATATTTTCCTACTGATGTTTTGTCTCAGCAATACTGAAATGCACAGTTAAATCTGTTCTCTGGCATCAAGGCTCCAAAGTGTTCAGACACCTGATTATGTTATGAACGTGTGCCTACAGATATTGCCATACATTTACAATATATTTAATCAATTATTTACCCCCTTTGTCGATAACTTCACCCTCTTTCAGCTGAGCTTCTGGCTGAGTGCTAGCAACACTCAGCTGAAGCTAGTAGTTTCTGAATAAGACACAGAGTGCTGGAGTAACTCAGCGGGTCAGGCAGCATCCCTGGAGAACATGGAGTTGACTTTTTGGGTCGACTCGAAACGTCACCCATCCATGTTCGTCAGCGATGCTGCCTGACCCACTGAGTTACTCCTGCACTTTGTTTCCTTTTGTGTATAAACTTGGATCTGCAGTTCCTTGCTTACATTAATAATTTCTCAGGCTGCTTTCCATTGATCTGTTAAGGATATTTCCACCTCACTTGTCCATCTGATAATCACGGTTCTTTTTGTCTTCTTGCAGGATTTCTTTTGCTTCTATCACCTTGAACAAGCAAAAATGAAGAAAACAATGTTGCCCAGTTCCAGCGCAATGAAACTTACGTCAACTATTGCCATCGGTATGCCAGACCTTTCAGTTCCTCTTGTATAATCTCAGAAGATATCAGCAGCCCAAAGCAAATTCTAACCTTGAAAAGTGTTAAAATAGAAACAATGCATTCTCGTTTCTGTGGTGGAGACTGCCAGGTACCTTAAGCCAGGGTTTTTGAGCAACAGTATCCCACAGCAGGGAGACTCAAGGAACTGCAAATGCTGGAACCTTAAGTAAAATACAAAGTGCTGGAGGAACTCAGCAGGTTAGGCAACACCTGTGATGGGGAGTGAATCAGTGACGTTTCTGGTTGGGGCCCTTCTTCAGACTGATTGTCGTAGGGGAGGAGAAAGGTGAAAAAGAAGTGGGGGGCAGAATAAAGCCTGACAAGTGGGCCCAGGTGGGCACAGGTGAGGTGGGAGTTATTAATGGCAGATGGGTGGATTAAGGCTGCAGGTGAAAAGAAGGCAAAAGGGTGTCAGATAATGAGAGTAGTGAGCTCATAGACCAACGCCCCTGCGATCTCAACTTCATAGCTCCTGTATGCACACTTAATTACTGAGACAAGGGGTGGGCCTGCTTTGTTTATCAGGTGATCAATGGGATTTTAATCTACGCTTCTGATATTTGTTTTGCAGGTTTTTTTCTGATAGCATTGAATCTCCGGCTGGTAAGAGAAATTTTACAATAAATAAAAATGATTTAAAAAAAATGCTGATGCTGGAAATCTGAAATATAAACAGGGTGTAGCTGAGTAGTGGAAACTGAGGGGAGATGATGATAAGCATTGGAATAAAAGTAGGCTTGGTGCAAATGTGTCCATTTTGGCACCTATCTCTAAAACTTGACATCTCCTTCACGGAAAGCAAACACAGATCGGTGATGGAGATCATTACCACCAGAAGCTGTCTGATGGAAAATATCATACAACATCTAATGAGAGATGTGAAAGGCAGTGGGGGATACATGAAACATAGGTTTAATGCCCTGACACAGTCTGGAAACACAATAAACTTCATTAAAGAATTTAGGTGGGATTACCTCCTGGCTGTGAAAGGCTTGGTCTGAAAGCATTTGTGATTTGCATTGTCTCTATTGGGTTTGCTGTGACACATAACGAAAATTAAAGGAACATAATTTTCCTTTGCAGAGTTTCAGTGAGCACCATTCACAAGGTCGCAACCTGATGAACGCACATAGGAGACACAAACGCGCCACTGGTAAGTGCACAGCATCGTGGTCATATATTTACTGATCTGGACTTGGGAGGATGTACAAGTTTAGTTACTCAAGTGAAGGAATATCACGAAAAAAAATCTCTTGACCTGTTAATGCGCCTTCAGTTCTTCATTGGTGGATTGTTGCTCCAGAGCCCTCTCTCTCCCGTGTGGAAGTGTCCTGTAGGAACTAGGCTCTTTTCCCAATCATAGAGTCACACAGCACGGAAATAAGCGCAACTTGTCCATGCTGACCTTGATGCCCCATCAAAGCTAGTCCCATTTACCTGCATTTGGCCCATATCCCTGTAAACCTTTCCTTCTTATCTTGGTGATTCCTAAAACAATTCACATATTTACAATGTGCCCTATGGCTTTCGAAGGTAGAGCTATTACAATCACTATTTCTATCATTCCTTTATATCGGCGAGACCAAGCACTCTTTCCGTTCTTTCGTACACTCATCTTCCATTCCTGAGCCCCCCATTTCCATTTTATCCCCCTCCTCCTTTTATCCACATCCCTCCCCCTGGCTTTATATTTCACTCCTCTCCTCTTCTGATGCCCTTTGACCTTCATCCCATCGCGAGCCTTTGTCCACCCTCCTGCCAGTCCAACCCCCCTCACCTGTACCTACCTGCCGAGGTTTGTCCCACCCCCACCTCTCTTTTCCAGCTTTTCTTCCCTCCCCCCCTCCTCCAATCAGTCTGAGGAAGGGTCCTGACCCAAAATGTTGTCTGCCTATTTCCCACCATGCTGCATGACCCGCTGAGTTTCTCCGGCACTGTTAATTGCTCGAGAATCCAGCAGCTGCTGTCTCTTGTGCTTCATCTGCTTATGTTCATTCAAATCAAATCACAAACAAAACAGAATAATAGCACCTGACCTTATTAAATTACTTTTTGATGTTTGGAACAGTCCAATCTCATTGATACCCAAGCTTAAAGAAAGACACAAAATGCTGGAGTAATTCAGTGGGACAGGCGGCATTTCTGGAGAGAAGGGATGGGTGGCGTTTCGGGTCGAGACCTCTTCTTTGTCATCCATTCTTTCTCGACAGAGATGCTGCCTGTCCCGCTGAGTTACTCCAGCACTGTGTGTCTATCTTCAGTGCAAACCACCATCTGCAGTTCTTTCCTACACTTGCTACAATTAATATTTGCATTACTGTATGTACTTTCAGTAAAATATTAAAATTAATCAAGATAGTCTGGTTTTCGTCCTTATTGGTTTTATCTTCCACTTTCCGCTTTGATGCTTATTTCACACAAGGAATGTGCTTACTTTCACAGCTTGCACTGTGGGAAACTTAACAGAACGTGACACCGTCAATTTAACCCTGCCGGCGATATATTCAGCTGAACAACTTGGTGCCTGCTTGAGCAACGAGCTGCTGGCAAGAAACGTTACTCAACTGGGAAATATAGCTTTCGGCACAGATCAACTGCTTGTTCTAATGGGTAAACTCGGAGAGGTAAGTCTGCTTGATATAAAAATTAGCACATCCTGCTGAATATATTCTCAGTACCAGTCTCAGTTTATTGTCACATGTACCGAGGTACAGTGAAAAGCTTTTGTTGCCTGCTATCCAGTCAGTGGAAAGACTACACGATTACAATCGAGCCATTCACAGTGTATAAGGGAATAACATTTAGTGCAAGGTAACACCAGCAAAGTCCGATGCATTATAGGGCAACTCATTTCTTAAAATTAATAATCAATGGATTGGGAATCAAATGAAATCACAATGCACCTTCAGTGAACTCAAATTACACCTTAAAAAGTAGTTCCATTCAGTTTGTCAGCTCAACTGTTTTTTAGGCTTGCCTGGACATTTAGGTCAGTAGTTGGTGGATTGAGCGATTTAACTTGAGATTCCATAAAATATCCCAAGATGGGGTATGGAATTCATAGAAATTGTCACTAAATGCCTCAAATGCCATGTGTTGTTGTGGAGAGTTGCACCATTATAATCGATACAAGTTAAAGGCGTAGCCTTGGGTACTTGCACGCGCCCCCATCCATGCTCGCCTCTCTGTTGGTTACGTCAAACAGACCTTGCTCCAAATGTACATTGGGACCATTCTCCAACTCTTTCTCTGCTGCATTAACAACTGCATCAGTGCACTCTCCAGCACCTGTGCAGAGTTCATCAACTTCACCACTAACTTTCACCTAGTCCTCAAATTCACTTGAACTGTCTGTCGCATCTCTTTCCCCTTTTTTGATCTCTCTGTCCCCATCACAGGGGCCAGTCCATCGACTGACAGCTACTACAATCCCACCGACTCCCACAGTTACCTCGAGTACACCTCCTCCCACCCTGCCTCTTGCAAGGATGCCAGCCCCAATTCTCTTTTTCTGTCCCTGCTCCCAATATGAGGCTTTTTGGTGTCCCTAGTGTCAGGGGTAATGTGCAGAAGGCAGGAGAATGGGGTTAAGAGGGAAAGATAGATCAGCTGATGGCAATAGACAAAAGACAACAGACAATAGACTATGGCGCAGGCACGATGGGCCAAATGGCCTAATTCTGCTCCTATAACTTATAAGCCTGCATCTCCTCTGTGTCCTGGAGTTCTGCTCTTGCCTCCCCTCCCACCCAGAGTTGCCCCCGTCCTCACCATTCTTCACATCCAACACATAATTTTCCGACATTTTTGCCACTCTCAACGTGATCCCACCACCAGTTGCCTTGATAAAGAAAGCACAGCCCCGTCACATATTTAGCAGTAAAGGAATTGCAGGTTAATGTAAAAATATATATATTTTGGAATTTATTAACTGTAAACCATACCTTAATTGGTACATGTGACAATAAACAGACCTTTGAACCTTTAAACTGACTGCAATTTGAAATTTTGAAACAGATTTACCCCGGTGGACTACCGGAAGACGTGATACGTCGATTGGGATTCATTATCACTGTATATGGACCTGAGGAAATTACCTTGTGGAACATAACTCAGCCAAGTACCCTTTTACTTGTGCTTAATAACAGTCCAAATCTGAACACGGTAAGGTTGCTAATAATCTTTACTCTGGCTATCCAATTAAACATTCTCTTTAAATACTGGATGATGGGCTGTAAATCTAGGATTAGAAAAGAATTTATTTTCAGGTACAATTCTTGGTTAAACCTTCTTAGATTTTAGATTTGGAGATACAGCACGGAAACCAGCCCTTCGGCCCACCGAGTCCTTGTCGACCAACGATCCCCGTAAAGTAGCACTATCCTACACACTCGGAACAACTTACAATTTTTTTTACCCAAGCCAATTATCCGACAAACCTGTACGTATTTGGAAAGTTGGGGAAAACCGGAGCACCTGGGGAAAACTCAAGGGGTCAGAGGGAGAACATACAAACTCCGTGGAGACAGCACCCGTGGTCGGGATAGAACCCGGGTCACTGGTGCTGTAAGGCAGCAACTCTACCGCTGTGCCACCATGCTGCAACCATCTTCTTCAGGTGCATTAAATCATCTCCTTTGATGGAAGAGGGATCTATTCTCGTTCCCTACATTATTATCCTAACTCCAACATAATTCACGTTGATAGTTTCAGCCACAGAGTTACTAGATTTTCAGAAGGAGTCACTTCATTTCTGAAGAAGTAAACTTGCAGATTATGAAACTCACTTTCAGGTTCAGCCACAGATTTACCGATTGTACAAGATACCAGTTGCAATTTCTCCCAGTGCAGCCGTGACACCCTGACATATTTGATAATGCAATTAAAAAATGTCAAAAGAACGTGAGAGAACTTAGAAAACTAAGGAAGTAGAAAATTTAAAAAGTGGCACAGCTGGTGGAGCTGCTGCCTTACAGCACCAGAGTACCAGGTTCTGCCCCCACCTAGGGTGCTTTCCTTGTGGTGTTTGCACGTTCTCCCTGTGACCATGTGGCTTTCCTCCAGGTGCTCCAGTTACTTTCCACATCCCAAAGACAGGTGGGTTTGGAATCCAATTGGCCCTCTGTAAATGACCCCTAGTGTGTAGGAAGTGGACGAGAAAGTGGGATAACAGTGGATAACAGGACTCTGCGCAAAAAAAACAACTCACCCCGCACATCTCCTTTAATCTTTGCCCCTCTCGCCTGAAAGCTATGCCCTCTAGTATTTGACATTTCCCTCCTGGGAAATGACTTCTGAGTGCCTCCCCTATCTCTGCCTCTCATATTTTATACACTTCAAATAGTTCTCCCCGCAACCTCCGGCATTTCAGAGAAAAGTGGTGATCAGCGGGTAGCATGGACTCGGTGGGCCGAATGGCCTGTATCTATGCTGTATCTCTAAAACTAAAACCAAGTCTTCACTCTGTACAATCACTAAAATTAATAATCTGTAGTTACAATTTTTTTTTCTTTCAGACACAAACAATTCTTTCAAATTACCTGCAGCGGTCTGGCCCACTGAACGCAGAGGTGTTGGCTGGGATTAATGGTCCAATTTTGTGTAGTCTGAGTGAAGTGAATCTGCAAAACATTCTCCCCATTGAACTCAGGTGAGTGTTGAATTTAGACTTTAGGCTTGAGAGATACAGTGCAGCAACAGGCCCTTCGGCCCAGTGAGTCCATGTGGACCAACAATCATTCTGTACATTAACACTATGGGGTGAGTGAATAGAGTTGAGAGAGACGCCACCGTGCCGTCTTTATGCCGCTGTGCCGAGTTGTTTAGACTACCCTGCCAATCTGTTCTTTCAGCTAAATATACTGTATAGAAAGTTTTACAATCATCAATTGATGGCAGTGCAATAAATGGGAGAAAAGCACCTGGGTCTTACTGAGGGCCAATAATCAAGAGAGAGCTAGATAGAGCTCTTAAGGATAGCGGAGTCCGGGTGGTATGAGGAGAAGGCAGGAACGGGGTACTGATTGAGAATGATCAGCCATGATCACATTGAATGGCGGTGCTGGCTCGAAGGGCCGAATGGCCTCCTCCTGCACCTATTCTCTATAATCAGCCGAGCTGAAAGATCAGAGTTGTCATATTTGACATATGGTAAAAGGACACAAAACTGCTGCCATGAACAGGTCTGGAAGGTGAAGAGCATTCCTGGTTGAATTTCAAAAAAAGTGATCTTGCAAACCCATGAAAGTCAGAATAAGAATTTCCTGTTCAAATTTTTCTGAAATGCCAGAGGTTACAGGGTAACCTGTATAGTAGTTTATAAAATTATGAAGGGCATAAATAGGGTAGACAGTCAGAACCTTCTTCCCCAGGATGAAAATATCCTGAGCTGGTGGTTGAGCGCTGGGCACTGCAGATGTGGAAGAGTTTGTGTGAATCACAATACTCATGAGAGGGGGAAAGTTTAAAGGATATGTGTGGGGTGAGTTTTTTTTGTTGCAGAGAGTGCAATTGGTGGGTGCCTGGGGTGGTGGTGGAGGCAGAGACGATTGTGGCATTTTAGCGGATTTTTGGATCGGCACATGGATTTGTAGGGATTGGAGGGATATGGATAATGTGCAGGCAGTAAAGGGTTGGTCTCAGTATCATGTCTGGAACAGATATTGTGGGCCGAAGGGCATGTTCCCCGTACTGTACTATTCTGCGTTTTACTGTCTATAAATTCAGTAGTAGGTGAATTGAACTAGTCGTTGAATACTGGGCACTGCAGATGTGGAACAGTTTGTGTGAATCACAATACTCATCAGCATCATTGTTTTTCAGGAAAGCCAGCCCATTAGATATCTCAACATGCACTCAGCCAAAGAAGAACATCATCTATGGTATTGCAGAAACTGCATTCCAAAATGAAACTGGTGATCCCAGTGTCTACTATCCCTTCATCAGACCTTATCTATGTAGGTAACTGTGCAATATTGTGTGACAATTATTTGATGAACTATTCATAAAAGCTTATTTTTCTGACTATTGGAAATAACTGATTGACTTTTCTTTCTGTTCTCTTAAAGCTGGAGCACCGTTATCTGCTTTACAGACTTTATCCACTCAAAATATCAACATGGACTATGCAACCTTTAGGACTCTCGATCCAGCATTAATGGAAGTAGGTATCAGATGAAATCTGTAGCGTTAGCTCATGTATTACTGCATTCTCTACGAACCCGACCTCGGAAAATAGTCATCGATATCTCCAAACCACCAGTTTTTGGGTGGGATTAGGTGATAAGGTCATGCTATTTTTAACACTCCTCTCCATTGGCATAGACTAGGCAGAGACCCTTCTTCCCATTGCCAGACTGACCATTCTGTCCCGGGCCTCTCTATTGGCAGAGTGAGGCAATGCACAAACTGGAGGAACAGCACCTCATATTCCACTTGGATATCTTAAAACCCAACAGTATTAACTTTGAATTCTCCAATTTTACCTACAAACAACCTTTCCTTCCTGCCCCCCCCCAACCCCCTTCCTCCCCTGTGCTTTACCTGCATTCTCACCTTCTCACCGCTTCTATCCTTATCTCTCACACCTTTTGTCTTTTAATCTCTGGCCTTTGTCCAACTATCTGCCAGGCAACCCCTCACTTGCATCCACCTATCCCTTGTGAAGGAAGGAACCACAGATGCTGGTTTAAACCAAAGATGGACACAAAATGCTGGAGTAACTCAGCGGGACTCAGACTGATCCGTGTGAAGAAGGGTATCAACTCGAAACGTCACCCATTCCTTCTCTCCAGAGATGCTGCCTGTCCCGCTGAGTTACTCCAGCATTTTGTGTCTATCTACCACCTATCCCTTGCCAGGCTTTGTCCTCCCCTCCACTCTTCCAGCTCTCACCCCCACCACCACAATCAGTCAGAAGAAGGGTCCCGACCTGAAACGTCACCTATCCATGTTCTCCAAGATGCGGCCCGACCTGCTGAATTACTCCAGCATTTTGTGTCTTTTTAAAATAAACCAGCACCTGCATTTCCTTGTTGCATCTAATTTAAATATTTCATAAAACTATTGACACATTGCATCACAACTCTTACCATTTTGGAGAGTTGCACAACGAATCAAGTAGTATCCAACAGAATAATACCATTAATTAAAATGGCTTGGAAAGACCAACAGTGAGCAGTATGTGATTAAATGGGTGAATTCAGCAAATTGGATTAAATGGAGCTACAGGTCACACAATTTGTTTCTCGACTAGTAAATGTCAAGTCATCAATTTGGAGTGAATAGCATATTTCCTTACCCTGTTTGTATATTTGTTGTGCTTGTTACTGGCTTGGTGATGCTTTCATTATCAGGAACAGTTTCTTCCCCTTTTTGCCCTCTGTGATCAGGCTTCAGTATGGTCCTTCCATAAGCTCGGGTACTGCCCGATTCACCTCTACCCCATTGCGGACATTGGACTTTGTCCAACGCGCTACAATGCTGAGAACCACAGTATATTCTGCACTCTGTGCCTTCCCCTTGTACTTGAGTTTGAATTGATCGTATTTATGTCTAGTATTATCTGATCTGATTGGATAGCATGCAAAACAAAGCTTTTCACTGTACCTCAGTCCACGTGACAATAATAAACATAAATCTAATGACCTATGATTGTCGAACAAAGTGAAGCCACGATATTGATGTCAGTTTACTTTTCTTTATCAGCAACTGACTGCTGCGGAAATTCGTGGTCTACTTGGAAACAATCTAAACAGTCTTAAGCTTAATGAAATGGATGAAATCGTGCAGCGCTGGATTAGGACACACAGTCCAGAACAAGTGCAAAGTCTGGGGATTGGTCTGATGGGAGGACTCACGCCTTTTGGACTTGGAAACATTTTCATCGGCCGGTGTAAGTCTCCTTTTGCAATTTTCTTCAGCATGCTCACAAAATTCGGTAGCATCTAGACCAGAGGGCTTAGCTTTAAAGTGAGAGGGGCAAAGTTTAAAGGAGATGTGCGGGGCCAGTTTCTTTTTAAACAGAGAGTGGCGGCTGCCTGGAACGGTCTGCTAGCGGCGGTGGTGGAGGCAGATAGGGTAGTGGCGTTTCAGATGCTTTTGGGCAGGTATATGGATATGCAGGGAATGCAGGGATATGGACCATGTGCAGGCAGATGAGATTGTTTAACTTGGTATCATGTTCGGCATAGACTCAGACCTGTTCCAGTGCTGTACTTTTCTATGTACTTTAAGTGCGGCTTACACATTTATGGGACGTGAATGAAAAAAAAACCAGTTCAATGTTTAAAAACAGCATCATCATTTGGTTACCATTTGAACGCATACGAACAGAGGTTAGACCTGGCAGAATCACAGTCATTTCCATTCACACGTACACAGGCAGCTGTGAGGGGCAGAGTGGTGCAGTTGCTGCCTCACAGCGCCGGAGACCCGGGTCTGATCCTGACTACGGGTGCTGCCTGTGCGGAGTTTGTACGTTCTCCTTGTGATTGCGTGGGTTTCCTCCCACATTCCAAAGACGTGCGTGCGCATTTGTAGGTCAATTGGCCTCTGTACATCGCCCCAAGTATGTCAATAGACAATAGGTGCAGGAGTGCGCATTCGGCCCATCGAGCCAGCACCACCATTCAATGTGATCATGGCTGATCATGGGCGTGCCGTGGGGATAACATGGACCGAGTGTGTACGGGAGATCATTTGTCAGAGCAGACTCAAGGCGTATTTCCATGCTGTATCTCTAAACCAAACTAGACCAGCAGACAAAGTTTGACGTTGAAAGATTTGAACAAATAAACCGTGAAATAAAATGATGATTTAACATCTTGGGCGTGACGTGATATTGTGAAAGATATAATTTATTTCAAAAATGTCAATGAAATTTGAAGAAAACAGTGGCAGATAATTACTAACAAAATGTCTTTCATTTTCCAGTGCCTTCGTCCGCTACAATGAACTGTTATAGCATCCTACTCTCCGTATTAATAACTGCGGGGAGCATCACATTGCAGTCCATTTTATAAACTGGCATTCGGTGCTGAAAACTTGAACGAATCCA
Source organism: Rhinoraja longicauda (assembly GCF_053455715.1). Lineage (NCBI taxonomy): Eukaryota > Metazoa > Chordata > Chondrichthyes > Rajiformes > Arhynchobatidae > Rhinoraja > Rhinoraja longicauda. Next base: position 4,792,184 of record NC_135973.1, read on the forward strand.
GGATCCCTCCCAGATTTTAATGAAGGTTTAACAATCGCAAAGTGTACAGTGAGCTGTATACCTATAGCGATCCATTGTCGACCAGCTTGGCACCAAATTTTGAGACAACGCTTTGCATGTGAAGCAGATGATAACGAATCAGGATTGACATTAAACACAACTTTTTCATGAAGTAAATTATATTAACCTGGAATTCATGGATTGCAGAAGCCGGAGGGCAGGTTCGGTAAGGTATGGGACAAATACTTGCAAGCAAGAACCGGGAATGATCGGAGTGGACTTTTCTCAGCGAACTATCTCATACTAAATGGGCTGAATAGCTTCTGGCATGCATTCTGTAAAATTCTACCATTCTTTTATAGGAAGGGGTTTTAAGGGCGTGCAGCAGTAGAGTTGCGGCTTCCAGCGCCAGAGACCCAGGTTTGATCCTGACTAAGGGTGCTGTCTGTACGGAGTTTGTATGTTTTCCTTATGACTGCGTGGGTTCCAGTTTCCTCTCACACTCCAAAGACAATCAGTGCATGGTTGTAGGTTAATGGGCTTCGGAAAAATTGTAAATCATCCCTGTGTGCAGGATAGTGCTCATGTACATGGTGACTGCTGGTCGGACTGGACTCGGTGGACCGAAGGGCCTGTTTCTGCGCAGTTTCTCTAAAGTCTAAAAGGTGGGGCAACAATGGATTGCAAGCAATTGGACAATTAAATAAAACCCCAGTAAAACAGTTTGACTTTCAGATTACCCAAACGTGCAGTATAATCTTCATTCATTCATTCATTCCCTGGTCTCACTGTCCTTATAAGATTGCTCTCTGCTGCATTTTTCTTTGCTCACTGTGCCTGGAAGCTCCATCTAGACACATGTGCAGAGTATGTGCTCTTTGATTTCATGGCATCACCATCAGCTATTTGCAAACCTTACCTGTCAAGTAAGGGGTTCAAAGGATGTCAGTGATCATAAAAACAAAATCTGTTAGGTCTATTATCTGTTAGGACTATTATTATTAAGGCTCAAGGTACAAATATATAGTTTAAGCATAATATCTTCAATATTTAATTAAGCACTCATGTCCCATCGCCGATTGCCTATTTCCCTTTTAACCCTCCTCATTCCGTACCCCGCTGTCCACTTCCGTCCACTGGATTTACGTTTCATTCCTCCTCTTCTCTCGTTCAGGAGATCTTTGGCCTCTCTCCACTGGCTCCCAGTACGGTACAGAATCAACTTCAAGCTCCTCCTATTCACATACAAAGCCCTAAACGGGCTTGCCCCCCACCCCCCCCATATCAAAAATCTTCTAACCCACCACTCTATCTCCAGGTCCCTCAGGTCGGCCGACTTGGGGCTACTCGCTATCTCGCGGTCTAGGCTTAAGTTCAGGGGTGACCGCGCTTTTGCGGTTGCAGCTCCTAGACTATGGAACAGCATCCTTCTCCCCATCAGAACTGCCCCCTCCATCGACTCCTTTAAGTCCATGCTCAAAACCTATTTCTACTCCCTAGCGTTTGAGGCCCTCTGAGGGGGCGCTGTGAACTGTTTATGTATGTGCTGTTATGTTTGTGTGCCATTGTATGTTAGTTTCTTAGTACCTGAACTGATGTACAGCACTTTGGTCAACTTGAGTTGTTTTTAAATGTGGTATACAAATAAAATTGACTTGACTTGACTCGACTCCTTTCATCTCTGGCCTTTGTCACTTACTCCATCTATCTGCCAAGCAAGCCCATCCCCACCTCACCCATCGCTGCAAGGCTTTGCCACATCCCCACCTCTTTTCCCCAGGTTTCTTCCCCCGACCCCCTCCCCCAAACTCCAACCAGTCAGAGAAAGGGTTCCCACGCGAAACATCGTCTATCCGTTCCTTCCACGGACGCTGCCCAACCCTCTGAGTTCCTGCAACAAACACTTTGTGCTTTGATCTTACATATAATATTGTCGACCGGATTAGCATTTACAGACCCGAGTGTCTTTGTTAATTTAGCTCAACTCATATATGGGATTACAATGAAACAGGTTGACACAGTGACTTAGTATTGAAAGCGCATTAAGGGTTTCCACTCCAACCACCATCCTGTCATTGGGAATTGAACATTAGGGACCAACGTTTGAACTGCACCATGAGGTGTTAAGCCTTTGCCTGACTTCAACATCTTTGTCAAATCTGATCACAATTAGGATTAATTATAGAAAGTGAGGAGAGACTGTTTCTGTTCGCTTTGTATTCCGGCTAGAATCAAGAATGAAACATGGAACATTGTGTAAAATATGTATTCGATTTTTCTCAATATTAACTATTGCCGTTCTAGATGAATTTATAGAGTCATTGTTACCTTATCTTTCAGCTATTTATTTTTAGGGTGATTCACTGCTGATTAATTCTACATTATGCTGTGCAAAGAATGTATATATTAATTTACAATAAAACAGACATTAACTATACTTCACCAACCCTGTTATTTGTAATAAATTGTATAATAATTTAAAAAGTGGATTGACACTAGTAAAATTAGTAAAGTGAAGCATTGAGCTTTTAATCCACGTTTTGTGAGGATATTACTCTTTCACACTTTGTCACATTTACTGGCTTGCAAAAAACCCCACAAAGTGCTGGAGTAACTCAGCAGGTCAGGCAGCATCTCCGGAGAACATCTTGGGTCTAGGCCCTTCTTTGGACTGGTAGAAGTTAATATAATGAATATGATGAAAAAAATTCCCGATATTGGGGGAGTCCAGAACCAGGGGTCACAATTTAAGAATAAGGGGTAGGCCATTTAGGACTGAGATGAGGAAAAACTTTTCACCCAGAGAGTTGTAAATCTGTGGAATTCTCTGCCACAGAAGGCAGTGGAGGCCAATTCACTGGATGTATTCAAGAGAGAGTTAGATTTAGCTCTTGGGGCTAACGGAATCAAGGGATATAGGGAGAAAGCAGGAATGGGGTACTGATTTTGGATGATCAGCCATGATCATATTGAATGGTGGTGCTGGCTCAAAGGGCCGAATGGCCTACTCCTGCACCTAATTTGTATGTTTCTAGTTGTATGTTAGCCCACAGTCATGGTATCTAGAGAGTATAGTATGGGAGCTGAGAGAGTATAGGGAGTATAGTGAGAGGCTCGGTATAGCAAGGGGGTGAGCCAAATCTTGGGAGAGCAGTCAGCACACGGTATGGACCAAACCTGGTGGTAAGTGCTTATGTATCTGCTACCTGATGGGAGAGGGAAGAAGATGGAATGACCGGGATGAAAATTGTCCTTGATTATTTTGGCTGCTTTCCTAAGGCAGCACTGTGTAGATGGAGTCGATGGGAGGCAGGCTGGTTTATGTAATGAACTGGCCTACATCCACATCACTGCAATTTCTACATTATCCCATTTACAATATCCCTTATTAATCTCTTCGCTACCCCATCAACCCCCTCCCCCCGCGGATGCTAACACTAGGGGCCCATTACGGTGACCGATTCACCTGGTGAGAGATTGCACGGAAGGACCATGTGCCAATGTTTCATGGCCTGATGTTTACGTTCTTCCACATCATGATAGACAATAGACAATAGACAATAGGTGCAGGAGTAGGCCATTCAGCCCTTCGAGCCAGCACCGCCATTCAATGCGATCATGGCTGATCACTCTCAATCAGTACCCCGTTCCTGCCTTCTCCCCATACCCCCTCAATCCGCTATCCTTAAGAGCTCTATCCAGCTCTCTCTTGAAAGCATCCAACGAACTGGCCTCCACTGCCTTCTGAGGCAGAGAATTCCACACCTTCACCACTCTCTGACTGAAAAAGTTCTTCCTCATCTCCGTTCTAAATGGCCTACCCCTTATTCTTAAACTGTGGCCCCTTGTTCTGGACTCCCCCAACATTGGGTACATGTTTCCTGCCTCTAATGTGTCCAATCCCCTAATTATCTTATACGTTTCAATAAGATCCCCCCTCATCCTTCTAAATTCCAGTGTATACAAGCCAAAACGCTGCTGAAGTGAGAAGTCCGCTTCGTCTGACCAAACTTTAACTGTCCTCACTGTGGGTTTCACCCGTCTGATGAGTGGGGAGTACTTAGGGAGCAGGAACAATGAGAGGTGATCAGACAGACCAAGGTGGGGGAGGGGGACAGCTTTGTAGGCCTCAGCCATGTTTGTATAAACTTTGTCCAGTATCTTATCTACTCTAGTGGCGCAGGAGACATGTTGATGGAATTTGGGGAGTACAGTCTTCAAGTTGGAATGATTAAAGTCACCCGCAACAATGAAGGCTGCCTCAGGATTGTGAGTCTGTTGTTTACTTATGGCAGTATGCAGGTCTTTCATTGCAAGCTTAGTATTAGCATCCGGAGGAATATAGGCTGCAGTCACAACAGTAGATGTAAACTCTCTGGGCAGATAAAACGGTCTGCATTTGACCATGAGAAACTCTAGGTTAACTGAGCAGTGACGCTCGATGATGGTAGTGTCCGTGCACCAAGTTTTGTTTACATAGATGCACAGACCCCCACCTCTGGTCTTACCGGAGTCAGTTGTTCTGTCCGCTCGGAGTATATGATGCCCCGTTAGCTCAATAGCGCTATCAGGAACGTTGTTGTTAAGCCATGTTTCCATGAAAATCATGATGTTGCAGTCCTTAATCCAATTGTGGGAGGTAATCCGCAGCCGGAGTTCGTCCATTTTGTTCGCCAATGATAGTACGTTGGCAAGGAAAAGGCTAGGAATTGATGGCCTGTGTGGAGTTAGCTCTAGCCTAGCCTTTAAGCCACCTCGGCATCCACGGCGGTGTTTACGTTCGCTGCGCCGTCTATGGGCGCTTCCGGTCGGCCGAGCTGGCTTGGTACACTCTGCTGACCTGGCCAGTTCAGGAGCGAAATGGAGTTCGCCTAAAAAGTTGTCATAGTTGCAGGAACCGATGCAGGAACCGATGTTTAAAAGCTCCTGTCGGTTGTATGATAAGTGAGCAAGACTATTCCGTGTGAACAGACATGAGACAAATAAGCAAATTACTATAAAATCGCAGATTCTGGTGAGACACAGGGAGTCGCGATGTGCCCTCGCCACCATAGCCATAACAAGCTGCTGCTTAATCGGGAGTTGTAATGCAATGGGAGCGTAATGCAATAGAAACAGGTTGAATAAAACAGTGCTTCAATAAGTATTTTTATTGATCTGGTAAAAGGTGGCTCCCTGCACAAGAGACTTGTGTAAAATACATGTGACTTGCTTCAGGGACTAACGAAGAGAGCAGTAATTAAAAAAGAATAACCTTTTAGAAAGGAATGTGGAGAATGTTTGCTTACACACTTTGCACTGAGATCAGTGGAGTTGCTGAATTCTGAGTGCCAAAAATACCAATAACCTGACTACTTGAATTATCCAACCAGATGTTGGTATCAGGAGCACTGACGGTTCTCCTTTTTTAGAATTCAGATTACGTTACCTCACACGCAAATGCCACACCTGGAATTTAGCATAAGAATGAGTTGTAGCTGGTGGCCAGGTATAAATTGTCAGTGCCTTCTTACTAATTAGTTATTCAGTGCTCTGGAAGCTCTCACACAACACTTGAGGTAAGTTTTCATTCTTTGGAAATGGTCTCTAAGATTTAAAATATAAACAAAAATAAGGCAGAATTGATTTTGAGAAATCATTGTACGATTAACTTTCTCACTGATGTCAGATGCACAGCAATACTTTAGCATCAGGCTGAATTTCATACAAAATGAAGCAAAGTGCTGGAAGTACTCAGCTGGTCAAGGAGAGAGAAACGCTTAATGTTTCAAATCAATATTTTTCATCAGAAGCCTATTGAAAAGCTATTTCAATATTAACTCTTGTTTTGTTCTGCCATAAAGCTGAGTAGTTAGAGGATTTTCTGTTTTAATTTCCCATTTCCAACATCTGCAGTATTGTTGCAGTATATCTTTTACCCACTTCGTGAATGTGATGCTTATTAATTTAATTTAGTTTAGTTTAATTTAGTTTAATTTATTTTTGTCGTGTATACCAAGGTGCAATGAAAAGCATTTGTTTGGGTGATTTACATTTAATTTAAATTGTTACTTAACAGTTTTTGAACATTTTCTGGTGTTTTTAATAATTTATTTTTAAAAACCATATTCAATGGGTTTCGTTGGGATTTACAATTGGAAGGTCCTATGTTGTGCAGAGCTTCACAAAATCCCACTTCCAACCCACCTGATAGTGGGCTTTGGACTTTTTCTCTGGAACTGCAATGCTACAATCCTATAAACTATACTCTGCACTCCAGTATTTTTCTCTTTGCATTAACTGTTGTACTTGTGTATGGCTTGATTGTATGGCTTGTATGGTAAGCTTTGATTTAATTAGATAGCATGCAAAAAAAAGTTTTCACACTGTACACATGATGATAATAAACCAATATCAATAATGCAAACAATAATCAAGTTGGATCCAGGTTTTTTGTGGAGGTTCTTGGTGAGGCATTGGTTTCAGTATAGGCAAGTTTTGCAGATGCAAGACATTGGCAAAAGCAACTTTAGCATGGATAAAGGGTGGCCAGCATTGAGTGTTCTCTGCTGGTGCAACTTATGACCCATTGGCTAAGTTGGTCTCCATGCGCCAACTTATTTTTATAAAAATACTGACAGATTAGTAAATGGTGATCGACACAAAATGCTGGAGTAACTCAGCGGGACAGGCAGCATCCATGGATAGAATGGTCTCGACTCGAAACATCATCCATTCCTTCTATCCAGAGATGCTGCCTTTCCCGCTGAGTTTCTCTAGCATTTTGTGACTATCTTGGGTTTAAACCAGCATCTGCAGTTCCTTCCTACAAGATTAGGAAATGATGCTTACTTGGACCTGTTTTTTCTTTTCCGCACGATCTTTGAAAGTTGACATGCAGGTACAGCAGTTAGGAATGCAAACGATCTACCGGCTTTTATGCAAGAGACTTTGAGAACTTGAATAAGTATGTCAAACAACAATTATAATGGGTTTTGCTAAGATTGCACTTGGTGTAATGGGCTGTTTTAGAATCCCCGTCAATGAAGGAACATAATTGCTTCAGAGGGAATTCAACCAGACTGGAATTTGCTGAATAAGGAAAAATTGAGTAGAGTTGAAAAGAATGAAGTGATCTCGTCAAATCTTTGGTAAATTCTAATCAGGCTTGTTGGGTGGGACTTGGGGAAGGTCAAGTGTTTGAAATCTAGAATTAGAGATCGTGCTTTCAGTAAAGAGGAGCCTATTTAGAACAGAGATGAAGAGAAACTTCTCTCAGAAGGCGGTGCCTCTTTGGTATTGAGCAACTCAGTGGGCTGTGAAGGTTTTAGTCATTGAGTTTATTGAAATCAGAGATTAATATATTTCTAAATAATAAGAAAATCAAGAGTTACTGCAGGAAATATAGATTAAGGTGGAAAGTCAGGCATGATCTTTATGAATGGTAGAGCAGGGGCCAGATGAGAGGAATAGAATTGTGTAATTAATTTTTAATGTTTGGCAAACACATCAAAATGCTCACCAGGACTAATGCAAAATAGACCTTGTTAGTTTGTCAAAGAGGTTGGGATGTTCTACTACGAAGAACAGACATGCACTAATCTTTGATTTGTATTTAATTTGTATTTCTGATCTGAATAAGCTTCATCGGACTTCAATGTTATACCTAGCACTAAATGTTATGCCCTTTATCATTTATCTGTGCACTTTCGACGACTTGATTGTAATCATGTACTGTCTTTTCTTTGACTGGATAGTACCCAAAGAAAAGCTATTCATTGTACCTCGGTACATATGACAAATATAAACTAAATTAAACTAAACTAAACTAAATTAATAAGCATCGCATTCACGAAATATGTAGCAGACACCCTTGTCAATTTTTTTTACCTCCATTAATATCACCAGAAGGAATATCAGTTGAGATACACTCTCTGCATGGGGGATTCCCTCCGATATTTTCCTACTGATGTTTTGTCTCAGCAATACTGAAATGCACAGTTAAATCTGTTCTCTGGCATCAAGGCTCCAAAGTGTTCAGACACCTGATTATGTTATGAACGTGTGCCTACAGATATTGCCATACATTTACAATATATTTAATCAATTATTTACCCCCTTTGTCGATAACTTCACCCTCTTTCAGCTGAGCTTCTGGCTGAGTGCTAGCAACACTCAGCTGAAGCTAGTAGTTTCTGAATAAGACACAGAGTGCTGGAGTAACTCAGCGGGTCAGGCAGCATCCCTGGAGAACATGGAGTTGACTTTTTGGGTCGACTCGAAACGTCACCCATCCATGTTCGTCAGCGATGCTGCCTGACCCACTGAGTTACTCCTGCACTTTGTTTCCTTTTGTGTATAAACTTGGATCTGCAGTTCCTTGCTTACATTAATAATTTCTCAGGCTGCTTTCCATTGATCTGTTAAGGATATTTCCACCTCACTTGTCCATCTGATAATCACGGTTCTTTTTGTCTTCTTGCAGGATTTCTTTTGCTTCTATCACCTTGAACAAGCAAAAATGAAGAAAACAATGTTGCCCAGTTCCAGCGCAATGAAACTTACGTCAACTATTGCCATTGGTATGCCAGACCTTTCAGTTCCTCTTGTATAATCTCAGAAGATATCAGCAGCCCAAAGCAAATTCTAACCTTGAAAAGTGTTAAAATAGAAACAATGCATTCTCATTTCTGTGGTGGAGACTGCCAGGTACCTTAAGCCAGGGTTTTTGAGCAACAGTATCCCACAGCAGGGAGACTCAAGGAACTGCAAATGCTGGAACCTTAAGTAAAATACAAAGTGCTGGAGGAACTCAGCAGGTTAGGCAACACCTGTGATGGGGAGTGAATCAGTGACGTTTCTGGTTGGGGCCCTTCTTCAGACTGATTGTCGTAGGGGAGGAGAAAGGTGAAAAAGAAGTGGGGGGGCAGAATAAAGCCTGACAGGTGGGCACAGGTGAGGTGGGAGTTATTAATGGCAGATGGGTGGATTAAGGCTGCAGGTGAAAAGGAGACAAAAGGGTGTCAGATAATGAGAGTAGTGAGCTCATAGACCAACGCCCCTGCGATCTCAACTTCATAGCTCCTGTATGCACACTTAATTACTGAGACAAGGGGTGGGTCTGTTTTGTTTATCAGGTGATCAATGGGATTTTAATCTACCCTTCTGATATTTGTTTTGCAGGGTTTTTTCTGATAGCATTGAATCTCCGGCTGGTAAGAGAAATTTTACAATAAATAAAAATGATTTAAAAAAAATGCTGATGCTGGAAATCTGAAATATAAACAGGGTGTAGCTGAGTAGTGGAAACTGAGGGGAGATGATGATAAGCATTGGAATAAAAGTAGGCTTGGTGCAAATGTGTCCATTTTGGCACCTATCTCTAAAACTTGACATCTCCTTCACGGAAAGCAAACACAGATCGGTGATGGAGATCATTACCACCAGAAGCTGTCTGATGGAAAATATCATACAACATCTAATGAGAGATGTGAAAGGCAGTGGGGGATACATGAAACATAGGTTTAATGCCCTGACACAGTCTGGAAACACAATAAACTTCATTAAAGAATTTAGGTGGGATTACCTCCTGGCTGTGAAAGGCTTGGTCTGAAAGCATTTGTGATTTGCATTGTCTCTATTGGGTTTGCTGTGACACATAACGAAAATTAAAGGAACATAATTTTCCTTTGCAGAGTTTCAGTGAGCACCATTCACAAGGTCGCAACCTGATGAACGCACATAGGAGACACAAACGCGCCACTGGTAAGTGCACAGCATCGTGGTCATATATTTACTGATCTGGACTTGGGAGGATGTACAAGTTTAGTTACTCAAGTGAAGGAATATCACGAAAAAAAATCTCTTGACCTGTTAATGCGCCTTCAGTTCTTCATTGGTGGATTGTTGCTCCAGAGCCCTCTCTCTCCCGTGTGGAAGTGTCCTGTAGGAACTAGGCTCTCCCATAACCAAGCAGGCTTTTCTCTGTTGAGGGGGGCAATGGCTTTTCACTAATGTTGATGAAGCAGTCCTTAACCCACTACCTGCACACCACTACCTCACATAGGAAGTATTTTCCCAATCATAGAGTCACACAGCACGGAAATAAGCGCAACTTGTCCATGCTGACCTTGATGCCCCATCAAAGCTAGTCCCATTTACCTGCATTTGGCCCATATCCCTGTAAACCTTTCCTTCTTATCTTGGTGATTCCTAAAACAATTCACATATTTACAATGTGCCCTATGGCTTTCGAAGGTAGAGCTATTACAATCACTATTTCTATCATTCCTTTATATCGGCGAGACCAAGCACTCTTTCCGTTCTTTCGTACACTCATCTTCCATTCCTGAGCCCCCCATTTCCATTTTATCCCCCTCCTCCTTTTATCCACATCCCTCCCCCTGGCTTTATATTTCACTCCTCTCCTCTTCTGATGCCCTTTGACCTTCATCCCATCGCGAGCCTTTGTCCACCCACCTGCCAGTCCAACCCCCCTCACCTGTACCTACCTGCCGAGGTTTGTCCCACCCCCCACCTCTCTTTTCCAGCTTTTCTTCCCTCCCCCCCTCCTCCAATCAGTCTGAGGAAGGGTCCTGACCCAAAATGTTGTCTGCCTATTTCCCACCATGCTGCATGACCCGCTGAGTTTCTCCGGCACTGTTAATTGCTCGAGAATCCAGCAGCTGCTGTCTCTTGTGCTTCATCTGCTTATGTTCATTCAAATCAAATCACAAACAAAACAGAATAATAGCACCTGACCTTATTAAATTACTTTTTGATGTTTGGAACAGTCCAATCTCATTGATACCCAAGCTTAAAGAAAGACACAAAATGCTGGAGTAATTCAGTGGGACAGGCGGCATTTCTGGAGAGAAGGGATGGGTGGCGTTTCGGGTCGAGACCTCTTCTTTGTCATCCATTCTTTCTCGACAGAGATGCTGCCTGTCCCGCTGAGTTACTCCAGCACTGTGTGTCTATCTTCAGTGCAAACCACCATCTGCAGTTCTTTCCTACACTTGCTACAATTAATATTTGCATTACTGTATGTACTTTCAGTAAAATATTAAAATTAATCAAGATAGTCTGGTTTTCGTCCTTATTGGTTTTATCTTCCACTTTCCGCTTTGATGCTTATTTCACACAAGGAATGTGCTTACTTTCACAGTTTGCACTGTGGGAAACTTAACAGAACGTGACACCGTCAATTTAACCCTGCCGGCGATATATTCAGCTGAACAACTTGGTGCCTGCTTGAGCAACGAGCTGCTGGCAAGAAACGTTACTCAACTGGGAAATATAGCTTTCGGCACAGATCAACTGCTTGTTCTAATGGGTAAACTCGGAGAGGTAAGTCTGCTTGATATAAAAATTAGCACATCCTGCTGAATATATTCTCAGTACCAGTCTCAGTTTATTGTCACATGTACCGAGGTACAGTGAAAAGCTTTTGTTGCCTGCTATCCAGTCAGTGGAAAGACTGCACGATTACAATCGAGCCATTCACAGTGTATAAGGGAATAACATTTAGTGCAAGGTAACACCAGCAAAGTCCGATGCATTATAGGGCAACTCATTTCTTAAAATTAATAATCAATGGATTGGGAATCAAATGAAATCACAATGCACCTTCAGTGAACTCAAATTACACCTTAAAAAGTAGTTCCATTCAGTTTGTCAGCTCAACTGTTTTTTAGGCTTGCCTGGACATTTAGGTCAGTAGTTGGTGGATTGAGCGATTTAACTTGAGATTCCATAAAATATCCCAAGATGGGGATATTGAAGGTGCATTCCATTGTCACTAAATGCCTCAAATACCATGTGTTGTTGTGGAGAGTTGCACCATTATAATCGATACAAGTTAAAGGCGTAGCCTTGGGTACTTGCACGCGCCCCCATCCATGCTCGCCTCTCCGTTGGTTACGTCAAACAGACCTTGCTCCAAATGTACATTGGGACCATTCTCCAACTCTTTCTCTGCTGCATTAACAACTGCATCAGTGCACTCTCCAGCACCTGTGCAGAGTTCATCAACTTCACCACTAACTTTCACCTAGGCCTCAAATTCACTTGAACTGTCTGTCGCATCTCTTTCCCCTTTTTTGATCTCTCTGTCCCCATCACAGGGGCCAGTCCATCGACTGACAGCTACTACAATCCCACCGACTCCCACAGTTACCTCGAGTACACCCCCACCCACCCTGCCTCTTGCAAGGATGCCAGCCCCAATTCTCTTTTTCTGTCCCTGCTCCCAATATGAGGCTTTTTGGTGTCCCTAGTGTCAGGGGTAATGTGCAGAAGGCAGGAGAATGGGGTTAAGAGGGAAAGATAGATCAGCTGATGGCAATAGACAAAAGACAACAGACAATAGACTATGGCGCAGGCACGATGGGCCGAATGGCCTAATTCTGCTCCTATAACATAAGCCTGCATCTCCTCTGTGTCCTGGAGTTCTGCTCTTGCCTCCCCTCCCACCCAGAGTTGCCCCCGTCCTCACCATTCTTCACATCCAACGCATAATTTTCCGACATTTTTGCCACTCTCAACGTGATCCCACCACCAGTTGCCTTGATAAAGAAAGCACAGCCCCGTCACATATTTAGCAGTAAAGGAATTGCAGGTTAATGTAAAAATATATATATTTTGGAATTTATTAACTGTAAACCATACCTTAATTGGTACATGTGATAATAAACAGACCTTTGAACCTTTAAACTGACTGCAATTTGAAATTTTGAAACAGATTTACCCCGATGGACTATCGGAAGACGTGATACGTCGATTGGGAATCATTATCACTGTATATAAAGCTGAGGAAATTATCTTGTGGAACATAACTCAGCCAAGTACCCTTTTACTTGTGCTTAATAACAGTCCAAATCTGAACACGGTAAGGTTGCTAATAATCTTTACTCTGGCTATCCAATTAAACATTCTCTTTAAATACTGGATGATGGGCTGTAAATCTAGGATTAGAAAAGAATTTATTTTCAGGTACAATTCTTGGTTAAACCTTCTTAGATTTTAGATTTGGAGATACAGCACGGAAACCAGCCCTTCGGCCCACCGAGTCCTTGTCGACCAACGATCCCCGTACAGTAGCACTATCCTACACACTCGGAACAACTTACAATTTTTTTTACCCAAGCCAATTATCCGACAAACCTGTACGTATTTGGAAAGTTGGGGAAAACCGGAGCACCTGGGGAAAACTCAAGGGGTCAGAGGGAGAACATACAAACTCCGTGGAGACAGCACCCGTGGTCGGGATAGAACCCGGGTCACTGGTGCTGTAAGGCAGCAACTCTACCGCTGCACCACCATGCTGCAACCATCTTCTTCAGGTGCATTAAATCATCTCCTTTGATGGAAGAGGGATCTATTCTCGTTCCCTACATTATTATCCTTTAGGGCCAGTCACAGCAAGATTGCCAAATAAAGGAATGTATTCCACCAAAATTCTAATCCATCAGAATCCTAACTCCAACATAATTCACGTTGATAGTTTCAGCCACAGAGTTACTAGATTTTCAGAAGGAGTCACTTCATTTCTGAAGAAGTAAACTAGCAGATTATGAAACTCACTTTCAGGTTCAGCCACAGATTTACCGATTGTACAAGATACCAGTTGCAATTTTTCCCAATGCAGCCGTGACACCCTGACATATTTGATAATGCAATTAAAAAATATCAAAAGAGCGTGAGAGAACTTAGAAAACGAAGGAAGTAGAAATTTTTTAAAGTGGCACAGCTGGTGGAGCTGCTGCCTTACAGCACCAGAGTACCAGGTTCTGCCCCCACCTAGGGTGCTTTCCTTGTGGTGTTTGCACGTTCTCCCTGTGACCGTGTGGCTTTCCTCCAGGTGCTCCAGTTACTTTCCACATCCCAAAGACAGGTGGGTTTGGAATCCAATTGGCCCTCTGTAAATGACCCCTAGTGTGTAGGAAGTGGACGAGAAAGTGGGATAACAGTGGATAACAGGACTCTGCGCAAAAAAAACAACTCACCCCGCACATCTCCTTTAATCTTTGCCCCTCTCGCCTGAAAGCTATGCCCTCTAGTATTTGACATTTCCCTCCTGGGAAATGACTTCTGAGTGCCTCCCCTATCTCTGCCTCTCATATTTTATACACTTCAAACAGTTCTCCCCGCAACCTCCGGCATTTCAGAGAAAAGTGGTGATCAGCGGGTGGCATGGACTCGGTGGGCCGAATGGCCTGTATCTATGCTGTATCTCTAAAACTAAAACCAAGTCTTCACTCTGTACAATCACTAAAATTAATAATCTGAAGTTACAATTTTTTTTTCTTTCAGACACAAACAATTCTTTCAAATTACCTGCAGCGGTCTGGCCCACTGAACGCAGAGGTGTTGGCTGGGATTAATGGTCCAATTTTGTGTAGTCTGAGTGAAGCGAATCTGCAAACCATTCTCCCCATTGAACTCAGGTGAGTGTTGAATTTAGACTTTAGGCTTGGGAGATACAGTGCAGCAACAGGCCCTTCGGCCCAGTGAGTCCATGTGGACCAACAATCATTCTGTACATTAACACTATGGGGTGAGTGAATAGAGTTGAGAGAGAAAGATAGATCAGCCATGATGGAATAGTGGAGTAGACTTGATGGGCCGAATGGCCTAAATGTGTTCCTACAATTTATGAACTATCCCACACACCAATTTACAATTTTACCGAAGCCCAATTTACCTACAAACCTGTAGGTCTTTGGAATGTGGGAGGAAAGCGGGGCACCTGGAGAAAATCCACTCGGTCACAGGGAGAACGTACAAACTCCTTACAGACAGCACCCATAGGCAGGATCAAACCTGTATCTCTGGCGCAGTAAGGCAGCAGCGCCACCGCTGCGCCACCGTGCCGTCCTTATGCCGCTGTGCCGAGTTGTTTAGACTACCCTGCCAATCTGTTCTTTCAGCTAAATATACTGTATAGAAAGTTTTACAGTCATCAATTGATGGCAGTGCAATAAATGGGAGAAAAGCACCTGGGTCTTACTGAGGGCCAATAATCAAGAGAGAGCTAGATAGAGCTCTTAAGGATAGCGGAGTCAGGGGGTATGAGGAGAAGGCAGGAATGGGGTACTGATTGAGAATGATCAGCCATGATCACATTGAATGGCGGTGCTGGCTCGAAGGGCCGAATGGCCTCCTCCTGCACCTATTCTCTATAATCAGCCGAGCTGAATAGGGTAGACAGTCAGAACCTTGTTCCCCAGGATGAAAATATCCTGAGCTGGTGGTTGAGCGCTGGGCACTGCAGATGTGGAAGAGTTTGTGTGAATCACAATACTCATGAGAGGGGGAAAGTTTAAAGGATATGTGTGGGGTGAGTTTTTTTTTGCAGAGAGTGCAATTGGTGGATGCCTGGGGTGGTGGTGGAGGCAGAGACGATTGTGGCATTTTAGCGGATTTTTGGATCGGCACATGGATTTGTAGGGAATGGAGGGATATGGATAATGTGCAGGCAGTAAAGGGTTGGTCTCAGTATCATGTCTGGAACAGATATTGTGGGCCGAAGGGCATGTTCCCCGTACTGTACTATTCTGCGTTTTACTGTCTATAAATTCAGTAGTAGGTGAATTGAACTAGTCGTTGAATACTGGGCACTGCAGATGTGGAACAGTTTGTGTGAATCACAATACTCATCAGCATCATTGTTTTTCAGGAAAGCCAGCCCATTAGATATCTCAACATGCACTCAGCCAAAGAAGAACATCATCTATGGTATTGCAGAAACTGCATTCCAAAATGAAACTGGTGATCCCAGTGTCTACTATCCCTTCATCAGACCTTATCTATGTAGGTAACTGTGCAATATTGTGTGACAATTATTTGATGAATTATTCATAAAAGCTTATTTTTCTGACTATTGGAAATAACTGATTGACTTTTCTTTCTGTTCTCTTAAAGCTGGAGCACCGTTATCTGCTTTACAGACTTTATCCACTCAAAATATTAACATGGACTATGCAACCTTTAGGACTCTCGATCCAGCATTAATGGAAGTAGGTATCAGATGAAATCTGTAGCGTTAGCTCATGTATTACTGCATTCTCTACGAACCCGACCTCGGAAAATAGTCATCGATATCTCCAAACCACCAGTTTTTGGGTGGGATTAGGTGATAAGGTCATGCTATTTTTAACACTCCTCTCCATTGGCATAGACTAGGCAGAGACCCTTCTTCCCATTGCCAGACTGACCATTCTGTCCCGGGCCTCTCTATTGGCAGAGTGAGGCAATGCACAAACTGGAGGAACAGCACCTCATATTCCACTTGGATATCTTAAAACCCAACAGTATTAACTTTGAATTCTCCAATTTTACCTACAAACAACCTTTCCTTCCTGCCCCCCCCCCAACCCCCTTCCTCCCCTGTGCTTTACCTGCATTCTCACCTTCTCACCTCTTCTATCCTTATCTCTCACACCTTTTGTCTTTTAATCTCTGGCCTTTGTCCAACTATCTGCCAGGCAACCTCTCACTTGCATCCACCTATCCCTTGTGAAGGAAGGAACCACAGATGCTGGTTTAAACCAAAGATGGACACAAAATGCTGGAGTAACTCAGCGGGACTCAGACTGATCCGTGTGAAGAAGGGTGTCAACTCGAAACGTCACCCATTCCTTCTCTCCAGAGATGCTGCCTGACCCGCTGAGTTACTCCAGCATTTTGTGTCTATCTACCACCTATCCCTTGCCAGGCTTTGTCCTCCCCTCCACTCTTCCAGCTCTCACCCCCACCACCACAATCAGTCAGAAGAAGGATCCCGACCTGAAACGTCACCTATCCATGTTCTCCAAAATGCGGCCCGACCTGCTGAATTACTCCAGCATTTTGTGTCTTTTTAAAATAAACCAGCACCTGCATTTCCTTGTTGCATCTAATTTAAATATTTCATAAAACTATGACACATTGCATCACAACTCTTACCATTTTGGAGAGTTGCACAACGAATCAAGTAGTATCCAACAGAATAATACCATTAATTAAAATGGCTTGGAAAGACCAACAGTGAGCAGTATGTGATTAAATGGGTGAATTCAGCAAATTGGATTAAATGGAGCTACAGGTCACACAATTTGTTTCTCGACTAGTAAATGTCAAGTCATCAATTTGGAGTGAATAGCATATTTCCTTACCCTGTTTGTATATTTGTTGTGCTTGTTACTGGCTTGGTGATGCTTTCATTATCAGGAACAGTTTCTTCCCCTTTTTGCCCTCTGTGATCAGGCTTCAGTATGGTCCTTCCATAAGCTCGGGTACTGCCCGATTCACCTCTACCCCATTGCGGACATTGGACTTTGTCCGTACAACTGATGAGCTACAATGCTGAGAACCACAGTATATTCTGCACTCTGTGCCTTCCCCTTGCACTTGAGTTTGAATTGATCGTATTTATGTCTAGTATTATCTGATCTGATTGGATAGCATGCAAAACAAAGCTTTTCACTGTACCTCAGTCCACGTGACAATAATAAACATAAATCTAATGACCTATGATTGTCGAACAAAGTGAAGCCACGATATTGATGTCAGTTTACTTTTCTTTATCAGCAACTGACTGCTGCGGAAATTCGTGGTCTACTTGGAAACAATCTAAACAGTCTTAAGCTTAATGAAATGGATGAAATCGTGCAGCGCTGGGTTAGGACACACAGTCCAGAACAAGTGCAAAGTCTGGGGATTGGTCTGATGGGAGGACTCATGCCTTTTGGACTTGGAAACATTTTAATCGGCTGGTGTAAGTCTCCTTTTGCAATTTTCTTCAGCATGCTCACAAAATTCGGTAGCATCTAGACCAGAGGGCTTAGCTTTAAAGTGAGAGGGGCAAAGTTTAAAGGAGATGTGCGGGGCCAGTTTTTTTTAGACAGAGAGTGGCGGCTGCCTGGAACGGTCTGCTAGCGGCGGTGGTGGAGGCAGATAGGGTAGTGGCGTTTCAGATGCTTTTGGGCAGGTATATGGATATGCAGGGAATGCAGGGATATGGACCATGTGCAGGCAGATGAGATTGTTTAACTTGGTATCATGTTCGGCATAGACTCAGACCTGTTCCAGTGCTGTACTTTTCTATGTACTTTAAGTGCGGCTTACACATTTATGGGACGTGAATGAAAAAAAAACCAGTTCAATGTTTAAAAACAGCATCCTCATTTGGTTACCATTTGAACGCATATGAACAGAGGTTAGACCTGGCAGAATCACAGTCATTTCCATTCACACGTACACATGCAGCTGTGAGGGGCAGAGTGGTGCAGTTGCTGCCTCACAGCGCCGGAGACCCAGGTCTGATCCTGACTACGGGTGCTGCCTGTGCGGAGTTTGTACGTTCTCCTTGTGATTGCGTGGGTTTCCTCCCACATTCCAAAGACGTGCGTGCGCATTTGTAGGTCAATTGGCCTCTGTACATCGCCCCAAGTATGTCAATAGACAATAGGTGCAGGAGTAGGCCATTCGGCCCATCGAGCCAGCACCACCATTCAATGTGATCATGGCTGATCATGGGCGTGCCGTGGGGATAACATGGACCGAGTGTGTACGGGAGATCATTTGTCAGAGCAGACTCAAGGCGTATTTCCATGCTGTATCTCTAAACCAAACTAGACCAGCAGACAAAGTTTGACGTTGAAAGATTTGAACAAATAAACCGTGAAATAAAATGATGATTTAACATCTTGGGCGTGACGTGATATTGTGAAAGATATAATTTATTTCAAAAATGTCAATGAAATTTGAAGAAAACAGTGGCAGATAATTACTAACAAAATGTCTTTCATTTTCCAGTGCCTTCGTCCGCTACAATGAACTGTTATAGCATCCTACTCTCCATATTAATAACTGCGGGGAGCATCACATTGCAGTCCATTTTATAAACTGGCATTCGGTGCTGAAAACTGGAAAGAATCCAGGATCCCTCCCAGATTTTAATGAAGGTTTAACAATCGCAAAGTGTACAGTGAGCTGTATACCTATAGCGATCCATTGTCGACCAGCTTGGCACCAACTTTTGAGACAATGCTTTGCATGTGAAGCAGATGATAACGAATCAGGATTGACATTAAACACAACTTTTTCATGAAGTAAATTATATTAACCTGGAATTCATGGATTGCAGAAGCCGGAGGGCAGGTTCGGTAATGTATGGGACAAGTACTTGCAAGCAAGAACCGGGAATGATCGGAGTGGACTTTTCTCAGCGAACTATCTCATACTAAATGGGCTGAATAGCTTCTGGCATGCATTCTGTAAAATTCTACCATTCTTTTATAGGAAGGGGTTTTAGGGGCGTGCAGCAGTAGAGTTGCGGCTTCCAGCGCCAGAGACCCAGGTTTGATCCTGACTAAGGGTGCTGTCTGTACGGAGTTTGTATGTTTTCCTTATGACTGCGTGGGTTCCAGTTTCCTCTCACACTCCAGAGACAATCAGTACATGGTTGTAGGTTAATGGGCTTCGGAAAAATTGTAAATCATCCCTGTGTGCAGGATAGTGCTCATGTACATGGTGACTGCTGGTCGGACTGGACTCGGTGGACCGAAGGGCCTGTTTCTGCGCAGTTTCTCTAAAGTCTAAAAGGTGGGGCAACAATGGATTGCAAGCAATTGGACAATTAAATAAAACCCCAGTAAAACAGTTTGACTTTCAGATTACCCAAACGTGCAGTATAATCTTCATTCATTCATTCATTCCCTGGTCTCACTGTCCTTATAAGATTGCTCTCTGCTGCATTTTTCTTTGCTCACTGTGCCTGGAAGCTCCATCTAGACACATGTGCAGAGTATGTGCTCTTTGATTTCATGGCATCACCATCAGCTATTTGCAAACCTTACCTGTCAAGTAAGGGGTTCAAAGGATGTCAGTGATCATAAAAACAAAATCTGTTAGGACTATTATTATTAAGGCTCAAGGTACAAATATATAGTTTAAGCATAATATCTTCAATATTTAATTAAGCACTCATGTCCCATCCCCGATTGCCTATTTCCCTTTTAACCCTCCTCATTCCGTACCCCGCTGTCCACTTCCGTCCACTGGATTTACGTTTCATTCCTCCTCTTCTCTCGTTCAGGAGATCTTTGGCCTCTCTCCACTGGCTCCCAGTACGGTACAGAATCAACTTCAAGCTCCTCCTATTCACATACAAAGTCCTAAACGGGCTTGCCCCCCACCCCCCCCATATCAAAAATCTTCTAACCCACCACTCTATCTCCAGGTCCCTCAGGTCGGCCGACTTGGGGCTACTCACTATCCCGCGGTCTAGGCTTAAGTTCAGGGGTGACCGCGCTTTTGCGGTTGCAGCTCCTAGACTGTGGAACAGCATCCTTCTCCCCATCAGAACTGCCCCCTCCATCGACTCCTTTAAGTCCATGCTCAAAACCTATTTCTACTCCCTAGCGTTTGAGGCCCTCTGAGGGGGCGCTGTGAACTGTTTATGTATGTGCTATTATGTTTGTGTGCCATTGTATGTTAGTTTCTTAGTACCTGAACTGATGTACAGCACTTTGGTCAACTTGAGTTGTTTTTAAATGTGCTATACAAATAAAATTGACTTGACTTGACTTGACTCGACTCCTTTCATCTCTGGCCTTTGTCACTTACTCCATCTATCTGCCAAGCAAGCCCATCCCCACCTCACCCATCGCTGCAAGGCTTTGCCACATCCCCACCTCTTTTCCCCAGGTTTCTTCCCCCGACCCCCTCCCCCAAACTCCAACCAGTCAGAGAAAGGGTTCCCACGCGAAACATCGTCTATCCGTTCCTTCCACGGACGCTGCCCAACCCTCTGAGTTCCTGCAACAAACACTTTGTGCTTTGATCTTACATATAATATTGTCGACCGGATTAGCATTTACAGACCCGAGTGTCTTTGTTAATTTAGCTCAACTCATATATGGGATTACAATGAAACAGGTTGACACAGTGACTTAGTATTGAAAGCGCATTAAGGGTTTCCACTCCAACCACCATCCTGTCATTGGGAATTGAACATTAGGGACCAACGTTTGAACTGCACCATGAGGTGTTAAGCCTTTGCCTGACTTCAACATCTTTGTCAAATCTGATCACAATTAGGATTAATTATAGAAAGTGAGGAGAGACTGTTTCTGTTCGCTTTGTATTCCGGCTAGAATCAAGAATGAAACATGGAACATTGTGTAAAATATGTATTAGATTTTTCTCAATATTAACTATTGCCGTTCTAGATGAATTTATAGAGTCATTGTTACCTTATCTTTCAGCTATTTATTTTTAGGGTGATTCACTGCTGATTAATTCTACATTATGCTGTGCAAAGAATGTATATATTAATTTACAATAAAACAGACATTAACTATACTTCACCAACCCTGTTATTTGTAATAAATTGTATAATAATTTAAAAAGTGGATTGACACTAGTAAAATTAGTAAAGTGAAGCATTGGGCTTTTAATCCACGTTTTGTGAGGATATTACTCTTTCGCACTTTGTCACATTTACTGGCTTGCAAAAAACCCCACAAAGTGCTGGAGTAACTCAGCAGGTCAGGCAGCATCTCCGGAGAACATCTTGGGTCTAGGCCCTTCTTTGGACTGGTAGAAGTTAATATAATGAATATGATGAAAAAAAATCCCGATATTGGGGGAGTCCAGAACCAGGGGTCACAATTTAAGAATAAGGGGTAGGCCATTTAGGACTGAGATGAGGAAAAACTTTTCACCCAGAGAGTTGTAAATCTGTGGAATTCTCTGCCACAGAAGGCAGTGGAGGCCAATTCACTGGATGTATTCAAGAGAGAGTTAGATTTAGCTCTTGGGGCTAACGGAATCAAGGGATATAGGGAGAAAGCAGGAATGGGGTACTGATTTTGGATGATCAGCCATGATCATATTGAATGGTGGTGCTAGCTCGAAGGGCCGAATGGCCTACTCCTGCACCTAATTTGTATGTTTCTACATCCTGCCTGCTTTATTTCAACGTCAAAGTAATGCACGTAGAGTTTACTTAACTTTCATTAAACAACTTGATCAAAAGAGTCATGGCTGCAGTTTATGGAAGACCCATTCATAAGCCTGATAACAGAGGGGAAGAAGCTGTTCTTGAGTCGGGTGGTGTGCACTTTCAAGCTTCTGTACCTTCTGCCGGATGTTAATAAGTATGAAGGGAATGAAGCAAAATCTATGGTTCATAGTGTGGAAATTAGCCCAAATAAACTGTGGAACATAAATATTTCCCCAACTATTCACAAATTAACCATCAAGTATAAATACATAACAAAAGAAAGGGGAATGGGGATATTTACAGAGACACAAGGAACTGCAGATGCTGGAATCGTGAGCAAATCACAAGTGCTGGATGAACTCAGGCAGCATCTGTGGAAGGAATAGACAGGCGATGTTTCAGGTCGGGAACCTTCTTCAGACTCAATCTCTAAAGTAAAAACCACATTTAAGATAGAATGGAAAATAACTGCTCAGATAACTAAACTTAGAGCAGGGTAAAAACATGCCTGATGATCTGACAAGTTCCATTTAATCCGATTTCTGGTTAATCGAGAGATGAGTTTAGTTTAGAGATGCAGCATGGAGACAGGATCTTCAGCCCACTGAGTCTACGCCAACCATTGCTCACCCATTCACACTAGTTGTATGTTAGCCCACAGTCATGGTATCTAGAGAGTATAGTATGGGAGCTGAGAGAGTATAGGGAGTATAGTGAGAGGCTCGGTATAGCAAGGGGGTGAGCCAAATCTTGGGAGAGCAGTCAGCACACGGTATGGACCAAACCTGGTGATAAGTGCTTATGTATCTGCTACCTGATGGGAGAGGGAAGAAGATGGAATGACCGGGATGAAAATTGTCCTTGATTATTTTGGCTGCTTTCCTAAGGCAGCACTGTGTAGATGGAGTCGATGGGAGGCAGGCTGGTTTATGTAATGAACTGGCCTACATCCACATCACTGCAATTTCTACATTATCCCATTTACAATATCCCTTATTAATCTCTTCGCTACCCCATCAACCCCCTCCCCCTGCGGATGCTAACACTAGGGGCCCATTACGGTGACCGATTCACCTGGTGAGAGATTGCACGGAAGAACCACGTGCCAATGTTTCATGGCCTGATGTTTACGTTCTTCCACATCATCCTGGCAACTCGCCAAAGATTGCTAAGAACAATAAATTTGACCTTCCCCAGCAATTTGCAAGCCTCATTTTTCACCATCCCTTTCCATTGACGTACAGTCAGCAAACCAAAATAGGCTTGGGCGTTCAACCTAATGCCCAACCTGCGACAAACTGGTTGCGTACTTCATCACGGCTCAGAAATTAGGAGCAGCTTATACAAATTAAAGCTTGTTGAACCTGTTTGACGTCAAAAAGAGGCACAGAGTGCTGGAGTAGCTCAGCAGGGCAGGCAACATCTCCAGAGAACATGGATAGGTGGCCCTACCTCTTCAGACTGATCGACATCAGCTCGCATCTCAATTAGGAGGAGACACAAGGAACTGCGACAAGGAAGGAGTCTTGAGCAAAACACAAAGTGCTGGAAGACAAGAGGCAGGGTTGAAACCATCAAAGACAACAGTTCCCTCATATCAACTGCATATCTCTTCAGATCTGTCCTGGGCCCAGAAAATTGATGCAAAATCATAAACAAAGCCCATCAATACCTCTACTTCCATAGACTTTAGACTAGAGATACAGTGCAGAAACAATGCCCTTCAATGCACCAAGTCCGCACCGACCAGCGATCACCCCATACACTAGAAGGTATTAATTTCACAAAATGCTGGAGTAACTCAGCAGGTCAGGCAGCATCTCAGGAGAGAAGGAATGGGTTACGTTTCTTCAGTCTGAAGAAGGGTCTCGACCCGAAACGTCACCCATTCCTTCTCGCCTGAGATGCTGCCTGACCTGCTGAGTTAGTCCAGCATTTTGTGAAATATATACCTTCGATTTGTACCAGCATCTGCAGTTATTTTCTTACACCCCATACACTAGCACTATCCTTCATGTACTAGGGACAATTTACTATTTTTACTGAAGCCAATTATCCTACAAACCTGTATGGCCTTTGGAGTGTTGGGGGAAACCAGGGCACCCGGAGAAAACCCACATGGTCACTGAGAGAACGTACAAACTTTGTGCAGACACCACCCGAGGTCAGGATCAAACCCGGGTTTCTGGTGCTGTCCGGAGAATTTGAGAAATGATCATTGAGGAGGTTTGGTGTGTGGCCGAATGTTCTCTTGAACTTCTACAGGTGTACAACAGAAGCATATGGACCGATTGCATCACGGCCTCGTTTGGCAACTTGAACACCCAGGAGTGAAGGGGATTACGAGTGGTGGACATTGCATGCCATCCCCACCATCAATGGGGTCTGTAGGAAATGGTGCCTCATAAAGGCAGGCAGTGTCCACACCACCTTGGCCACACTCTTATTTCACTCCCATCATTGGGACGAAGGAGTCTGAAAACCAACATCCAGGTTCAGGAACAGATTCTTCACAACACCCACTGGCTCTTGAACACCACACAACACTAACCTCACCTATGAACCTTAGACTGTCTTTGGTCGCACTAAGTACTTTGGGCTTTGTTTCTGCACTAGTATGGATGCTATTAATTTATTGTTTTTTTGGTTATCATATATTATCTATGTGT
Organism: Rhinoraja longicauda; assembly: GCF_053455715.1. Classification (NCBI taxonomy): domain Eukaryota; kingdom Metazoa; phylum Chordata; class Chondrichthyes; order Rajiformes; family Arhynchobatidae; genus Rhinoraja; species Rhinoraja longicauda. Next base: position 4,816,823 of record NC_135973.1, read on the forward strand.
CCTGCCAGTGCCTTCTCTATGCCAGTGAGACCTGGACTGTCTACAGCAGACATGCCGAACAGCTCAACCACTTTCACTTGAGCTGTCTACGTAGACTCCTTCACATCAGGTGGCAGGACAAAATTCCCGACACAGAGGTCTTGGAACGGGCCGGAATCCCCAGCGTCCACACCCTCCTACGGAAAGCCCAAGCCAGGTGGGCAGGCCATGTCGTCAGAATGGCCGAGAGTCGACTGCCAAAACGGCTTCTGTATGGAGAACTGTGTCAGGGCAAGCGCTCAGTAGGAGGACAGAAGAAACGGTTTAAGGACTGCCTCAAAGTGTCCCTCAAAGACTTGGACATCAACCTCAGCACTTGGGAGTCTCTTGCTCTGGACCGTCCAACCTGGCGTAGCAAGCTCACCACAGGAGCCCGTGCAGCAGAGAACAGACGCACTGTAGAGGCCCAGAGGAAACGCACCGCGCGCAAGGCCAAGGCTACCTCCACTTCCACTGCAGCACCCATCCACTTGTGTCCTACGTGTGGGCGTGCCTTCCGGGCCCGGATTGGCCTCACCAGTCACCAATACTCCAACTGAAAGTGAAGTCATGGTCATCTTCCAACCCGAAAGACGAACAACAACAACATGTGTCCTGTATTTACAGGCCTGCTATGCTGCTGCAAGTAAGAATCCCAGTGTTCTGTGGTCGGTACGTATGACTATTAAACACCCTTGGCTTGACTCAAGACTCAAGTCCTCTTTCTCAACGATCCACATTCTCTTCCACCTCTGCAACAGCACACTGGGACCACCTCTTGCAGTACACGGACTTGTTTCTAAAATTGTTTTTGCACTAATGACTCAGTTTTTTTCTCTTTTTACTGTCTTGTATGATTTAGTTTACTTTACAGAAATGAATAGTACAAAGCGAATTTACAGAAAACTCTGCTTTAAGTGTCGAATAGATCAGGAGGACACATTATTGGCAACAATGCTGAATACAAGATTCAACTGTCAGCTCCTTATGCCAGTGTACCCACTAAACAAAAATCAGATTCATTTCTGATACAGCACAGAAACAGGCCCTTCAGCCCACCGAGCCCATGCCGACCATCAATCACCCGTTCACACCAGTTCTATGTTATCCCACTTTCCTATCCACTCCCTACACACGAGGGGAGATTTATAGAGGGCCAATTAACCTACAAACCTGCACGTCATTAGAATGTGGGGTGAAACCGGAGCACCTGGAGGAAACCCATGCAGTCACAGGGAGAACATGCAAACTCCGCACAGACTGCACCCGAGATCAGGATCGAGCCTGGGTCTCTGGCGCTGTGAGGGAGCTGTACCACCAGATGCGTCACTGTGTCATCCTTTAGTGCAAAGCACCCACCTCCAACAACCCTGCACCATTACCTTACCCTTAAGCTCATTTCATTTCAAACACAAAAAAAGAGCCACATAGCCGGGCAGTGGAGGAGTAGGAAGAGGATGCAATATTGCAGTCACCAACGCAGACTCTGACACTGCATGCACTCTGGAGGTAAGCACGCGATGAGATTAGCATGTGAACCAAGCACATGTGGCTGACAGCCAGGGCTGATTGAAAGGACAGAACAAGTCTCAGCTCCCTGCGGGGCCAGACAAGCATGTGTTCCGCTGCAGAGCACAGGCCAGGACTTTGATGGGACAACCGCCGGGAGGCAACTGGTAGGTGCGAACACAAAGACAGGATTGAGAAATCTCTCAGATAGCTGACATGCAAAGTTATAGAATGTCGTAGGGTTCAGACCTAACTCGGTGCAGCTGGGAGAACCACTATTACTGCTCACAAGGACAAAGCCAGGAGCGAGCATGCGATGGGTTTACAAATCGGCAAAAGTCTAGGTTGATCGTAAAGGTCAAGTGGAGTGATGAGGTGGTCAGCATGGGCTGGGCTGAAGGGTCTGCTTTCATGCTCCTTGATGCTATGAATAGAGAGAGACAGCAATTGTCTTGCCACCTCATCGCTCAACTTGGATTGACTTTTCCAATCAACCGAGACTTTTGGAGATTGTAATCTCCTCACCCTTCGCGCATTCTGAGGAAGGGTCCCCCCAAACCTTTAACTAGTTTCTCCTTCCACAGATGCTGTTTGAGTAGCTGGGCTCTTCAGCTGTTCATCACCTGCACCTATAATTAATTTACTTTTGTTAGAAAAATCAGAAAATGCTGAAAGGACAACAAATGCACTATTCTAAGGACATACCAATCCAAAATAAATATACACACAGCAAGTATCTATGTGAATCACTATCATCTTTATGCAAGGTGCACGCTGGCGCAGCAGGTAGAGCTGCTGCTTCACAACACCAGAGACCCAGGTTCGATCCTGACCTCAGGTTCTGCCTATGTGTGGAGTTTGCACCTTCACTCTGTCACCTGGGATTTCTCTGGGCACTCCAGTTTTCTCCCACATCTCAAAGACGTGCTGGGTTTCTAGGTTAAATGTCCCCCCCCCGTAAAAGCCCCTGGATGATGTGAAAGAGGGATCACTACAGTGAACAGGCGATCGATCAATGGTCAGCATGCTGGACGCAGTGGGCTGAAGGGCCTGTTTCCATGCCGTATCTTTCATTCAATCAATGCACTCAAGCCCCCCAGCGGTGCCCAGAAAGCAGCTATGGTAACCATGGGCTCCCTCTCCAGGGACGACCAGGCATGATGTAAGCCAGGGAGGGGGGGCAGACAATTGTCCTGGGTTGAGCCCTCGTCTGCCCGCTGCCATGACTCATAAATGGCCAATCTGGCCAACCTCTTACCAGGCTTTGTCTCACCCCCAACTCTTTCTCCCCCTCCCCCTACTATCGTCAGTCCGAACAAGGGTCCCGACCCAAAACTACACGTATCCATGTCCTCCAGAGATTCTGCCTGACCCACTGAATATTGTGTGTTTTTTAAATCTATTTAATTCTTTTTTTTAAAACCTGCTTTTTCTACCCAGACCCCTCCCTGATTGCCATCAAAATGGAGAGAGAAGTTTGCCATCAAAACACCTGGGAAAGTTTTTTACCTTCTGAGAGCAAATATAGTTTTGTGTAACAAATGTGTTCTCAGCTTACTGTAATGATAAATCACAAGATTCCGGACTAAAAATTATCCAATAGAGTCATAATGGAGTCATCCAACACGGAAACAGGCCCTTTGGCCCAACTTTCCCATGTTGATCAAGATGCCTCATCTACACTCGTCCCACCTGCCCGTGTTTGGGCCATAATCATAAGATCATAAAATCATGTGAAAAGAGTAGAATTAGGCCATTCGATCCATCGAGTCTACTCCGCCTTTCATTCATGGCTGATCAAAGGGGAAGCCATTTACAACGGAGGTGAGAAGCAACTTTTTCACCCAGAGAGTTGTGAAATTGTGGAATTCTGGAATTGTGGAATTGTGGAGGCCAATTCACTGGATATATATAAAAGGGAGTTGGATAGAGCTCTAGGGGCTAGCGGAATCAAGGGATATGGGGAGAAGGCAGGCACGGGTTACTGATTGTGAATGATCAGCCATGATCACAATGAATGGCGGTGCTGGCTCGAAGGGCCAAATGGCCTCCTCCTGCACCTATTTTCTATGTTTCCCTCCTAACTCCATTCTACTGCCTTCTCCCCATAACCTTTGACATATCCCTCTAAATCTTTCCTATCCTTGTACCTGTCCAATGTCTGAAGAAGGGTCTTGACCTGAAACGTCACCCATTCCTTCTCTCCCGAGATGCTGCCTGACCCGCTGAGTTACTCCAGCATTTTGTGTCTACCTTTGATTTAAACCAGCATCTGCAGGTTTTTCCTACACAATGTCTTTTAAATAGAGTTATCTTACACCTGTTTATTCACATTGATTTTCGTGGCTTTTTGCTTGTATAATATTGAAAGCAATTTGATTCATAATGGGATGAAAGTCTACTTGTCGAGCCATGGCAACAAGGGGTGTCACCGCATCAGTTGAGAAGTTTGAATTTGTTTTTACAATGGACTGTTTTTGTTCTCTTTATAAACCGGTTGAGTGATCCAGTGTGAAGACCTGTTTTTAAATAGTGGTGTACCAATGATCACACTGTAAACAGACCTAATTTCATTTGCAATTGCGTGATCAAAGAGGGCTTGCTGCACCCAAAATTATGCCAAACCTACATAGAGACAAGAGCTCTCCTCTGAACACCTCCCTCTTGCCTCCAGTTAAAAACCCAAGCACGCAAAAATCACCTGCACACAAAATGTCATGCAAATTGATGTAGCAGGTTCTTTCAGGTTCTTGATGAGTCAGATAGACAGGGCGGTGAAGAAGGTGTTTAGAACACTTGCCTTCCTGAGGAAGGGCATTGAGTACAAAAGTTGGTACGCCATGATGCAGATGTACAGGTCATTGGTGAAACCACACTTGGAGTACTGTGTACAGTTCTGGTCGCCCAGCTGTGGAAAGGATGTTATTTGTTGTTCTTTATCTCTCTACATCATCGTCTATATCTCTCGTTTCCCTTATCCCTAACCACTCTGAAGAAGGATCTCGACCCGAAACGTCACCCACGTCACCCATTCCTTCGCTCCAGAGATGCTGCCTGTCCCGCTGAGTTGCTCCAGCTTTTTGTGTCTATCTATAGGAAGGATGTCATGTTGGAAAGGGTGCAGAAGAGATTCACTATGACGTTACCCTGAGCTTGCAGGATTGAGTTCCAGGGAGAGGTTGGAGAAGCTGGGACTTTTGTTTTTAGCGTAGGAGGCTGACGGGCAACCTTATTGAAGAGCACAAGGTCGTGAGGGGCAAGGATAAAGTGAACACTCACACAGTCTTCTTCCCAGGATAGTCTAAAACTGAGCAAAGACTGAGTGAGAGAGAGAGAGGAGAGATTTAAGACAAACCTCAGGAGCAACTCAAAGGTTAGTCCGCATCTGGAACGAACTTCCAGAGGAAGCAGATAGAACTTTTAAAAGACCTTTGGACAAATATATCGACTGTTTTTGCATCAGCATGCTCAATAAAATCTTTCATTTAAAGTAACTGGTGATAAAAGTGGCAAATGGGTCAAAATCAATGGAATTCAACCGAAACCTGGATTTAAAAGGCTGCAGATTTTAAAGGGCGAGGCACTGTTATAGAAGCCTCAGAGATTTCAGGTCTAGAATTAGGAGCGAGGAATCGGAGTCAGAAATAGAAAAGGTATCTCAACGAAAGGGAGCAGTGAAGGTGGCAACTGCAGAGTGATGCAGGGGGTTAAAGAACTGACATTTAGAGGAGGGTCAGGCATGAAGCAGGAACAAATCAGGAGCAAAAAAACAAGCGAGAGAGAGAGAGATAGAGAGAGGGAGGGAGAGATAGATAGAGGGAGAGGGAGAGGGAGAGGGAGAGGGAGAGGGAGAGGGAGAGGGAGAGGGAGAGGGAGAGGGAGAGGGAGAGGGAGAGGGAGAGGGAGAGGGAGAGGGAGAGGAGAGGGAGAGGGAGAGGGAGAGGGAGAGGGAGAGGGAGAGGGAGAGGGAGAGGGAGAGGGAGAGGGAGAGGGAGAGGGAGAGGGAGAGGGAGAGGGAGAGGGGAGAGGGGAGGGGGAGAGGGGAGGGGGAGGGAGAGAGAGAGAGAGAAAGAGAGGGAGAGAATGAGGGACAGAGAGGGAGAAAGAGGGAGGGAGGGTATAAAAGAGAAAGAGTACAAGGGAACGACAGCAGAGAGAGAGAGAGAGAGAGAGAGAGAGAGAGAGAGAGAGAGAGAGAGAGAGAGAGAGAGAGAGAGAGAGAGAGAGAGTGGACAAGAAAGAGTAAAAGTACTAGTGAGAGTAAAAGAGAGTGAGAGTGAGAGAAACCAGAATAATTGTGATTTTTAGCTTTTAAAAAAAAAATGTGCCTGTACATTTTTACTCTCTGAACCAGGGACACCACCCAATCTATGAAATCAATGCTACCCTTGGATTTAGGCAATGCTGACCTTCCAAATACTCCGGTGCATTGGGAAATAATAACAGCTCCCTAAGTGCATCTAACTATGTCCCAGATCAGAGGCCAGAGCCAGAGAGGACAAAGGGGAATGATCATGCACAGTGTTGTGACCTCCCTGAGATCTCCTCTGCTACATTAGAATAATAAGGTATCTCAGGGCGATGCTCCAGTTGGCATTAACCTCAGGATGACAAAGATTGACTTTGGCTTCAGTTGGATGCCAGTGTGGTACCTGCCTCAACTATCTCCTCCGGAAGCTCGTTCCATACAACCACTACCCTTTGTGTAAAAAGTTTACCCCTCAGGGTCCTATTAAATCTTTTCCCCCCTCACCTTAAATCTACGTCCTCTGGTTCTCGATTTCCCCATCTCTGGGCAAAATGCACTATGCGTTCTATTCCTCTCACGATTTTGAATGCCTCTATAAGGTCACATCCCAATCCTCCTGCGCTCCAAGGAATGGAGTCCTAGCCTGCTCAACCTCTCCCTGCAGCTCAGACTGCCGAGGCCTTGCAATATTCTCGTAAATCCTCGTATTCAGAAGCAGGATAAGTCTACTTCCTGGTTAAACCGTAAATTCTATCCTTAAACAGTTATTATTAGTTTAGTTTAGTTTAGTTTAGAGATACAGCGCAGAAACAGGCCCTTCGGCCCACCGAGTCTACGCCGGCCAGCGATCCTCGCATATTAACAATTATCCTACGCACACTGGGGACAATTTGTTACATTTACCACCAAGCCAATTTACCTACATACCTGTACGTCTTTGGAGTGTGGGAGGAAATAGACAATCTCAGAGAAAACCCACGCAGGTCACGGGGAGAACGTACAAACCTTGTACAGACAGCGCCCGTGGTCGGGATTGAACCCGGGTCTGTGGTGCTGCAAGCGCTGTAAGGCAGTAACTCTACCGCTGCGCCAATGTGGCCGCCCGTACTTGGGATGCGAGGCCTGAAAGATGATGGAAACAATCTGAATCTGTGTTTTGCTCCAAGTTGTGAAACTTCATAGGTCATGGAGATTCCATTGGATCCGATGAGTTTTCAGTTATGGATAATGCCACAATATGGATTTGGTTCTGTCCGCTAGATCCAACGAATAAACGGTTTGATAGTCTGGACACACAAGAAACTGCAGATGCTGGAATCATGAGCAAAACACCAAGTGCTGGAGAAACTCAGCAGGTCACACAGCATCCATGGAGGGTATGGACCTTTCTTCAGACTGATGGAGTGGTGGTGAGGCTGGAAGAGGGTGCGGGCAGGGCAAAGCGTGGCAAGTGTTAGGTGGATACAGGAGAGGGAAGAGGGGGGGTTGATTGGTAGATGGGTGCAGATCGTGACAAACGCTAGAGGTGAAAAGGAGACAAAATGGTGTCAGATAAAGAGAGAGGAGGAATGAAAGAGGGAGAGAGATAGGTGGAAGGAAACAGGGAGGAGAGGAACGAGAGGATAGAAGGGAACATGGGACTTGAGGATGGGAGGTGAATGTACAGAGGCAAAATGAGCTGGGTGACTGGGATTGTGTGGGATGGTGCAACTTTAATAGCCTGGTTAGTATTGTGATATTGCAAGGACTACTTTGTTGTATCACAAGGACTACTTTGTTTGTCCGTGTAATAACATGTATATAAGAGAATGAGGTGATGTGGTGGTCACTGTGGTTCCAGATGGCCGTGGAATAAACAGCCTGGATTTAAGCTCCAGCTTTCTAACCTTTTAAACACGTGTACTTGTGGTCCGTCCAGAGTCATAACAAAGGTATAACAGATACCAGACCACGAAGTACAACAGTTAGCTTTCAATATCACAAACAAATAAATTATTTTTCAAGTGAGTACATCTGAGGAAGGGTCCCATCTCTAAATGTTGCCTGGCCATTCCTTCCACAAATGCAACCTGACCTGCTGAGTTCCTCCAGCACTTTGTCAAGCCAAGTCAATTTTATTTGCATAACACATTTAAACACAACCCACGTTGACCATAGTGCTGTATATCAGTGCAGGTACTAAAAAAGAACATACAATAGCACACAAACCTAACAACACAGACATGTAGAGTTCACAGTGCACCCTCAGAGGGCCTCAAACGCTCGGGAATAGAAGTAGGTTTTGAGCCTGGACTTAAAGGAGTCGATGGAGGGGGCAGTTCTGATGGGGAGTGGGATGCTGTTCCACAGTCTAGGAACTTTGTGTTTTACTCAAGATTTCATCATCTACAGTTTATTTTAGTTTAAAGATACAGCGTGGTAACAGGCCTTTCGGCCCACCGAGTCTGCACCGACCAGCGATCCCTGTACACTAACACAATCCTACACACTCTAAGGACAAGTTACAATTACACCGAAGCCAATTAACCTTCAAACCTGTACGTCTTTGGAGTGCGGGTAAAAACCCATGCAGGTCACGGGGAGAACATACAAACTCCGTACAGACAGCACCCGTAGTCGGGATCGAACCCGGGTCTCTGGCGCTGTGAGGCAGCAACTCGATCGCTGCGATACCGTGCCGCCCTACAGTTCCTTACACCCGCATCGCTTCATCGTAAGTTGGAAACATTGGATCACAATATTCCAAAGTAATGTATCAGACCCATGGATACGAGGAACAGGAGATGTTGGCTTACAACAAACATCGAATTCTCCAATTTTAAGTAACCTACAAACCCCCACCCCCACCCCACCCCACCCCCACCCCCACTCCACCCAACCCCCACCCCCACCCCTCTCCCCCACCCCCACACCCACCCCACCCCCACTCCACCCAACCCCCCCACCCCTCTCCCCCACCCCTCTCCCCCACCCCTCTCCCCCACCCCTCTCCCCCACCCCCCTATCCCACCCCCACCCCCCACCCCACCCCCACCCCCACCACCACCCCCACCCCCACCCCCACCACCACCCCCAACCTTCTCCCCCACCCCCTATCCCACCCCACCCCCACCACCACCCCCACCCCCACCCCACCCCCACCCCCACCCCCACCCCTCTCCCCCACCCCCACCCCTACCCCTCTCCCCCACCCCCACCCCCACCCCCACCCCTCTCCCCATGTCACACCTTGCAGCTGTGGCTCACCTGCAGTCCGTCTGTCTTTTGTGTTTCATGTTGTTTTTTTGTCTTGATTGTTTTCTTTAGATGTGATGTAGTGTTTTTTGTGGTTGTGTACTATGTAGGGGGGAACTGTAAAATTGTCTCTTCCGAACGGAGACCCGACCTTTGTTTTCTGGGCCGTGTCACTGTTCCTGTTGCGGCCTACCATCGGCCAAACACCTGGAGCTGGCGGCCTCCACCTGGGACCACCTGGGCTCTGGTTCGCAGAGTCCGCGGACCGGACTCACCATGTGCGGAGCCGGCTGCCTTCGGAGGCTGCGGAGGCTTCTTCGGCCGCGGGCCGCGGGCCGCGCGGATATCGGATGCTCACAGGCCCTGCCCTGGGTGGGGGCCGACATCGGGAGCTCCGGCAGCGGCAGCATCTTCGCCCGCCCCGGACCGCGGGGCTTGGGTCGGCCCGCTGCGGACCTTTCACCGTCCGGCGCGGCCTGGAACGTGTCAACATCAACAGCCAGACCGCGGGAGAAGACGGCAGGGGAAGAGAAAAGACATTCTGGCCTTCCATCACAGTGAGGGGTGACTGGAGGAGACTCACTGTGATGGATGTTTTATTTTTGTTTTGTGTTGGTTTGTGATTGTGTGTGAAATTGTTTATTTTTATTGCTCTATTGCTGGACTGTGGGTGAACTTTCATTCACCTCACATCTTGTATGTGTATGTGACAAATAAACTTGACTTGACTTGTATTTACACCTCAGTGAAAAAATATTTGTCGTTGAGCAATGCATTCAGAAGACACTTTACAGTTGTCCACAGGGGCGTGTTATGAAATAAATCTTCTTACTTAGTTCTGCATTACTCAGTACACAAAGCATTGGTTAATCTTTAAGATTTATTATTTTAACTCCTGCAATTGCAACATAGAGAACAGGTCCCACCCTGACCTGCAGCCAGCTCTGCAGGTTCAGGGAGTGGGGACTTGCACTTAAGTTGTTTTTAAATGGTGCTTCAACCAGATTTCACTAAAACCATTTGCGACATTCCTACACTGAGACTGCACAAATAGCATTCCCAGAAGAATAGAAAAAAACATCCTTTCAGCACATAAAGCCCTAAATGGACATTCCCCCCCCCTACATCAAAAATCTTCTAACCCCCCTCTCTAACTCCAGGTCCCTCAGGTCGGCCGACTTGGGGCTACTCACTATCCCGTGGTCTAGGCTTAAGCTCAGGGGTGACCGCGCTTTTGCGGTTGCAGCTCCTAGACTGTGGAACAGCATCCCTCTCCCCATCAGAACTGCCCCCTCCATCGACTCCTTTAAGTCCAGGCTCAAAACCTAGTTCTACTCCCTAGCGTTTGAGGCTCATTGAGGAGGCGCTGTGAACTGTTTGCGTGCTACTGTATGTTTCATTTTTTTCCTTGGTACCTAATCAGATGTACAGCACTTTGGTCAACGTGGGTTGTTTTTAAATGTGCTATACAAATAAAATTGACTTGACTTGACATTAAGCAGCTTACAGAGATGGCAAACCATCGGGGGATATCAGATGCGAAGTCAGAGAAAAACGCAGAGTAACTGGAGTAACAGCGGGACAGGCAGCATCTGTGGAAGAAATGGACAGATGACAGTGGCAGAAGGCAGTGGAGGCCAATTCTCTGGATGCTTTCAAGAGAGAGCTAGAGAGAGTTAATGATAGCGGAGTCAGGGGGTATGGGGAGAAGGCAGGAACGGGGTACTGATTGTGAATGATCAGCCATGATCACATTGAATGGCGGTGCTGGCTTGAACGGCCGAATGGCCTACTCCTGCACCTATTGTCTATTGTCTATTACGCTCTGAGTCGGGACCCTTCTTCAGACTGATTGTAGTAGTGGGGGGGGGGGGAGCTGGAAAAGCTAGATTGGGCAGGACAAAGCCTGGCAAGCTATAGGTGGAAGAGAGACACAAAAAGCTGGAGTAACTCAGCGGGTCAGACAGCATCTCTGGAGAAAAGGAATAGGTGACGTTTCGATTCAAGACCAGTCTTCAGACTGAAGAAGGGTCTCGATCCAAAACATCACCTATTCCTTTTCTCCAGAGATGCTGTCTCTCTCGCTGAGTTACTCCAGCTTTCTGTGTCTATCTTCGGTTTGTCCAGCACCTGCAATTCCTTCCTGCACAAGTGATAGGTGGATACAGGTGAGGGGGGAGGAGTGGGGGGAGGAGTAATTCATTTATCACCTTTGCATCACGGTCATGCCTTTTAGCAGGTGGATGGCAAGATATGTGCCACATCGAACAGTAGTAAACAACGTAGAGATCCATGGATAATTCATAACATATCAAGACTACACCTGAAACGTCACCAATCTGTTCCCTCCACAGATGCTGCCTAACCTGCTGAGTTCCCCCAGCACTTTGTGTTTTATTCAACATTCCAGCATCTGCAGTTCTTTGCATCTCCCTTTTAGTCACGTCTCCCTTCAAATAAAAGCCAGCACTCCATCAAACCTTTTTAATTAACTGCTCCACACCTATGCTAGCTTTCTACATTTCATCCACCAGAACGCCAAATCACATTGAGCTTCAGATTCCTGTGTTGTTTCACCATTTAATTAATGGTTTGTTTCACATTTCAAAGTGAACAACTTCACATTTTATAGATACAAGAAACTGCAGACGCTGGTTTACAGTACAAAGACAACAAGTGCTGGAGTAACTCAGCGGGTGAGGCAACATCCATGGAGAACATGGATAGGTCACGTTTTTGATCGAGACCCTTCTTCAGATTCTCATTTCACATTTTCTCCAATTGACAACTTTTTGCCCTTTCACTCATCCTATCAATATCTCTGTAAATGTTTTGTGTTCACCTGTCACAACCAAAATGCCAGCAACACTGATGAATCAGATACTACACCTCTACAATTGTGACACCTCTGAGGCATTTAACACGGCCATCCAGCCTGAAATAATAAAGATCATAGAAACATAGAGACATAGAAAAATAGGTGCAGGAGTAGGCCATTCGGCCGTTCGAGCCAGCACCGCCACTCAATATGATCATGGTCGATCATCTAAAATCAATACCCTGTTCTTGCTTTTTCCCCATATCCCTTGATAGCCCGAAGAGGTAAATCTACCTCTCTCGTGAAAACATCCAGTGAATTGGCCTCCACTGCCGTCTGTGGCAGAGAATTTCACAGATTCACAATTCTCTGCATGAAGAGGTTTTTCCTCATCTCAGTCCTAAATGGCCTACCCCTTATTCTTCAACTGTGACCCCTGGTTCTGGACTCCCCCAACATGGGGAACATTTTTCCTGCGTCTAGCCTGTCTAATCCCTTACTGAGTAACTCAGTGGGTCAGGCAGCATCTCCGGAGAACATGGATAGGTGATGTTTCAGGTCGGGACCTTAATGGTCACCTATCCACATTCTACAGGAATGCTGCTTGACCTGTTGAGTTACTCCAGCGCAGGGTGTGGGTGTGAGATTTTTCTTGGACGAATTCCCTCCCGGCAAATCTCCTTTAATTTCACAATTTCACTTGCTTCTACGTTACTCGTCTCCGATTGTCCCCCTCCCCCGCTCATACCTTCAACCACACGACTTCACCTGCAGCTCATCCCCATGACAACACTCCCTCCCTCCATCAGACACACTCCCTACCCAGTCCTCCTTCATCCTCCCTGCAACATACTGCCGCTCCCAATTCTGACGAACAAGCTCGGTCTCAAACATTAACTCTGTTCATTCTTTCCTCTGATCTGCTGAACGTTTCCAGCTCTCTCTGATGTTATCACGGTACAGTACAGTGACAGGCCCTTCGGCCCACTATGTCCTTGCCGAACATGATGCCGAGGTCACCTCTTATCTGCCTGCACATGATTCATATCCCTCCCTTCCCTGCATATCCAAGTGCCTATCCAAAGGTCTCTTAATCGTTTCTGCCTCCACCACCGCCTCTGGCAGCGCGTTCCAAGAGCCCACCATGTAAAAAAAACATGTCCCACACATCTCCGTTAAACTTTCCCCCTCTCACCTTAAAGTTATGCCCCCTAGTATCAGGGGATGTGGGGAGGATGTTTCCACTAGTGGGAGAGTCTAGGACCAGAGGCCATAGCATCAGAATAAAAGGACGTACCTTTGGAAAGGAAGTGAGGAGGAATTTCTTTAGCCAGAGGGTGGTGAATCTGTGGAATTCATTGCCACAGACGGTAGTGGGGGCCAAGTGGTTGGGTATTTTGAAAGCGGAGACTGACAATCATTGATTAGTGTAAGAAAATAACTGCAGATGCTGGTACAAATCGAAGGTATTTATTCACAAAATGCTGGAGTAACTCAGCAGGTCAGGCAGCATCTCAGGAGAGAAGGAATGGGTGACGTTTCGGGTCGAGACAGAGGAACTATCTAAAGTTGGAGATGTCAATGTTGACTTCTCCAACTTTAGATAGTTCCTCTGTCCCTCTCTTTCCCTCCCCCTTCCCAGATCTCCCACTGTCTTCCTGTCTCCACCTATATCCTTCCTTTGTCCCGCCCCCCCTGACATCAGTCTGAAGAAGGGTCTCGACCTGAAACGTCGCCCATTCCTTCTCTCCTGAGATGCTGCCTGACCTGCTGAGTTACTCCAGCATTTTGTGATTCCTGTCTCCACCTATATCCTTCTTTTGTCCCGTCCCCCCTGACATCAGTCTGAAGAAGGGTCTCGACCCGAAACGTCGCCCATTCCTTCTCTCCTGAGATGCTGCCTGACCTGCTGAGTTACTCCAGCATTTTGTGAATAAATACCTTCGACAATCCTTGATTAATAAGAATGTCAAAGATTACGGGGAGCAAGCAGGAGAATGTAGTTGTGAGGGAAAAATAGATCAGGCATGATTGAATGGTGGAGTAGATAGAGCACTCTCATTGGGCCAAATGGCCTAATTCTGCTCCTGTGTCTAATGGTTTTATCAGATATTCCTTTGCTCACCGTAGGTAATTATAAAGACCAACGCATGTGTAATATTGAGAGAGGTTGGCACGCATCTATGTGAGACTGCAAATGCTGTGCACTGTGTTTGTGTAACTTGAATCGGTCTGAAAGCCGCTGATTAGATAAGAGGCTGGGGAATCCAAAAAATGCTGATCTCTGGACTGGGGTTGGCCACTTGTGAACGGCACTATGGGTGTGGTCAATAGACAATAGGTGCAGGAGGAGGCCATTCGGCCCTTCAAACCAGCACCACCATTCAATGTGATCATGGCTGATCATTCTCAATCAGCACCCCATTCCTGCCTTCTCCCCATACCCCCTGACTCCGCTATCCTTAAGAGCTCTATCTAGCTCTCTCTTGAATGCATTCAGAGAATTGGCCTCCACTGCCTTCTGAGGCAGAGAATTCCATAGATTCACAACTCTCTGACTGAAAAAGTTTCACCTCATCTCAGTTGGTAGGCCTAAGGGGTAGGCCATTTAGAACTGAGATGAGGAAAAACTTTTTTAGTCAGAGAGTTGTGAATCTGTGGAATTCTCTGCCTCAGAAGGCAGTGGAGGCCAATTCTCTGAATGCATTCAAGAGAGAGCTGGATAGAGCTCTTAAGGATAGCGGAGTCAGGGGGTACGGGGAGAAGGCAGGAACGGGGTACTGATTGAACATGATCAGCCATGATCACATTGAATGGCGGTGCTGGCTCGAAGGGCCGAATGGCCTCCTCCTGCACCTATTGTCTATTGTTTATTGTCTATTGTAAATGGCTTACCCCTTATTCTTAAACAGTGGCCCCTTGTTCTGGACTCCCCCAACATTGGGAACATGTTTCCTGCCTCTAATGTGCCCAACCCCTTAATAATCTTAAACGTTTCGATAAGATCCCCTCTCATCCCTCTAATGTGCAGAATTGTTATTAAAAAAGATTAATTGAAACTGAAAATTAATGAATGACTATCCTGTGGAAGATGTGCGCATAGAGTACTCTCAATTTGCCAAATGGCCTAATTCTGCTCCTATGTCTAATGGTTTTATCAGATATTCCATTGCTCATCATAGGTAATTATAAAGACCTACGCATGTGTAATATTGAGAGAGGTTGGCACGCATCTATGTGAGACTGCAAATGCTGTGCACTGTGTTTGTGTAACTTGAATCGGTCTGAAAACCGTTGATTAGAGAAGAGGCTGGGGAATCCAAAAAATGCTGATTATGGACTGGGGTTGGCCACTTGTGAACGGCAGGATTGGGTGTGGTCCTTCAGAATATACAGAGATAACAGCTCTGTTGTTTCCCCCCCCCCCCCCCCCTCTCCACCCACCATTGACTCCATTTACATTACCTCAGAAAAGCAACCAACATAATCAAAGGCTTGTCCCACCCCAGTCATTCCTTCTTCTCCCCGGTCCTGTCAGACAGAAGATACAGAAGCATGAAAGCACGCACCACCAGGCTCAGGAACAGCTTCTTCCCCTCTGTTATCAGGCTTCTGAATGGCCCTTCCATAAACTATACGATTCACCTCTACCCCATTGCGGACATTATCTATGGAACTGGTGCGCTACAATGCTGAGAACTATATCTTCCCCTTTGCTCTACCTATTGTACTTGAGTTTGATTGTATTTATGTACAGTATTATCTGATTGGATTGGATAGCAATGCAAAACAAAGGTTTTCACTGTACCTCGGTCCACACGACAATAATAAAGCTGAACCTAAACCAATGTAGCATCAAGAGAATGGCGATCTTTAAGGACCTTGGATCCAATCTCTTGACCAAGCATTCTTGTCCAATCAGTTTGAAGAAGGGTCCTGACCTGAAACGTCACCTATCCATGTTCTCCAGGAATGCTGCCTGACCCATTGAGTTACTCGAGCAGTTTGCGTCTATCTTTTATTTAATCATGTTTTGAATACACTTTGTGTCCACCTATTGTTCAAAACATGACTAAACCAAAAGATAGACACTAAGTACTGGAGTAACTCAGCTGGTCAGGCAGCCTCTCGAGAGAACATGGATAGGTGACTGGAGAAAAGGAGTAGGTAACGTTTCAGGTCGAGATACTTGGTCTCGGCCCGAAACATCACCTATTCCTTTTCTCCAGAGATGCTGCCAGCATTCTGAGTAATCCAGCATCTGCAGTTGCTTCCTTCATATGGATAGGTGACTTTTTGGGTCAGGGCCCCATGTTGCAGTTGTATAAGACGTTGGTGAGACCGCATTTAGAATATTGTGTTCAGTTCTGGGCACAATGTTATAGGAAAGATATTGTCAACCTTGAAAGGGTTCAGAAAAGATCTATGAGGATGTTGCAGGACCAGAGGTCTGAGCTATAGGGAGAGGTTGAGTAGGCTGGGTCTCTATTCCTTGGAGTGCAGGAGGATGAGGGGAGATCTAAAAGAGATGTATAAAATCATGAGAGGAATAAATCGGGTAGATGCACAGAATCTCTTGCCCAGAGTAGGGGAATCGAGGACCAGAGGACATAGGTTCATAGAAACATGAAAAATAGGTGCAGATGGAGGCCATTTGGCCCTTCGAGCCAGCACCGCCATTCATTGTGATCATGGCTAATCATCCATAATCAGTAACCCGTGCCTGCCTTCTCCCCATAGCCCTTGATTCCGCTAGCCCCTAGAGCTCTAACTCTCTTTTAAACTCATCCAGTGAATTGGCCTCTACTGCCTCCTGTGGCAGAGAGTTCCACAAATTCACAACTCTCTGGGTGAATTCACAATTCCCTGGGTGAAGGGGAAAAGGTTTAAAAGGAATCTGAGGGGTAACTTTTTCACACAAAGGGTGGTGGGTGTATGGAACAAGCTGCCAGAGGAGGTAGTTGAGGCTGGGACTATCCCAATGTTTGAGAAACAGTTAGACAGGTACATGGATAGGACAAGTTTGGAGGGATATGGACCAAACGCAGGCAGGTGGGGACTAGTGCAGCTGGGACATGTTGTTTGGTGTGGGTAAGTTGGGCCGAAGGGCCTTTTTCCACGCTGTATCAATCTATGACTCTATGACCCTTCTTCAGTCTAAAACAAATTGTCCAGTCATTACATTATCACATAGTTTGATTTGAGTACACTGAGGTTTTTAGCCACAATTCCTACTTTACACAAATTAGTGCTTTGCAGGGGTTTTTTTTAATCACTTCAGGTTGGTTTGCTGCTGTGATGGATCTTATATAAATCCCTCTAAACACGTTTTCACGTTATAGTTCATGATTCCTAAGCATGCAACAGAGTTCGTCATTTAAGCTCCACAGCACCAGCTGGTGGAACGAGTCCGTACTGTTCCACAGTCCTGCATATTACAACTTCCAAAGTCCCTTTGATTGTATTCTCACTCTCTAAGCAAGTCTGTTAAATTCATTGGCAAGAAGACTAAAACGTATCTCCACAACAATTCTAGGCTCAAGTTTGGAGGGATATGAAGCAAACGCAGGCAGGTGGGACTTCAGTTTAGTTTAGTGATGCAGCCCCTCAGCCCACCGAGTACATACCGACCGTTAATCACCGATTCATTCTAGTTCTCTGTTATGCCACTTTCTTATCCATCAGGGACAATTTTACAGAGAAGCCCAATTAGCCTACAAACCTGAACTTTTTGATGACATGGGAGGAAACCGGAGCACCCGGAGAAATCCCACGCGGTCACAGGGAGAACGAGCAAACTTCACGCAGATAAACATCACCTATCCATTTTTTTCAGAGATGCTGCCTGGCCCACTGACTTACTCCAGCACTTTCTGTCTTTTTGTAAACCAGCATCTACCGTTCCTTGTTTCAACACAATTCCATGGTTTGGAGAAGTTAGAGTCATAGAGGTCTACAGCACATAAACATGCCCTTTGGTCCACCTTGCCCTTGCTAGCCAAGTTGACATGCTGGGCAAGCCCCATTAGCCCATAGCCCTCTAAATCCTTCCTATCCATATATCTCTCCAAATATCATTTAAACATTGTAATGGTATCTGCTTCTATTTGTCGAAAGATGATAAGTCTTAGGCTTCGGTATTGGTTTTCTGGATGTTATCAGACGTTTAAAGTTACTTTCCACATAATCTCTAAGTAGCCATCTATTACAAGGAATACAGGTTAAAATCAACATCGTGCTATTCTTTGGCCTGTTGCACCATTAACATTGAGGCTGATTCGGCACCATTGTGAGGAAAGTGGGGCATGGGGAAGAGTAGGCTCATGGAATACTGATGCCCGTTACATTATGATCGTCCATTCCGTCCTTGGCCTCGTCCATTGCCAGAGTGAGACCACACGCAAACCGACCCGAAACGTTCGTTCTCTCCAGAGATGCTGCCTGTCCAGCTGAGTTACTCCAGTTTTTTGTGTCTATCTTTGGTTTAAACCAGCGTCTGCAGTTCCTTCTTACACATTTGAACACTACCTCATATTCAGCTCAGGTAAATTGCAACCCATGGTATGAACGTTGAATTTTCCAATTTCAAGTAATACCTGTGCCTTTCCCCCCCCAATGCACCCAGATTTCAAGCATCATCCCCACTCACCCTATTCCTTTCCCCTCTGTTGTGGACTCGTCCCCCCATCCTCTGTCACAGTGCCTAGTGACCACTGAGGGTGGCATAGACTGTGTTGTCTTTAGTCCCATTATGTTTAAGGATTTTCACATGTGTGTCACTATCATTTGTGTTACCTATTGAGTCCCCCATTGAAGTATTGATGTTTGTCTCTGTCTTTGCTGAATCTTGGATTATTTCATGCTGAGTCTTGTACTCTTGTTGTTCAGGATTCTAGTAAAGGTATTTTTAAGTTTAACTTATTCCTGGCTTCTGTGCCTTCTCTGTGCTTGGGGTCTATTCATTTCTTGATATTGTTGCATCCTAAAGTTGCCCTGAGATACGTTAGACACGTTAGAGGCAGGAATAAGTCCCCCCAGGATAAGTCGCTCCAGTCTTTCAACATATGACAGTCCCGCCATTCCGGAAATTAACCTAGTAAACCTACGCTGCATGCCCTCAATAGCAAGAATATCCTTCCTCAAATTTGGAGACCAATACTGCTCACAGTACTCCAGGTGCGGTCTCACTAGGGCCCTGTACAACTGCAGAAGGACCTCTTTGCTCCTATACTCAACTCCTCTTGTTATGAAGGCCAACATTCCATTGGCTTTCTTCACTGCCTGCTGTACCTGCATGCTTCCTTTCAGTGACTGTTGCACTAGGACACCCAGATCTCTTTGTACGTCCCCTGTTCCTAACTTGACACCATTCAGATAATACTCTGCCTTCCTATTCGTACCACCAAAGTGGATAACCTCACACTTATTCACATTAAACTGCATCTGCCATGCATCTGCCCACTCACACAACCTGTCCAAGTCACCCTGCAACCTCTTAGCATCGTCCTCACAGTTCACACTACCACCCAGCTTTGTATCATCTGCAAATTTGCTAATGGTACTTTTAATCCCTTCATCCAAGTCATTAATGTATATTGTAAATAGCTGCGGTCCCAGCACCGAGCCTTGCGGTACCCCACTAGTCACTGCCTGCCATTCTGAAAGGGACCCATTTATCCCCACTCTTTGAAGAAGGGTCCCAACCAGAAATGTTATCCATCCATTTGCCTGTCCAGGTGCTGCCTCCATCATCAAGTTTGCTGATGACACTGTGGTGGTGGGCCGGATCTCCAACAACGATGAGAAGGCCTACCGGGAGGAGGTGGCTGATCTGGCACTCTGGTGTCAGGACAATAGCCTCCTCTTGAATGTCACTAAAATGAAGGAGCTGATTGTGGACTTCAGAAGGGCTAAACATCCAAGGACGTACACGCCACTGGAGATAAATGGGTCTACTGTGGATAGGGTGAGCAGTTTTAAATACTTGGGAGTCCGCATCACAGAGGATCTGACGTGGGCAACGCACATTGCCGCACTGGTGGGTAAGGCAAAGCAGCGCCTTTACCACCTTAGACAACTGAGGAAATTCAGAGTGTCTCTGAAAATCCTTCATTGCTTCTACTCTGGGGCTGTAGAGAGCATCCTGTCTGGCAACATTACAGTCTGGTTTGGGAACAGCTCTGCCCAGGACAGGATGGCCCTGCAGAGAGTAGTGCGTTCGGCAGAACGCACCATGGGAACTACACTCGTCCCCCTGCAGGACCTATACATCAGGAGGTGCAGATCCAGAGCAAGCAAGATCATGAGGGACCCCTGCCACCCCAGTAACGGACTGTTCCAGATGCTACGATCAGGCAAACGCCTCCGCTGTCACGCTGTAAAAACGGAGAGGATGAGACGGAGCTGCTCAGCCAAAATTATCAAAAAACAGAGACAAGAAATCTGGAGCAAAACACAAAGTGCTGGAGGACCTCAGTGGTTCATGTTGCATTTGTGCAGGAAATGGACAGATGATGTTTCAGGTCAGGACCCCTCATCAGATTGAATGGAGTGGGGGGGGGGGGGGGGAGAAAGCAGTAATGAAGAGTTGGGGGCAAGACAAAGCCTGGCAGGCAATAGGTGGATACACATGGTTGCTTTGCAGATGGGTAGAGTAAGTTACAAAGAATAGAGGTGTGAAAGGGAGACGAGGAATGAAATGTAAAGCCAGAGGAAGGAATCTGGACAGAAGTGGACAGGGCAAGATCTCCTCTCATCCTTCTAAATTCCAGTGTATACAAGCCTAGTCGCTCCAGATCAGATCCAACTTGCTTAATGGGGCTGGGGAATGTGTTCTTTCACAACATATTTCACACCAATAGCAACATGCCAAATGCCATTTAAAAAACCCTATGTAAGATGTAATCTGGATACAGGTTAGAGCAATGTACTGCAGTAAGGTGATACTGCAAGGTTTGTGAATTGCTTAGGAAACAACAGCTAAGACATTATTAACAGAACAAATCACTATCAAATCTAACGCTTATCCTGTTTCAATGCTTATGAAAGAAAACTATCACAATGAAATTAAAGCATATTGTTAAATTGTTTCAGTAAACAGTGCAAAATGTAAAAAAATGAGAAGGTTGGAGCACAAAAGAGAAGAATTATGTGGAAGGTGGAGGTAGAACTGCTAAAAGTGGAATTTAGTCAAATTATGTCCTGTTTAGAAAAGGAAGCATCAGTTGCAACCTGTGATGATCTCCACTTCACAACCTGTCGCTGTTTTTAGGAGGTTAGTTTAGTTTAGTTGAGTTTATTGTCACATGTACTGATGTACAGTGAAAAGCTTTTGTTGCGTGCTATCCAGTCAGTGGAAAAACAATACATGATTTACATTTGAGCCATCCACAGTGTACAGATACATGACAAAGGGAATAACATTTAGTGCAAGATAAAGTCTAATTAAAGATAGTTTGAGGGTCTCCAATGAAATCCAAGGATCTCCAAGGGACTGGAATTCACCAAAGGCATGTTCTGGACAATGTGGGCAGAAGGTTCCTGATCCTGTGCTGTGCTGTTCCATGTTCTACTGAACCACTATAGCCGTGAATGGAATTGCAGAAATACAACTCACTGAATAGTGAATGGCCTGGATAGAGTGGATGTGGAGAGGATGTTTCCACTGGTGGGAGAGTCTAGGACCAGAAGGAACAGCATCAGAATAAAAGAAGGCACCTTTAGGATGGAGATAGGGTGGAATTTCTTAAGTCAGAGGGTGGTGAATCTGTGGAATTCATTGCCACAGACGGCTGTGGATGCCGGGTCACTGGGTGGTTTTGATGCAGACATTGGCAGATACTTGATTGGTAGGGTGTCAGGAGTGATGGGGAGGAGGCAGGAGGATGGATTTGAGAAGGAAAGATAAATCAGTCACGGATGAATGGCAGAGTAGACTCGGTGGGTTGAATGGCTCCCATGAGTTATGACGTTATGAAGAATTCAGACCGGAACGTCGCCGATCCATTCCCTCCACAGATGCTGCCTGAGCCGCTGAGTTTCTCTGGTGCTTTATGGTTTTTGCACGATTCCACCATCTGCAGTTCCTTGCGTCTCCGTATCTTCGCTTCATTGATTCCATATCATTGAATGGTATTAACCAGTAAAGATGTCAGTTTTATAATTTCCAATTGATCCCAGAAAGAGCGGGGAGAGACGGGGCTTGAGATTGTTATTCCTTTTGTACAGTCTTGACAGTAGCCCCGAATAGCTCTGCTCTGGTGAAGTGGCACCCTAAACACCGCGATCACTTCTTAATCTTCCGGGTGAAGAGAGAACGAGCCAAGTTCATACAACTTCTGTGTTGGAAAGAACTGCAGATGCTGGTTTAAATCGAAGATGGACACAAACTGCTGGAGTAACTCAGCGGGATAGGCAGCATCTGCGGAGAGAAGGAATGGGGGATGTTTCGGGTCGAGACCCTTCTTGTCTGCGATCAATTGGAAATTTCGAAACGGATAACTTTGCCGGTCAATACAATTCAAAGATATGGAATCAATGAAGCTAAAAGAGGAGAGACACAGGGAACTGCAGGTGCTGGAATCTTGTGCAAATCATAAAGTGCTAGAGGAATAGCAACAGGCAGCATCTGTGGCGGGAATTGATAGGCGACGCTTCGGTCGAAACATCACCCATTCCTTCTCTCCAGAGATGCTGCCTGTCCCGCTGAGTTACTCCAGCATTTTGTGTCTATCTCATACAACATCACTTCAGAACTCATCGTTTTTGTCTGAAGATTGCAAGTGTTCACCTGTATAAGATGGGTCATGTACTAACGACTGGACAAGCCAGATCCCATCATTGGTGCGAAGGAAACATAATTTGTGACTCTCTCCTGGTAGCAATTCAACAGCAGTGCGGCGTAGAGGTCCCATATGTTATGTCTGGAGACGGACGCATGTTACACCAGCATTTTGTGTTGAAATGCTGCCTGACCTGCTGAGTTACTCCAGCATTTTCTGTCTATATTTGGTTTAAACCAGCATCTGCAAGGAGTTCTTTGTTTCTACATAGAACAATGCCGCACAGGAACAGGCCCTTTGGCCCACAATGTTTGTGCCGAAGTTAAACTGATCTCACCTGCCTGTTCCTGATCCATGTACTTCTATATTTAGAGATACAGCGTGGAAACAGGCCCTTCGGCCCACCGAGGACGCGCCGCCCAGCGATTCCCGCACATTAACACACACTATGGACATTTTTTACATTTATCCAGTCAATTAACCTACATACCTGTACGTCTTTGGAGTGTGGGAGGAAACCGAAGATCTCGCAGAAAACCCACGCAGGTCACGGGGAGAACGTACAAACTCCGTACAGACGGCGCCCGTAGTCAGGATCGAACCCGGGTCTCTGGCTCCGTAAGGATGACGTTTCGGGTCGAGATGGGTCTGAAGAAGGGTCTCGACCCGAAACGTCACCCATTCCTTCTCTCCTGAGATGCTGCCTGACCTGCTGAGTTACTCCAGCATTTTGTGAATAAATACCTTCGATTTGTACCAGCATCTGCAGTTATTTTCTTACACTCCATGTTATGCTGGATCCTGGATTTCTTGATGGAGTGACCGCAGGCTGTGAGAATGGGCCCGCACCTGTCCTCCATTATCACCCTGAGTACTGGCACACCACAGGGCTGTGTTCTGAGCCCAATGCTCTACTTCCTATTCACACACAACTGTGTTCCTGCATTCGACACCAACACCATTGTCAAGTTTGCAGACGACACAACAGTGATTGGGCTGATCACCAACGGTGATGAAACAAAATACAGAGCGGGGGTGCAGAACCTGGTGGACTGGTGCTCTGATAACAACCTGTCCCTAAATACCACCAAGACCAAGGAGCTGATCATCAACTTCCGTAGGTCACACAACGGGGAATACGCCCCGATCTTTATCAACGGGGACAGTGTGGAGAGAGTGTTCAGCTTCAGGTTTCTGGGCACACATTTCGGAGGACCTCACATGGTCCAATAACACTGCTGCGCTGGTCAAGAAGGCACAGCAACAACTGTTCTACCTAAGAACACTGAATAAGTCTGGTCTACCCCAACAGCTGCTGACGACCTTCTACCGCTGCACCACAGAGACCATCCTAACACATGGCATCCCTGTGTGGTACCTCAGCTGCACGGAGGCAGAGAGGAAAGCTCTTCAGCGGGTAGTCCATAGAGCTCAGAGGACCATCGGAACACAGCTACCAGCCTTGGAGGACATCTACAACACACGATGCCTCAGAAAAGCCACCAGCATCCACACTCTTCACACCCCTGCAACAGTCTGTTCGAACTTCTACCATCTGGCAGACGATACAATGCCTTCTACGCCCGCACCTCCAGACTCAGGAACAGCTTCATCCCCAGGGCCATAGCTGATATGAACCGGTCCTGCTGAGCCAGATGGTCACATCGCACAGTGAACCGGCACAGACCTACTTGCACTTTATTCTGTTTTAAAACTGTTCTAATTTGTTTCATTGAGTTGTTTAAATTAATACTGACTAGCTAATTAATTTATTGCATCGTACGGGAGGCGCATTCCCAATCTCGTTGTACCCCTGTACAGTGACAATAAAGATATATTGTATTGTATTGTATTGTATTGTATGCTGCATGACCTGTTG
Organism: Rhinoraja longicauda; assembly: GCF_053455715.1. Taxonomy (NCBI): domain Eukaryota; kingdom Metazoa; phylum Chordata; class Chondrichthyes; order Rajiformes; family Arhynchobatidae; genus Rhinoraja; species Rhinoraja longicauda. The sequence goes on from NC_135973.1 coordinate 4,841,311, forward strand.
AGATACTCCAGCTCTTCGGTGTAAATCAGTATGCGTACTTCCTTCTTACACATATTATTCCTGGAGAATTTGCAAGTTTGTTGGTTGGCGTTGTCGGGAATTTTGAAAATTGTAAGGAAGATGAGTAGGATATAGTTTGGTTAACCACGGAGCTCACATACTGGGGAGCATGATGGGGAAAATGGCCAAGATGGAATGTAGTTAAAATAGCTAAAGCTGAAACAGTCTGTGTGAAGCAGGCTTCCTTATCAGTAGGGGGGGGGGGGGGGGGGTGGACCTGTCTGGGTTCTTATCTGCTGCAATCTTGCATTACAGCTGCTCTTGGTGGCTCCCAATGGTTAACGAATGACCTCTTTTACAGGGGGCTCCATTTGGCGAGGAGAATCTCGGCTTTTGTGGGATCCAAGTCAGATATGTGGGAGGAAGAGTTTCGGAACAACATGAATTCAAGATTAAAGTTAACTTTGGGGAAAGCCAAAGAAGAAAGGTCAGAGAGACATTGATGAATGATGGCCTATTTCAACTCCACAAGTAACCATTGTGTCATGAGGCTATAGAAATCCTAGGTATTTATTCACAAAATGCTGGAGTAACTCAGCAGGTCAGGCAGCATCTCAGGAGAGAAGGAATGGGCGACGTTTCGGGTCGAGACCCTTCTTCAGACTGATGTCAGGGGGGCGGGACAAAGGAAGGATATAGGTGGAGACAGGAAGACAGTGGGAGATCTGGGAAGGGGGAGGGGAAGAGAGGGACAGAGGAGCTAAGGCTTGCTCACATTGCTTCCCGATGTACATCGCTAATAAACCGACTTGTTGTTTGGACTCGCCACACGGGTTGCCAACTGTCCCGTATTGGCCGGGACATCCTATATTTTGGGTTAAATGGGTTTGTCCTGTACGGGACCGCCCTTGTCCCGTATTAGTTGGGTTGCCAACTTCCTCACTTTGGGAGTGAGGAAATTGGCAACCCTACTCACCACTGATCCATGAGCTGATTTATTTTGTGTCTGTGCCTATCTGAGTAAAGTCAGATATATAGGATGCGGGTAAAGTACAAAATTCGCTTCTACAGTTGCTACGTGCAAATCGACGGCGCCAAAACATGGCGACACATGTACTGCCTTGGTGAGGCCGACTAAATGATTCTACCGGCTTGCATGCAAAATAAAGCATTCCACGAGACTTAGGTACATGTGACAAGAACGTATCTTTGAATCATTGAAACATTGACCATATATCCAACTAATCTTCCTGTCTCCACCTATATCCTTCCTTTGTCCCACCCCCGACATCAGTCTGAAGAAGGGTCTCGACCCGAAACGTCACCCATTCCTTCTCTCCCGAGATGCTGCCTGACCTGCTGAGTTACTCCAGCATTTTGTGAATAAATCGATTTGTACCAGCATCTGCAGTTATTTTCTTATAAAATGCAGATTGTTGTCCGTGGCTTCTGGGAAGCAAAATCTGGTGCACTGCAAAAGTATCTGCCAACAATTAACCTACCGCCGCAAATCACACCTTAATTCTTCAATTTAGTCCATTTTCCTCTTCCGACCTGAACATATTTGGACAAGTAAAGCTTTGAGCAGTTTGCACGCCAGATAAACGGCAAGTGCCAGCAGAGCAGCGATGATGGCGATGACATCCAGCAGGTAGTACTGATAGAAGGGCAGCTCAGTGCCCGCGGATCGCAAGTGAGCGGCGCCTCGGTGCCTGATGGCGTATTCGGTCCAGTAGACCGCCAGCGCTTTGGGTTCCAGCGGCACATCTCGGTGCAAGGCGGATAATCGCTTCATGTTCTCCCCGTAAGAAGGGGTCTCGATGACAGTCTTCACCGCCTCGAAGATCACATCGCTTGTCAAATGAGCCAAGTCCAACATGACCGCCGCCCCTCGCGTTTTGAGGCGCAGAAGGTTGTCGTATTGATCACCAAAAACTGGGATGCCGACCAGAGGGACGCCGTGATAGATGGCCTCATACAGCCCGTTTTCCCCACCGTGGGTGATGAAGGCTCTGGTCTTCGGGTGACTCAGCAGATCGTTTTGAGGAAGCCAACTCATCACCTTGGTGTTATTCCCTAAGGTGGCGGGCGCGTCTCCAACCAAGCGCCAGACCACTCTCTGGGGCAAGCGGGCAAGTCCCGCCGCCAGTTCCGTCGCCAGTCCTGGTGGGAAGATGCTCACCACACTTCCCAAGGAGAAGATGACGACGCCTTGGTCGCCAGAACCGTCCATGAACCGCTGCAGTTCATCAGAGAGCGGGCGACCCGCGCTACACTGGACACCTCCGATGTAAACCAGGTTTGGCATGGTGGGCCGCGGATACTCAAAGACAAAGTCAACCTTCATCAAGACCATGTCAGCCTTGGCATAAAGCTCTTCTACCGTCATGCCGCTGTCCAGGTAACGCCGACACAGCTCGTTATAGGCGGGGTAAATGTAGAAGTAACTTGTGAATCTGGACATCCCATATATCAACACGTTCTTCATCCTCCCCCACACCGACATCCTGTCCGACAAGCGGGAATTGACCACCGGCACGAAGGAAAGTGGCGACGGAGCCAAGTTAAAGTGGAGGTCCCCGGCAATCATCCACCTGCCAAACAGCACCAGCGGCGTGCCCAGCACCTGCGCCAACATCGCCCCGGCCGCATGGTAAGGGTCGGCTAAAGTCAGGTCAAACTCTGCTCCCTTCAGTCGCTGCAACAGTGCGCGGTCCTCAAACAACGCCCGAATGGCCGGGATGGTCACCTCAGTGTTGAGTAGCAATAAGCCCAACAAGCTGCGGGCGGCGGAGAGGCTGGAGAGGAAGCCGTCTTCCACGTAGAGCGAGTTGAAGACAATGTCACGGATTTCATCTTCGCTCCGCACTTTGCGCGACTCAGCTTGCGGCACCAGGATAGTTTCCAGCGTGAAATCCTCGGATGTTGTTTCCACCGCCCGCGAGTCGTTGCTCCTCAGCACCGTCACCTGGTGCCCGCTCGCCACCAGTTCCAGGAGCAGGGTCTTCATGATGATCCAGTGGCTCCAGTCGGCGGGCACGGCCAGGATCTTGGCCGCTTCTGAGCCGCGATTCCCCGCAGAGGAGAAGAGCGTGGCGCCCAGAAGGAGCGCCAGCAACGCCGCCCTGCCTCTCCTTGACATTTTTCCACCGAGAATCCGAACCAGGAAACAAATGTTTGTATCCCAACCTATTCCTTTGGGTTCGAATTACACGTCCTGGATAGGTATCAACTGGCCGCCGCTCAACATCTCCCACTCAACCGCCGATTAAATCATTTATCTTTTCTACAAAGGCAAAAGAAATGAAAATAATTCTAATTGAATTGCTTTACAAATTAAACCTGGTTTCAGCATGGAGAGGAGATTGAATATTCCATGGTGCGACAAATCCTTGTTCCTTTCTTGCAAGGAACTGAAGATGCTGGTTTATACCAAAGATGGACAAGAACAGCTGGGGTAACAGCGGGTCAGGGGCAGCATCTCTGGAGAACATGGATAGGTGATAAATGGATTTATTGTGCGATCCTACTTCAGATTTCTAGTTTACACTTGCTCCGAATTGTGTAATGTTAAAGCACTTGCCAAGAACAGACAACCGTGATCACATCAAAGTGCAGCTTAAACAGAATACATTTGTAGTTTAACGTTTGACTCCAGTTAAAATCAATCACTGATGAACTCTACAGAGTAGAAACAAGGAACTGCGGGTGCTCGTTTACAAAATAAAAGATACAAAGTGCTGGAGTAACTTAACGGGCCAGACAGTATAGCTGGAGAACGTGGAGAGGGGACGTTTTGGGTTGGGGCGTTTAGAAGGGTGAGTGAGATCTTGGAACTTCTGCAGACGACCCGTCTAATGGTCCCGACCCGAAACGTCACCTATCCATGTTCTCCAGAGATGCTGCCTGACCTGCTGAGTTACTCCAGCGCTTTGTGCGTATCTTTGGGAATGCATCTTGTGTGTCGGCTGGGGAATGTGCTTTCTTTTAACATGCCGTGAAATGTCCTTTAACAATATCAGCAACAATATGTGTAAGAAGGAACTGCAGATGCTGGTTTAAACCGAAGATAGACACAAAAAGCTGGAGTAACTCAGCGGGTCAGACTCTGGAATGGCGGCGCTGCCATAGCAGCTGCGGCTTACCTGCGGTCCATTTGTCTTTGTGTTTTGTTGTTTTTTTGTGTCTTAATTGTCGATGTGATGTTGTGTTTTTGTGTTTGTGTACTATGTGTGGGTGTGGGGGGGGGGGGGAGGGGGGAACTGTAAAATTGTAAATATGTGTCCCTTCCGAACGGAGACCCGACCTTTGTTTTCTGGGCCGTGTCTCCGTTCCTGCTGCGGCTTACCATCGGCCCAACTCCTGGAGTTGGCGGCCTCCAGGGCTCTGGTTCGCAGAGCCCGCGGATCGGACTTACCATCAGCGGAGCCGGCCGTCTTCGGAGGCTGCGGGAGCGGCTGCGACTCGCCTTAGGCTCGGGCCGCGTGGATGCCGACATCGGGAGCTCCGGCAGCGGCAGCGTGTTCGCCCGCCCCGGATCGCGGGGCTTGGGTCGCGGACATTTCATTGTCCGGCGCGGCCTAAAATAGGCCGCGGGATTTTTCTCTGCTGGGCGGGGGCTTCAATGTCGGGAGCTACGACCGCCCCGACGTGCAGCAACAGCGGCAGCGTGTTCGCCCGCCCCGGATCGCGGGGCTTGGGTCGGCCCGCTGCGGACCGTCCGGCGCGGCCTGGAACCACAACAGCCTGACCGCGGGAGAAGACGGCAGGGGAAGGGAAAAGACATTTGTGGCCTTCCATCACAGTGAGGAGAGGACTGGAGGAGACTCACTGTGATGGATGTTTCTTTTTTTGTGTGTTTTTGGGGTTGTGTAATTTGCCTATTTTAATGCTTTATTGTGTAATCTGCCTATTTTAGTGCTTTTATTGTTGGACTGTGGGTGACTGAAACTTTTTTGGATGACAAATAAAGCTATCTTGAATCTTGAGAGAAGGAATGGGTAACGTTTCGGGTCGAGGAGTCTGAAGAAGGGTCTCGACCCGAAACGTCAGCCTCTTTAGTTTAGTTTAGTTTAGTTTAGAGATACAGCGCGGAAACAGGCCCTTCGGGCCACCGTGTCCGCGCCCGCGCCGACCAGCAATCCCCGCACATTAACATTATCCTACACACTTTACATTTACCAAGCCAATTAGCCTACAAACCTGTACGTCTTTGGAGTGTGGGTGGAAACCGGAGAAAACCCACGCATGTCACGGGGAGAACGTACTAACTCCGTACAGACAGGACCCGTAGTCGGGATCGAACCCGGGTCTCCAGTGCTGCATTCGCTGTAGAAGGCAGTAACTCTACCGCTACGCCACCGTGACTGCCATAAAAAGTTATTCCTTTTCTCCAGAGATGCTGCCTGACCCCGCTGCGTTTCTCCAGCTTTTTTTTGTGTCAATTTTAGCAACATTATGCCTTGGTTTTGGACGGGCCACCCACTTTACAATTGATCTCACAATGTCTTGGCACCTGTGGTTTTGGCTATACTGAGGACATTGCGTACACACGGCTTGCTCACAGTTGCGCTCCACAGTAGCCGTCTGCTCTCATCGGCACAGCGGTGGATCACAGACGTGACCCTGTGTCGCTCGGCTGGGCTCACGTTGCGCTCCTGAACACTCGGCCTCCTCCTTGCCAAATAGCTCGAACTTCTGCAAGTGTCAGTGTGTGTAGAAAGGAATTGCAGCTGCCGGCTTAACCCGTAGATAGACGCAAAGTGGTGGAGTAACTCAGCGGTGTAGGAATGAACTGCAGATGCTGGTTTAAATCGAAGGTAGACACAAAATGCTGGAGTAACTCAGCGGGACAGGCAGCATCGCTGGAGAGAAGACATGGGTCAGGCAATATATCTGGAGAACGTGGACAGGTGACATTCAGTCTGAAGATGGCACCGGACCCGAAATGTCACCCATTCCTTTTCTCCAGAGATGCTGCCTGTCCCGCTGAGTTACTCCAGCATTTTGTGTCTACCTTCGAGTAACTCAACGGGTCAGGCAGCATCTCTGGAGAAACCGCGTGGATGACTTTTCGAGTCAGGTGCCGCCTTCAGATTGAAAGTAGAGGAGAGGGAACTGGAGATAAGAAAAGGCCAGAACAAAGCAGAGCCGGCAACAGATGACCAATGAAGGGTGGAGCCCACAATGGTCGATTGTTGGCTGGGGAATAGATGACCAAGGAAGGATGGAGCCCACAATGGTCGTTTGTTGGCTGGGGAATAGATGCGCAAGGAAGAGTGGAGCCCACAATGGTCGATTGTTGGCTGGGGAATAGATGACCAAGGAAGGGTGGAGCCCACAATGGTCGATTGTTGGCTGGGGAATAGATGACCAAGGAAGGATGGAGCCCACAATGGTCGATTGTTGGCTGGGGAATAGATGCGCAAGGAAGAGTGGAGCACACAATGGTCGATTGTTGGCTGGGGAATAGATGACCAAGGAAGGGTGGAGCCCACAATGGTCGATTGTTGGCTGGGGAATAGATGACCAAGGAAGGATGGAGCCCACAATGGTCGATTGTTGGCTGGGGAATAGATGCCCAAGGAAGGGTGGAGCCCACAATGGTCGATTGTTGGCTGGGGAATAGATGACCAAGGAAGGGTGGAGCCCACAATGGTCGATTGTTGGCTGGGGAATAGATGACCAAGGAAGGGTGGAGCCCACAATGGTCGATTGTTGACTGGGGAATAGATGACCAGGGAAGGGTGAAGCCCACAATGGTCGATTGTTGGCTGGGGAATAGATGACCAAGGAAGGATGGAGCCCTTTGCGTGAAGGACGAACAAGGGACAATTCTGGTCACACGTTATTTGTACTTTCTATATCAGAATCCTTCAATCTTCACCTTGAACATTCATTGCTTTGTTCCGGTCACCGCTAATTATAAACACGATCCCGAATTACATTCATGCATTTCCCTCTTCATGGTGTGGGAGAAATCAATGGCCCGGAAATCCGGCGTTTCCGCATCTCGTGGCCAGCATTTCCCGGTGTAGCCGTGAGTAAGTTCAGGGTTCCCTCACGAGGATGAGCTAACACGGAATTGCCAACTCGCTGACACACCTTGGCCGCTGTCATTCCAACGCCAGGTTCCACCCGGCGAGGACCCGCATCTACCTGCCGTTTTGCAGCAACTCTGATGCAAAATCTGCCGACTGGGCTTGTGAGGGGGAAATATTTAAGGTGCTTTCAGGTGACGCTGGAAAGATTTAATAGGTAACTCTTTTTTCACACAAAAGGTGGTGGGTGTGCGAAACGAGCTGCCAGAGGAAGTAGTTGAGGCAGGGACTATTGTAACGTTTAAGAAACAATTTAGACAGGATAGGAAAGATTTTGAGGGATATGGGCCAAACGGAGGCAGGTGAGACTGGTGTAGGTAGGACATGTTGGTTGGTGTGGGCATGTTGGGCCAAAGGGCATGTTTCCGCGCTGTATGACTCTATGACTATCGGTATCACTCTCAGAATCTATGACCATGAATATTGCTCTATGATTCTATCACTCGATAACTCTATGACTCTGATCCCATGACTCCACCACTCTCTCACTCTCTCACTCTATGACTCTATGACCATGATTCTGATCCTACCACTCAACCATCTATCACTCTAAGTGCATCTGATAACACCAGGCACGGGCTCAGCAAGTCAATAGACAATAGGTGCAGGAGGAGGCCATTCGGCCCTTCGAGCCAGCACCACCATTCAATGTGATCATGGCTGATCATTCTCAATCAGTACCCCGTTCCTGCCTTCTCCCCATACCCCCTGACTCCGCTATCCTTAAGATCTATATCTAGCTCTCTCTTGAAAGCATTCAGAGAACTGGCCTCCACTGCCTTCTGAGACAGAGAAGTCCTCGCATAAGCGCAGAGAGGAGCCGGTGTAAGGGAAAGAGGCGCATTTGAGGTTATCAAAAATCAATAGTTACTTCAAATCTTTTAAACGCATTTGATTTTTTTTGTAGTGTTTTTATAACATTTCTGCATTCATTTTTAATTTATTTTTAGTAAATCTTCACGATGCATTTGACCATCAATTCAACCCGTGGTCCGGCTTCACTGGTAAACGAAGAACACAGGAGCAAGACACAAAGCGCTCGGATTACTCGGCGCCTCTTTGTGGGGGGGCGTGGGGGGGGGGGGGGGGAGGGGATGGGGGGGGGGGGGGGTGGACACGACGTTTCCAGGCCGGGACGCTTCTCCATGCTGCAGGGGCTAGTCTGGGTCAGAACACGGTGAGAGAACAGGACAGCAACAGGGGATTATAGAACGGGGAGAGGGGTGGGGTGGGGGGAGCTGAGTGAGAGAGGGTCTCACACAACTCCCACCGGAATGGGAATGACGCAAAGTGCTGGAGTAGCTCAGCGGGTCAGTCAGCATCTTTGGAGAAGAAGGAAAGGAGACGTTTCTGGTCGGGGCCCTTATTCAGACCGAGGGCACAAGGAACCGCAGATGCAGGTTTACGAAATAGAAAAAACACAAAGTGCTGGAGTAACTCAGCGGGACAGGCAGCATCCATGTAGACTGTGGGCGGGTGACGTTACGGGTCGGGACCTTAACTCAGCCGCTTCAGAGCAGGCCGACCTTGACGAGGTTTGGCAATGGAGCATAAAACGAAGACACAAAGAACTGCAGATGCTGAAATCTTGTAAGCTGGAGTTACTCAGCGGGTCAAGCAGCATATCTGGAGGACAAGGATAGGTGATGTTTTGTGTCGGGGCTCTTATTCAGACTGTAGACACAAAGAACTGCAGATAAAAAGACACAAATTGCTGGAGCAACTCAGCGGAACAGGCAGCATCCATGTAGAACATGGACGGGTAATGTTACGGGTCGGGACCTTTCTTCAGACTGAATATTCTAAACAAAGGGTGATGGTGAAGAGGTCGGTGTGCGGAGGTGCGAGAGTGTCCGAATGATCAATAGACCGACTGTCACTGACAATCAATCTTCTTTCTTCAAATTAGTCCTCATCCGTCTTCTCACTGAATGCATTTGGACCAGTACATTTTTCAGCAGTTTGCACGCCAGATAAAGGGCAAGTGCCAGCAGAGCAGCGATGATGGCGATGACATCCAGCAGGTAGTATTGATAGAAGGGCAGCTCAGTGCCCGCGGATCGCAAGTGAGCGGCGCCTCGGTGCCTGATGGCGTATTCGGTCCAGTAGACCGCCAGCGCTTTGGGTTCCAGCGGCACATCTCGGTGCAAGGCGGATAATCGCTTCATGTTCTCCCCGTAAGAAGGGGTCTTGATGACAGTCTTCACCGCCTCGAAGATCACATCGCTTGTCAAATGAGCCAAGTCCAACATGACCGCCGCCCCTCGCGTTTTGAGGCGCAGAAGGTTGTCGTATTGATCAAACAAAACTGGGATGCCGACCACAGGGACGCCGTGATAGACGGCCTCATACAGCCCGTTTTCCCCACCGTGGGTGATGAAGGCTCTGGTCTGCGGGTGACTCAGAAGATCGTTTTGAGGAAGCCAACTCATCACCTTGGTGTTATTCCCTAAGGTGGCGGGCGCGTCTCCAACCAAGCGCCAGACCACTCTCTGGGGCAAGCGGGCAAGTCCCGCCGCCAGTTCCGTCGCCAGTTCTGGTGGGAAGATGCTCACCACACTTCCCAAGGAGAAGATGACGACGCCTTGGTCGCCAGAACCGTCCATGAACCGCTGCAGTTCAGCAGAGAGCGGGCGACCCGCGCTACACTGGACACCCCCGATGTAAACCAGGTTTGGCATGGTGGGCCGCGGATACTCAAAGACAAAGTCAACCTTCATCAAGACCATGTCAGCCTTGGCATAAAGCTCTTCTACCGTCATGCCGCTGTCCAGGTAACGCCGACACAGCTCGTTATAGGCGGGGTAAATGTAGAAATAACTTGTGAATCTGGACATCCCATATATCAACACGTTCTTCATCCTCCCCCACACCGACATCCTGTCCGACAAGCGGGAATTGACCACCGGCACGAAGGAAAGTGGCGACGGAGCCAAGTTAAAGTGGAGGTCCCCGGCGATCATCCACCTGCCAAACAGCACCAGCGGCGTGCCCAGCACCTGCGCCAACATCGCCCCGGCCGCATGGTAAGGGTCGGCTAAAGTCAGGTCAAACTCTGCTCCCTTCAGTCGCTGCAACAGTGCGCGGTCCTCAAACAACGCCCGAATGGCCGGGATGGTCACCTCAATGTTGAGTAGGAATATGCCCAACAAGCTGCGGGCGGCGGCGAGGCTGGAGAGGAAGCCGTCTGCCACGTAGAGCGAGTTGAAGACAATGTCACGGATTTCGCTCGCGTTCCTCGCTCTGTAAGCGTGAGCCGCCGGCACCAGGATAGTTTCCAGCGTGAAATCCTCGGATGCTGTTTCCACCGCCCGCGAGTCGTTGCTCCTCAGCACCGTCACCTGGTGCCCGCTCGCCACCAGTTCCAGGAGCAGGGTCTTCATGATGATCCAGTGGCTCCAGTCGGCAGGCACGGCCAGGATCTTGGCCGCTTCTGAGCCGCGATTCCCCGCAGAGGAGAAGAGCGCGGCGCCCAGGAGCGCCAACAACGCCGCCCTGCCCCTCCTTGACATTGCCACCCTGTCCACCTTGGCGTCGTGAGAGCTCGCTTTAATGCTGAAAGTTGTCTTGCACACTCCCCCCGGCGGGCTGGGCGGAAAAGTTGTAGGGGCGAGGGAGGGGTTGCGGGGAGAAATATCGTTTAGTTGGAGCAGGGAAGGAAGGGGAGCGGAGGGATCGTTCTTTTAGTGTAGGGGGGTGGGGGTGGGGGGAATTATTCTGTAGAGGTTACCTAAAATTGGAATATTCAATGATCATACCGTTGGGTCGTTGCTAGATGCTGAGTTCTTCCAGCATTTTGTGGCCTTTATGTAAAACAGTATCAGCAGTTCCTTGTTTTTCTCCACGCTCCTGATTACGGTTGTTGTCTAAACCGAGTTTGTACGTTCTCCCCGTGACCTGCGTGGACTTTGTCCGGATGCTCGCTCGAGAAGGCAGGAGAATGAGGTTGAGAGGGAGAGATAGATCAGCCATGATTGAATGGTGGAGTAGACTTGGTGGGGCAGTGGCCTAATTCGGCTCCTATAACCTATGAACTTATGAGCAAGAATATCGCCAGCATCGAGTGATCTAGAAAGCTTTACGGTAAGGAAGTGTAAAGGAGATGTGTGGAGCAAGTTTATTTTGAAAAGGAGAGCGGGGGGGGGGGGGGGGGGTGCCTGGAACGCGCTGCTAGAGGGATAGATTAGTTTAGTTTGGTTTAGTTTAGTGCAGTGTGCTGGAAGCAAACAATAGTAGCATTGAAGAGGCACATGGATATGCAGGGTATGGAGGGATATGGAATACAAGCAGGCAGAAGAAGGGTTTCGACCCGAAATGTCACGCTTTCCTTCCCTCCCGAAATGCTGCCTGACCCGCTGAGGTACTCCAGCATTTTGTGTTTACCAGGGATTAATTTAACTTGATATCATGTTCGGCACAGACATTGCGTTCCTTTACTATACTGCTCTATGTTCGACGTTCTAACCAATACTCGTCACCACTTACATAGTTTCTCTTTCTTCATCCACGTAGAAACACTTTCCACTTCATTGTCAATGTTAACCACGAAAAAAACATATAGTTTTCCGTTTAAAAACAATGACTGTTTTCCCCTCCAGTTCTCCAAGCCACAGCCCTGATGCAAAGTGCTGATGCTGATGCAATTTCCAGCACAGATGCATTGTACTGCACAGAAACATGTTCAGCATCCAAACCCTGGATCTCTGCAACTACCTGTCTCTTCTTCAGTTGTCCAAGTGTCCTATCCAACAGGCCCCTTTTCTACATGGTGTCCAGGGCCGTCTTTACAGCATTATGGGCCCCGGGCAAAGCAGTGTACTGGGGCCCCTATGACAACTACTCACAGGAATAAAAATGTAAATGGTCGATAAAATTAAACATATATTTATTTTATTGGCACTTCCAACTCTCTCTTCCCCCCCACCACCAACCCCCACCCTTGCTGTCCCCCTCCCCAGTCCCACTCTGCCTCCTCCCACCCCCACTCTCTCCTCCTCCCACCCTCCCCGTCGCCCCCACCGTGACTCTCCCCCACCCCCCTTTCCCTACCAGCCCCCCCCCCCCCCCCCCGTCGTCGTCGTGCCGGCGAAAAGCACTTACCGAAAAGCACTTAGCGATGAACTTAGGGTGCTACATTGTTGCGAAAAGCACTTACAGATCGCTGTGAGAAGCACTTAGGGATGGAAAAGCAAAGCACTTAGGGAGCTAATTGTTGCGAAACAGATCGCTGTGAGAAGCACTTAGGGATGGAAAATGTTGCGAAAAAAATACTTAGGGACCGAAAATGTTGCGAAAAAGGCACTTATTGAACCTACATTTTTAAAGTAGTATTTATTTATTGCAAGTCACTTAACATACACAGATCAGCATGGGGCCCCTCTGCTCGTGGGGCCCCGGGCAAGTGCCCATCAGGCCCATGCGTTGACGGCCCTGATGGTGTCCCCTTGAAATTAACACAAGGGGGCTTTCCTTATGCACCCGGTTCTTGCCCACAACATGCTTTTCCAAGATCAGACTTTTGAGAGACTTGGAAGTTGCAAGTAAGCACCCACACGTGGCGACTCAGCGTGCTGTTTCAGAAGAGAATCTATTGCACTCGTAGATGGACACAAAATGCTGGAGCAACGTAGCTGGCCAGGCAGCATTTCTGAAGAGAGGGAATGGGAGACGTCCGAAGAAGGGTCTCGACCCGAAGGGTCACCCATTCCTTTTGGGTTACACCAGCTTTTTGTGTCTATTTTCGGTTTAAACCAGCATCTACAGTTCCTTCGTACACTATTGTACTCGTACATCTATTGTGCACATTCGAAAATGTGAAGGGGGTGTGAGTGGGCAGGTTTCTTGCATGATTTGCCCGGATAGCATGCAGGACAAGCTTCTCACTATACCTCCATATACATGACAATAACTAAACTAAACTAAACTAAACAGTGCAGTTGCTGAATTAGGGAACACTATTTGTATTAGGCTCACCAAAATAGGCGGGAACGTGATTTTGATCGGGAATTAAACCACTTACCGGATACTTTGCAGGTTGACAAGCAGGGAAAAAAAGATGTCTGGGGAGAACAGTTTCCATGGAGATCCCTGCGGTTATCAGACAACATTGTCCGTTAAGAACAGTTTGCCAGTTTCACCTCTGGCAGCCGTTGCCATTGGACTGTGTTGGTCGCCTCTGTTGACACTTGTGAGTTGATTATTAGAGAATGTAACACGCAGCCTTTGGTATTTTAAACTTTCAGTAACAAAAAAATAACATAACTGCTAAGATGACCTTTATTTATATAAACTCATGATGGAAAAATAATTTTGTTGCTGCAAGTCTGAAACTCTATAGCACCCAATGATTCTTTTGTTCGTTGACACTATTGATTTTCTTATGATGCTATTTTCTATAACGCAAGGTTTCTTGGAATGAGACCATCGAGTTATAGCAAAACTACTTGTACTTAACTGCCGATGTAGCAATCCGCGAGGGCAATGGATCCAAGTTTCCAAAGAAGAGGCCAGCGTGCATCACAGATATAATGTCTCCAAGCAGAGGAAGAATTCAATAGACAATAGGTGCAGGAGTGGGCCATTCGGCCCTTCGAGCCAGCACCGCCATTCAATATGATCATGGTATCGGGCGGCACGGTGGCGCAGCGGTAAAGTTGCTGCCTTACAGCGAATGCCTTCTCCCCATATCCCCTGACTCCGCTATCCTTAAGAGCTCTATCTAGCTCTCTCTTGAATGCATTCAGAGAATTGGCCTCCACTGCCTTCTGAGGCAGAGAATTCCACAGATTCACAACTCTCTGACTGAAAAAGTTTTTCCTCATCTCCGTTCTAAATGGCCTACCCCTTATTCTTAAACTGTGGCCCCTGGTTATGGACTCCCCCAACATTGGGAACATGTTTCCTGCTTCTAACGTGTCCAACCCCTTAATAATCTTATACGTTTCGATAAGATCCCCTCTCATCCTTCTAAATTCCAGTGTATACAAGCCTAGTCGCTCCAGTCTTTGAACATATGACAGTCCCGCCATTCCGGGAATTAACCTAGTAAACCTACGCTGTACGCCCTCAATTCCTATTATAATATCATTGCATCGTTAACCATTCTTCTGTCTTTTGAGCAGGAACTCCGAATTTGTGAACTCCTTGGTGATCTTTTTAAGTTCATACGTTCACAAGTGATAGGAGCAGAATTAGGCCATTCAACCCATCAAGTGTACTCTGCCATTCAATCGTGGCTGACCTATCTTTCACTTCTAACCCCAATTCTCCTGCCTTTTCCCCACAACCCCTAACACCCTTACTAATCAAGACACCCGTACTAATCCCTGCTTTCCCTCTCTATCCCCTCCCCTTCCCAGTTCTCCCACCAGTCTTCCTGTCTCCGACTGCATCCCATCTTTGTCCCGCCCCTCCCCTGACATTAGTCCGAAGAAGGGTCTCGACCCGAAACGTCACCCATTCCTTCTCTCCAAAGATGCTGCCTGACCCGTTGAGTTACTCCAGCATTTTGCGTCTACCTTCGATTTAAACCAGCATCTGCAATTTTTTTCCTGCTAATCATAAAAATATCCATTGACCTTTGGCCTCCACAACCGTCTGTGGCAAAGAATTCCACAGATTCACCACCTGGTTTTATTGACCTGTTGCAGCTTCTTCTCAAAACCGAAATAAGTTGGTGTTAATATTGGTGTCAGGCTTATCATTTCAATATCTATTTATTGCGTGTCACTGAAGGATGTGTGTCATATTGTTTAAAGGAGTGTTGTTGTGTAAATAACAATAGAAGCGATCGTTTATCAATTTGTCACTGGCAAGGCGAACTTTACCTTCCTTCCTTACCTTAATTTATAATAATTTATAACAACATAGGAGGTGGCCGTTCAAAATTCATCTGATCAATTGACCTTTCCATCAGAATTAGTGAATTGAAAATAACACACACACACACAATATTCTCCAGCAGAAAGGCTTAGTGATTTTGATTAAAGCATGTCGGTGGGGATCTGAGAAGATTCGGCACCTCCATGTAAAACCATACCGACAACTCCAGTGTGGAGGAAGGAACTGCAGATGCCGCTTTACACCGAAGATAGACACAACATGCTGGAGTAACTCAGCGGGTCAAGCAGCATCTCTGGAGAAAAGGTGACGCGTCGGGTAGGAGATCCAGTGCTTTTTTCCCCCAGTAACAACCCCCAACACATCAACCATCGCCACATCAACCCTCCCCATTAGCCGGCTCTCACTGCCCCAAGCTCCACGTCTCAACGCTGAGGGAGCGCACCCCCACCAGCCCGTACATTGATTGCCCCGGTTGGTCCCTCCACGTCCACAACACCCTTCCATTGCCACGGGAACCACGGGGGAGAGCGCGGTTGTGCACCAATGCCCCGTGAAAGGAAAGACTTGCTTCCCCCCCATAGAGGCTTGTTCCACCCCCCATAGAGGTTCCCCCCCCCCCTTAGAGGCTTGCTCTCCCCTCCCCAGAGAGGCCTGCTGCCCCCCCCCATAGAGGCTTGCCCCCCCCCGCATAGAGGCTTGCTCCCCCCCCCATAGAGGCTTGCTCCACCCCCAGAGAGGCTTGCTCTCCCCCCCCCCCCCCCACATAGAGGCTTGCCCCCCCCGCATGGAGGCTTGCTCCATCCCCAGAGAGGCTTGCTCCCCCCCCCACATAGAGGCTTGCCCCCCCCCGCATAGAGGCTTGCCCCCCCCCCCCCTCAGAGAGGATCAATCCTCCCCCCTTCGAGTCTTGCTCCACCCCCCCTTCCCCCATAGAGGCTTCGCGTTAGGCACGATGATAAACTTCAGATGAGGGGTCTACCGTCTCTGTACCTTCAGGGTGTGAGCGCCGGGCGGTGGGAGGTGCGCTGTCACAGATGTCACTGTGGATCGCGGAACTGAGTGCCAGCGCCAAGACTGTGCGCGGAGGCGGGACACATACATCTCTCAGACACTTTCCCACGACAGCTGCCTCCAAGCGACATCGAAACGGTGACTCGGAAACATGTGTCCCGTCTATTACTGTTACTGGGCCACATCTGGGCAAAGGCACGGAGTCAAACTATCCAGCTGAACCTTGCGGAAGGATCATTATAATTTTTCCTTTAAAAAAAAGGGGTGTCTTCGAGGTCGAGTTGCTGCCTCGCAGCGCCAGAGACCCGGGTTCCATCCTGACTCCAGGTCTGTACGGAGTTTGTACGTTCTCCCCGTGACCTGCGTGGGTTTCCTCCCACACTCTAAAGACGCACAGGTTTGTCTTTGGCTTTTTTGACTTTTCTATAAAATTATAAATTGTCCCTGGTGTGCAGGATAATGTGAGTGAGCCCTTGGTGTGTGATCGTTGGTCGGCGCGGACTCGGTGGGTCAAATGGCCTGTTTCCACGCTGTGTCTCCAATGTCTAAGTGTCTAAGGACAGGGATCTGATCCTCCAGGCTTCTCATCTCGTTTGGAGTTTACGTTTGCATCTAAACTCGCCGTCCTTTCCACACTCCCAAGACCACTGAGGAACTGACGACAAGTTGTGGGCGTCGGTCGTTCTTGAAAAGATTCATCGCCGCGGCGGAGAGTTCACTTCAAGGCTTCAATGTTATTCAACGTCCGCACTTTTTCTAATTCGTGAGGGGAGTCATCTCGGTGTTGTGACTCATTCACGGACGAAAAAAAATCACCGTCGAAATATCTTCAAGAGTCCGAATCATTTGTTAGAGCAAGTATATTTATTCCTTCTAATCCACCTCTTCTTTGGTTAGGAAAGTTGAGGGATCTCAACTCTAAACGTTGTTTGTCTATTCCCTCCACAGATGCAGCCTGGCCCGCTGAGTTACTCCGACACTTAGTGCTTTGCTCAAGATTGCAGAATATGCAGCTTTTGGTGTCTCCTCTTATTTGATTAACGAAGCATTGAGCAGAAGGCTCAATGCGGACAATATGTTAAAATGGAGCAAAACGCAAGTAAGCATTTCATTGTTCTGTCTGGGTCATATGACAATAAAACCACTCTTGACTCTTCCTTGATTAATAGAATATATTATACGGATAGTATTATTGAGCTGATTAGCCAGTGTACAAATAATCTTAGTGAACAGTTGTAGGTGACTTGAAACAAAAGTGTTTAGTTTAGAAGGAACAGCGCTTGGATATGGAGGTGACAGTTGTTGGAGCTCAGAGTAACTTGTCCACCATTGGGAACTCTTCCTCTTCAGCCCCAGGGCCAGGGAATGAGATACTGATGACAATATTGCTGGGGACCATTCTGAGCGTCATGTGTTTGATGGGAGCTGTAGGCAATGTCTACGTCCTGGTAGTGATGAATTTGTCCATGAGGTTCACTGGCTCCCTGTACGCCTACATAGTAAACCTGGCTTTGGCCGACCTCCTTTACCTCACCACTATCCCATTTGTGGTGTGCACCTACTTTGTGAAGGACTGGTACTTTGGAGAACTTGGCTGTAGATTCCTCCTCAGCTTGGACTTCCTGACGATGCACGCCAGCATCTTCATATTGACTGTCATGAGCATGGAGAGATACTTAGCAGTGGTGAAACCCCTGGCGACGTATAGGAAAAACAACGGCTACAGGAGGATCATCATTAGCGTGGTGTGGCTGGTTTCATTTCTCCTTGCCCTTCCTACGATGATAATGACCAATCTCAGAGAATTTGCCAAGAACGGGACAATAAAACACATGTGCCACTCCACATGGCCAGAACATACTTACAGGATCTATCTAACTGTGCTTTTTAATACTTGTATACTGGCTCCAGGGATATTAATTGGATTCTTGTACATAAAGTTAGCTCGTACTTACTGGACATCCCAAAGCAGGAAGGAAGTAAAGAAGGCACCTAAGCGGAAAATCCTCTTTCTGATTTTTGGGATTGTCCTAATATATGGTATCTGTTTCTTGCCTTTATGGGCATGGCAATTGTTTCGTCTCTACTTCAATGAATCTGCACCTATTTCTCCCACCACAGTCGCCATCGTTAATTTGTTTGTGACTTGCCTGGCCTACTGCAATAGCTGCATCAATCCTTTCCTCTACACCTTACTGACAAAAAATTACAAAGAGTACCTGAGGCACCAAAAGGCAAAGTTCTCCAAAAGGAAATGCCACAGGATTTTGTCCCAAAGATCAACGTCTTCTGGACATCATCCGTGCACAGAGAATCTATCGGACACTTAAAACCAGCCACAAAGGAGGCCTGCCTATAAGTTAAGTACGTGAGTATAACAGATGTAGAATTTATCTATAAAATTATTTTCCATTGTCTGTGGAGCACATTTTTCTCAGACCACATTCATCAATAATTCTGTTATTGCTATTTGCAAAACACAAAGTGCTGGATGAACTCATGGGTCAGGCAGCATCTCTGGAGGGAATTGACTGACGATGTTTCAGGTCGGGACACATCTTCAGACTGAAGATTCCAGCATCTCAGTTCCATTTGCGATCTTTCAGAGGTGACATCTTGTGTCTTGACTTGACCCATTTAGATCAGTTAAAAAATATCAATTTGATCATCTTCCTTTTCTCCAGAAATGCCGCCTGACCCGGTGCATTTGTTCCCAGCATTTTGTGTCTATCTTCGATCATCTTGGCATGTTGTCCAGTCATTCATATTAGTTTTTTAGTTTCCTTCCCTTAATGTAAAATAATTTGTTTCCTAATAAGGTTCAATTTAAAGAGAACATGAATCTAGGAAGAGAGTCATTCATTTAAAATGCAAAAAAACAATTTTTACAAAAATTTGTACTGGTTTAAAAATCTGCTTTGACTTAAAAGCTCTAAAGTACCTTTCATCTAGTGAAAATGAGCAACTCTTTTGAAATGTATTCCAAAATATTGGTTCTTATGATGAGACATCTTTTATTCCTTAATTTAAAAAAAATAGTAACCAAACTACCTCTGCACTATTTACATAAATTTAAATGAAAGCGTCAGAAACCAAAACATGTTTTTTTTAATTGAAAAGCTAAAAGCATGAGAATGGTGTCTAATATAAAGCAGAAAAATGATAGAGTGACTCACCAGGTGAGACCTTTCATCCGATCAGGAGGAGAGCAGAAGGATCATGGTGAGATGAGGAAATGCCATTAAGGAAATTCTCTTGAAGATTGGACTTGAGAGGGAAAGATAGATCAGCCACTCAGATTCAATCGGCCAAATGGCTTGATCCTACTCATATGACTTATGAACTTCTTTGTGAGATCATTTGGTCTCTCAAAAGTAGAGAAGACCATGCATGAACAGTTGACAGAATTACAAGCAAACTTCAGTTTCACGTGATCTGAGTGTTTGGGTTCAGCAAAGAAGGACAGGCATTGTACCCTCCTACACTCACATAGGCAAGTATCATTGGAAGAGCAGTGTTGTTGGGGATGATTGGTTTGTGGAGGGAAGTAGGTCCATGGGAATCATGAGAGGAGGGAAATGTGTTTAGTCATGATGACAGGTTTGAGATATTGAATAAGGTTTGTGAAATGGAAATTGGACAAGAGGGATGCTTATAAAGGTACTGAATGGGAGGATGAGAGGTGTTAATGTGCCAATAAATGCTGGCCTTGCCAGTGATGCATCATCTGATTTTTTTTTTTTTTAGATGAATGCATTCCTTTGTGCATTAATTATAGCATTGATTGAATGTCTAGCATTATAAGCTGTCAGATGATGTGCGGGGCAAGATTCTTTTAAACAGAGTGGTGGGTGTCCAGAAAGCCCTCCCATGGGTGATGGTGGAGGCGGCATAGTGGTATTGAAGGATACGATAATGGTATTTAACAGGTTTTTAGATAGATGTATGGATATGCAGGGAATGAAGGGATATGGATCATATGCAGGCAGGGAAGATTTTTTTAACTTGGCATCATGTTCTGCTCAGACCTTGTGTTCCTGAGCTGCACTGCTCTGTGTTCGATGTACAGTGTGAATATGGAAACACAACTCCATTGGCAGATGAGTTGGCATTCAGCTTTTGAGATACAATAAGCAAAATAAAATCTTCAGGGAAATATGGGGCTTTAGTATGATGCATATGGTTGTAATCTGGCAAATGCGGTTTAAAAAGAAAGCAGATTAAGTAATAATTTTTAACAGGAAACTGGATGTTTACTTGATAGAAGATATTTGGTAGGGTTATGGGAAAAGAACAAGAGGACCGTGGCTAATTGCACAGCACTTTGTGAGTGGGCACAAACATGATGGATCAGTGACCTCCTAATGCTGTAGGAATCTATAGTTACCCT
The DNA here is from genome assembly GCF_053455715.1 of Rhinoraja longicauda. NCBI lineage: Eukaryota > Metazoa > Chordata > Chondrichthyes > Rajiformes > Arhynchobatidae > Rhinoraja > Rhinoraja longicauda. Next base: position 4,861,654 of record NC_135973.1, read on the forward strand.
TTTCTCAAATACAAAATCAGTGGGTCTGGTGCCATTTTGAACCCCATAGAAATATTGCCATGAGTTTCCCATGACGCCATCCTGGATAGTAAACGGGCCATAACATCAGTTTCTTAATGGCTAATGATTTCACTGTCAATGGGAAGGTGGGAATAATAATAAAACACGTCTTGAATAAAACACGATTTATTCACAAAATGCTGGAGTAACTCAGCAGGTCAGGCAGCATCTCGGCAGAGAAGGAATGGGTGACATTTCGGGTCGAGATCCTTCTTCAGACTGATGTCAGGGGGGCGGGAAAAAAAAAAAAAAAAGTTTGAATAAAACACGTCAAGGTTTTTCCACTCAAAGTGCAGGCCCATTGCTGTCAGGTGTCCAGGGGATATAGTAGGGATGCCACTGGTGCCTGCCTTCTCTATCCAAATTATCCCAATTCTAGAATTATGAAGATGGAAGAAAGAAAATTTACAAAGATGTTGCCAGGAATTGAGGGTCTGAGCTATAGGGAGAGATTGGGCAGGCTAGGACTTTATTTCTTGGAGCGCAGAAGGCTGAGGGGTGATCTTAGAGACGTGTGTAAGAGGGAAATAGATAGGGTAGATGCACAATGTCTTTCACCCGGGTAGAGGAATCAAGAACCAGGGACACAGGTTTAAGTTGAGAGGGGAAGGATTTAATAGGAACTTGAGGGATGATTTTTTCCACAGTCACCATATGGTTATATGGAATGAGCTGCCAGAGGAGGTGGTCGAGGCAGGTACAATAACATTTAAAAGACATTCGAACAGGAACATATTAGGAAGGATTTCGTGGGATATGGGCCTCATGCAGGCAGGTGAGATTAGTGTAGAAGGGGTATCTTGGTCGGCATGGGTGAGTTGCGTCGAAGGGACTGATTCTGTTTCGTATGACTAATTTGGTATGAAACTGATACCACTCAAAATAATAATGAGCTCCTGGTTTTATCTTAGTTAGATCAACTACATTAAACTAAATGCAATACTCCATTGTTACAAAGGAAGAGAGGTTTCTCAGGATAGGGTTGAGTGGAAAAGTAATTTTAATTTTGGTGACGTCCAAGACCAATTATTTGAGACCTTGGGGATTGGACACCCCCCCCCCCCCAGTATTAATGGATACCACAGGAGAATGAGACCTTACTGTGCACCACAATTGGGAAAATCACAAAGCACTGGGAAATGAAGTAAACAACATTAGTATTCCTGGCACTAGATTATCTCAAATTTATAACATGACGTTTCTGGTCCTGAGAAAACCAACGAGAAGGTCAGGGAAGCTTTAGTGTTAGAATCCCGAAAACCCAATTTTACTTCTGCAAACCCTAATCAAAGTTGACCCTTCTTCTGTACTTGTTTGGGCTGATATATAGTTGTGAGTATAGGCATTCACATTTTATTTATAAAACTTTAACAATGAAAGCTTGAAATAACACTAATCTTAGATAATCTCAGGTTGATATGTGCTTGGTATATTTTCTAACTAAAGAAATAAAAAACATTATTTTCACTTTTTAACAAAGCAGAATTCTGGCAGTCAAAGAGGTAATGAGACAAACTTGCCCTGGAATGATCTATAAAAGTGAAGGATCACTCACTGGGTAATCATGTTCGGATTAATCTCACCAGCCACTGTGATCTTTGCTTTTGCGTGGTCAGAGTTTGCAGGCACTGGAGTCTACAATAACATGACAGTTGAACTTCTGGACTCTATTCCCTGACTGATGAAGATCAGCATTCCAAACGCCTCCTTCACCATCCCGTCAAGTCAATTTTAATTCCATGGATGAGGGGCTTTAGTTGCCTGGATAGACTGGAGAAGTTGGAATCATTCTCTTTACAACTGAAAAGGTTAAGGGGGATCTGAAAAACCCCCCCTTAAAATTACAAAGAGCAGCTGAACGGATAGAGTAGGCTGCTAGTGACCATAGGGCGAGGAGTGAAAGTGATTGGCAAAACAACTCATTGTGCTATGAGATGACATTTCTACTTTTTTGTGTCCCCTGGAGTATGGCCAGGGTCTGCAAAGTATTGCTGAGGGTTGTAGTAGAGGCACATTCAGTTGTTTCATTCATGAGGGAACTGACTAAATAGTAGAAACGATAAATAAAACACCATGCAAAGAGGGATATTGGAATTTGCATGAGGCTTGCAACAGTCACTGATTGTACATGTTTTAGCTCGACCCAGTGTAATCTGATTTGCTCACGAATTGAGCTGATCAAGAGGCAAGTGTTCAATTGTCAAATGTACTGACAATGGAACAATTAAATTCTCACTTGCAGCAGCATTACAGGCCTGTAAACACAATACTCAGACAACTTTTAATTAACAAGAATTCAATAAATCAGACATATAGGTGTACACACCTTGGCCTCTTTCCACACTATAACCTTCCTGTCGTGTTGGTAATTGTGATAATTCTTATTGCAATTGCACCATTTAACACTGCGGACCTTCATAAAGTCCCAGGAACCATCAGCTGTACGTGCCCAACCTATGAAACACCACAGCGACTCACATCCCATGTTCACAAATAGCATACATTCCCATGATTTCCAGACATCTTATTTCCAGGAAACAAGATAGGAGTTTTCAATTAAAAACACATGTAATATTACTCACTGTGAGAATTACATCTTGCACGTCAATATGCCATTGGAATTATAAACTATTCTAAAAGAAAAAAAAGATGAGAAAATAAATGGTCTGCCTAATTCAGTTAACTTTGCCTATTATTAAAAAATAAAGTAAGGTATTGGTGATGCTCTCAACATTAAGTATTGATACCTTGATCACTTTTATCTTATTAATGGATATTCAAATTTCAAATATTCCTTTATTAACAATGTTATCAATTTAGGTAATTATTCACCTAGCTTCTATCTTGAAGTATTTTGGAGATAACTTTTATTGCTGTTGGAAAAAAAATTAAAGGGCTCCATAAGTGTGGAATCAATCTCTCTGATGGGCTTATTTCAACTACAGAAGTCTTGTCTTCCAGTATTCTTGGGACCTTGGTGGTGATGGACTGACACATTCACTGGATTATTCAACGTGACTATTATTAATAACCCAATCCTCTTTTGGTTCACTTTTTTAAAAAAATGTTACATAATAGTATAATACAATTTCCAGTGAATCCTGCAAGTTTAATGAAAGCATGGATCCACTGAGTTTAGAAAAAGTGGGACAATGGAGAACTGGTCAGTTTATAGGGAGCTAAGGAAACATGCCAAATGCTGAAATGGTATCAAATGATCGGTAGTGAAGCAGTCCATGCAATGATGATCAGCAATTCTGTGTGTTGTGGCATCGAGTAAGAAGTGGGAAAGAAGAGAGTGAAACCCATTGATTCTCCATGGATCAAATACATGATTATTTTTTTCCAGGGGTTAAGGCGATAAAGAGATTCTAATGATTTCAGGATTACTGCTCAAACAATAGTAAACAATGGACTTTAAAATGTCTATAGACAAAAAGCTGGAGTAATTTAGGCAGCATCTCTAGACAGAAGGAATGGGTGATGTTTCATGTTGAGACCCTTCAGTGTCGCTGGGATCATTACAGTTACAGATTCCTGACATCTTTCAGCCCTCTTGCTTTCCCATGGGAAAAGTAATTTCTTTAAGAAAAAGGTAGGTATCCTTTAAGACACAAAAAGAAAAAGTGCCAAAACTAACACTGCAATTATTGGTAGGAATGCATCCAATGATGCATGTTAAGGTACTTTACTGAAATGTGAAGTTGTTAGTCACGGTATTCTTAATTTTACTGCACTCAACAGGATTAACAGACAAAAACAAATCAAGTGATAGAATGCACAATGAAGATATTCTGTTAAACACAGTTTCCTTACACTAAAGTTGTAACATAAATATTTGCACATAAATCTTTTTTTTGCTTTCCATCTTTAATTGATTTTCACTCTCCCATTAATTCTTGGAGAATCAAACAGGAAACCTTCCTTGACAAAATTAATGCACACATTTCATTTCAGGATGTCCCAATGCAGTTTAGTAAAATAAATTACACTTTTAAAAAAGTCATTGCAATAACATTAAGAAACAAGTCAATTTACACCCCAACCTTTTACAAAGTATAATCTTACATCATATAATGTAGTCTGATTTGTTTGAATGAGAATTCTATATTGGACAGTATGTTAGAGATATGATCCTAGGTATCACAGAGGAAGAGGGCCCTTGGAGTACAAGTCCATGTATAGCATGAGGTTTGATGGAGTGAGTAATAATATATTTAAACTTAAAACTTGATTTTGTGTTTTTTACTTCGTTCTAACACGTGCTTTATTTAGTACTGTTGATGTTCAAAAGTATTAAGATCAAGCCAAGAAATTCAAATCAGCACAGATATTTAAAGTTCAAATTTTATTGCATGTAACAAAAATGAATGCGGCCTTGAGTCCAACATCTACTCAACTACCAGCCATCAAATTCAGTCCATACCTCATTCAATACCATAATAAAAAATACCTCGATTCACAGTTAAAACAAAGATTTTATACACTGTTCACGACAAAACTGGTGCTAAAAGACTTTAGCAGCAACAATGAAAAAGTTAATACAGCAATAAATTTTCCTCAGATTAGTTACTAGTTAATAAATATGTGTCAAAACAATTTAATTTGCAAAAGTAAGTTTATTACAGAAAATAAAAAGGACAGATCTCTTACATAAAAGACTGGGTGTGTTTCAAGAAAGGAGCAAAGCAGCTTTGAACCTTTTGACTATTACAGAGCTTTCACCTTCAGGAGTGCTATCTTTTTTTTTAAAAATTCAGAAAAGCCCACAAAAGTCAGTGTAGAACCTCTAACTCTCATGGGTAAATTCTGTTTATCAGACGATCTCGGAGTAGATATTGTTAACAAACTGCAAAAAAGCTACACAACTGCAAGTTATATTGGAAATGGCACTTTTTTGTTCAATATTACAAGGGGAAAGTGAAATAAGGGTTGGCTAAAATTGCATCATCCAATATTTATTAAGCTATGATTATTGCAGTTATATTTCTGTCATTATATAAATTTAGGAGACACGTTAGAAAACTCTAGGGTTATTATATATTACACAGTAGTTTTCCTTAATCTGGAATTATATAGGCAAAAATCACTAGATTAATACAGTGAGATGCTGTTGTTATTTGCAATGCTACTGCATTGCATTGGCCAACCAAAGGATTAAAAATAGCTTAAAAATAGGTGTTAGCATCAATGGACTTTCACCATTGCTTACTTGCATCGCACCATTACCTGTCAGGTCCAGTGGCAAACAATTAATCTACCAATACATGTGTGGGTGATTTACTTGGTAATTCATTGATTGAGCCCACGAACATAGGGTTCTTGCAGAACATAAATCACTCAAGGAAAGGAATTGAAAAGATATTAGGAATCCACAGGTGTAAATGAATGTCCCATCTCCTCAGTTTAGTGATCTTTTACTTGAAATCTGAATTTGGTCCTCTCTCCTCATTTCCTCTTTTAGCTCCATGTAAACCATAATTTCACAGAAATAATCATCTAAATAGTCAGGCCACTACTATTTTGAGAGGTCAAAAAGCAAGCAGTTATTTCAAATGGATGAAACACACATTTGTCTCACCCCATTCTTCCTGGCCCATCGTTTGCATGTCCTCGTAATTTACACTAATCAATGCACCGCAGGAATTTTACGTCAATAAAGGAAAGACAAGTCCAAATGCAATCAACGACAGCACTGTTAAATGCTAATTTGGAGAGGTCAGTAGATCTTTCCCCAAATGATTTCTTCATACAAATGCAAGAATGGCACACAGGGGAGTATATCCCAAGTATTTCTACAGCACTTCAATAATTTTAAGGGCAGACACACCATCAGCTGAGGTAAATGAATTCTGTTTTACTTCCAGTACTCCATCAATAAAGCAGACCCTTTACACTATCACTGGGACAAAAGTGTGGACATGCAATAAGTGCCCCAAAATACGGCAATATGCACGAAGCTTGCAACAGTCGCTGAGCGTAGATATTTTAGCTTCAACCAGTGTAGTCCGATTTAATTCTCAACTAAGATTTGCATTGCAATCATCTCTGTCTTCCTTAATGAAGCATCAAATTTAGAGCATCAGCGAAAGAAGAGCTTGTAGGAAAGAACTGCAGATGCTGGTTTAAATCAAAGGTAGACACAAAATGCTGGAGTAACTCAGCGGGACAGGCAGCATCTCTGGAGAGAAAGAAGAGCTATGGCTATTCATCTATAGACAGACTTTACCACATCTTGCTGAGTGATTTGTTTTTACTCCCTTCAGTTCCAATAAGTACATATCAGATAGGAGCAGAAGAAAACAAAACATACTTGATTCTCCCACTCATCTCCCACCCTAACCTGGAGAATGATTTCACGGTTTTAAAACACAATAACCTCCATAATGTTATACAAAGACTAAATATTAGATATGGTTCTGCAATGATTGAGAAAATATGCTCTGGAATAATTTTCACAACAAGCCTTAAGTTTTGAAAATGAGCGACTAATAATCTCAATTTCTATATTGTTTTTTCAGCACTGATAGTGGCAACAGCAGTGTCATGGTCACACCAGAATTGAAGAACTTCATCCAAAACAGCTAAAAATCTGAGTTTCACGAGCAAGCTATTTCTATTTCAACAGAGGAATAGTTAGCATCTCTACACCTCCTCCCCTGGTTCTATTTACCATCAATGTCCCAATTCATCCAATGTGTTCTTTTGTGCAAAATTTGGGTCTGGTAAAAAGTCTGTAAATGCCTTCTGACCGTTTAAGCACTTTTTCCATTCTAAGTGACTGGCAAACGAGAACTGCATCAGCAACTTGCATAAATTCAGTTTGTAAGATTGAAGTTCATTCCTCTGGGCAAAGCAGAAGAAAAAGTGAACTTTAAAATAGAAATATTCCACACCAAATCTTTCCTATCAAAGAATAGCATCAGGGTTTCCAATATACTCATTTCACACATATAAAATTACTGCTTAGAAAAACTGACCTTATGTATGTTCTGATGCAGTTCTGATAATCTCAGACTTCTCCTTAGATGCTGCGTGATCTGCTGTGTGCTTCCATTTTTTCTATTATACTGGTGGGACAAACTGGCTGCTGTACTTCCTACAATTGTGGCGAGACCTTAAATATACTGAATTGGCTGCATTTGGGGGGCACAGGATGTGAAATGTGCTATCGAAATGGAAGTTTGACCTGAACACTTTGTTAATTACACCCAAGGTTTATAAATTTCAATTATTTAGGTAGGCTGGTGTTCTTTTGCCATAGGATTAACTGGGAACAAATCCAGGGGAAAAAAAAGAAACCCTTTGTAAATACCTCTTTGTAAATATGGTCTTCAATTTTCCTCCCATTTTCTAACAGAGATGGTTCTGAAAGGTGCATAGATTTCATAACCTACCCAAACTACTATGTTCTACAATGCATTTGATCCATGAAAAAAAATTAAGTGGAAACACATTGTATCTTCTTATATATAAAATCAATATATTAAAATGTTTTCTGCCTTTATGATCTTGTTGCATTTATATTTGTCATGCAGTTAGTTAGAAGTCAATGATTAAAAACAATTCCCCCCTCAATGCCCAACCTTACCACCAAATGTTTCTATGTACCAATTGCTATTTTAGTTGTAGAATTCCAAACTAATTCCCCCTTCTCTGCCAGTTATGTACATAATAATATCCTGCATTTTAATAACTGTTAATTTGAAGTACTGCAATTATATCTTACTTTTGGAGCATTGTACAATTAGTGTTTAACTTTAAAGTGCTATAAGATTAAATGTTCAACTCTTTCCTCATCAATGTGGCTTCTGTAAGTAAGTTGCCTGACCAGCCATGATTGACCGAACAAAGTATCGCAATCCTGGATTCATCTTATGCTGCAGAATTATAATTTTACTTTACAATGTAAAGGCTGTTTTGAATATTTGTATTATGTTTCACTAAATATTTCAGAATTATAATCCTTGCATTCTGTTCTCTTCGAAACTGCTGATTTTTCTTCTAAAACTTGCAACAAATAAGTCCCTGCAGTCACTGTCTTTTTTTATGCTGTCCTTGGCTTAGTCCTTTATGGGATTGGGAAAGACAAGTCATTGTGGCGTCTGTGACTCAACTTCATTCAAATGGAAGAATAAAAGGGGTTTAAACTTTTTTTCAGAACTTCTTTTCTCTCTCACTGCATAACGTCCAGAAACGCCTGTGCACTAAAGTTTTAAACTGTTACGTCCGTGCATTTGCAAGATGCAATCTCCTAAAACTGCAAGGAAATACATGGTCTAGCATTTTTACACATCAAGTGACATTACAATTGAAACTGCACAGAAGTCTCAGCTGCTGGACTGCGGTGACATAAAAGTAGCATTTAGTCTGTTTAATCCCATAGAATTAACATTTTCCAGAGTTAATGGTAAAAGCAACAATATTCTTTGCAGCGTAACTTTGAAAACAGAACATGCCAATTTCACATTATCCATGTATTTCTTAAGTAATCAAGTGACCAAGTGACCAAGTAAAAAAAATAATACCCTACATTCAGTATCAATTTCATAATTTCATTGAAAACTACGATTTGTGCTCTGATTTGAAACTATTTGCTTCCTTTATCGTCAAACGCATGTCTTGTGCTTTGAGATTCGTACAGACGGGAATCTGACTGGCAACGTGCAACTTAACATGTCCAATTTGGAACATTAATTTTAGTGATCAGAGATCATCTACATCAAACAATGAGTTAGCTACTGAGTTAAAGGGTTATATAAAGAAAATCAATCAATTTGCAAAGAACACAGTAACCACTCATGACATTATTTTCTGGTGCTGCTAATGCAAGCAAAATGGCAGAGGAGAATTGTTCTAGATATCTCTCGAGGATTTACTAGAGTTAGCAGTAAAAGAATCCTAACATGTATTTTACAAATTATAAATTCAGCGTCAGTTATGTTAATGTAATAGTTACAAAAATAATAGTTAAGGAATAATATTTGTTTGGAAAGGACTTTAAATTATATCATGGACCCATAAATTAGGGAAAACTTTAGATATAAAAACTGCTAAAATACAGTACACTAATAAATGTAGAAGTAAATCTTTCTGATGTCTAATACCATGAGACAACATATTGTTGACAAGCGCTCAACGTTTACATGCAATCAGCATTGAAATATTATCAAATTGTAATTCTTTTGTCATCTCAGTGAAACTGAAATCCCCATTCTAGGCTACAAAATATAACTCTGCCCCAAACCTTCGCCACACAGTTTGCCAAACTGTAGCATCCGAGACTGAGATTTCAGTTCTGCTTCAATAATATTGAAAATAAAATCCAACGTTTTAGACAAATAAATTGATTTCTACGCTACCTTGATTAAAGATTTGAACTGGTTGGTCACTGTGTAAAATCAATGAGTGCAATATGCTTTTTAATTTTTGATGAATTTATGCAACATTTATTTAGTTCAGTGAGACTGCAATGAGTTGAAAGCTGTGATTTTGTTCACTCCCAGATAATAAAATAAAAATTCTGCTTCTTCAAAGTGAATCTTTAGAGCAGGCGACTAACCTTTTCAGTAGTGATCAACAGAGACATAGATAAAGCACTAAGTAGACTTGACTTTGCCCAAACCCTTAACATGGACTTAAAACAGACATGTCATTGGTCACAATTCCTTTAGTTACCCGACATGTAAAAATGAATTCATTTCTACGAGTGTTTACACCATTGTTGTTATCAAACTATTTTGATTTATAGCCACACAATATTAGCTTGAAATCTACACAATTTAAGATCAACAAATACAAGAAAAGGAATAAATGTCTCATTTGAAAAGGGGCAGAAGAACATGATCTCTGGAATTCACAAAAACAATGCATGGTTTAAACTCATACACGGCGTCTATTTAAAGTTCCAGAGTCTTCCTTAATGTTGACGGCACTAACACAGTTTAAATAATTTCCTTTTTTGCTTATTCATGTCTTCAGAAGCGTTCATGATCTTAATTAAAAATAACCTCAATTCAACATCCCGAAACATAAAGGCAAACTTTTCAGCAAATTGTTAAAACATGGATGTAAGTATCGTGATAATATATTTTTCATAACATAATCTGCGTAGTCTCTTGGAATGGTCTCGCTCGTAAATTGTCATGTAAACCAGTTTCACACTTGGCACATTTCTCTGGTTTTCTTGAGATTGGGTGCTTCACGAATGTCTGCCATTATAGGTTCCCAGCTCAGGGGAAGGTGGCAAGGGAACAAAAGAATTACAAGGGGATTCAGAGACAAACCCGATTTACAGCAAAATAAAACTGAGGGGGAAAAAAAAAAATCACCTCAGCAACAATGTCTGTCAATTGTCCCCCATTAACTCTTTCAACACTGAACTCCAAATGGATCAGTCTTTGTGTACTGAAAGACACTTTCATGTATCTATACATTCAGCTCTTATTTTTAAATTAGTTCTGTAAAAAATGATGTTTATTTTATGTGCATTATGAAGTGGAACTTAAGGAATAAATAGAGGATACCTTACCTCAAGCTGTTCGTAAAACGAACATTTGAGCATGACTACAATTTTAATTTTGGAGCCAAAACATGACTGCAGTATTAAAGGATTCATCACATTAGAACAAGTTTTTTTGTAAATACATTTGTAAATATTCCTAAAAACAGTTACCTATCATATTGTTGAGGAATAAAATTCTTTTAACAAAATATAGATAAAAATAATCTGATTTGATCAAAACGCACCAAGTATAGTTACTGTCTGCGCTGAAAGAGTTGATAAAAAAGGAATACTCAAGCTAGAAAATTACCTATTTCTAGTTTAGCATCCAGTATTTTTAAACGCCAGTTTCAGCTTTTGAAAGAATGAAACGTTTCCGTTGGACCATTTTTATGAGGGTGAATGGTTAAAAGAATATAAGGAAGTGAAATGTGCAAGGATCTGTCATCGTTCACTGTGCAAAGTTTTTGAAATAAAGTTTCAAGCACACAACTTAAAAATGTATGATACAACTGAAACAGGTCCATTTTTCTGTCTGTCAGTATCTTCTTTACTTGAGCTTCCCGGTTTCCTCTTTTCGAAATCCTGCTGCCTTTCAGTTTCTGAGCGATCAGCGTCTTTACATCATTTGTAAGTTATAGCAACCATGTGAGTGAATTGTTAGTTCTCTCAGTTACACTGTGCGCCACTCATCCTGATGCTTGCAGAAATTCCTTTCCGTAGTGTTCCCAACAACTTCAAAAGGATTTGCGTACTTCACTCCACTGCAAAGCCACATGTCTCTTCCACTGCTGTCAATAATTTCTCATAAAGCTTTTCATAAGACTCATAAGGAGGAATGTCTATACGATTAAAACTGAGCAGAGAAAGAACAAGTAAATAGACGTTAATGAAAAAGGAACTGCAGATGTTGTTTTTTACCAAAATGGTAGAGTAACTTAGCGAGTCAGGCAGCATCTCTGGAGGAAATGAACAGGTGACATTTTGTGCTGGGACCTTTCTTCATTCTGATCTGAAACATCACCTATCCATTTTCCCCAGAGATGCTGCATGACCCGCTGAGATAGACACACAATGCTGAACTGTCTTAAACACAGACATTATTGGTCACAGGTGATTTAATTTATCTTCAATTCATTATGTATTTCTGGAAGGCAATTGGGACTGAAAACAGGCACTGAAAACAAAATCCACTGAATTATCATTCTGTAGTAATTTGACTGAAATAATGTTACAAAATAAATTGAGCAAACAAGGTTTATGGGAAGCATGCCAAGTCAAAAACTTGCACGTCAAGCAATTCATTCTGGCCTCCCAATGAAAGTTTTCCACTTCATACAACCCTAAAGGAATCTTCGAAGAGATTACAAATAGAGATTTCCAAAGCATTCTATTAATAACATATTGAGCATGTTGGAAAAGCAGGCAATGCACTTTATATAATTAATTAACTGGCAGAAGGCCAGAATTTGTAAACCCTTGAGGGTTCCCATATCTGACCATGGAGTGAATGCTCTGCTTTAAAAAAAAAGTAAAACTCACCATGTATGTGCTTTGGGAAGGTTTTCTGTGTTGGCATCAATCAAATGGATGGTGAAAAGCCTTGGACCTGCCGCACCTGTAGAACCTTACATGTACAAAATCTAGTTAAACCATACAGCAAGTATAAAACACTTCCAGTTTTTAACTTCTAAGAGACTATCAATGGGAACATGCAAAGCAATTGAATCACTTCAAAGGTTTTCCACTCTGCACCTATTGAAATGAAAAAACACTGAAGTGAATATATAATGTGGAAGTAGTTTACATTGAAAACAATGATCATTTTATTTTTTCACAAATACCATAAAAATAATAAACAAAGATTATGGTATTGATGACCAATGCAAACACAAATACTGCAGGATGCTAGAGGGTAGACAGTCAGAACCTTTGTCCCAGGACGGAAATATTAAATAGTAGAGAACAGCTTCAAGGTGAGAACGGCAAAGTTTAAAGGAGATGTGCCGATCAAGTTTTCTTTTACACAGAGGGTGGTGAGTGCATGGACCACACTGTTGGGGGCAGTGGGGAGGTAGATATGATAGTGGCATTTAAGAGTTGGTCTTGGCATCATATTCAGTAGACACTGTGGGCTGAAGAGATTGTTTCTGTGCTGTACTGTTCCATGTTCGATCTATTTTTGGCAGGTAGCCCAATATCAATAGTACAAAATGCTCAGTGCCCAGCCTATGGGAACATTGTGGGGAGAAAAAATATATATTTTAAATCAGTGGTGAGTGTTGTTAAGCTGCTCCACACTGCTAAAGCAAATCAGTTTTCATTCTAATCATTTTATCTTTGTTTTCCTGAATCTATATCTCATTAGTCACATTGTGATTGTAGCAAATACAAATAGATGGACCGAAATAATGAAACGATTTCAACAAACCGCCATCTTTATAGTTCAGAGCTTATAATGGAAATGCCTTCCACCTACACAGCAACATATAATCAGCCCATTTTAGTAAAGTACTAGACCAAGTGGACCCTTTGGGCCCAAACTACTGCATTGGTGCAGCACCCTCCCCTCCCTCCCCCTCTTCCTCCACTCCATCCCCCTCAGCCCTCCTTATCCTCCCTACCCCCCTCCCTAGGAGATAGATTGAAACTTTAAAATGTGAATAATTTTAAAAATATAACTGATTTCAAAGAAACTTCTTCCATTAGCACCAAAGGGACAGTGAGCCTAAAATTGCCGCGCTATCGTGTATCGTTTTGGCTGCAGTTCAGGAACAAACAAACAAACGAGAGTTTTAGTATATAGATGATCCATCTGATAGCCACCTTGTAGTGCCTTGAATCCTTGCAGAGGTACTCTGGAAGAACCAGTTACAAACTGAAGTAGTCGTGCTCTTCTCTCCTCATCAAACATCTCCACCGTTTCCCAGAACCACTTCACAATGTTGCTGTCAGACGTGCAATGCTTTAAACGTGTGTTAGCTTTCCAGTCCTTTATGTCAATCTTCCCCAACCCACCAATAATAAGCTGCAGAAAAGAAAAACAATCAGATGCAGAGATTCTATGAACATAGACTGTTATCCATGTTTCAAAAATGATTACCAATGCTACTGCATACAAACATATGTACAAATTGTTAACAAATCTTAGTTGACAAAACTACTTCAAATGTATCAGCACTGAGATATTTTTTACAACTATGTAAAGAAAATGAAAAAAAACTAGAGATATTGAAATCATGGACAGTCTTTCCATCGACTGGATAGTAAGCAACAAAAAAAGCTTTTCACTGTACCTCAGTACACGTGACAATAAAGTAAAGAGAAACAACGTAGGAAATACTCAGAACTAGTCAGGACTAGAAACAAAAGAAATACAAGTTAGTTTTCAGTTGGAAAAGAGGAGGAAAGAAATTTGAAAAGTGACATATATTTCTCTTTTTTCCAGTTCCATTCTGGATCCAAAACATTAACTGCTTTTCTGTCCACAAATATTATTTGACCTGTTGAGGTTTCCAACATATCAGTTCCTAATTATGTTAACCTGCCACAGTATTTTAAAACTTTGGTTGAATCTGTGCAGTTTTGAAGTGCATGGTGTTTGGAATTATATATTTAAACTGCAAAGAACTTTTAAAAGCGGTGCCGTGAAAAGATGAAGCACAAGGAAGGAGCATCTTGAATATGAAATTTGCCAAGCAAGTTCACAATATTCAGGTGTGCAAATAACTGGCCAACCAATTTAATTTGTGAGATGAAATTGGGCGAGTAGCATAAGTAGAGGGAAGCATATGGATGCTATGGGAATATGTGCAGATTTTTCTAGTTCATTGCTAACATTGTCTTTATCCAGTCTTTAATAGCTTCCAGGCCTTGTATCTTCTCAACATCTACCTGAATACCCCAATCTTACAGAACCTTCTTGTGTTCTCCAGCTTTTCCAATGAAAATGGAACAAAAAAACTAATCACAATTATTTTGGTTTCTGCACTATTAATCACAAAAAGTAGCAGGCTGATCAAAAAAAAGAGGGATGGGAGTTGGGAACAATTAACAGATTAAATATAGTCACCAATTAAATGTAGTCACATTTTCATTCATGTGAAAAAGTTTGTTACCTCAATTTCTTTCTGATCAAAAGGTTTAAGGAGATGCTGTGGAATAAGCTCATTAAATCCCTTCTGTAGAGCCAGAAACTGTGCCTCAATTCCCCTCATAAATCTCCAGTTCACGTAAAGCCTGAAACAATGCAAGATAGGTTAAAGATAGAATATAATGACTTCAAAAATGAACATTCAAAATTTAAACTTGCAAACATTTTGCATTATCTTAATCATTCTGGTATAAAATGGTAAAATACAAAAATATGCCAAATTCTCATGTTAAGAGCTCAACACACTAATCAGTTAAATACTGGGTAAATGATAAAGGAAGTAAATTACAATAAAGCAGAAAGAAGGCCAAGCAAAGTCACAAATAACTGTGCATCATTTTCAAAGAGCTGTGTTTAGGGAAAATAAAGGCGAAAAATGGAATAGGACTGTATGTATCAACTATATACAGGACGTTGCTTCACATAAATAACTAACTACGTATGAGGTGTCAGTAGGCTTAGAAAAACTACCATTGTGAAAACCCCATTAACAAGCACTTGTGGAAAATAGCGGTCGACAGTAAGAACCTTTATCCCCACTGGAAACGTCAAACACGAGAGGGCACAGCTTTAAGGTGAGAGGGTCAAAATTTAAAATGAGATGTGCAGGGCATGTTTCTGTTTACATGGGTACCTGAAATGCACTGCAAGGGATAGAGGAGGCAGATACAATAGTGGCATCAAGGAGGCTTTTGAATACAGAGAATACAGAGCTTTATTTGTCATTCGGTACCGAGGTACCGAACGAAATAACATTTCCAGCAGTCACACAAAAAAAAAGAACACAAGACACATAACCCCCAACACAAACATCCATCACAGTGACTCCAAACACCCCCTCACTGTGATGGAGGCAACAAAACTTCCGCTCTCTTCCCCACGCCCACGGACAGACAGCTCGTCCCCGACCGACCCGCACAGTCCCCGCAAGGGGATGGAAGTCCCCGCGGCCGAGCCGCACCGGGCGCTGAAACATGGACATGGAAACATGAAAATTGGCACATGGACATGTAAGGAATGGTGAGATATGGATCATGCGTGGGCAGAGGAAATTAGTTTAACTTGGCAACATGTTCAACACGGATCTGTGGGCTGAATGGCCTGTCCCTGTACTGTACTCTGATGTATGCATTCTATTACAATTAATTTTTACTTCCACAGCAAATTATAATTTGCATTTACTGTATTTACAAAACTAAATAAATGCTGAGCTGTGTTGGCCTGGTCACCCTCTAAGGCAAAATTATTGCCTGTTGGGGAATTGATGGCTCGAGGTGCAAACATTTATTGAATCCAAAAATGTATTCTAGAAATGATAGTCAATTAGACTTATGTGCAATCTAAGATACTCCAAACAAAATGCTGGAGTAACTCAGCGGGTCAGGCAGCATCTTTGGAGAAAAGGAATAGATGAAATTTCTGGTCGGAATCCTTCTTCAGACTGATGTGCAATCTAGACAGACAGATAGACGAATGAGGTTGATGTGCAATCTACTAGTGTTAGTATTTGTATGATTATGGAAAACATTTTTTTCCAGGCAAAATGTTCCTCAATCTATTAAAATACGTTACTTTTAAAAAAACTGGGGATGAAAAGGTCATAATGAACTCGCTTGAGCTGGGAGTGTATATTAAAAAACTGCATTAATGATCAATGCAACAAAAATTTCAATCACAGCCAGCAACGTGAAAATAAACCCTTTACCTAACATATTCTCGCTTATTCTCTTCTGTTACAGGAACATTTCTGCCATTTGGTTTCAGCTCTTGTTGAATAATCCGACCAAAACAGTTATGTTCTACACAAAATGTGTGATCTAGCACTGGCGTAATATCATTTTCACTGTAATATAAAAGGGTTATTAAATTAGTTGGATGGATGTTGCTCATTGCATTCTGAAATATAATATACTAGTGTATATCATACACCATGCTCAAAACAATAAATTAATTTATTTGCCATGTTCGGAGTTGTCACTTTGTACTAGTACATAGGTATTAACATATGTATCTTCTGTCTCATGGTAATTAAAATTGAATATAAATAATTAGAACATTTTACACAATATATTCTTTAAAATAACCCAGAAAATCTGTAATCTGAATTGTAATATGTATTTCAAGAAACATGAATAACAGTTTCAACTGTATCCCCTTTCAGCCAGGACGTTAATCGAGAGGAAAAAGTCAGAAGTTCATTCTGTTGTAATATAACTCCGTTAATTCAACTCACAGGATCCAAACCAAGCTCTTGTGCAATTCTGGGTCCACAGTTTCCAAGTCTGATAACTGGATAGGTTTTCCTAACAGCTGCTTATAAAATGGTAATGTGAAACCACCATTAATGTAGTGTCCATGGAATACAGCCAGTCCCATTATCCGGCCCACAAAATGGAAATATGACAAGTGCTCCTGTAGAAACAAAAACAGTCACTGGCTTAAGTAAAGAGTATAACACTGCCACCCTGTAGCCGACAAACAGCACCAGAAACCTTCGTACAATCTTCCCCATATCATGCTCTTTATTTATGTAACATTAACACAAGTGAATATTAAATGAAAACCAGATACAACCACAGTGTTTTCTGTCGTAGTCATACAGCATGGAAACAAACCCGTTTAGCTCAACTGCTCCACACCAATCAAGATCCCCCTCAACGCTAGTCCCATTTGTCTGCTTTGGCTTATAGACCTCTAATCCTTTCCTATCCATGTAGCTCTCCAAGTGTCTTTTAAATGCTGTTATAGTACTTGCCTCAACTACCTCCTCTGGCAGCCCATTCCATAGACCTAGTACCCTCTGAGTAAAAGAGCTCCTATTAAATTTTGCCTCCTTTCACCTTAAACCTATGTCCTCTGGTTTTTGATGCCCTACCCTCAGTAACCTACTCTCGGCATTAATCCAATCTATTCCACTCATGAATTTATACACCTCCACATATCATCCCTCAGCCTCCTAAGTTCCAAAGTCCTAGGCTGCCCAACCTCTCCCTGAAACTCAGGCCCTCGAGTCTTGACAACATCCTTGTAAAATGTGCTCTACAAAGTCCAAAATATATTCAGTATGCGATAATCATCAGGTAGAACCATGTTTTAAAGTGCAACAATGTAAAGTGAATCATGTGGTATTCTTGCCTTTACAGACAAGACAATTGACCTGAAACAAGATGCAACATTTGCAGAAGCAGGACCACTATTACCAGCAGCAAAACAGTTGCTGTTTTTTTTAAAGGAGGCAGAGTCGACCAGCCACAGACTTACGAATGCAAAGCACTAATAACACTTTTTGCTTAATATGTTTAGCCACCTTACATGACAAGTCAACCCGAAATAAAATTAACAATATCAATTTCAAATATATTTGTGTATAGTCAGTAATGAAATGGATGTTTTCTGAAAGTGGCTTTGGGGTAAGAAACCATTTACAGTAATGCTGTCCTTATTGCTAACAGATGAGAGCAATGAATCCATTTCATCAGCAAATATATTTCCATGTTAAAAATGCCTAAATGAATTTGCTCACAACTCAACCTAAAATAGAAAAGACAGCCAAGATTATCATACCCAAAGCGGCTTTATCCCAAAGGGAAATTGCATAAAAAGAGTTTAAAGATTTTGAAACCTTCCAGCTGCATTGGGAAGGTTGCATGATGCACTTTCTCAATCATTAAAGTCAAACTCTGAAAGGAAATGTGAACCAAATGTACAAATTTATGGTCACATTATATCAAACTTATATAATGTTAATGCTTTATAAATGCTCTGCCAGAAATGTGAAGCCGATTCTTCAACTTGGCAAATAAAGACAATGATATAAATTAAACAGAAACAAATCCAACACAAACAGGGACATTATAGTAAGGAAGTGAATAAAATAAAAGTAAAATCTGCAGAAGATGCACAATTTTCTGTTTGGAATTATGCACTTAGTAAAATAAAAAGCTTAGAGAATGAAAGATAAACATTAAATACATTTAATTGAGCAGTGGTTGATATATTTACATGATTTCACCATGAAATATTGCAGTAGTTATAGTGGGAAAGCTCAAGTGTCCAGAAACCAAATAATTTAAATCAACCTTGTAAAAACCTTAATAGTCTAACTCTCCTAACACAAAAAAAAATAATTGAGGCAGAGAAAGGTGGTTATGTTTCAACGAGCAAATAATCTTAAGGAATATTAATAAATATATCCCATAATTATATTTGCACTTTTTTTCCAGTTTAACTTTTAAACTCCGGCTCTTCTAATCAGGTGGTGGGAGAAGGCAACAACGCAGGTAAAGAGAATGCTCTATGTGACAAGTCCTTGCTCATCACCTAGAACACTGTCAAAACAAATTCTTATTAACTTACAATAATTCCAACTCTCACTGTGGCAGCAAATACTCACAGGGTTGACTGCAGAATCTGGATTGATCTGTAGTGTGTAGATATTATCAGTTGAATATTGAAATAGCCCATAGTAAGGATTCAACATTTCATGACAGAGCAAATACAACCATTCCCTAGAAAGCAAGCAAACACAGTTGATCAAAATTTATTAACAATTAGAACGTTAAAATGAACAAATAGGGTCTTTATGCCCTCAGACTGGCTTTCTATTTAGTCACAATCGCAGTTCTATTATTTTGATCCCAATTTCTGACTTATTATGGACATTCGTTTCATACTCATATTTATTAAATAAGGACTTACTTTCTTTTTAAATACCACCATTGACTTTGCACTTAGGTTAGTTTACCCACATTTGCAGCCTTTGAATTGCGGTGCTAGCTCAAAGGGCTGAATGGCCTACTTCTGCATCTATTTTCTATGTTTCTGTTTCTCCTGGGTTACTTAATCTGGTTACTTAATCTGATTCCATGGCAATATTCTTCAATTTTTTTCTCTACAAACAATTAATATTCCCTTCAACTTTCAGCTTGGACTGTTTGTGATCCGTTTGTTTGAGGATGATTAATACAATGTTCACTGATGGATCCTGAAGTGACTGTCATAATTCTCAAGTTTCTGTTCATTTATATTTATTTTAAAATGTAACAGCACATGGCCTAGTTTTATGGAAATATTTCTCTTCCGCTGTTCAAATTGCAAACCATCGTCTTCACTCAGTTCACCCAGTCTACATGTTCTTTGTGTGTGCCGCTAAACCCTAAGATCTTGCTAAGATATGGTACAGGGTCCATGTGCTGAGTGGGATTGTTTCTTTACTGGATATTCTGGTATTGTTGCGATGAATTCTGACAGATGTATGAATTTTAGCGACATCAACTGACTCCAGAAGTATATATTTCATTTTAAAATAACAGAATATTGTTAAGGTCATCCACTGCTAACGATGCGGTGTTGCAAGTATATTAAATCCTTCCTCAGTAATATGACTTACTGAAAAATCTTACCTGGCTACTCCACCGTAATCCAAGCCCTCTTCACTTCTAAATTTAACCATTAAACGCTTTTTCAAGTCCTTTGGTCTCATTTTCATTACTTGACGGTATGATTCCTATATGATACAAACTGAAGATGAGTCTCCATACATAAACAAAATAATTTTTTGCTAAAATGTTTTCTATAAATGCACTCTAAGGCTCTCTGGAAATATGCACTAACAAAAAGCATTTGGAATGCTCACAAATATGAAGTTACCTCAAAGATCTCATCCCGGGAGACTTCAATGCGACAGTGCCCTGCTTGTGGTTGTTGCAAAGCAAGCTCATGCCTCAGGACTTTCAACTTCTGCACCAGATCCCGCTCACATCGTGGGACAGACCACTCTCCCTCTCCTTCTTCTACTGGTACCTCCGGTGGCGCAGGCAAGGTCTGATTTGATTCCTTCAACTGACTCGGATTACTGCAAGAAAACATTAAAAGATCCCCACATTTATAAATGGTTTGAAGAATATAATAGCCTAAAATGCATGTTTAACAATGGTGTGCAGGCTGGTGATATTTAAGGCATTGACGGTGAGTAAAACTGTAGAGGTAAAGGCATTAACCTGGGACTAAAAAATAATTAAAATGGTTAAAAATAAACCAGGATCACTGGCAGTCCAATGAGATTTCCACAAATGCAGGTCACTAAAAAGTAATCGGTACAAAAACAATAAAGCTAATAAAAGCTTTTCTTTTGGAATGAGGATGATGGAAATGTGTTCCACTTCAGCTACACTGAGCCAAAATTACATCAGATTTGGAGTACTATACATAATTATGAACATAGCATTTCAGAAACAATTTAATTCTAAAAGGAATGCAGTATAGTTTCAACAAAAGTTTACATTTAAGTTAGATTACAAGAAGAGTTGATATAAATTAGATTTATATTACTGGGAAAAAGCACATTCAATCTGGGTCTTCTTGATGTGAGGAAGCAGCTCTACTAGCTGTGCCCACTGTGATGCCCTTCCTTCTCAACTATTTAACTTTCCTATCCTAATACGTTACATTACATTTATCTCACACAAGATGGCATCAGAGAGTGGTGACATTTTCCGTTCAACATTTTGTGTGAAGTTACTCTTGGGGTATTTATAATTACTGTATCTATTCTGTTTAATCTGTGAGCTTCATGAGAACAAAGAATTACACTGCATCCTGGAATACACGACAATAAACTGAACTCAAATTTCATTAATAATCATCCAGCAGTGTGAAGGTGGCCCCAACCCGAAACATAACTATCCATGTTCTCCAGAGATGCTGCCTGACTGGCTGGGTTACTCCAGCGCTTTGTGTCTTTACTTGCTTTCCTTGTTTCTACATGCAGCGACATATTGGGACATGTAACTGAGTATGTCATTTGCCACCTCAGTTTCACAATTGTTCTTAAATCTGCTATTCCAACTCTTGAATTTATTAACCAATAAAAATGTGGAATAATATAGTATGAAGCTTTGCATAATTCCAAATTCCCTTGCAAATTATGCTGAAGTCAGGTTTCAGGAAACTGACAATTACAGTTCTTGCTTGGGTACCATTTCCATCACAATTTCCCAAGGGAAATCGCACCATTGTTGTAGAATGCAGAGTTTCTCGGGTGTAAATTTCCTTGGGTGCTATGTATCACAAGAGATTCACAAAGCAGCAAGGATCTTCATGTCAACATCAGAGTCTTTGTGAAGATTACAGGCTTATTCTCAGATGACATGAGACTCCATATCCATCACTTTATGCCAATGGCCATTATTCAGGGAGCAGTGCACTACAGTTGCATTCATTGATGTGGAACAACAGCAGCATGTTGGTGGATGCTGACTGAGTGAAACCTCAAACAACTGAGGTCGACTTAACGTTCGTTTGTTGTTTCCCAGTTCTTTCATTTGCAAGAAGAATGGAAACAAATATTTTAAGTCACCAAAGCAGCAATGTTCCAAATAGAGGAGTTTATGCATTCTCCTTGTGACCATGAAGCAGTTACAAGGTCCAACATAGAAACGCTCCACACTCACTATTACAGCTTGTTTGAGATAATATTTGCATGCCACAGTAATTGTCTTTCTTAGTGATTATTTTTTTTGTTTTATCAGGTAAAAAGAAAATGGAATTGAAAAACATTTATTTTACCTTCATTGATATACGTCATGCCAACAATAAATGGCAAACGAGCAGATTTTAAGTTTTGTTTTCTGAAGGTTAGATGCCAGTTTTAAAACCCACACAGACTGCTGACCAACCTGATTTGGCCATGGGATGATGTGGTCACTGATGATGAGGAAACCAGGAAAGAGCGGAAATGGATCGAAAAACACAGCACATGTGATCATGTCGAAGAAAATTATAATTCTACCAAAGTTGTTCAATCAGAGAGTCAGGCAGCATCCTTGGAGAACATGGACAGTTGACGTTTCGGGTCAGGATCGTTCTTCAATGTTTGAAGGGTCTAAGTAAAACTGGAAATAAATACCTTACCTAAATGAAACAAAATCTGAAAACTGCAAGGCGTAGTCATTCCTAAGGAGGGTAAATTGCGATGTGAACTATTTACCTCATTATATGGTGCAGTCTGGGATCTGTGAACTGTGTTGTTCGGTTGTTGTGATCTACAAAATATATTCTTCCCGACACTGTACTTCTGACTTCCCACCCGGAAGGCAAAGGACCGAGCTCATCATAGTTAAAATTCGTAAGATCTCTGCAAAAATAAATCATCAAATTAGAATTGGGCAAATTATCTATATAGCAACTTTTCTCATGGAATTCTATTAGATTTTGTCAATTAACCTTGGTATTCGAGGATCATGCCAAGTGCTGACTCCAGTCTGTGTGTGCAGGAAGTAAATCTGTCCCTGTACCGTTGTTCGTTGCTCTGAAAACAAATAGACAACCATTTACGTTTTTAAAAAATATCCTGAAAAGCACTTGTTTTTCAATTAATACATCCTGCTCAAATATGCAGTTCAAATCCACATAAGATCAACATGTTTTGCCAACCCCAAAATTTTAACATTTGTAGTTAATGTTAGTTAACTAGTTTGGTGATAGAGCAAGGCTTTGAGTAGAGATGACACCAGAATAATTGATTAAAATTCAGTGTGAAGTTACAGCCTGCTTTTCTTTCTTCATCAAAGGTCTACCTAGATGATAGAAGATTATCTTCTGGAACCAGCAGGCAGAGTTGCCACACTCCAGCTCATGCTCAATAGCATTACACCATAATCCCATCCAAACTCATCTCCAAACTCCTGGACCAAAGAGTCAATATCTCCCTCTGCCACTGGATCCTTGACTTTCTGACCCATAAACCATAATCAGCAAGGTTGGGAGGCAAACCCTCCCACACAACAATTCTCAACATTGGTGCCCTACAAGTATGCATTGTCAGGCCCTTACTATAATCCCTATACACTCACGACTGTGTGGCCAAGTTCTGTTCAAACTCCATCAACGTTTGCAGATGTCAGTATTGTGAACAATACTTTGTTCAGATTTTGAACAATGATGAGATGGAATACACAAAACAGATAGAGAGCTCAGTAATATGGTGTCAAGACAACAACCTCTCCCTCAGAGGGGTCCCAACCCAAAACCTCGTCTATCCATTCCCCTCACAGATGCTGCCTGATCTGCTAAGATACACCAGCACTGTTTTCCTCAAAATTTCAGCATCCTTGCATGTCCGATCTCACCCTCAATGTCACCAAGATGAAGGAGCTTATTAATGATCTCAGAACGTGTACATGCCCCAATCAGCATCAATAGTGCCGATGTGGAAATGGTCGAGAGCTTCAAGTTCTTAGGTGTAAATATCACCAACAAGAATGTTGTAAACATAATTACTCTGTGTTCAACTTTCATTGCACTTTTAGTTAGGCTGGTTTTACAGAATAATTAAATGCAACATCTCTAACAATTACATTGATACAGGTGCATGCATATTGCATGCAGAAATTTTACGCACAGTATTTTAGATAATATAACTTATTTCATGAAGTTCTATTATCAGTTTCAGAAATGTATTCTCATAGAAACCAACTATATTTTGTATTTCTTCGAAGGTTTTTTAAAAAAGAATCAGCGTGTCACAATAAATGAAAGGTTTTTCACATAAGCACATTCATTAATATGTTGTACTTTATGAATTTGAATGAAAAGTAAGATGAAAGTTTCATACTTCAAGGAAGTTATGTGGATTTAGCATTGGTAGCACTGATTTCTGCTTTTCTAGACCCATTTTTATTTTTCAGTATATATTCAGAGATCAGCAGGAAATTGGGTGTAGATTTTGGCAAGATGGGAAAAATTCCAGGTGAAGTTTCCAAATTGAGATCCCATGGGAAATTCCAACTTTTTTCCTCCTAAGTATTAAAAAAAAGTTCAGACCTCAAAAGCAGTCAAAATGTGAGAGTACACAAATGTACACAGAGTACATAAATGTTACCAAAAGGGCCTCATGTAAAACAGTTAAAACTGTTTGCACAAAATAAAATGTTTTATTTGAATACAACTTTGGGTGACATATAGATGAGAAAAAGGGAGAAGACAAAAATTGATACGTGGATAACAATCAAGGCGACCATTTGGAAAATAAGCCATTCTCTGGTTTTGACTGAATATGGGCAAATAAGAATGAATCCAAACTATTTTGCTACTAAGGCAGAGGTGGGGACCTGACTGAAGGAATTCAAGTAAAAAGTTCTAGACATAAAATGAAAATAGAAAAGTTCTGGTTCAATTGTATGGTCGCACCTGATCCAGACTTTGCTATCAAAAAGGAGCTGACAGTTGGCTTCTGGCAGTGCATCACCATAAAGTGTAACTCAGGTAACTCAGCAGTTCAGGCAGCATCTGTGAATGTATTATTTACAGAAAGAGGCAGGGGCCCAGAATGTGCTGCAAGGGGTAGTGATGGAAGCAGATACATGAGTGGTGTTTAAGAGGCTTTTAGATAGGCACATGGAGGGATATAGGAATGGAGGGGTATAGTTCACATGCAAGTAGAAAAGATGGGAGTTGGCATTATATTTGGCATTGACATCATGAGCCAAAGGGCCTATCCCTGTGCTGTACTGTTCGATGTTCCACTCATGAGGCAGGAAGGCTGCTGAACTCTGAATCATAGTCGAGGAAGTGGTCAGTGGACTGGTGTATCCAGAATGGTTGTACAAGTAGTGCAAAGAGATGGCTGATCCGGAGTTCACATATTCTCGTGGAACTTGACACTATGATGGATTACATTATTCATGCAAATAAATTTTGTAGGTTAATTGGCTTCTGTAAATTGCCCCTAGTGTGTCGGATGTGAAACTGGGATAACATAGAACTAGTGTACAGGTGATCGTTGACTGGCACAGGCTTGGTGGGCCGAAGGGCCTGCTTCCACGCTGTTTCTCTACACTAAACTCACAAGCAGAGATCTTTACCAAACACACAACAAAAGTAAATGTCATTTTAACAAAAATAAAATAATTCAGTCCAAAATAAACTGACAACGCTTTAAGTCCAAAAACAGAAATCTGTGCAGTTTTCTTAAGGAGACCATCTGTGCCACATGCTTGTATATTTCTAAGGGACAATTAAATATTGATAATCAGTGGGTAGCCCCTGGGTATTGATATTTTTTTCTTAGGAATAACTTTTTAAAGTACTACTGAATCCAAGTTACCGTATCCCTCTGGTAGCACAGGAGACTGATGTCCATGAGGTCGGCTCTGTGGCGTGTGCATTTGAACTCGAACACCAAAGTTACGGATTCGCTGAGCCTGCAGTCTCTGTTCCTGGTTTGGAGACTCTATCAACTGGCAATTTCCTCCACCAGCTGCACCAGTTATGTCTGGAAATGGTACTGTGTCTTCCATTATACAGCTTAGCGGCCTTCCGGGTCCAGAATCCTCAAAAAGTGGCCTGACAATAAAATCATGTAGCATCACTGAAGTGGCATAGACATTATTTAGAAATTGGTATTCTTGTTAAAATATGGATACAGTAACCAAATACAAATTTGCTTAGATTTTTTAGGTAAAACCGGTCCACCATGGCCATCAACTACACTACGTTTGCAGCTCGTTCCTTTTATTCATCTAAAAGTGAGGGTTAGATAGATAAACATAACAGAGATAATATAATACAGCACAGGAACAGGCCCTTCAGACCACAATGTCAGTGCCGAACGTGATGTCAGGTTCTTCTGCCTATCTCTTCTGCCTAGCGTGATCCATGTCTCTCCATTTGTGCCTATCTAAAAGTCTCTAAAATGCCACTTTCATATCTGCTTCCACCATCATCCGTGACGGCACATTCCAGGCGCTTTGAGTGGTCTATTTTTCTCACAAATCTCAGTACAAAAAATATTTTGTGAATAATCCAGGTAACTTCCCCATATAAAACTGTTCATACTGTATGCTGTATTAAATAATTACATTGCTTACGTGCTGTTTAATGGTTCACTGTATATTTGCTGCAACATACTGTGTAAAATACTTTTTTTGATTACTATTAGACATGATGGTTTTGGGGAAAGATATTATTTTAGCTCCTATTTAAGCTTGTTTTCCCAGTCTGGTTACTTTTGTTAAGAGAGCAATGCTGAAAGTTGAGCTTAATTAGCTGCTTTAATTCTTCCATTGGGCTGGGCCCAAGACATTGTGACTTAACTTCACGCAAAATGTTTTCCAAGCAGCAATTCAAAGAGAAAGGGTCACAACTCACCCCTCAGGTAGATCATTATCCAGTATTCCTCTGCAATCGACAACAGGACCACCAGTTCCTATTCGATCTCGAGTTTGTAAACTTACTGGAAAAGAAAACCACAAAATTCAAGTTTATGCATTATATTTAAGTTATGCAATTGAAAGTCTCCAAATAGCCTCAGGACTTGGAGCCAGATCCTAATGTTGAAGGGTGGGTAATTTTCCTGTGGTTTCATGATAAAGTGAGGAATAATCCTATACTCTGAGACGGATTCCTGCAGTATTTCCCACCCCTCAGAAGGGAGGAATTGAACCTGATAACTACAATATTTCAGGCATATTCCTTTTACTAATATTTAGAATGAAGTTCGACACCAGAAATACTTATAAAGAGATAGATATGAGAGAGAGAAAGTGACAGTCAATTTAATCATAAAGATGTGCCTCTGAAGACTAATTATGATTTTTTTCACATTCTTGAACTAGGAAGACATACAACCTGTACAATTGACACGAAAAGGTTAATGAGATACTCAATATATAGCTCACCACCTCGATATCACCACCCAATCTACACAGAACATATTCTACAAATACTTTTTTTCAGTAAACATGTCAATATTTACCAACTATTTGTCCTCGTATTGTATCGCCGTCTGTGGGATTGAGCTTGCATAGATCCAACCGCTGATCTGGCAAAAAAGGATGCAATATTACCCGAACTGAGTAAACACATCGAAACATTGAACCAAACCCTAAAATCTTATACCTTTATGCAGTGCAAGCGACTACTTAATATATTTTGCATAATATTTAGCTGTGACATTATATCAAAGGTACGAGATCCAAGCCAATTGAGTGAATTCCTGAAGCCAAGTAGCTCATTATGGGCTCTGAAAATGGCTGGTATTCAACCCAACCCTGCTTCCTGCAAATCCCGCACCATCCCCTCTCCACCATTTCAATTATCATTAGGAAAGCTGTATTAACCGATATGAATATTATCCTGAAAGTACCCAATACAAAATATTACACAAGTGATATTTTTGACTAAATGATCATAAGATCATAACTGATAGGAGTAGAATTAGGTCATTCGGCCCATCAAGTCTACTCCGCCACTCAATCATGGCTGATCTATCTCTCCCTCCTAACCCCATTCTCCTGCCTTCTCCCCATAACCTGACACCCGAACTAATCAAGAATCTATCTATCTCTGCCTTAAATATATCCACTGACTTTGCCTCCAAAGCCTTCTGTAGCAAAGAATTCCACAGATTCACCACCCTCTGACTAAAGAAATTCCTCCTCATCTCCTTCCTAAAAGAACGTCCTTTAATTCTGAGACTATGACCTCTAGTCCTAGACTCTCCCACTAGTGGAAACATCCTCTTCTTTCCAAGCGAATGAAAAACATCTAAGCCTTTCATTATTCTGTAACTTTCAATGAGGTCCCCCTCATTCTTCTAAACTCCAGCGAATGTAGGCCCAGTGCCGTTAAACGCTCATCATATGTTAACCTGCTCATTCCTGATCATTCTT